>NC_052945.1:10268636-10913181 GCF_013358895.1 Oreochromis aureus
GGGGGTCTGCATTTAATTACCTGACTCCCTAATTTTATTTATCTAATCATAATTATTATTCATCTTTGCTCTTACATGTGGTTGCTCTGTTTCTCCCCTCAGTGTGTACAAGTGTCTGCTTCACTGCTTGCTTGCCTGAGCAGAGGAAACTACAATGAAGTGACCATAATATTGCTTGAGTTAACTCAGTACTTCTATTACTGCAAGTGCAATAAAAGCTTATTTGTTCTAAATTGATAGAAGAAAACAAATGTCTTTTAGATTTGTCTTGTAGAGAGAGGCTGACAAGGAAAAGTTACATTTTTCTCTAAAGTGTATATAATATCAGTCTGAGGTCCATCTGCCCTACGCTCTTAAACGACAGAGAATTGTGCTTGTTAGTTTGCAGTAAACCTTTAAGGAATGCCGGTTGCCATAGGTGACTCAAATGATGTGCTTTCTGTTTTGTTTATATTAACATTTCCCCTTCAGGTGACCTTTTAAGGGAAGTGGTAAGAATAGTTATCCAAATAACTAGAAATAATTTTAGCAGGTCAGAAGTTCAGTCACAGTCCTTGAATTCCTATAACACTGTTTGATCGTGACCAAGATAACCTTGTTATCCGGGCCAGCTGGATGTTTGTGGGGGTTGCCCATCACTCATCAAGCACTCACAAGAATTGCAATATGTCCCCAGCATGGCTTTTACTGGGTTGGCTCAATGGGAAGCAATTGACTTGCTCAAATCATCCATCAGACATTTCTACTACAGCCAGTGTGTTTGGCTGTAGTGCTGGGGAAAGAATAAGGAATGACCTTCACACAACATCAAAGTGTAGATGAGTCCTGGGCTGATCACCTGATTGCTCCTTGTCTTCTAGGCTTCACTTCAGATAATTGTTCACTTACAGAAATGTTTGTTCAGCTGGCCAGGGCCAATTGGGGGTACAGAGGGAAAACAGCTCGACCACTGGCGCTTTCAGTTAAAAAGTGGAGACATTATACAACATTATGAGTTGATTCTCAGCAGCGCCGGTCCTTCACAGTTTGTTTTTGAAATGTGAAGGACAGTTGGAGCATAATTGCGTGTGTTATTTTTAACTCTATTCTCTTTTTACATTACTTTTCTGAAGGTTTGCAATAGTTTGCAGAAACTGTAAAGGAGGCACAGTTTTCTCTTTGACCTGCCTACATCCAAAAGGCTCCTTTTAGAGTAGTTTTGTTTTTATTTTATTATGATAAAATGAAGCACTTATAAATGACTACTCCCACCTTATTTTCCTTGCTATCATATTCTACATGAGGAGGTCGTTGCTGTTATGTATTTAGATAGACATGTTCTTAGGAATTAACTGCATTACTTGGGTTGGAAAAAATGTGGTAATTCAATCAGCAAAAGAATTTAAAAAATGAAAAATATAAACATTATATATGCTGGAATAAACTGGTAACTTAAATGTTTTTATTAAAGAGTGTTAGAATAAAAAAAACGTACTTATGAGCCAGGCCCGCACATTTAAATGCTGTCCACATTAAAAAAGTAAATAAAAAAGAGACAACACATTTAGCGTTTCATGCTCGTAGAAGCCATTGAACAGGTTAATTACCTCAAGTGCATCATTAGTCTACTACTGAAGCTGTTTACAAGCTCAGACCAGAGTTGCTTAACATTCATCGAGAGGAGGGCCATGTTTTGATTATCATGATGTGACTTTTGGCAACTATTAAACTTTTAAGAATTTCCTCACTTTTTGATGAACAGCATTTGCTTTCACGTTAGCATGTGGGAGTGGCTTTATTCACTGAGCATCTGTCATCTTTAAAGGCGTGTTGGTTTAAATTTCATAATTGATAGGAAACTGCAAACTGCCTAATCATGCTGCATTACCAATCACTGATCTAATCAGAGGCGTCTTTGAGCACTATTTGCAACTGCACAGAAATCGAACTTAATTATCTAAACAGAAGTTGTATGGCTTGAAGCAGATCACAGGAAATCAAGTCTGCAGTATAAAATGGCTTCAATCTGACTGACTGCGCACAACCTTAAATATATTTTCTTATTCGGTGGTCTTAGAAAGTCTTAGATTTTACAGAGCAGCTCCTTGCTTTTTTTATTTCCCCGAGGAAGCAATTAATGTGACTGGTGTCCTGACTTTCCAGTGACAAAGATTATGTTTGTGTGTGCTTTGTACATGTATGCCCCTTTCTGTGTAATGGAGTAGCGTACAAGGACCTTTTTTGGTCTGTCATTAAAATAATGGCCAGTGAATGGAGTACCGGTCATTTTTATGATTCTTAAGATGTTGTTAAACTCTAATCCATCTTGTACTTTGCAACAGCATTTCAACTGCAGGTGTTCAGCTACATCCCATAAAGGAAAAATATGCCATCATGTCACCATTGTTAATTCACACCTGTTGGTACATTTACACCCAGTCTGATGAACTTTGGTATTTTATCCATATTAGCTTGCTTTGGCTGAGCAGGTAAGAGCAGCACATGTTTAAACAAGTGCATCTGCAGCTGGTTTGTACAAAGAACAGTGCTATGATTCATCCTTTCCATCATTAAGCTGCAATATATTATCCTTGTCTTGTTTTTGATATGCACTAAACTGTCTAACTGTCACATTAACCTATTTATTTATCAACTCTTTGCCAGCCTATATTACAAAAACAAAAGCCTTTTTGCAAAGTAACAAGATCATATTTTGTTTTCAATCTTTCCTGGCATTAGGACAAATTGAATTATCAAGAAATGGAGAAAAAAAACCCCCACAAAGCTACCTTTACCATTCTTTTTTGAAAATAAATATAGCTAAGCAAATCTATAAAGTATATATTATTGTGTTGTCATGTGCCTTTTGTCTAAAAGTAAGAAAAACATACTCTGTTTCATTAATAAAGTTATTTTTATGCCATGTATAATCTCTTTGTTTATGCTGTGTTGCACACAATGCACAGAGGAAATATGTAGCATACCTCACTGAGATACAGCAGCCACTCATATATAAAGATACCTCTATGTCTGTGTACAATGTGTCTACAAATTCTACTTTAGTGGAAGTTTGAACATTTCTCAACCTGTCTCCCTGCACTTTATCTACAACATAAAAGGTCACAAGGTGTTACAAAAAGCATTAATTGACAGTGATCAGCGATGTCCTCTGACATACGAAATCCTGCATTTAGAAATCAAACAGAAATGTCGTGCCGCTTTTAATGGGCTCTAATGTGCAGGATATTCAAGCAGTGCAGGTGCCTGCAGATATGCGTTGTTTTGCATCCTAGGATCTAATTCTTTTGCATAGAAGACAGAAAGTGAACAGCAATGTTCAATTTGCCTCACTCTGCCATTTCAGGATGCTTGTTTACTAAAGGTTTTGTCTATCATAAGGCAGCCAGCAGGTGGCTGAGGAAACTACACTGAAATGTTTCTGGCATTCTCTGATGGATTAATTTTAGTGCACGCCTAAATTAATTATAACTCATTCACACCCTCAAGTGAATCCCTACATCTTTGGGTTGATCCCCACAATCTATCAGTGGTACAGCAACTGATTCCTACTTGCCTGTATGCAGCTGTCTTTTCATTTACATATCCTTAGCGCCGTGGGCTGATCGGTTTTTCAGGGAATATGTAAAAATCCCCATAAATAGCAGTCATCTCATTTCCTGCTAAACTGTAATCAGCATATAAGAAAATAAAAGGTTGAAGAGATAGGAGAGATAATGGTTAAACCTGCCATATTTTTTTTCCCTTGAAACATGCCTGGAATCCAAAGGGCCATTGCTGCCACTTTCAGTAACGTCCCCTGAGTAAACTCAAATACATTCTTTCCTGAGATGAGACTGGGCCACGGCTCTGTGAATGTGCAGTTAATGACTCATGAGGTGCTGATTCAAGGTGAAGTTTGCTAATGGTTTTGCATGACTTCTAGGAGATACTGTCTCCACAAAGGTGCATCTTTGTTTTGCACTGGCTAAATAAAAGGTGCCCAAGGGCAGCTGCATTTGAAGGGACAGCAGGTTTTTTTTGTTTGTTTGTTTTTTCTGTATTTTCACCCTTATCTGCTTGTTACAGCCTTCGTTAGACACTGAAAAATCCTCAACCAATTGCCAACATTTCCCAAATGCTAAGTTGCTGTCAATACAATTTCCTTTTAATGTCTGTTGTCCTAAGGCATAGCTTTGACAGTGTCATTTATGGTCTTGTCCTTCACCGTCATGAACCTTTCAAAAGTTTTGCCACTGGAAAAAAAAAAAATATATATATATATATGTATAAAACACCCAGCTCGCCCCTGCGGGCGGTTTATCCTTCAAGCTCGGGTCCTCTACCAGAGGCCTAGGAGCTTGAGGGTCCTGCGCAGTATCTTAGCTGTTCCAAGGACTGCGCTCTTCTGGACAGAGATCTCCGATGTTGTTCCCGGGATCTGCTGGAGCCACTCGCCTAGCTTGGGAGTCACCTCACCATATATACACACACACACATATATATATATATAGATAGATAGATATACATATAAGTAAGTAATACTGGATACCTACACTGATCCCTGAGTGTGGATTTCAATATGAATCTAACATAAAAATGGCTAATAACACTGAAAAATAATTCTGTATATAGAAATGCAATTACCAAATAGAAATATACTAAACTGCACTATCTCAAAATTTACAAGGATTTAATGTTAATATAACAGTGTCAGATGTAGAAATGCAGAAATTGTTTTTTAGATCCAGTATGACTGTACTGTGCATGTGGGGTTTTACCTGTTCATTACTTTGAACACAGTTTTTGTCTTCCTTTCATTTGTCTTCCCTCTGTGACTAATTTCATGATCCTGCCATTCTTCACCACAGAGGAAAACAAGCCCATTCTTCCTTTTTATAAAATAGCTGAGTGTCACATGGGATACTTCAGATTGAGGTGGTGCAACAGCTCTTGTAAAAATGGCAAACACTACTCACAGCACAGGAAGTTTCAGTTTGAACCTAACGGTTGTGGAGAGCCGTGGAACTGAAATGTGCCATGCTGTTGAACCATATGTTTCACAGCTTTGTCTACAAACCCTGCCTGGCCCCTTTGATTACACTTTACACATTGTTAACCATACAACCAGAGCATCGCTGCCTGAACATGCAGTTGGCAAAGCCTGGGTAACTTTTTCAGAACATGACGTCAGTGTGAAAAAAAAAAAATGCACGGCACATGAAACGTTTTGCAGTTTTTCTCTATCTTTCTATTTGGAAATTGCACTATTTGGATTTAAAGCTGAGACATATAGACAGGGGACAGACACATTTCCAGTTTAATAGCGTGACTATCAGCAGGATCAGCAATAAAGGAAAGGGAAAAAGAACATTTTATGTCCTTTTAGCCCCTAAATTGCCATAGAAAGTATAAGAACACACAAGAAGCCATAACTGCCAATGATATAATGCAAAAGTTTCAAATTGATAAGAATTTTCTGAGACTATAGCAGTAAAAAATGACTTTTTTTAAACTCTTCTTTTTGTACAATTGTCTATAACGCTACTACTACTGTACTTACAGAAGGGGACAAATTATAGGAAAGAATACATTGTTTTAGTAAGGTGTTACGTCACCATGTAAAGCAAAAAGGGCTCCAGTGCACCTTGGCACTGATTCTCTGACTCACTACAACTCTACTAGTGGAAGCAAACACCATTCTTTCAAAAAGCATCCCCTCATTTGGTCTTTTAATAATGTTAATGAGAGCGCTGTCTGACGTGTCGTTCCAAAATCTTCCGTGGGTGTAAAGATGGGAACTAAATTGGTGAATGTGTCGACAATAATACATGATTCATTATTTATACTCATTAAACTACTCAGTAACCCCTTGAACTTTGTGAATAGGGCTATGAAAGAAATGTTTCATCTTACCATGCCAGCAGCATGCCCCCTACGTTATAATAAAGGCACTGGATCCGCTTACTGTAAAGGTCAAGGGTTCAGAGTTTTCCTGAAATTTGTCACCTATCCCTATGTGTGCATTCAGGGTACAGTGCTAGTTGGCTTCACAGTCTTTCTCAGATGAATGAAATTGTTTTGTATCAGGATAACTTGGTAACAAAGACTTTTGGATGCTTAGTTCATGCTATCTACAGTACAGAGCTGTGGAAAACTAATGCGCACTGCCATTTCCATTTAGAAAGGTTGGTCACATTTCCAAAACCACTGTCCCCCTAGGATATCTGTCTCTCTCTCAAACAGCAATTTATCGAACAGGGCAGCCTGGTCTTTTCTACTCCTCATCGCCATGAGAAGCTGTAATTCTCTCTCAGTATCCTCAGCACGATCTCTCTCTTTCTCTCTCCTCCACAAAGAACCAAGCTAAGGCAACTTGCATACAAAATAGCTGACTCAATCATACAGCTGCATAATCAAGATAAGGGAGACGGGGACAGGAAAAGAGAGATATGAAGGCTAATGCGAGAGATAGCTTTAGCAACAGCAGCAAAACTAAGATGTTTTGAAACACTCCTAACTCCTGCCATAAAAAAAATCTTCAAGAAGTAAGACACTTGTTCACACTGATGGTAAGGGCTAAGCTGGGTCTGATCATCTTAATGAAATTATTGGAATGAGAGCGAACATTGACAATCAATACATTGCCCGCAGTTTTGGTGGCATTGGACAGATTGTTTAAGCTTAATATCTTAAATGCTTCCCAGGCTCTAACTGTAGCACCTTGTTTAACCAGCAGAGGAATGATACAGCATTCCTACACCTACGTCCACAGTGGAAAACCACAGAATCATATCTATAGCTTCTAATTTCTTTGGTCGTTGTGTGACCGCAGGCGTAGTTTATATTAAACCTGGCATCGTTTCTGCATTTTCAAACCACTATTCCGCAGACTACAGATGCTTATTTGTGCAAAACACTTCAGAGCTGGCTGAATTTATTTGAAAATTAGGTCTTTGCTGAATTAAAAGAGAGAAATCAATCCCTATGAAGCCTTGGGCAATTCAAATAAATAAACACGTCTAGAATGCAGTATATAGATTGCATTTCCCAGACAGATGGCAGAGACGCAGCAAAATCCTCAGCTAATCTGTGTGAGACTGAACAGGGCTACACTAAGGACCAGACTGTGTAATAACAACATAGTACTGTATGTTCAGGTCATGCAATGCACTAATCATTTAAGATTGGTCTTTTAAGTTGCCTTAACCATGTCATGACCTCCCTTAATAGTGGCTTGTGAATTGTACCTGTAGATTACTGAGACTAGATGTCAGTTTGTTACTTTTGTGTAGGGTGTGTTGGCCTGGAGATGTAGGAAGCAGAAGAGGTGCAGGAGAGAGCACATATGTGTGTGTGTGTGTGTGTGTGTGTGTGTGTGTGTGTGTGTGTGTGTGTGTGTGTGTGTGTGTGTGTGTGTGTGTGTGTGTGTGTGTGTGTGTTTTCTATGCGCAATATATATGTTAGCTTAATGTGTTCATTTGACAAAGCAACAGCTAGCCCTCTCTACAGCAGTGTGTTCCCAGTTAAAGTCAAGTAACAGCAGTATCTTTGTGTGAAATAAAGTGGTTATGTAGAGTCGTGGAGGAGCTGTCCGTGGTGCTGAAGCGACATCTCCAGCGGACAGTATTACTGGTGGTTTACAGTTGCAAAGTATCCACTTTACTTTGACTCGAGCTGTGGCAGACTGAATGCTTGCAGAGCAAATGCGTGTGTGGGTTGCGTTTTTTTAGTTACTGAAGAAAATAACTTACAAAAGAGGAGAAGAAGAAGAGGAAAGAAAACAAGGAACTTAATGCAGCTGCCGTAATTCGCAACACAAATCGCAGCCCAGACCAAAAAGTGCCCTCATGTCCCGTTTCAGTGCCCGTCAGTGTGCTAAGATCTTAAAGAAGCAAATGCAAAATGCACCGACGGTAGAGTGCTGCTTTCCAAGTTAAACGGTGCATTTTGAAAGCTCTGTATTCACTTAGTAATATGAGGTATGTTATCTACATGGCATGTGCACAACAACCGAACAAAACTCAAATACTAAAACCGCTGCTCTTTCATAGAAAACACAAGTGCCAAGTGCAGTGCGAGCTCTGTAAAGTCTGCGAAATTAAAGTGCAAAATCGGGCAACAGTGTAACAGTGTAACAGCTTACCTGCTTAGCGATCGCAGAGCAAGAGCCTCTTCCCGATACAAAGCTGTCTGCTTACTGTATCTCACCGCGAACACAAGACATATTCAAAGACAGGGGAGATGTTTCTGGCAGATAGTACAAAAATGAAAATAATAAAAGAAAAATCCAGATTTCTGTTTCGGTTTGAAGACGCGCAAAGCAGCAGCTGCCTGCGCCAAGGGTGAGTCTCAAAGATCCATTTAGCGGAGAGTGATTTAATTCAAGGCTGAGCTCCTCTCATTGCTCGCCTTTATGTATGCTGAAGAGACCCGGAGCCTGGTTTGGCTTTTTTTTCCCTCTCTCTTTTTTTCCTCTCTATTACACCGAGAGCTGACACCAGCGTTTAACCACAATAAAAGGAGCCGTGTAGGTAGACAGGGAAGGTATGTTATCAATTGGGAAACTGCGGAGAATAACTGCGAAAGGAGCGCGTGTTGATCCTCCAATCTAGCCGAGGCAAAGTTTAAATCTCATAATAAGATTGCTTGTCACCGCGAGGCTATAAATGGTGGCCGGTTCAACACAGATGCCTAGAAGGTTTTACGGCAACTCCTGCGGCTGAAGTGGAAACTGAAGTGAAGTAAAAACTGAATCGTTCGACTTAATGAAGACAGTCGGGGGGGAAAGTGTCAGTTACGTCACCTGGGCTTTAGAGCTTGGGCAGTCCTATCTATGAGCAAACTTTTTTCCTCTGAGTATGGGCTGCACCAACGCGCTGGAAATGATTTTGAATTGCTCAATTTCACAGTCTGGTTAGGGGTATGTTTAATTTGGTACTGCTTGAAGGGAGACAATTTTCTTCCTCACACAAAGGTCCACTGCTCCAAACAGCAGGCGTGGGAGCTTAATAATCAAAGGAAGTTATTAGCATGACTATTTAATAATACTTGGTGAATATACTTTTAAAAATTTGCATTCGGGGAATACGGCTATGGGTGAGGCTATTGGGTAGGTATAATACACTCCCCCTGGTAACAACAAATAATATCCACCTTCGCCTGTTGTGTTTTCGGTCTTTATGTCCTCTGAAATTCATGGGATTACAGGCGTGGCCCATGTCAATAGTCAGGCACATTAATCCAAATGAAAACCATTACGGAGCTCCCTTAGAGTAGTGAAAAATACCCCACTGGGATTGGTAGAAAGTCTGTGAATTTCGGAGTTTTAATAAGAAGAAGGCAGCAGAAGGAGGAGCTAAGAAATCTATTGAGGTGCCTCATACTTCAGTGAAGAGGTCAGGCCTCGGCTCCTGTGATAGTAAATCAATACATATCATTGATAGATTATTGAATATAAAAACCTTCACAACACAATCCAAACCATATGGACATGTGTCCACACAATATGATACAGGATGGCATTCACAAGAAATAACTGCAGAAAGAGCTTAAAGCATAACATTTTCCTGCTTAGAAAAGCTATGGCAAAACATCATCTGTGCATCAAGGGTTAAACCCAGATTGTCTCTCCCTGTGTAAATGCAGTCCCAGATTTAATTTATGGAGAGTGCAGCCTGATGTCCTCTGTAATGACGTAGTCTGGGGGATGACCCGAGCAAGTCGGGAAGTGGCAGCCAGGATGCAGATGCTCTTCTCTGAGAGGGAGCAAGTGGTTGTGTTAGGACTTGGCACAGACGCTGCAATTCCTTGTCTCATTGCAGCAGTCACGTTGGAGCTGTGAAATGTGGAGATGGACAGCCTGGCCCAGGAAGTCAGAGCACTGCAGCTGCAGCTCTGAGAATGACAGACACACTGTATCATGCTCCCTAATATCTTCACAACCCTGAGGAGCGCCTGATATGTGACCCCATACAGACGCTGTAGCCTTTGAGCCTGTGCTGCCACTGCACACCACGCTAAATTGAAAAATAAAGGTTTAAAGATATCAGGAACAGCAGCTGGCAGAATAAAGAATAGCAGGATGAAGCCAAAGGTCTTATTCTTCTTTTGAGGAGGTAAAGTGAATGCTGCCAAATGCTAATGTTTCTGCTTCAATTCTGAAGCCTTACATGCAAAGAAATTCTTAGGGTACATCAGAAACGCCTCAGTCAGTGGTTTTTATATGAAGTCTTTATGTTTTCTCTTTGTTGTGTTTATTTCAGCGACAACACGAAGACTCAAGTGCAGCAAATAGTGTGGGCTTGATGGGATGTCATAACCTTCCCAGTTGAATTTACCTAGAGGGTACGAATGCTTTCATGTCATCCTTGTATAAGCTTTGATTCCCAGTGGACGAATCTGTCTTTGTTCATCACACATTAATCATTTAGTGGATTGTAAGTATGTATTAGGTAGTCTGTTTCTCATTTCAAAGCCAAATGGCAACATGTCAAACCAGCATTGAATTTATTGACATGAAGGCTGCCAGAGTTTGAGTGTCTCCCTTTCTTATATGTTTCAGTAGAAATGCATACTGTGTGCAACAGACTTTTTATATAATCGAAACTGGCAATAGGTTTATTGAAAATATTGAGCGCTTTTTGTTGTAATACTTATGACTTGACTGCATTTTCAGGTTCTCAGGTTTTTAGGCTGATGATGCACATTACTGTATATTCAGCTTGACTGGTTTTTCAATACAAGGAAGCACAACAATGAATTATGCTCTGTATGACAGTCTATATATCCTCTGAGATACGTTTTATTACATTCTTTAATTACTGGCACTTATTCTGCTTCTGTTCTATCAGTGTCCAGCTAAGCAAACTGAATATTGCAATACACATTCTTTGGCCAAACCATTAGGTATGCCTGTTCTGCTACTTGTTAATTGGAATATTTAAAAAAAAAAAAAAAAAAAAAACAGCAGCACCTCAAGTCATTCAAGCATGTAAACACGGTCAAAACGACATGCTTAAGTTCAAACTGAATACAGTTTGAACTTCTCCATCACCTACTTTCTCCATCACAATGGAGAAGGTAGGTGATTTCAGTGAATTTGAATGCTGCATGATTGTGACGTTGTTGATGTCAGTACTTGAAAATGCTGATATCCTCGGACTTTCCAGTAAATCTCTAGGGTTTACAAAGAATAATCCGAAAAAGAGAAAATATCCAGTGAGAGGCAGTTCTCTGGGTGAAAATGCCTTGTTGGCATCAGGGGAACATGGCCAGATTGCTTTGAGCTGGTAGAAAGACATCAGTAATTTATATAACCAAACCACTTGTTACAACCAAGGTATGCAGAAAAGCATTCGTGTTTGAACACACAACACATCAAATCTTGAGGCAGATGGGCAACAGCCGCAGAAGAGCACACTGAGTGCCACTTCTGGCAGTTACAAAGAGGAAACAGAGGCCACAGTTTACCAAAACTGGAAAAAATGTTGCCTGGTCTGATGAGTCTCAATTTCTGATGTGACAGGTGGTAGGGTCAGAATTTGAACAATATGAAAGCATGCATCCACCCAAGCTGGTGGTGATAGTGTAATGGTGTGGGAAATATATGACATTATATAATTATATGTAATTTTATCTATGGCACAAAGAATGTACAAATAAGGTAGTTCTGAAGGGGAAAGGGTCCTTCTAGCTATTTCTAAGGTGTACCTAATCAAGTGGCTAGTGAGTGTATGCACCAACAAGTACATTTTTGACTTCAACATATACAGTTTTCAATTTTAATATGAAATATCGAAAGTATTTAAAAACCAATGATATTCATATGAAATAATAGTATTTAATAATATGCAACAATGCAAACGTACTACTGGTTTTTTCAAAAATACAACTGCACCTGAAATTTTAGCATTTGAGGAAATACAGTGATATCATTCTTGTTACCGTTCTCAACTCTACTGTGCTTGAGATGAAAAATTTGGTAAAGTTAAAAAGCATAATTTATATTAAATTAAATCATTGGCACTTTCACTATCAGACAGTTGGACTTGTTTTGTATTTGACTGGGCAGGAAATTATTTGTGTATCTAAAAAAGATGCTGAAAATGAAAAGATTATATTGTCGGTAAATGAAGTCCAGGCAGTGAGAGTGGAGAAAAAAAAAAAGGTGAACTGTATTATTCAAATCTTTCATTTACTGGCTAAGCCAATTTGGTGCTGAGGCAAGTGACAGGGCTGGTAATAATTCAGAGGAAGAGACGGTGACTGCTGGTTGATATAATGGAATATCTGCTGTCAGTGAAGTGCAGGAGATCTATCTTACTGGCTAAGCAGTGGGTATGACATCTACAGCTACTTCACCAATGATAAGGTTATATGGGAGGTATAGGAAGGTGCACTCAGAGATGTTTGCTCCCTTTTAAAAGCTCTACTTACATAACCTTTACTGTCCACCAAGCAACATGCAAACAGATGGAGTGCTGAATCTTTGAAAGGCATCAAAATGAAGTGGATGAATGTGGCACGACATTAATATGTCTGTGCTATCGCTGCAGGTTTCTCTGTTATCACCTCGGTTTATGGGCAAAAAATACAGAAAGAAAAGACAAAGAGAGAAAATGATCAAACATTACTACTAAAGTGTCTGAAGTAAGTTAGCTGATCATGGTCAAATACCTAACATTGACCTTTAAGACTGAAGAAATCACTTGAATTCCAGATTCAAGATTCAAGATGGAGTTGAGAGTATGTCTCTCCAGGTGTCCTCTCATAGTCCAAAGACATGCATGCTAAGTTAATAGGCGATTCTAAATTGCACACAGGTGAGAATGGTTGTCTCTCTGTGTTAGTCCTGTGATAGAATGTATTCCACCTCTCATGCCCTGTGATAGCAGGGAATAACAACCCCCACCCCCCAAACAGACACACACACACACACACATACACAAACAGACACACGCACACCCCACTCGACCATGACCCTGAGTTAAGGTCTAGTTGATGCCTTCTCATGTCCTGTTATGTCTGACCAGCGGTCTGAATGAATTTGTCTTCTTTAATGTCATAACACCATAAATAAACTTGCCTGGAGTTTTAGCTTTAAAAAGTGTAGTTTTTTCCATTGATATTATTTTACAATGATGTCAAAGTGTCACAGAATATTAAAGCAGTGGCTGCCACAATCGTGTGCAGGCAAATTTATTCGCAAGGCTAGGTCAAATCAGACTAGGAAGAGGGGATAGGAATGTAGCCCAAAGAATTGCAAAAAGCAAACTAACGCTGAAGAATCATTTGCATAATCACTAGGTGGAGCACTGAGTGGGACCAGGTTAGGACACAGAACCAAAGCCCTGAGCTAATGTCCCATTTGCATTTTCTTTTTAATTTAGTTAGTGCAGACAAATTGAGATTGCTCATCTCAAACAACTGACTGTACTCTACAATGTGCTCTACATTGCAGATTTGAAAATGGACTCACTGAGCAAAGGATTTATTTTCACTTCATCCAAATCCACAGGTTTAGGTTTAGCTCATTAGAGATGTCTTCTGTTCTGATAGAATATCAATCACCTGTCGACTAAGTCAAGGAGACCAATTTGAGATCTTATCTTTTTATTGGCAGCTCTCAAGGGATAGTGAAATTTTACTTAAGCCAAGTTATTACCCTTAAGGATGTTTATTGTCTTTCTGCTTTGCCTGTGTCTGCACTCATCATAGAGCAGTCAATGATATAGCCTACCTCCTAATTTCCAGAAGAGCTAGAAAAAAATAAATGAGTGAGGGTCATGCTTGGTCTGTAATTTAGTGAGAATTACGGCTCCTCTTGGCACCCCTCCTCTTGTATGTTTCCTGCGAAGATAGTTGACAACTTGGGTACTTGGAGAGGCAGACAACACACAGTGGAGAGCAGAGCGTGGGCAAACTCAGCCAACACTCAGAGAGGAGGGCTGAGGCCCCATGGTGGCTGCCTCAGCGTGACCAGTGGGATAAACACTACACCTACACTAAAAGCCTTACAAAAGAGACACGGCTATTCCGACAGCTGCGACATGCAGCCTGCACCCTGTGACTCTGAAATGAACAAGGTTTTATTTATGGTTTAGATGGAAGAAAGGCTGAAAATACCTGATGGGGGTACTTTCAGCTCTCAGAGCTCAGCTACTTCGGTTTAGGTCTAGGATTGGCTGCCCAGCCTCCAACTAAATGAAATGGAGCTCCAGATCCGTAAATAGTGACCAGCGTATATATTCTTACAGGGAAAGCACAGTGGGGTTATTTTGACAGGAATGCAAAACATATATAATTAAAAATGGCAAAGTGCCTGTGTGCCTCCTCTGGTCTTATTTCTTTTACTTTTTTTAACCAACCACTCCTCCATCCATTAGCTTAGAGGCAAAAAGTGAAATAGGACCATACCTATATTTCACACATCACACCTTAGAGAATTGTAGTACATGCATGATTCAGGGGCTTGCTAAGCCTCACAGGCTCAATTTCTCCAATGTCAGTAAGTACAATGACTTGAAATTTGAAGTTCTTTGACAGACTGATTTAACCTCAATGTCATGATGATTTGACAAAGCAAATATTCAGGCAGTGAGCACTTCTTGTCTTTGATGCCGACAGCTTCGCGAATACCTGAGTAATGAAAAATATTTAATTAGATTGTACCACGTATAATATTTATCGTGATTTTATATATAAGAACAGCAAGGGTGTACGTAAACTGTATAACTGTGTATTTGAATTATTCAAATTTTAAACTTTAAATTCAGTACAATACCCTACTAGGCCCTTTTATTAACAAGCTTGGCTGGATGCCTGTGAAACCATGAGATCCTCTGACTCAGTGCCATCGTTTATACAGTCAGCAATCCTCTCACCTGTCTGCACACAGACTGGCAGCAGCTTCATGGCCTAAAGGGGTAAAAATAACTAGTTAATTATTCATCTTGTGGAACTGATGCCTTCTTTCATCATATAAAATGTCTTTAGAAACATCTCAACTAGACAGTAAAGACATGGAGCTTAGTGGAAACCACTCGACCGTGAAGGATGTGCTGCCCATTCAGGTTCTTTATGATATTTCTTAATGGTAATTATGTGAGCTATAGTTATATATATATATATAAACATAACCTTCCTAGTGTTAGCTGAAACATAATGTTTAAGCCATATGGGTACAAGGAAACTATTTGTTTATTAGATGAGATTAATATTTCATTTGTATACTGTAAATATCAGTTTGCAGAATGGCTGTGACTGGATTTGATCAAAACCTGTTTTGGGGATTTTTTTCCCTCTTTTTCCTTTTTTATTTTTTATTTTTTTTTACCTTTTAATGCTAATGTTTGCTTTTAAAAATGCTAAGATATTTCAGAGGCTGATAGCTACAACAGCAAAACACATCATGTCAGGTCTTATCTTAATAAACAACTTGTTGAAAGTGTTTTTTAAGAATTTGTTTGACTTTTGACAAATACTGCATATTTGCTCACTTACCTCCTGGGAAGACTGATAATCATGTCTGTATGATAAACGTGAAGCTACAGTGAGCAGCTTTCCATAAAAACTGAAAACAGGGAGGCATAGGCAGCAAAGCTCCGTCCAACATGAAGTAAATACACCTCTGAGCAAAGCCAAAGTTCAGAAATGTATTACAGCTTGTTCGATTAATCAGTATGAACTCCAACATCTTGCTGCAGTATTTTTCCAAACTGATTTTAACTTTCTCAGATATTTAAAAAAAATAAAACAAATAGTAGTATTTTTTCAAAAACAATGATGAACCCAAGTTCATTTTTCCATCAGCCAAAATGGTTTTATGACTGGCACAGTCTGTCTGATTGTTTGTTTGGTGTTTTTTAGGAGGATTACTCAAAAAGTTGTTTACAGATTTTCAAGAAAATTTCACCACAAGTGAGGCTTGGCCCAGATTAGAAGTGATTAACTTTTTGTATTTGATCCAATTCTGGATCTGGGACCAGGAAATTTTGGATGGATTATTTACGATTTGGATAGTGGACATTTGGCTTCGTATCTTCACAAATGCATACTGTCTGACTGAAGTTTGTCTGACTGAAGTTTTCTTAATAAAAATGACACAGACTCTCATCCTGATCATCCAGAGACTCCGTTTTTGGTTTGCATGGAGGGAATTTACAGCTTTGGTAGAAGTATAGGTGTGGTCTGATGTTTACATACACTCATCATGGGCATGGATGTCATCATAATTTTCAAAGGGTGGAATAATTGTACAGCATACATATTGAATGACTTTAAAAAAACAACAATTGGCTGCTTAAGTATAATTTACATTGGATTTTCTCTCATCCATGTTAAAATTATACATTATACATAGAGGCTCAAAAGAAAAGATATGTATAGAGAGAGAGAGACAGACAGATAGATAAACTAAGGCGCTACAACAAATGTCAAGCATGGTAGTGACAGCATCATGCTCTGCGACTGTTTTACTAGCAGAGGTGCTGATATCTTGCTCAAATAATGAAGAAGGAGGATGATCTCAAAATTTAACTAGATAATTGAAACTTGTACACAGTTGGGTGTTCCAACAGGACAGCGATTGCAAGCACACATCAGAAGTGGTTTTGAAATGAATAAAGCAGGCTATCAATAAGCTGCTGTAATGGCCTACCCAAAGACCCAATCTCAAACATATAAAAAATTTGTGCACTATGTTTAAAAGCCAGTTCAGTGCCAGGAAACCAAGCAATTAAAAATGAACTCTACAAATTCTGCCATGCAGAGTGGTCAAATATCTAGCCATTATAATGCCTGCCAAAAGTGCCAGACCAAGGTGCAAGTTGTTAAGGGACATTTAGGCAAATATTAGCGGTGATGTATGCATATATTTGGGCTAGTATGCATACTTCTGAACCTGTGTGGATTAGATAAAACCCTAAATAAGTTGAAACTTTTAAGTCATTAAAGATATATGCTGTACAAACATTCCACCCTGGTAAAAAAAAAAGAACAGTCCAAAGAAATCATTAAAAACCTAAAATACCATGAAATTCATGTCTGTGATGAGCATATGTAAGCTTCATTCCACAGCTGTACATGTGGCCGAATGATACAAGAGCAGGTAACAGATAAAACAGTTATGGCAACAATATATGCATATATCCTGATAAAACATTCATCCTACACAGTCTTGTTTTTTCATTCACAACATCTGACTCATTTTATAGGATGTAAACAGACTGATGGTGGGTCAGAGGCCAGGGAAGTGGACTGAGGCACACATGTATATTATACCCACATTACTCTTGCAGTGATTTCCAACTAAGTGTTGGTACATTGTACCCTGTGCTGGTGCATCTGTCTGCAGGCAGTTAGCAATAAGGCGCCCACCAGTCTGCATCTGTCTGACTGCAGCTTGGGAGCTTGTGCTTTCCAGTGCCCTATCCATAAGAGAGCTGAGCCCAGCAGGCAGCCCACACAGATGCTGTGCACACTGACAAAAGGACATCCGCCTACACTGTGTTGTCTAAATGATTCCCCAGCTCACGTAACGATGAAAAAAGCAGAGCAGATTGTGAAGTGTATGATCAGCGGAGGTTGGAAAGTGTTTAGAGGAAATACTTGTTTCAGTTCCTTTAAAACTTTTCATTACAAGGCTGCCATGCTTGAATAAAAACCCCAAGGTTAAAGGTTATGAGCTGACCCATGATTTCTGACAGATGGTGCAGAGAAAGGGATTGTTTTGATAAACTCGGGCTAAAAGCACTTCATTCTTTTGAACACCACTGCTTCTGTTAAGGTGAGAAGAGGGCAAGTGAAGTGCACTCACACGCAGCAGGAACATGCTCAGCTATTATTGCAGGTGGTGTTATTGTAGCTATAAAGCAATAAAAGCATGACTCACACACATAGGCATGCATGAACACTGACACAACTGCACACTCAGATTTCTGTTAAGTTGACTGTCATATACGACTTCAGTCTCAGCAGAAATTTCCAACGTTTTGATGAAGCACAAAATCCCCCATAAGCTTATTAGCTTGACATATTAATTACCAGTCATTAGGAGAAGAATTATTCATGAACTCATATTAGACAAAGCATTATTTGTATTAACTTTGCTTGTATTATTATTGCATGACAATATTAATACAGGGATGCTGTTAAAATATCTCACCATTATATATATTCAGATATGCATAACTTCATTACTAGTTAGCCCCACTGCAGCAGGCTAATCTTACAAACACTCAGGCTTCGTCAGCCAATCATCAGCCACCTCCGCTACATGGATGACATCAAGCTGTGTGCCAAGAGTGAACAAGACATTGATTCACTGATCCATTCCACTAGAATCTACAGCAATACAGACTAGAGAGGTGTAGTTGGATGGTAACCAAGAGAGGGAAGACAGTCAGAACTGAGGGGATTGTACTACCAGAAGGCAATATTACAGACATTGAGGGCAGCTACAAGTACCTGAGAATCGCACAGACAAACGGGAACCACGAATAGTAAATAGTAAATTCCCTTAGATCACAGTCCTAGGAACAGCAAAGATATTGTGCAGGGCCTCAAGCTCCCAAGCCTCTGGTAGAGGACCTGAGGTCCTTGAAGCAAGTGGAGAACTGTAAAAATTCCCTTCTCGCCCCTTTTATCTGTAATGGAACACAGATCTTTAATCTATGAAGATCTTTTATCCTTCAAGCTCCTGTATCCTGTATCTGGAAGTCCCACAGGATTTTAGATCGGTCATTCGCGAGCAACGTAGGGGGCGTCTCCCATTTTTACCTCGGGACTTCCAGGCCATACTTGGCACAGATGTTTCTGTATACTATGCCGACCACTTAGTTATGGCGTTCCATGTATGTCCTGCCTGCTAGCATCTTACACTCTGCTGTTATGTGCTGGATTGTCACAGGGTCATCTTTACACAGCCTGCACCTGAGGTCTTGCCTGGTGTGATAGACCCCAGGATTTACTGATTTTGTACTTAGAGCTTGTTCCTGTGCTACCATGATTAGTGCCTCTGTGCTATCTTTCAGTCCAGCTTTGTCCAGCCACTGGTAGGACTTCTGGATATCAGCCACTTCCTGTATCTGCCGATGGTACATGGTCCTCCTGTCCTTCCGTGGTGGTCCCTTCTCTTGCTCCCCTTTCTTGGGTTTTTGCTGCCTGGGGTATTCACTGAGGATGCAGTCAGTCATGGCCATCTTCCTGATGTACTTGTGGATGTTTGTTGTCTCATCATGGTCTGTGGCACTGACACTCTCAGGGGTGTCAGTCTCAGGGTTCTGGACTTGGGGTGAATCCTCCATGTATTTTCAGGGGCTTCTATCACCTTCTTTGGCCAGCTTATTATCCCAGCAGGGTACTGGGGGGGATCATTTTTTAACTTTTGCTGCTTCCTTGTGGGTTGCCAAGTTTTTAAACTAGAGGGATTTTTGGGAAATAGATTTTCATATTTCCGTGTGCAGCCTCTATTTTAAAAAAAGCTCTTTGCTTTAATTTGAAGAAATCAGATGTCTTCAGGCCTGTGGTGCTTCTTAATTAAAATGCAATACAGAACTCACAAAACTTGTTTTAGAAATCAGCAATGTATTATTCAGTAAAATAATTATACTGAGTTTTCCTGCACCAGAACTCCAGCTACGTTTTTTTTCTCTCTGTCCTGAGCAAATATGATATGACTGCTTACAGTGAAATACAATTATGAACAAAGTGAAGCCATGCATGAGCCTTATGCAGTTCAGACTGTTTAGATAGTTCCAGTTACTGATTTGTGATGTTAGCATGAATGATTTTTCAGTTATAATTAATAAAGTGTTTATCTAAAGAGATCTGATGTTCTTTCAATAATAGATATATGATCTCCAAAAATTAAACACACCCACTCTCTTTCTTTAGGTCAATCTATAAAGTTAACTAGTCTTTAAACTTTATTTGGCATTACCATACACCCAAAGTTTTCTTTCAAATAGAAGATAGTGTGTGTGTGTGTGTGTGTGTGTGTGTGTGTGTGTGTGTGTGTGTGTGTGTGTGTGTGTGTTTACCACACAACAGCTCCACTGTGTTAATATCATTAAAGCCTGACCACCTGTTTAACTCTGGATTACTCTATATGCCTGCTAGCTCTAACATGAATGCTTTGTTGGTGTCTCTCAAGCCCTGCAAAAATGCACTGAACTGTATCAAAACACTGCAGCAGTTGGACAAATACTCCTATGTTGCCACTAAAAGTCTTACAGAAGCACTCAAAAGCCTTATACTGTACTCCCAATAAAATTCTAAAGGTTTTTCTTCCCTTTTTGCAAATCACATCATTTGTTCATAGCAGAATGAGAGTACCACCTGATTCATACCATCTGAAACATCTGTGCTTCTCCCAAAATGCTGGCTCCACGGTACATCTGAACGTTATTTTGATTAGAATTGTGACTAGCGGAGATAATCACGCATCACTTTCTAAAAGAGCTGCTCTCAGAGGAAAACACGTTGAATCGAGTGAGTACATCACCAGGGGGGTCCCTGAAATGAGCAAGGAGAAATAAATCATGAAATCTTTTCTGCATGCAAAAGCAGCATTTTAATTATTACTGTACATTTTAAAAAATGCTCCAATTCTGCTCTATTCAGTGTGCCAGGAAGAGTTATGAATACTTCCACATGCAGTGCTTACAAAGGTGTCAAATACACACAAATCAGCAAGTATAAGGGCAGCAGCTGGTGTTACTATTATGATCTAATGAATAATCTGCTGTCAGCAAAAAGATTGTTACATCACAGTCAAATGGTTACATATTTGTCAAAAGTAAGACTTAGGACAAGTTTCCTTCTGTTTTCATATTTTTTTTATAACTTATAGTTTTAGGGGCAGATTAGGACAAATTCATTTAGGTTAAAGTGAGATAAAGTAGCTTAAGTAAATGGGGGATTTTATGTGAAACAGAGGAAGGATTTTAATGCTGTATGAGTTTGGTCTCACACATGCAAACCCAAAAGCCCCAGAGACAGAGACAGCATGTCGTAAGGACCACTGAGAACAGCTTCTGCCTTGTTTCCGGCCTGCAGCTCTTATGTGTGAGGGATGCAGCATATGGACTCATTCATCCAAAAAAGCCCACTGGCTCTTTCAGCAAAGACAACATAAAACTGTATTTTGCTCGGCGAGTATGTAAGCACCTTTCTGCATTAAACATAATAACAAATGAAAAGCCAACATAAAAGGAAACATGCTCATTTGCTTTCTTGAGTCAGAGAAGACTGACACCACTCTCAAAACTGTAGTTAACATATGAAGTGGCAACCAGCAGGTAGTTAGGGTTGCAAACACAAAGACTGGAAACAGGAGGAAATCAGCTAGCCTCATTCTGTCCTGAGGCAATGAAATCTTTAATTAAAACATCATATCTCACAAAAAACCACAGCTACACATACATTTCATTATCAATAATGTAGCCATTATCCATGCAACATTTAGTGAGGGAGATTTTAAAGACATTCCTTTTGGCATTTTATATAAACCTTGTTAATGAACAGGTAACTGGCGGATGGCGTGAGGGAATTAAGCCTGAGCATGTATCCGTTCAAACTACACATTCTAGCACTAATACAAGGGCCAATTAATATAGCATATGTATATTTCTTAAAAAGCCTAACATCTAAGAGCAAATACATTTACAGCTTAGTAAGCCTTAATTCAAAGTAGCTGTATTTACAGTCATGTATTATATATGTATATACACACAAATGCAGTCTTGTGAAAAATAGCTTTCACAGGTACACAATATGAACACCGAGAATTCCATAGGAATTAAGAGGGTAAGCAGTGCTAAAAATGCACCTGATTACCTGATGATTAGCAAGTGTGACCACCTATATAAAAGCTCAAGGAGGAGGAGATCCTCTGTATACCAAAGTATTCAAGAGTCAGATGTGAGGCCATCGATCCAAAAGCTAAAGCTTGGCCCAAATTGGCTCAAGCAAGAAGAAATCGAGTCTAAGTACACCAGCAAATTTACAAGAGACTGGCTGAAAAAGAAAAGAATTAAGGTACCTCGACCTGGTTGAAATGCTGAGGGAAATGCTGAGAGAGCTGTGCATGAATGAATTTTAACTAACCTTAATGAATTGAAACAATACTGTAAATATGATTGGGCCAAAACTGCTCCACAATGACGTGAGAAACTGATGAAGTCATACAGAAAATAGTTACTTCAAGTTATTGCTGGTAAAAATGGTTCTATAAAGTGCTGAACTGTGGGACGTACAAGAGGTTCCTGTGAAAATGTTCTTGTTTGCATGACTGTACATGTATGTGCTAAATTGTGATTAAAGTGAGATATTTAACTGGAATTTTATTTTCCACTTTGGATTACCAGGGAAGACAAAAAATATTCAAAATTAATAGAGTTCTGACTTTGTAGGGTCTTCAGTCACACACTTATGTTACACTGTGATACCACCAGATTCAAGTGGTACAGATGCAGTCACAGTAATCCTTCCTCATATCTCTGAGGCTCCAGCTAATCAAACCATTAAAATGATGCAGGCGTCAGGCAGCTTGGAGAGGGTCGGAGCCGAGCAATGACAACTCCGATGACTGGAGATGAAGATGTCTGCTTTTTGCCCATCCTAAGCTAGCACCTGCATTTGTTCAGCGTCTGTGTGAGTTTGTGTGTGTGTGTGTGTGTGTGTGTATGTAGCTCTCTGTTGAATATTTCATTCAGGTCAAGGGCAAAAAGCACTTGTTCGCCAACACGATGAATAACAGACTGCTAATGGCAGGCATATGGGCAGGCAAAGTGAGTTTTTTAATTGATAAATTAGATAACTGGTTTTTATTCAGCATTTAGGTACATTTCCAATTTATTGTTTCCACTGCTGGGATATCATTTCAGTTGTCCCCTGAGCAGAGAAAGCTGACTGAGTATACAAATAAGTCCATTTTATTTCTAAATAAATGGTAGCTGATGGGTTGTGCTAGCCATTTGTGCTCATCCCCATTAACAGATGATGCTCCCACATTTTACAGCTGCATCACTTGATGACACTCCAGGGGAACAGATGTGTTCAAATGAATTTACAGAGAACTCTGACGTGAAAGAGATGGTGTTCCATTATTTTTCTGTCATTTTGCTCGGCGCAAAGTCATCAGCTGTACAGCAAGAGGTTCAAAGCCCAGGAACAAACAATTTCAAAGTCTTAGTGTAGTTAAACAGCATGTACAGGACTACAAAATAACACATGCGTATTCATTATTATGCAAATTACTATGGTCTCTTCAGGGGCTCTATGATTTTGTTTTCAATTATACAGTCTCCTCTGTCACCTTACAAGTTTTCATTCCTCTTTCATTGTTTTTGAACATCAAATCCATAACAGCTTTGGCATTAAATTAAAGTCCAAATGGAAGTTTTAGAGGACGCCTTAGAGAATTTGGTTATGTTATGTCACACCAAATGCATAATTCTCATTAAAGGATTTCTAAAGTCTGCGTGTGAATGAGCAAGTTCCTGGCAGCTTCGCTTGGATATCTGTCACTATACTTTCAATAGAGTGTCAAATGTTAAATTCTTCCAATATTAGTATTTTCCATTGTTTAACAACAGAAATATGTGAACAGTAAAACTGTCATTCTGTCTAAATCAATTATAAAGAAAAAAAATTAATAAGTAGGACAAACATTATTTGTACCTTCTCAGTGGTTGATTAGTCCCATGTCTTCGGGTCTTCAGAGAGGCAACAAGCTGGTGCCATGAAAGCAAGCCTGACTTTCACCACCACTGACATTATCTCTGAGTAAGGCCTGATATGAGGTAAATACAGCTATTTAGTTAACTGACTATACAAAAAGAGCCAAGACAATTATTCCAAACAGACTGTTGGCTGCATCCCCTGGCAAATGTGTTTGCAGCTTGCATTAGTATTTATGACGTTACTGTGTGTCAACTACTGGGGCATGTGGGATGGATTAACTTTTCCAAAAAGAGAACAAATATATAAAGTTACAACTTTACTGCTTCTAGCAAATTCTGTCGAATTGTAATGTATCAAAACTAACATCAGCATCTTGCAGTTGAGCAAAACATTAATTAATTATGATGATCACTTGCACTGCAAGAAACATTTCTCTATCAGTTCTGTAGATAAAAGTCAATTTTCAAAATTCATTAACAAGTATTGAAATGTGGAAACATTCAATAGAAGCATTACAGATATCAGTGTATTAAGACTGGACTGAGGTTGAGTTCACCTTGAATTCAACACTCAATATTCAGTACATGTAAATAGAATTTGAATAGCCCAAGCAGGAGAGATTATGCAGTTCTAGTCAAGGTTGCCTTCATGTGTTGATGAGTTGTGACGTGAGTTCTTGTTAATGTGATGTAAATGCAAAACTTTTGTCATATTGTACACATCTTTTCTCCTTCACTTGTGTCATTAACTGACATATATTCAGTTATGATTTTTTTAAAAACCCAATGATGTAAATATAGACACTGTATTCCAGTCTGTGACTCATAAGATATAAAAGACAGCTGTATTGACAGTTTGCTCATTTCTGTTAGGACTTACCTCTTAGAGATGGTGTACAATTTACTGCAAATGCTATGTAATTATGCAAGAATAATGTCAAATTATCATAACATTAAAAGGACAACTTAGTTAGAAACCAAAAGGAGTACATACTTGGCTAGTGGAGCTAAGAGCAGGGGCGGATCTAGAGAAATTTTCTTAGGGTGGCATGAGGGTGGCAAAGAAATCAAATGGGGTGGCAAAATCAAAGCCTTTTTTTTTTCCCCAAACACATATGCAGGTGGTTACATATGGTTAAAATGATTCAAATGCAGTAAGTATACACGTTTTTCATATAAATATAGTCTATAACTTAATTATTGTCTGTAGCCCACATAATTACACACTTTAGTTACATAAAACATGTGAGTTTTGATGTTATGTACTGTATAGCCTGTATAATAAATAAATATGTAGCCCAATAAGTATGAAATCCAGAAAGCTACACAACATGGGGCAGTTCATTTACAAATACAAGTCTAACTTAAGTTTCACACTGTCTTTTGTTAGAAAACAATCACATTGTTACAGCTTAAATTACACAAAATGTCAGTAATCTGCACTGTCATGAACAAAAATTTAAACCTAATTTTTCATGATTTGTTGGATTAACCCACTGAGGTCTGAAATACAACCGGCCATTTATGACTCCTTTAGAGTTTACGTTTGTATTTCCCCCTCAAATTGTTTCATTTTATTTTTTTCCCCTTGGCTTGTTTGGTATCTTTTCAGCTCAACTGAATTTAGTTGTTTTTTTTCACTGACATACTGCATTAGTATTACTGATCTGAAATCACACAAAGAACTTAAAACCCTAGTAGTATTTTTTACTGTAAAAAACCCAGACATGCTGAGTAAATTTTTATAACTTGAAATGCAAATATAAATTGTACATTTTGTAAACATATACAACTATTTATCTAAAAATGCAGCCAATACACCTGCCGTTTCTTTCATTTTGTACAACCATTTAAAAATATTACTAAAATTAAAGTGAGAGAACAATCAGGTGTCGCAATAAGATGCCCGACAAATGATGTGTGCCAGTAAAAAAAAAAGTTTGTCCACCAAAAGACAGAGGAGAGCAGCACAGGGACAAACCTGCAGGCCTGACAACAGGAGGTGTATCACTCCGCTGGTTTTCTACTTAGTGACAGTGTTTACATTGCAAATGTGCTTTTGTGACATTCATTAGTGCCCTCACTGACACACAAAACAAAACGACTACACAACAGAACAACTACACAAGATAACACAACACACTAAGTATACACTCCACACTAAACGTCACAAATCTCCCACATCTAAAAACTCTCTCTCTCTCTCTCTCTCACTCGCTCGCTCTGTCTCGCTGCCGTTACCGTCACTCCCAAAACTCTCCCCTCTTCCTAAACAACCAAATCCCACATGTTGACTTTTTTTTTTTAATTGGTCGACATGGTGCATTTTTCCACCGATAGGAAAAAGGTGGCTTTTTTTCTTTCTTTACTGTTTTCGCGCTGTCCTTAGAAAACGCTTAAAACACACACACACACAAACGTGGCGACAGTATTTAGAAAAAAAGCTTGGCTTATATATATTATCATAACTCTGGATTTACTGGCCTGTAATTAAAATTTAAAAACTTTGAACTCCGAACTTTCAATATGGGCTGAAATAGAGACTCAGCGTGGCTGCAGCTTGTTGCTATGTCAGCTTAAAATAGTCATGTGATTTGGAGGTGCAGCGTGTCCGTGGACCCCACAGGGTTAATAACACTCACCTTCCTTCCATTTCCAGAGTGTAACATCCAACCAAATGTGTAAAATCCGAAATTCCCATGGTGTTGTTCAAAATGTGCTCTGGCACAATCATAAGCATCGCTTGCTACTGAAAACAAGAAAAAAGCCGGTCCTGCTATGGGCTGAACCATTTGTTAATGGTGGAGGGGGGGAACACTATGCAATATATTCAGTTTTAGCATTTATATTCACTGTTGACTGTAACTACGCTCAAACTGTTAATGCTATCTTATTTTAATAAACAACACTGTCATATGCAAAACTGGGGTGGCACTTGGGGTGGCAAGGGATCATTTTAGGGTGGCAGTTGCCACCCCATGCCACCCTTCTAGATCCGCCCCTGGCTAAGAGCAGACCATAGCAACTTCTCTGAACAGGCTCCAGTAAACATCACAATTGCAGACATCCAAGAAAGAGTGCCAAATATGAAGAGCTGGACAGCACCGGGTCCTGATATGATTCACACTTACTGGGTGAAGAACCTAACTGCATGTCATGAGTGTCTGGCAGCACAAATGGCTAACTGAAGACCAGAAAGTCTTGATCCCCAAGGATCCTGACAAAGGACCAATTCTATCCAACTACCGGCCAATAACCTTCATCAGAACAACATGAAAGCTCCTGTCAGGCTATGATGAACAGGCACATAGTTTCATACATGAGCATGGCTCAGGATGGTTTTGGATACCAACTACGGAATGGAGCAATCCTTAGCCACTTCCGCTACATGGATGACATTAAACTATATGCCAAGAGTGAATGAGACATTGGTTCTGTCATGGTCCTGGGTGTGACCCAGTGTTTTGTGTTTGACTTCTAATTCTTGATTATTGTTAAAGAAGCTTGGAGTTTCTGTTTCTGTACCCTCCCTGTGTTTCACGTTTGGTTACCCTTTGTCTCTGTGCTTCATGTTCCCTCTGTCTCCCCGGTCAGTCACTTCTCTCTGTCTCAGTGTCAGGTCCGCATCTCTGTGTTATATTTCCTGTTTTACTTTGAAAGTCTGTGTCTCATGTCAGTGTTTCTAGTTTTGCTTCCCTTGTCTCGTTATGTCTAATTAATCCCAGTTGTCTCCCTCCCACTGTTTTCCATTCCCTCTTTACTCCACTGTATATTTAAGCCCTATGTTTGCCTTTGGCTTTGCCCTTTGTCGTGTCGTACCACCTCATTTGTGTGTCTCCCTGCATTTGTAATTTCATGGTGTTAGAGTTTTCTTATCCCTAGTGTTCTTGTTTCTAGTTTCCATTTTTCTAGTTTAGTTTGTTTTTTGTGAGTTTATATTTTTGACAATTTTTCCCAGCAATAAAACTGCCACCTTTAGTTTCACCTTCTGTCTATGAGTCATGCATTTGGGTCCAATCCTGCCTGCCACATAGTTTCAGATGACAGATTGACTGATCCATACCACTATGATCTACAGCACTGGAGAAATGTAGTCAGATGGTAACAAAGAGAGGGAAGGCAGTCAGAAGTGAGGGGACTACACTACTGGAATGTGTACCACAAAAATCGACGTTAGCTAAAGGTACCTGGGAATCCCACAGGCAAATGGGAACCATAAAAGGGCCACTAGGAAAGCCACAACTACCAAATACCTACAGAGAGTAGGGCAAGTCCTGAGGAGTCCGCTGAATGGGAAGAATAAGATCAACACCACAATCTGCGGATCAGGACGGTATATGATGTATACCTAGCAGGGATATACAAGGTATACATCATATTGATAACCTCACTGAGGGGGTTCATGCGTATGCAGAACAGCAGTGTGAATAGAGCATCTCCTTGGTAGATACCGCACTTGATGCTGACTTGGGATGTTGGCTTGAAGTTGGCCTTTGGTGTTGTTCCCATTGAGTTCCTGATGAAGTCTCTTAAGTCCCTGTTGATCTTGTATAGTTCTAGGCATTCCAGGATCCAGGTGTGGGCCATTGAGTTGTAGGCTTTCTTGTAGTCAACCAGGCAGTGCACAGGTTACTCAATCTGGTCTTGCAGTCTTGGGCAACTTCTCATCTACCAAGATCTGGTGTTTCGCTCCTCTGGTTGGGTCCTCCTCTGCCAATTCCTTTCTGGATCCCACTCATGTACTGAGCCATGTGCCTGTTCATCTGTGCTGCTATGATGCCTGATAGGAGCCTCCATGTGGTCCTGAGGCAGATTATTGGTCTGGTCTTTTCAGAGAGATGCTTGGGGATTAGGACTTTCCGGCCTTCGGTCAGCTATTCTAGGTGTCTCTTGTTGACTAGGAACTGGTTCATTTGTACTGCCAGACACTTGTGGAGTGCAGTCAGCTTCTTCAGCTAGTAGGTGTGAATCATGTCGGGGCCTGGTGCTGTCCAACTCTTCATACTGGAGACCCTTGGATTCTTGGATGTCTGTAACTGTGATGGTTACTGAACCCTGTTCAAGGAGGTTGCTGTGGTCTGCTCTTAGATCTCCCCAATGCTATTCCAGTATTGCTCTGTCTCTAGCTTTAACTGTACCATTTAAATAAATGTCAGATAGTTTCATGAAGCTAAAAATGCGTGTTATACGAAAAGGGTATATTTGGGAAATATATGGAAAGACGTGTGGCGGTCTATCCTTCAACCTCGGGTCCTCTACCAGAGGCCTGGGAGCTTGAGGCCTCTGGTAGAGGCTGGGTCACTACAGACATCTTCCTCTCCTTGTCTACCACCACTATGTCTGGTTGGTTAGCCGCCACCATTTTGTCTGTCTGTATCTGGAAGTCCCATAGGATCTCAGCTCTGTCATTCTCAAGCACCTTAGGAGGTGTCTCCTCTTTTGACCTCAGGACTTCCAGGCCATTCTCGGCACAGATGTTTCTGTATACTATGCAGTCCACTTGGTTATGGTGTTCCATGTATGCCCTGCCTGCTAGCATCTGCTGTTATGTGCTGGATTGCCTCAGGGGCATCTTTATACAGCCTGCACCTGGGGTCTTGCCTGGTGTGATAGACCCCAGCCTCTACTGATTTTGTGCTCAGAGCGTGTTCCTGTGCTGTCATGATTAGTTCCTCTGTGCTGTCTTTCAGTCCAGCATTGTTCAGCCACTTCCTCTATCTGCCGGTGGTACATACCTTCAATGGTGGTTCCTTGCTCCTCTATCTTGGATTTCTGCTGCCTGAGGTATTCACTTAGCATATATATATATGTACTTTTTTCTTCATGAAGTTTATTAGCAATATGCAGGTAGTACTGAAAAACAAGCTACACACTGTATATTGGAACAATGACACTGCATGCTGTGAACCTTCAGTATCACATCTTTCATACTACATAATTGCATGCAATCACTTAGCAATATATTTTGTGCTGTAGAAGAAAATGACCCATAAATGCTCTAAGTGGAGCCTTGGAAATATATCTAACGTCACAATGAAACTCAGTTGGAGTGCTATGGTTTTCACGCTAATGTTTATGTACAGTGGCAAGTGTCAAAACTGTTTTGTGCATGTTGAGGAGGCATTTATGCTTGTGTAATTGAGTTTCTAAATCTCCATAGTTTGAGCTTTTCTTTACCTGCTTACGTAGTCATTGCCAATATGGGCATCAATCACAAATGCCAGTCTGTCAGTTGGTTGGTCAGTAAGCCCTTCAGTCTAGTCCAAGTTAAAATATTTCAAGTACTAGGTAATACACTGACTATCATCAGGTCCACATTTCAAATTGCCCTGTGTCTTTAATAAGAAAATTGCGGAAAATGAAATTTGTCATATTCTCCCACTTTGTATTTAGCGCTAATCGGAATATGGTGAATAGTGGTGAGGATGATTACTAAAGTAGAGTCCTTCTCCACAATACCTGTCTTAAAAAATCTTAATGGGAGCTCTTTTTCAGTATTTAGCTCTATATCTAGATCATTAAATGACAGTTTGTTTGTTTGGTTGGTTGGTTTTTGCTTGGATTTTTTTTTTGTCCTTGTAGGTAGTTTCTCTCTTGACATTCTATTGATCCAATGCTCATCCTGCTGAATGGCTGCCACTCAATTTCTTATGCTGACTGCTTAAAATGCATTTGTTTAATATCCACCAATAACTGTAATCTGACCAGCCTTTCTCCAGACTGTGAAAATAAAATACCTATTAACCTTTTATATTGGTCAGTGCATATGCAAGGGTTGAAGTCCCAGAAATCATTAATAAGTCACACTCAAGTGGCAGATCTAAGACCCTGCAGTTATGCATGTGCAAAAAAAAGAGACTTCCTCAGATTCCCTCATCTGCATACAATCAAACTGTGCAGTGAGCCATTAAGGAGGATGAAGATGAGCAGGAAGACTTATGAAAGGGTCTGTGTTGTCTTAACCAACAAAGACGGGAAATAAATCAGTAAGTCTTAAGCAGTGAATGAGCTGCCTGCTGGTAGTTAAAGTCTCTCTCTGTCTCTCTCTCCCTTTCTCTTTCTCTCCCTCGCCTTTTTAGCTGCTGGCAATGATAGGCAAGTTCAGGCCAGATCTGGAAACCTCAGGGCATAGTGGTGTAGTCAGGGCAAACTGCATCAGTGGAAATACACAGAAACTGAAGCCAAGCTTTCAGTGTCTAAAGAAGATAGATAATTTTCTCATAAAGGAAAAACAGACTCATTATTTTGATGAGAAACAGCTGGTGAGCTGCCAATTAGACACAAAATTTACATTATTAGTAAAATTTGCTGCTGGCAGTGATGTTTTTTTCCCTTCTTTCTTTTTTTTCTTTTTTTGTGAATGAGTTCTAAAAGAAAATTGGCTCTCAACAGATAAGCTTGCTTGTCCACTCTGTGCTAAAGAAAGATATTACTTTGGCAAAAGTTTGGAATTGCAAATGCATATGATTCAAGAAAAAACGAATAAAGCCAATGTATAAAAGCTGGCAAATCAACATAGCAGATGGAGTGAAAAATATGGGATGTGATTGTGCTCTTCAAAGGCTCAGGTCTGTTTTATATCCAGTTTTTTAAAATCAATATATCATGAAAGTTTGATTGCACAGATGGCATTTTCATAGCACTCAAAACAGATCATAAGTTTCAATGAATATTTAAAATGACACCCAGAAATTTAACATCATCAAAAGCATGTTGAGGCTGTAGTAGTTTGGACTGAACGTAAGTTTGGTAATGATAACAGTCCCCGAAAGTCTCAAAGGCTAAATGAAAGAGGCCCTCTGACCTTTTCACAACAAGCATCTTTATATTGCAGATTTAAAATTCAGGGGACATTTCCACTTTATGGGAAAGGTCGTAAAGGTGAGGGGGCTACTGAATAGAGAGACATTTGAAATGATAATTTTATCTGTTGGAAAATATTGTTGTCATTTAACTTCATCATTTAGATAAACTGCTCATTTAATATTCACCCTGTGTTACAGAGCGATAAGCATATTTTTCAGTATGTTTCCCGTGTCAAAATGAGATTGTCACTACTCATTCTGCAGATTTCTTATCGGATGTTCAGTAAGAAAACAAAAAGTTCGATGTTTGTGCATGACCTTTTGAAGCTGAATCGGGAAAAAGAGAGCTAAACTAATGAAAAGCTACTTTCATAAACAAGCATTTTAAAGATGATATGAAGATAAAGACGTTCTACGGTCTTATAGAATCTTCTTTTTTGTTTGTTTTTTTAATTCATATTGTTCAGTGTCTTTGTCCTTCTGGAGATGCTTTTATCGATTGCCATCAACGAGCATGAAAACAACCTCACACAAACACATCTCATATTTTTCTACTAGCCTCTTGCTGGATTTGGCTCTCTCCTGTTTTCCTGCTCAGGGGCAGGAACATTCTCTCCAACAAGTCTTCCAGTCTTGAACATTTATTTGTGCAAGGTCGTTTATTGAAAGCACTTATCTAAGGTTTTCAGTGCATGGGAGCATAGAGAAGAGCGAGGCTTAGCCGCACTTTTGTGTGCATGTGTGGCTGAATAACTATAACATATAAATGAATGTCAAATAGTTTCATGAAGCTAGAAATGTGTGTTATAGGAACAGAGTATATTTGGGAAATATATGGAAAGATGTGTGTTATACTGTAGCCAGCCTTTAACGGCAGGAAAACAGACAGCTTTGTCCATGCAAAGCAGGGGGGAACTCACAGATTTTGCTCTCCTCTTTTGGAGGTTGTTTGTTGACTTGCTTGTTTAAAACCTATATAGATGGAGGAGTATGTTTTGACTCATTGTCTCACCTGGTTGGGATCTATTGGGGAAAAGTGTATTTGCTGAATGAGCCAACTATTTCTTTATTAGTAATACATTAGAAACAGGAAGAGGGAAGGATTAAATGGTGGAAGCTGAAGAAAGAAGGTTGTTGCACAGACTTGAGGAAGGAGCGGAGATAGGCTCTGGGTGGTAGGGAAATGTTGTCAGTGACTGGGAAAGTAGTTGTAGTAAGGGGGAAGAGAGGGCAGCTATGAAGACAATGAAGAGAGGAAAGATGGTTGGTACTTATGACATACCTGTGGAGGTATGGAGATGTCTGGAAAAGAGGACAGTGGACTTTTTAACCAGACTGTTTAACACAATCCTTGAGAGTGGGAGGATGCCTGAGGAATGGAGAAGAAGTGTCCTTATTGGGATGAAGCTGATGAGCCATACCATGAAATATGGGACAGAGCTGTTGAAGCTAGGTAAAGAAGAGTGGTGACAGCCAGGAGCAGCAGTATGACTTCATGCTGTAAAGGGCACTTCAGAGGTGATGTTTGATTTGAGAGTGTTGATGGAGAAGTATAGAGAAGGTCAGAAGGAGTTGCACTGTGTCGTTGTGGATCTAGAGAAAGTATATGATAGGGTGCCATGAGAGGAAGTGTGGTATTTTCTGAGGAAGTCAGGAGCGGCAGAGAAGTATGTGAGGGTGGTGCAGGATGAAGAAAGCGGTGAGATGAAGTAGGAGTGACAGGTGGGGGTGGGATTTTACCAGTGTTGACTCTGAGCCCCTTCTCTGGGATTTCTCAGAACAGCCTGACAGATGAGGTCAGGGAGGAGTGTCCATGGACTAAGATGCTTGCAGATGACATTGTGATGTATAGTGAGAGTAGGGAGGTAGCAGGTAGAAGAGAGCTTGGAGATGTGGAGATATGCTGTGGAGAAAAGAGAAATGAAAGTCAGTAGAAGACAGACAGAATACATGCGTGTGAATGAGAGGGAGACAGATGTAACAGTGAAGTTGCAGGGAGCAGAGGCAGTGAAGGTGGATAAGTTAAATACCTGGGGTTAACCACTCAAAGCAGTGGATGATGCACAGGAGAGGTAAAGAAGAGAGTACAGGGTGGAGTAGGTGTGGATGACTGTCAGGAGTGATTTGTGGCAGAAGGATGGCAGGATAGAGTGACAGGGAAGGTTTACGTTGTATGGTTTGGAGACAGTGGCACTGACAAAAAAACAGGAGGCCGAGCTGGAGATGGCAGCACTGAAGAGGCTCAGATTTTCAGTGGGAGTGACTATAATGGACAGGATTACAAATGAGTACATCAGAGGGACAACAGAGGATGAGTAGTTTTGAGAAAGTTAGAGAGGCAAGGCTGACATGGTTTGCTCATGTGCAGAGGATAAAGGTTGTTGGAGCTTCCAGGCAGGAGGAACAGAGGACAACCACAAAGAATATTCATCGATGTTGTGAAGGAGGTCATGCAGAGGGTTGGTGTGACAGAGGAGTTTGCCAGGTTGAGAAACAGACAAATGATTTGTTGTGGTGACTCCTAATGAGAGCAGCCAAAAGAACGAGAGGAATTAAAAACGAGATGCTACTAGATATCAATGTTGAAAGCCCAAATACTTGCCTGGAATAATATACTAGTACAGCTGAAATAAACTTGCTGAGTTAAAATTATGGGCAACTGTTCTCATGGTTTAAATAAATGTTGAGAAATATTGGCGCACCAAAAATAAAACTATTCCTACAAGAATTGGGCTAGTTTCCATTTTGCAGTGAGTAAACAGTAGAAAATCCTCGAAAGAGAAAAGGAAGCTGCTCATTACCTTTAGTGACAATGTTTTTGAAGGATTTTGTTAGCTATCGAGCAGTGGGGTCCTTCTCGTTTCAGTTTCATTTAAAATCACCAGTTAAACAAAACTGGAGGTCTGTTCGTAAGCAGATGTTTAAATGAACAAAAAATAGCTTTATTGAATATCAATTGATTGGTTGATTGATCTGGACCTTGTTTTTATAAGTGGATTCTGAAGCTTCCTACTAGGCTAGCCTACCTCGTCACCATTTAATCTTATCTGTTAATGAAAGGTGTCTTTTAAAACAATAGACTTGTTTATTCTGGATAAAGGAGATATAATACATTCCTGTGTTTCTTAGAGAAAAACAAAAACTCATCTGACTTGTGGATTTCTTTCTTTCTTTTTTAACATTTAGTATTCCAGTGTATAAATACCAGTATTTGTATTTCTAATGATAATTAGAAAACAACACTGGCACTGCTTCCCAGTTCAGCATCTCAGGTCATCTTCAGATCTAACCACTGACCTCAACCACCCTAACACACTTTTCTCCTACCACATGTTCTGCCAACCTTGATGAACTCTTCTCCAATGCCATCATAAGGTCTTTAGGATTTTAGACCCCAAGCTGTTAAATTTGGCTCCTGGATATTTAAACCCCTGTTTTTTTTTTAAGGTTCAGTTCCACTTAGCTTTTGAAACTTTGAAATTGCTTCCTGCCTGGCAGTTTCTTTGAAGGTTTTTCTTTCAACCCCCCAAAAAAAAAAAAAAAAAAAAAAACTGTTCAGGTTTCAGTTTACTGCAATGTTTGCTGATTTGATGTCCCCATAGACAGCATGGTGTAATTTATTTGCACCTTGAAATGCATTTCATATAACTGTTGAAGTCTGGTGTTTCATATCCAACATTTACAGCTGATCTATGTAAATTCCTTCATCACTGTAACAGTGTCATAGAACTTCTTTGGATATTCAACAGCCAGTAGACATTTGATTTAAGTTTCAACTCATACATGTGTCCCATATAAACTATAGCCAAGGCACAACACTGTTGGCACTAGAGGATTCCCGGTTTCTATTTCTGATCTGTTAATCTAAGTTACACTGACCAATCATGTCAAAGCAGGCTTTGCTTGCAGGTAAGTAAAAAGTGTGTGTTGAGAGCAAAAGATAGATTGGATTAGACGAAAAACAATATTGAAATCATGGCGTATCATCTGATAACAATTTAACTTTCCATTAGCTTTTTAAAGTGTATAATATTTGTAACAATGACCTGCAGATGGAATAGGAAGTTTTGGCCTGGATGTCCACCGGCCCACCTAGAACGTGTGAAATAAGACTAGATGTATTCCCAGACTGAGACTCAAGTAATATTCTTAGATAATGTATGTAGGTAAGGTCTGTAATTTTATCTTCTTAATTTGAACTTGATTAATTTAAAGGGTAGCTGAGTGGTGGAGTGGTTGCACTCCACAGCAAGAAGAGCCTGGGTTTAAATCTACTGGTCAGCTGGGGCCTTTATGTGGTTTCTCTCCAGGGACTCTGGTTTCCTTACACTGTCCAAAGTGTATGTATGATAGGTTAATTGGTGGGATAGGTTCCAACCCACCTAGGACCCTAAATTAAGTAAAATTAAGAAAATGGATATGTGAATTATAATTCAACCACTCTACAGATATAACCTATTTGTTTTTTGTTTGTTTTCTGGTCTGCTGGTTCAGTGAAATGTGGACAATTACATTTCATCAAGTAAGATTTCATCAGCTCCATTTTATTTAAATGTTAACTGTTTCCATGAGGGGAATATATTTAATATGACATCTCATCCATAGGAAAACATGTGGTATGTCTACGTCATGATCTTTGAATAGCCTTAACTTTATATTGTGGCTGCTGAAGAACTGTATGGATAGAATAAGTGGAATAAATACATTATATTTATATCATATCATCTCAATGATATTTTGTAACATGTTTTAAAAACAGGCAAAAATGCATCTTTTGCTGTAACAGAAGTTGGTCCTAAACTAAATATTTAACTAAATGTTACATTTCCAAAATGAATATTTAATGAAATCATGCAGAGTGTTCCCTAAGTTAAATATTTCAGTAAATCCCAAATTAAGGTTTTTCTAAACTAAATATTTAACTAAAGTTAAATGTTGGATTTACCAAACTAAATATTTCACCAGCTGTTAAATGCAGACATTTCTCTCTCACATGCTGTTCTTCTGCATTATGGTGTTTTCTTCCAGGTTTCAGGAGTTTCCGATGCAGTAAGTTAACTTTTTACTTTGTGTAAAAAGGTAAAATAGCTTGTACTAAAAAGGTGAAAACTATTAAGTAAATGGAGCAGACCAGAGTAAAGCAGTTAGACAGCAGCTCACATAAAAAGCTTCATTGACATCCTCTACTCAGTAAAGACATCAGACAACATTTCCCCTTACATTTTAAGAGGAAAAAATCCAATTCGACAACATGAAGAAGTGACGTCCATTGTTCAGGTCTTTGATTTTGATAGGAACCTCGCAGAGAATTAAATTTTGACCTGAACATAATCTACCCTTGTTCTCAACATCATGTTGCTTTGAGATTAGAGGCTGGCTTGAGCATTTCTAAGCAACAGGCTTTAATTAAAAACAGTTGTTTTTTGGGGGGTTTTATGCAGTTTTTCTACAGAGGATTTTATTCAGTGGCAGTCGTAAGAAATAAGCTAGGATAACCATATTAGAACTAATCAGTGATGAACATATAAGTACTCATATAAAGTGAAGTATTGTTTAAAATGAAAACACAAAGAAAATGGAAAGGAACATTGTTGTATTTTTGTTAGCATTATATAATATTATATAACATTTATTTTGTTAAAAATCTGTATTTTTTGGTGCTTTCATTTGTTTACCCTCAGTGTCACTGGTAATAATGCACCTCTGTAAATCCCTGCCCTACCTTTTTTGCATTATGCAAATTGCGCTTTTAAAACATGTCTAGAATTTGAATAATTGTGCACTCTTAAAAATGCCATGGTGGTTCTGAGGCTGAAAAGGAGTATTATAATTCTACAAGTGTATGGTATTAAAGCTTTTGTTTTGTAAAATGATAATGCTATTTCTAATGTGGCAGCACAGATGGTGGCACCGAGTTTGAATATTTATGCTCAGGCAGTGTCCATCAGGTAAGGTCGTAATATTCAGAGAGTACAGCAGGTCAGGCTGGGCTTTCCCAGTGGAAAACAAAGAAAATACTAATGCAAGCAAATCCAGCACTCCTACTGTACCTAACACTTAACAAGAGAACTAAGCTGATGAATTGTGTAATAACCCCGTTTTTGGACCGAATACACAATCAGAAGCCTAGCATGGAGGTCAGGTATGGTGACTTTTGTACTGAATCATCGGAATCAGAATAAATTATTAATCCTAGAGAAAATTATGTGATCGAAAGACAGTAAGAACAACAGCTAACTAAACTAAACTAAATAATACAATATGTTGCAATAAAGCAAAATATAGCAAAATCACTCTAATTATAAATATCCCAGTATATTACACGAAATTAAATATATATAGTTGATATTGAGATGCCTCTCTTATTATATTGACTTTGTAACTTTCCCTGTAGAGGATGTGGTATTAGGGGTGTCCAGTCATTTTTTCTGTTATTAGGGTATAGTCATTGCTGTTTGTATATGCTATTATATCTATGGTGTTTGTGTTTTTGGTCACTGCTTTCTTTCTCAGCTTACTAAATTTTAAACTTGTAGCTTTAGCTCTGTGGGTTTGCCCGGGGGTTTTGTTTGTTTTCAAATGTATCTGGACTGAGGACTTGATTGAAGTTTGTCTGACAAAACTTTTTTTTTTTCATAGTCATTTACAGCGTGTTTGAATATGTGATTTCCCAGCATAGGTATTATGCATAGAGTGAATTTAAATTGTAAATTTAGACACAAATAGAGATTGAATAGAGAAACTATATAGAAGAACTTTTAAATACAATGAATGAATTGCAGTGCATGCGTCTTTTTGCAAGTTCTTTGGATTTTATTCATAAAGATTTTATATCGAAAATTCAAGTAATCATAGCATATCTGATTCACAGTATTTAAGCTGCTGTGAGTCAGTTTTTCTCACTCACTTCACAAAAACCGTGCAGGCTGAAGGTCCCCTGAAAAGGTCTGATTCAAAAATGAGTAATTATTTATCAGTTGCCAAAATATCTCCAGAAAATGGATATCAGCTGCATCTCTTTACCAGACCTTTGGTTGGATACTCTGCCACCAGCTGTAACCAAACTTTAAAATAACTAAATTATTATCTTTTTGTATTAAAGTTAGAGGCTTTGATGGATATCATCAAAAGTCTGATACAAATAAAGAATAAGACAGAGCCAACAACCCTACAGGTATGGTGCAACCATCTGATCATATGAAAGGAAAAACTATTAAAATTCCATGCAGTTGTGTTTATCACCAAGATTACTCTTTTCAATTTTTGTAGATGTTTGAAGTTTAGTATATTACTTTGGCAAAGACTATGCATCTGAAATAGTAATATTTAATATATTATGTTTGTTTTTGCAGGGATGGATCTACTTTACTTGGCACGGCTCGCACATTGGTTGCTTTTATTCATTTTTCTTACACAGTCAGTGTTCGAAACTTCTCAAAAAGACGGTGATTATGTACACAATAACTGTTTCCATATATTTTTATGGTACTGTGGAACAGTGCTGGCAATAGGCAAAATAAATAATAACAAAAAATAAATAAATAACATTTTCAAAGTCTCCATTTGAGCATTTATGCCACTTTGTTTTTCCTTTACATATTTTTTTTCTCAATGGAAGCATGGGGAGTACCTGCCAGGACCTTGAAAAATCAGTCTTTCAGAAGTGATAATGCATTTAATTGCCTGGTGTATCCAAGGCTTTCTGCCAAAGTGAACATCACTTTAATTCATTTTTAATAAACAACAAAACAAAAAATCCTCTGGAATACATAAGGGCTCACAGTGCTTTATTGATATTTATTTTTTCCTTTTTTTAGATTTCCAATGAGACTGCAGATAATAGTGATGACAGTGATGTTAAACAGCATATGTGCAAAATATGCTGTATATATGTAAGTGTAGTAACCCATATGAATACCATGAATTCTTCCCACCTCTACCTAACGCGAAAATGTTCTCTTTATAAATGTGCTCAAATGAAATCAAAAGGCTGCTGCTATTATGTTGTTATGAATTTCTGTGCATCAGCCCACACAGTGGACAGTTCTTTTTCTAATCAGAAAGAAAAACAGAATAAAGCAACACGCAGTGGTCTGGCAGTCAGTCAGCTCTACTGTTGTATGTTAGTTAATTTAAAATATGCATGTGGCAAATTGGCAAAGGCCACATGTGAGAGATGTATTTCTCTTCAGCAGCACAATGTTTCTTAAAGTTTCATTGATGGAATGGGTATCTTGACATCTTGAAGTGCCTCCAGTAATTCTCCTAAATTGTCCTTTTGGAATACAGCCCAAGACCGAAGCCTAGTAATACCCAAACTACATTAAAACTAGGCTTTAACCCTGGCACAGTTATGCAATAGCTAATCATTGTGAGTGCTTAAGAGTTTATTAGGATGCTTTCATGCTTAAAATAACACCACAGGGCCCCAGTGATGTGCGCAGCTGGTTTACCAGAAGTTCATAGCTTTTAACAGCACTGTTGTTGGTTTCAGATGCCTCTGCTAATGAAAACTGGCAACGGTCAATGGTTATAACCACAACATCACCCACTGGTTTTTGAAGGCCCATTTAACTATTTTGGCCATCACCATCTATATTTTTTAACACATGTCAGGAGTTAGTGGTAGATCTAACTGAAAAACCAGTAATGTAGGGACTTGTAGAGTAGCTAAGCTCTGGCGCATATCTTAGTTGAGCTTCAATTTTACTCCGTCAGGGTCTATAATTTATAAAATGAATATCATGTTGCATTAAATAGGACTTTATAACGATTGAGACCATAAATAATTGAGGTAAGAACATGAATCATGTGCAGTGCGGTCATTTTGTCAAGGAAAATTGTCATTAGGAAAAATTTAGGTTTTAGGACTTTCTGCCTTCAGATGTGGAAGCTATGCCCATCCTTTATGTTGAATTTATGTTGGTAAAATAATCAGAATGCCAAAATATCTAAACATAACAGCAAAATAGTACTTATGTGAATGAAATCCTGTTACAGTAGGTCACTTGGTGATATAATAAAGCTATATTCAAAGAGAGGTGTCAGATTCTAATTGGGTTTTAGAGGAAATTTTACAGCAACAGGACCCTGGACAGTTGGTGTTTCATACAAATATGTGAAGCGGTGACTGTGGATAGTGAATGGAGCTAAAAGGTAGGGCAAAATCAGTCCAACTTAGACACTGTCAAGATACTATCACACTTTAAAGAAAAGCAGCACAATGCAGGGGAAGAGAAGAATGAAGATCAAGTCTAATCATATATGTTGGCAGCAGCAAATCAATTAGAATTGGATGGAAACTACAGTATTATGATGCCATGTAACCACTTTCATATTTGCAGACATAATTGTTCATATTTTTTTTAACCAACCTGACCAAAAGTGAAGCAAACACTTGATTCTAACTTGTGTCCAATTTATGCAGCCTACACTAATTGCATTAAGAGTCATTCCAACATTGATTGCAATGAAAAGCCTGCATTGATGAATTAGAAAGAAAAAAATATTCCACTCTTTTTTTCCATACTTGGTTATTAAACATATTACCATTTATTTGTATAAATCATTAAATAGCCTGTTTACTATTTTCTACTCACATGAATATTTTTTTCACTTGTACTGAAAGAGATTTTTACTCTGCATTGTTGAATTTGGTGGGAAGACAACAGTTTCCAGATACCTGAGGGGGGTGTTCATTGTCAGGTACTGCCTCTTAAAAATGTTATTTGCTGGCACACAGAATGTTGAGGCAGAGAGGGCAAACAATTTGTGACTGAGCTGGATCACTTTTTGCACTGATGGGACTTTTTTGTACACATGCTGTACAGTATATCAGCCAGTATGTTCAGCCCACTGGGATGCCTGTCTGAGGAAGAAAACAAGGGAAGTAGAAGTCATTGTGTGGTGGGTTTTTTATTATTTTTTTGGAATGTGTGTTTGTCTACTGGAGCTTTGCTTTTGCATGCCAGAGCTTAACTATGGGGGTTGTGCTGTTCTCTTCACAGGTGATAGTGTCTGCAGGATATGATAAGATATTTTTATCTGCAATGATATGCTTTCAGAATTTGAAAACTATACAAAAGGATGACATGTTCAGCATATTGTGGACAGTTGATGTTATATTTTTTATACTGTATTCTTGTAACTCTTAATCTCATTCAGTTGTCATTTTGCTTTAGAAAGATGGTGTTTAATAGTTACAGTTTTGAATTTATGTAAAGCAAATATTTAGGAAAATATGTGATTTGGGGGGGATTTTTCTCAACTGTTTACAGAACAAAATCATTCTGTCAGCACAGAAATTATATTTTTTGTGTGTTGTTTTACTGCCAATGGAGAGTAGATGTAGAGCTGAAGTAAAATTTAATGAGTTTTGGCTATTGGCTATTGAAAAGTTAATGATTGCACTGGATGACATAGTTATATTATGAACATTTAATGAGAGGCAATGTAGGTTTCTAAAACAGGTTCCTTCAGCTGGAAGGCAGAAACCTGCTGGTTTTTCTACAAATGCTAACATGTGGCTCTTTTAGTTTTACCATTTTCCTTTTTGTGTTTCAGCTCCAGTCTTCATATGCAACTTTTTATAGTTATTATTTTTCTTTCAAAATATCTTGCAGAAGTATTAATAATTTGATGTTTTTCCATGTTGCTGTATCTTTAAACAAGCTTTTGACTCATTTTCACAGTTTTATTGCTGCAAACACAGTTCTGATTTATCCATCTATCATTGTATTTGAGATCAAATGCTGCACAGAGAAATGTGACTTGAGCTTGGAGGTCGGCTGGATGACAACTGCACAGACTTTGCCCACGCAAGTCTGATATCTTGAAACATAAAGAGTACTTTCAAATCCAACACCATAGCAACACTTCTGCTTCTGCTTACCTGTTCTACCCACACATGACTCAGTGCTTCTAATCCACAACAGTAATCCTTCCTGTGATGTTAATAGAAAAAAAAACACTCAGAGATGCTATAAAATTACTAAACTCTCAATGCGAAAAAGGGAATGGGTAATAATAACAAACTGTTGGTTTATTTAATGTCTGACTTGAGCTGTGATCAGCCCAATGCAAACAGATTTTATCAGACGGTAGATAGCAAAGGGTAATATGTAATGGCTGGAAAAAGTAAATGAATAGGAATGATACTTACAATAAGCCTGCATGTAGAGCTCCCTTAAGGTTATGCTAACTCTGGCGGTTTGGGACATGATTATTCATAACTATGGTTCCATCATTAGAAATCTCTAATTAATTGCTAAAGTGCTTCAGGGCCTGAAGTCACTTTCAGCAGGAGCAAAGTTAACATTTTTCTACAGCTTCCTGGGGATGAAGTGTTGTAAAAATGAGTTACAGAAATTATTGCCATTTGCCATTTGGTGATTCCAAAGCCATTTTGTTGGAGGTATTCAGAGGAGATTTTTAATAGGTAATATTTGGTTTAATGGCAACGCTGAACACCTTTTTTTAATTTTTCTTTCTTTATTTTTTTTGAGACAGAGTGCGTAAACTTTCCTGCAACACAGAACATTAATGGAGACTGTGGTGTAATACCCTGTCTCACAATGCATTCAGGTGCATCTTTTTGTATTATTAATTATTCTTCATTTTTGTTAAATGGCAAAACAGCTCATTGCTACCAAATGTTAGAAGACATCAAGAGACTGAGAACTCCAGCCTCATACACCCATCCACTACCCCAGTTTTACTCCAGACCCTTGTTTCTCACGGCATTACATCAAAAAATATGCCCACATTTGCATTATGTATTGGCTTTGGATGTAAATAATAGAAACAGTGTTGGGGAGCACAGCATGTGTGAGAGTTCTGGGTAGCACTCTCAATATGCATATGAATAAAATATGTATAAATGTTATATGTTGTAAAATGTGCATTAGTCGTCCTTAATGATAACCTAACCACTCAATTAAAATTATAACATCTGTCAATGGAAAAATAATAATCAAACATGCACGGAGAACAAGCTACACACACCAATAGTGTCTGGCAGAATTACACAATAAACAATGATGATAAAACAGAGACCACTATTTACTGGTAAAGCCAGCAAGCAAAGAAAATACCTGCAAGGACCCGCTCTTTAGAATAACACCCACCTACACTGTTACTTACCAGCAAAGCCAGAGATGATCTGATAGCAGGCATACAACAGTATGACAGCAGTTCAGCATTGGCTGTTATGAAAGCCTGATTTATAAAATATCTTGATCATCTATCACTGAAACCATATTTATAGACTAAGCAAGGGTATCAGATCATCTGATATTGAGAAATCTAAAATTCACCCTTTCAAAGATTTTCTTGTGGTGCTGTGTTGGCAGGTGAGGTGTACCGTGTGCTCAGGACTGACTGAACCTAGGTAACCATTGAAGATCAATCAGATACTATCAAAGACTTTTTGAAAAATAAAAGAGATATAGTGCATTGTGAAAAATAAGTGACATATTTACTTATATATTTATTTATTTACATCTAGTTAAGAAAATGCATGTCCTTCACCATCCACAAGGAGGTGCAGCAATGTATGAAAGGTCTTGTTGGGGAGTAATGACTTACACATATATATGCCAGAAAGTTTGTTCTGTTCATTTGGATGTAGTTTTTTCAGAGGGAGAAACATTTCATCATTTATCCATGTGACTTCTTCAGTCTCGGCTTGACTGAACAGAGTGAAGAAGCCACTCGTATGAGTAATGCTGCTTGGTGCAATACCCTTACCTAGGCTGGCATGTCTTGAAGGGAGAGTTCTTTGTCTTTTGCTTTGTACCTCATGTGATATTTTTTAATGGTATATGGTGTTTATGTAGTGTATTTGATCACTGTCTTACAAGATAGCTTGACTTAGTTTTTCTGCGTAGTTTTAGCTGACTAAATGAAATTTCCTGCTAATGCAGTTTTCCTGTAATTTAAACTATTTCAAAAAAGTTTACTTTTTCACAATCATCACTCTTGTCAGTCTTTTTCTTTGTGTGTGTGTGTGTGCCATACCATAGATGTTGCAATGACCTGTCAGATTTCAGCTTTGTTGTTGTTCTTTTATGTTTTTGGCTCTCTACACTATTGGACTTCAGAAGCACTAAATGGCAAGCAACAGGTACAAATGTAACGAGGTGAATATGATGTGATGGTCTTTCATGTCATTTTCCACAAAGGAGTGAAATTAACATAGCCGTCCCATCCAAACATCAGACATTTCTAGTCAATTTAATATGGCTTGAAACTAAATGGATCAGTATAGTTCTGCAAATGATATACCTGACAACATCCAAGTTAGGGATGCCAAGATATCAGATTTTCAGAAAACAATTATCATGGTCAAACAACTTCACAATAATGGTATTTATTGAAATATAATACCATAATATATCATAAATGCCAACAGGGAGATTAACCTCTAACTTCTTCCTCTAACTAAATCAGAAAAGAAAGTGCAATGATCTAGTAACAGAGCCTGTAACCATAATTGTACTAAATCATGCAAAAAGAATATTTACACAGTCATTTATGATATGAAATAAATATCACATTTATTGTCAACACATGGTTAATCCACCCCTAGTGGAAGTAAGACTCCACTCAAAATATCTCCTCGTAGTGTCAAAGCTTAAGCTAATAAATTCTTGAAAGATTACTTGTGGAAATTCAGCTTGAAATCATGTCTTCTACAAAGCTCTGAAAAATGCTGCTATGCTCTTCACTTCAGTGAACACACTCCTGAAAAAGTGGGGCTGTAGTGGACTTTGTTTCCCATGTGTTATTTGTTATGGTCAGATTAATGAAATAGTGAATTAGTTTCTTATGATAAACTTAAACCCTGTAGGTCACCCTTTTGATTCCACCTACATTTCTACCTTTTTATATATTTTTAACAAAGACGAGATACAAAAATGATCTAAAGCAACATGAATTGCATTAAATTATCACAGAATTATACCTTCTACTTAATATAACTGTCAGTGATACTTAGAGGGAAATGTTCTTCATAGAGGATTTTGATTGATCATTTCTTGTTGTGTGGTATCCACATGACAGAGTAGGCTTTATTGCTTTTCCCCTCCTACATGGTTTGAGGGTTATTGGTTTAAATGATTCTCTTTTTGGAAAATGGCAAGCAGCCATTATTGCCTAAAGTGGAATCTAAGCCCATTCTCTTTAAGTTTATTTCATATACTGTGGCAGTCTTCATTTGAATAATTTAATAACAAAAATGCCTTTCAGTGGAAAGTAAATTAGAATGTGAGTAGGATACTACCAAGGGGCAGATAAGAACAGCCGCAGTCAAACACAATGTTCCTGTTCAGTGAGCACATTAAACTGGCAGATTTTTGCTGTATGCCTGACGAGCCCTGGACACTGGATACACTCGAAAAAACACAGCCTTGAACATTTGAGCCTGTGCTGTGAGTCTTTTCCAAACAGATTGTAAACTGAAGCAAATACCACAGAGACCCACACACCTCCCTAACCTCATCAGCTACTACCCCCTCACCCCCCACACTCAAACACACGTGTCAGTATTGATTCTCAGATGCAGTTTTAAGTGATGTTAAGCGGTGTACTCACTCTAAATGGCTCAGGACATGTTGCTGATTTAGTTTAGCAATATAGGAAACTTAACATCAAGCTGTTGGAAAGATTTTCCAGATAACACATTTGTTAGTGTTTACTAAAGAATAAATGCAGTTCAATTCATAACATGAACTGCAACATTCGTAACATGTAAGTGTGCACTATTTCAGTAATTGTAAGTTACAAAGCTTTAGGCCTCAGTCAGTCAGCCCTAGACATCAGGCACTAACCTCCCTGGCATCCTTCAGCCACTAAGGAAGAATGTGTGTTTCCCAGCCAGTTGGTGAGTAGTTACTGGGGGTTGCTGGCCTGCGTGAAACTGGTCACAAAGAGGGTCCTGCACCAAAAACCTCTTGTTTTGGTCAGTAGCAGAATGTCACGATCAGCTGTAGTTTGCACTGAAACCAACTTGTCTTTAAACACTCAACAACAACTGACTGAGCAGTAGTGAATTTGAAAATCTTTGCCTTCAAAGTGTTCTCAGACAAGTCAGCACTTTTCATGCAAACAACAGGCAAATGTGATAATCTGCAAGCAACCAGGGAAATTCCAAGGCAGATATAATTGCAACATGTTACATGTCTTTGTGACCAATTTCACCAAAGAGAGCAACTTCACTGCCAGGAAGCTCCATCAGCCAGTCACCAACTGATGAGTGAACACAGATTTTTATCCATGCACTGGAGGTTGTCAAGGGATCGCTGACAGGTCTCTAGGTCTGCGTGACTGGGAACTCACTGGGATTTGAATGCATGAAAAATAAGAGCAGTAAAGATAGTTAACTAACTTATCAGGCCATTAAACATTTAAAATGTTCATTTTCTCTGTCACTATAAGTTTCAGAACACCTACTGTAGACAGTAATAGCAGTGAGTAAATCTTGTTCTAAATCAACCTACCTATTAAGATACAGTGCCTCAAATCCAGCAGCTCATATTAACAGAATTTTCTGTGGTAACATCTATTTTTTTTCTTATTTTAAAATTAAAGAAATGACTTAAATAGAGCTTGAGAGAATATAATGGACACTGACAAAACCTAACATGTGTACTTGCAAGGACGTGACCATGCTTCTTAATGGTACATTTTAAAGAGGTTGTTTGAACTTGTAAGACCCACATAACAGCAACAGGTGTGAGTTTAAAAAGCTGAATATGATGTAGCAGCCTTTTATGTAATTTTCTACAAAGGGAGTGAAAAATCACTTAGCTCTCCCAAACCAACAGCATGTACAGTATCAGGCAACCCACACACTTTTTATTTAATCAAATATAATGTAGTCCCTGAATAGATAAATACTAAGCTTTCTGGTTCATCCCGTGGGCAAATGTGTCTTAAAGTAATATTCCAATCAAAATATAATCCCAATTCCAAAAACGTTGGGATACTATATAAGATGTTACAATTTTAATGTTAAAAATTATTCACAATAGAACATAGAAAACATATCAAATGTTTAAATTTAGGAGATGTACCATTGTAGATTTGATGGCAGCAACAGATCTTAGAAAAGTTGGGACAGGGAGAATAGTTGAATAGTATTCCCTTTTCGTTTAACAGCAGCCAGTGAACGTATGGGAACTGAGGAGATCAGCTGCTGAACTTTTATGAGAGGAGTAGTTTCCAGTTCTTGTCTGATGTAGGATTTTAGCTACTGAACTGTCCTGATCATCTCTGCCATGTTTTTGTGTCATGATGCACCAAATATTTTAAATTAGAATTCCGGAGACAAACACGTTTTATATTTTTAATATTAGGTTAAAAACAAAGAATATAATTCCGGTTGGATCCGATTCAGGTGATCTTGAATCCTTCCTTAGTTATGCTGCAATAGGCCTAGGCTGCTCAGATGATGCTCTGAGTATTTCTTCTTCCCTCACCTTTTTCACTCTCTATGTGTTTACACACTGCATTTAATCATTAGTTATTATGAATCCCTGGCTCTCTTCCACAGCATGTCTTTGTCCCGCCTTCCTCCCTTACCCCCAAGTGGTCACAGCAGATGGTCAGTCACAGTCCCTAAGTCTGGTTTTGCTGGAGGTTTCTTCCAGTTAAAAAAGAGTTTTTCCTTCCCACTGTCACCAGAGAGGGTCATCTGATTTTGGGGGTTTTGTCTTTTTTCTCTGTATCATTGTAGGGTCTTTACCTTCTAATACCAAGAGCCTTGAATCAGCAGTTGTTGTGATATAAATAAAGCTGAATTGAGTTGAATTATTTGCATGATAGAGCTTTAAGCTGTATTTGTGGATGGCACAGTGAACTTTGGAGTAACATTCTGAAATTGTTCCACATTACAATTTGTAATCACATTTTTTACACAGTTTCCCAACTTTTACAGAAGTGGGTTTGTGTCACACTTTGATACATTTTACAGTAACAAATTGTTTTCAGCACTACAGAATTTCCAGTAGTCTAGATTCTGGTGGTGGTGAAGATCAAGACTGGGGCTTGGAGGCTTGAGTCTATGATTCAGGTGAAGTGAAGATGAGGAGGAAGTGGTTTGCATGAATGGTAGTCTGAAAGGGAGAACAGGAAAGTCTGAAAGCTACTAGAGTAATGATGTGAGAACTGAGATAGACAGTGTGGGAAAGTGGTAGTGATGTAAAGAACGGACAAGCAGTAGAGCACCCAGGAAAGCAAGCAAATGAGCGATTATAGATTTTCCTCATTGAACTTACACATAAGCTGCATTTCATACTGTAAAGCTAATGTTCTACAAAACACAGGATCCTAATACTTTCATAGAAAGAAACTGTTGTTATAGATTACAACAGGCTCACTGTGAACAAAACAGTTGCTGCCAGTAATTTAAATTTGCAAGGAAACTGATAAAATGGAGTATATCCCAATTTCACTTATAATGGGGAGACCAGACCTCAAGAACATGTCAGGATTACATCTCTTTGTGCAGGCTGGACAGATGCAAATGAGCAATTTTGAGACAGAATAGCAATATTATGTAAGAGTGAAACAATGAACGGGTCAGTTGAAGCAAAAACGGTGCCCTACAGTAAACATATTTTGCATAAATGCAAATGTCTTTGATTACAGTGCTTTTTTCATTCTGATAAATATGAGAGTTCAGGAATGTGAAATTCAAATCATTTGCAGTACCACAGTCATTCATGAACTCTGTGGGTTTATCCAATCTGTCATGACGATGTGACATCCTCATTCAGAGACCAGATGTACAACTGTTAGTCACAAACCTCAGGAATGAATGAAAAAGAACATTAGCTTCAGCAACTGCAATTTCTTGTGAATCATTTATAACACTTTTTCATTTATTTCGAAGCAAAAATAAACAAACAGGAACAAATGAACAACTTATCTGGAAGAAAAAACAGCCTTGGGATTTCTGGAGTAAATTCAGCTCACTAGAGTCTTCTCATATTATTAAATGTCACACTTCAAAGTGTCATTATCAGTATATTCACACCTTGGTTTTAGGTAAGTATATAATCAAAAGTTAAACATTGCAAATATTCTAAAAGAGGTAATTTCCTTTTTTTTTCTTTTCCTTTTTCACCTGAGTAAGTCAAATAAGCAAGAAAATAGATTGTGTTGACTAGAGGGAAGCACCCAGACCAGATTAACTTGTTCTTGTCCTAAGTCAGAGCCAATAGTTCACATTGGCCCTCCAGCATGCCAGACTGGGTAACATATTGTGGTAAGAAAGACCAGTAATGGGCTGGAGAGGCAATTTGCTGCTGTTTTCCATTTTTCTCTGTGACCTTTTCTTACGTGTGTGCAATGTCTCTTTGAGCCTTCTGCTGTTCTAAATAATGCCAAAGCAGAATCACAGACCAGACACCATTCCTGCACTCAGTCTTCACCAAATGCCAACCAGTCATCAAACACAAGGACCCAGATTGATGAATGAATTTAAGATGGCCTGTCTACAAAGACATTGCCATGTCACTGTAACATATTGTGCCCATTATGTCTGAATGAAAAACAATACCCAGTGGTCTCAGGTATTCATCAACAAACTGAATACCAGCCAAATTATTGCTATTGAAATCACAAATGTAAGGTTAGTAAAAGGCTGAGGGCCTTTCAATTTTTAAACACAGATGCCTTTTAGTGAAGAAGAAATAGGACTATTTTTGTTCTTTTTTTAAAAAAACATTTTTAATTTTAATATTGTTTTTTAACTGTGTTCCAGCCAGCTACTCCAGACCCAATTCTTATTCTCATCACAAAGGAAAGCACTCATAAGAAATGACACAAAGCAGCAGTGAAACACACAAGTCAAAAACAACTTGAAACCAACTCCCAAAACAAGGTCTGCCCTGAGATGAAGAAAGCTACTTGAGACTGTAGATTATAGATTTAACTTCCCTGGCTCAGCCTAAAATCTGTTCATAGTGTTTTCCACCTTTAGGAATATTAGATGAAGAGCCACACAATTAGAACCTGCTGCCCTGGCTGTCTTTTGAGGCCCCTTCTGTGATTAAAAGGTTTCTTTGTCTGCTGACAAAACCTTTCTCAGTTGCTCTGCCATCTTACTCAAGAACAGATGACAGACAACAGAGCTCTGTTTGACAGGCTTCCTCTTAGGCAGCAATACTGATAGACTACTGAAAAATTCAGTGCTGCTCAGAGACTGATCTGGGGAGGAAAATTAAAAGCACCCATTCTCACAGTCGCCACAAGTCTTGTTTTATTCATTCATTGTTTTGAGGCTCATCTCATGGTAGCTGCACCTCTGGGCAGAAGATGTATGTGTACTCACAAATGGGATCGCTTTGTCACATCAAGTATTATTAGGATGCGAATCCCCTCTTAACACTGCATGGTTGACAACGCTCAGCTCTGTAAAATATGCACATCTTGTATGTTTTGATCCAACATGAAACGCCACCCCTTCCAACACTTGGGTGTGGGAGATCTTACAGGCAACACTGTCTCATATAATGCAAATCATTAACTTGTATAATTCTGCTTTCTGTTTGTTTGTGAGAAGATGCGTAAATTAATCACAGCAAATTATCCTTTCAGAGTTTTACTCCTCAGCACATTTTAAAGCTCCTACCTCTTTAGTGGAAATGTCACAGCATGTTCAATTAAGGACGAAGTCATTAAATATGTAGTCGCCTTCGTATTGCTCCAAATTAAATGAGCTGCTTTGGATTTGCCTGCTGTTTAGGTGTACACAAATCAAAGCACTACTGCTATAATTGTCGAGGTTTTAAAAGAATATTTGCAGAAAAGAACAAGAAATAACAACAATTTATACATAGCCTTTGGGTATTTTGAGCCGATGCTTAGAAAATGGAGACTAATAAGAACAGTCTCAACCAAATCGAGGACAGCAAAAATGGAAGCAGATTAAATATGAGGCTGCACTATGAATATAAAATGACACTAAGGTTATAAAAAAGTTCTATTCACTGCTCCATCATTCAAACATGTGCTAATCTGCAAATCATGATGAGTTTCAGGCATGTTTCCTTCCTTCTGGGTATTGGTTTCTAACAAGAGGGCACGCTATAATAACAGCAATACAATATTCTTTCAATTAATTAATGATAGCTTTAACAAAAACAAACTCACAGTTTTGAAAATATGTAGGTACATTAACTAATTCAAATTTGGAAGGGCTCATGTTTAGGTATTTACTCAGCTCCACTAATTTTCACTGTTTATTCTGTTTATTCAAAAGTACCACTTACACAACTATTTGTGGAAGATTAGTTTGTGAAAGTGAAAACATCACTCACTCCCATAAGTCAATTTTTATCCACTATATTCTAATGCAGGCACATTTTTTCTACACATGACTTCTGGCTTCTTTGATGGGAACTTGGAGAATCTGGATGACATTCTTGTAAGCAGCTTGTTTTTTCTAACTGCAGTTGTGAGTTGGAAGATGTACACAATAGTGTGCATGTGTATGTGTGTGTGTGCCTAGTGCTTTTCTAGGTGGCCTTGAGTTTCTTGGCTTCAATGGAGTTTGAAGGTGTGGGGGTATTACTCCATGGACCACAAAAGCAGCAGTGTAGCAAACTAATAGATGCCACTGAGTCCAGTTCCTGAGGCGTTGGGGAAAAAATAACTCTTCCTCATTAACATTTGTTTAAAATGAATTAATTAATTTAGAAATAAATAAATAACACAGGATATACTTTTTATACTTTCTCCTCTGCAGTTTTTCCATCGTCCTTCAGAAAAGTAAAGTGCACTTTAGTACTTCAGCTGAAGTATTAAATTATCACCTTGTATTTTTCTTCTCATCCTCATCTTTTTAGATGAGAAGTGTGTTTCAGTATATATTTAATAACTCTACATTTAATTATGTTGTCTTACATCATACCTCTGTATATCAATATTAATTGTTTAGAATATTTAATTTCTTAGCTGGGGTGCTATGAATGCCTTCTGGCTATTCTGTTCTAATGAGGTGCTATATCACAGACCAGGCAGATAATCAGTGGCACAAATTAACAAAGTTATTTGAATTAATCAGGTGATATATTTGCGTGAAAATTTAAACTCCACTAAAGGGCACGCGGCTTTTTTGTTTCATTTCAATGCACGTGGCAAGAGCCAGTTGAAACTGATTACCGTTAATGAATTCATCAGCCAAATATGCTCAACTATTTAGAAGGTCTTGCTGAAACCCATCAATATCCCCAACTTCAGTGACATTAATTCCATCTTGTATGAACTATTATATATACATAATTGGCCAAGTCTGCTCTCAGCTGGCACAGCAAACATGCATGGACTTAGATAGAATAAGTTAAGTACTAATGAAGGTCATTAGTGATGATTAATGTTCACAAATACAAGACTGAAGACCGTTATGCAGCGCCTTAATGTGTGAGAACAAAGAAAATGTGAAGCACTTAATATGTTAAGCACCCCTGAGATGAGAGCAATTTGTTAAAAGTAAGCCTTCTTTGCTGCTAATTATTCACATTTTCTTGCTCAAAAGGTGAAGGGTCTTTCCAAAAAGACACATTTGCAAAAAAATGCAGAAGACTTGAGAGTGTGTTTGTAAGAGTAATCTAACAAGGACAAGTAGAGCATACATGCACAGCTGAATACTGAGGAATCTGATGGTGTTGAACAGTTACCAGTTATGTAACCCCTTGTGACTTTCAACCAAAGGATGATGTTTCACTTTCAACATGATGGAAATATTAATATTGCACAGTTCCCACCTTCACTCTGGTCTGATTTATTCTACCCTTCTTTTCATTATGGATATTTCATGAAGTAGTTCACACAAACACTTTTTGAAACAGAAAAAAGACTATTTAATATATAATTTGTTTAGAAAGCAATTTTTTTTATTATTTATTAAAATAAACATTTCTGGCACAAAGCTATTTCATAAATGCAAAAATTAAAATTAAAACAAACTGTGAAAGTAAGATACAGCATGCCTTGTTTTATATCTTTCATGTTATGTTGTTTTTAAATATTAAATATTAGCAGTAGTTTTATGGCAAGATGGTTGAATGAGCTTTTTAGGGCCATTCTCCTGGTGTAAATATTTTATTGTAACATTACCAGTAGATTATTTTTTAGTATGTGATGTGGTAAATTTTTGTAAATATTTTTTTAAAATATATATAATCAGCTAAAACAGGTAAATATGTAGTATTGCACACATCATGGGAAGAAAACTATTTGCAGGTTCCATTGACATTGTACTTTGTGAAGCATTTAGTTATACAGCAGGGAGTGTGAGGTTTGTCTTTTTATGCATACATTCATTGTATAAACAGTTATCAAAAGACAAAAACATCTGTTATACTCATTTTAAATTTTAAATAGTGATACATTATGATTATCTGCAGATTAAAAATCAGTTTAGCACATTAAAACTAAAATAGTACCATTGATAGCTAAGTAATATTAGGTACCTGTTCCTTTAACAGGTCTAATTAGTAACCTATGACCACAAATATTACGTGAGTTAGAAATTTTCATCTGAATGTCATGTTAATAGACAGATACCCTACTCAGAGCACAGTTTGATTAAACAATTTCCTCACCATGCTAAGTTTGTATTACCTCCAAAGCATTAATGGCGGCTACAGATTTGAACCTGTATAGGCACAGTATCTGCCCTCTGTCTCCTTTACTGCTCTCTGCCAATCACAAGGAGGTAGAGAAGGAGAGATTATAGCATTTGCTTCAAATTTCTGAAGTACTTCAACCAAAATTTTGTGTACTTCACATGAACACTAGCACTTCAAAGATGCTTGAATCAGTCCGTATGCAGCATTTCCTGGAAATCTTTTTCTGGTTCCTAATCATTTTCAAGCAAATTTCTTGTGTCTTAACTGTGCATGATATGATTTCAAGAGTGGGGAACAGCATGAAACCAGAAACATTTAGGGACCGAAAGACATTCCAGTCATAGCTGCATGTGTGCAATTCTGGAACACAGTAAGAAGCTCACTGTGACAAGGTTTAATGTCTATAATGAATTAAACTCCCATTTCTTTTCATTTGAAAAATATTTGAATCTAATTTCTTTCATAGAACAAACTATACAAATGATGCCTTCGATTAGGAAGTGAGGAATAAATCAGTAGCCCCAAAAAATGGTTTTGTCAAGTGCTTTTTTTGCTTTATTACATATATGTCTGGTCAGTTGCTTGGTGTATTAGCCGCTGTTATTGAGAAGTTAAATATAAATGGAAAGTGGATGGGACCCTGGTCAATCATAAGGCTGCAGGCAGAGATTTTCTTTCTTTTTGGCTTTGATTTGAGAGTGATCTTTCAAATCCAGAAACTCTGGCCTGTGATGTAATCGTTAATTATTAATGTACAGCTCCTATCCCCCCAGATTATAGTCATCCTCTGCTGCTTTTACAAAGCTTTCAAATTACCAATTTCGCCCTGGCATCTTTCCATCATCTTATTAAATAAACTCTAATGAAATCATTAAAAAAAATTATAGTAATTGGGTAGTTCTAAGACAGAAGAGGTAAATCACAGGCTGTCTGACATTTTGCCAGCACATATGATTTCTGCTCACTGTGGCTTGTTGTTGTCTCTGTTTCAGAAACACTTCACGGATAGTAGCCCCAGTGGTCAGTCCCACAAAGCAGTAGTGCAACTTTAAAATGTCATGATAAAGACGCTTTTGAGTTCTATCTGTAATACAGCACAGCACTCTAGTGGCCACCAGGGTAATAATTGTGTGTGCGTGTGCATGTATACTTTTATGGCTAGCCTATTGAGTTTAACATATAGAGTTTGTGAGTGAGGTTCAGGCTGGTCTTCACTTTGGAATAAACCTTTAAAGGCCTGTTTGAGGTTCACGACTTGAGTTTTTGTTGTTAGGGTATGTGTTGTTAATGACTGGTTTAGATATGTAGAAGTTTAAACATACAGGATGGGTGTGTTTGTAACTCACACTAAGGTGTGAAGGCTTTTCTCTTTGCTGCTCATCTTTTCAGATTTGAAGAAAAGGTTTGTCAGTACTGATGACTAAATATTAAGGTAGTTATTATTCAAAAAAGGGTGTAAAGAAGAAACATATTAGGCTTTATATGCATTCAATGTATTCAGAAGACACTGGATGAGACAATCATATGAAACAGAACATCAAAATGAAGTGATCGAACAGCCGCGGCCTCGTTCAGCAAAACAAGATATTTTTTACGTGGGTTGACATTTTGACACAGACCGTCTGTGTGTGATACAGAGAAAACGCTTGACTACTCATACAGAAGGATGGGATGTGTTTATAAAACTGAAAACACTTAAGTATCAGTAACTCTTCCAGAAATGTACCATGGTCAAACTTCCCTTTTGAGAACAAATCTATTTACACAGCTAGAAACTAAAATAAAATGTCCACACTTATCTGATTCGAAATAAAAAAGCTTTACTTTTAAGGACCTCCAAAGCATCGTTCCAGAGCATATTCATTCAGTACAGATGCAAGGCTACTTTTAGTGACATCATGGGCAAAAGAGAGCAGCAAATATAAAAAAGGATAAAGAGAAGAATACAAAGCATTGATTACAAAAAAAAAATATTGCTGTCTCCACATGAAGCTTATTATAAATGGGGTTATTACCTTAACTGAGGATATTTGACAAACTGCAGATAGGGATTGAACCACCAGCCTTCTGATTAGTAAGCAACCTGCTCTTCCACCTAAACTACAGTTCCACATGTGGTTTCTCATCTTACGTGGAAACAGCAAGAGCCCTTGAATCCCAGGAAAACCCACTGTAGACATTATTGTCTCTAAAATTCATTATTTACAACAATGCCTTTAGTATCTCTCCAAAAGTTGAATCTGTTCCTTTAGTAATGCCTTTAGTAATTTGTCATTTAAACAATAATAATGACAATCACTCATTTCAAAGTTTTAGTGTCATTTGCAGTCATTAAACTATATCCCAAAAACCTGTTGAAACCACTTTTTCTTCTTTGCTTCTTTGGACCCTACATTTGAAAATTTGAAGATCTGAAGTGAAAATCAATGAGGTGGTAAAAAAGACGGCAGGCAAGATTTTAGAAACAGCTTGGCAACACATGCCTGTGTTTTCATGTCATAATTGTTAATAACAAGGACCCTGAGGAATTATTCGAACTGATTAAAGATTGAAGAAATATTACTGATGTGGCTCAGGTGAAGACAAAGACAGACAAAACTAAAGGATGAAAAAACTTTTATGAGAATCTTCAGTGAAGGGGCCATGTAGTTAGCGCAGATCTCTATTTTGTGTGTTGATCTTGAATCTATGAAGAACTTGAAAGTGTAGCTTTACATGATTTATATACAGCTGAAAGAAACTCCAAAGTACAAAATTGATATCCATAGTTTTAACAAAGCTCTGCGTCCTTTATTAGGAAAAGTGTACTCTCTTCAAATAAATGGGCATCAGACCTGAGTAGTGAGTAATTAGACATCAACAGCAATCTATATAAATAATAGTTTTTCAATTTTGTGCAACACAAATATTCAACAAATTCATTTTAAGGTCTTGCACAGGATTCACATTACCATAAAGCTTAAGTTGCTAACAGCTCGTGCAAATTTTGAAAAACTGACTTCAACTTTGAAGAACTTTGAAGAAAAAAATATGGTCTCCATTTTCAAGTTGAGAATGAAAAACCTGATTCTTCTTATGATGCCCAGAATGTGCTTACAACACAAAAATTAAAAGATCACATAAATCACATGTTAAGACTGCCTACCATGACTGGTAGATCCAACATACCTTATCCTAGTATTTCTGTTTCTTTCATTCTTTTATTTCTTTAACGTCTTATCATCTGTCATCTTTTATTTATCTGTAAAAATAAAATAGTGTACTCCTTGGATATGAAAAAGCTGGAAGCTGTGTTTGTAAGCAGCTTCATCTTTTTGAATCAGCTATGAAAGTAGCACTATCAATTTTCAACAAGGACATGTTTATTTATTCCAACATGAATGTTCACAATTTTCCCAAACCTTGTGCCCATTTGCCCTTCGGTGCATTTGATGTCTCACAAAGTGTAAAATTCTAAGCCTTCAATTCATGTTGTGGAAATGAAGCAGTGATTTTTAACTCACCCAAATTCAACAGAAAGGATCAGCTGATTCTATACATTAATGTAGAAATACTATATATTGATATTTGCATTACAATTTTGTTTAGATCAGAATCATCAGTCAAGGACACAGATGGTCAGTCAGGGAGTATAGGGAGCGGTCCAACCAATTTCATAGCTAATGCTGCCTACTCAGAGTGCATAGCAATTCTGCTGAGCCTGTTCTATTTGACATTGTGAATGTGTCATGTTCATAGGGATGGCTCCTTTCGAATCAGCCTGATGCAGCACTCGCAAACTTCAGTCAAGCCTCACATCCGCTTGAAAAAAAAAAGTCATGCAAGCATTTTTGCCAACAGTGAAAATTCCTCATCTGCCTGTATCTCCTTTAGCTGTATTAGCAAATCTGACTGCAGTGGTTGGCCAATCTGTAGTCTAAATGTAAAGGGCCGACTTAACAGTACTTGCATGGCCTACACACAAATACTAGAATACGTTAAATGTCGAGGCAATACATTTGCAGGTGGTTTTCATCCCATGTGTGTTAGCTATTTTTTATTACCGTCGGTCAGGCACAAAGAAAATGATGAAGTGCAAATACCACTTCTTGCACTCTAATGTCCATCCCTATCTGTTGTTTTCATCTCCTATTATAGTGCCATGGACTTTTACAGCCTCCTTGTCAGACAAAGGGATTGTTCAGCCGGTAGTGTGAAATATCACATTTTAACAAAACCCACAGCAAAAGTAAATAATTAAATAAACTGAAAAATAAAAGGCGTAACTTTATCTGCTTCTTTAAAGCTCCATTGACAGTTAATTAAAAACATCCTGCCTCTGTGATTTCTTGCTTTGGAAAAGCTCTTTCTGTTGGCTAATATTGATTGAAATGTACCAGGCCAGGGGATCCGATTTAATTTAAACTCAAACAAATTCCCTTTTGATAATACTTTATGAAAGTTGGCTAAATCATCCTCAGTATAATCATGCAAAGTGAACAATGCCAGAACCTTGAATTTTTAATTTATGAGGAAAAATAAAACTCAAAGATCTCTTTACGCATTAAGTGTTTTAATTTCTAAAGTCTGTGGGAAACTAAACTTCCCTTGTCCGTGGCATGTTTGTGAGGGTTTTCTAAGGAACTGTTTTATGAGAGCAATGCCAAGGGCATGAAAACCTGCAAATCCTTCTTAAAGGACACTGTTCTCCTAAACCAAACCAGAAACAAGAGGGCTTGATAATAACTTTTATTGTGAGATGTATATTTACTTTGCTGCAGCTACCCATTTTGCTTAAACATATATTTTTGCAGGACTTTCAAAATTAATCATCATCATATGGACCATAAAAGCTGCACTGGAAAACCAATAACTATGGAAAAAGTATACTTATTAAAAATTTTATAGAAAAAGTCTGTACTAAAAAAACTTTATCATGATGTTAGACATAGTCACAGCAGGTGCAACTTCATGAAGCTTTTAATATAGCCTATTCCTGATGCTTGTAAATGTCATATGTTTGCTCTCTAAAAATTGTTAATAGCTACTTATTTCACAACGACAAATAGTTTGAACCACACAAAAATATGAATTTGAATCAAGGCTCTTTGCACTTTATGCTGACTTATACGCAGTTATTATAGTTTTCTGTTTTCTAATTAGTTTTTATTTTTATTTTGTTTTGGTTTGCCAAGCGGATTTTCTTATTTCAGTTGAGCTTTTATTGTTTAAAAATGCTTAGTTTTAGTTTAGTTTTTATTAGTGTCAATGTTAGTTTTAGTGTTTTTGATTATTATTGTATGGAGGGCATGTGTCGAAGCCAAGATTTGGGGACATGTTATATTGTAGACATTCAGAGTATTAATATACATGCCTTTCAATAACTCATCAGGTAAGTTGTAATATATTTTTTAACCAAACTAACAGATACTGAAACTAAGGATATTTCCTCTACATTTATATTTCATTTTAGTTAGTTTTTGAAATTTATCAAATCGTTTCACTTGTATTTTTTTTCAAGAGCCAAAATATGTTTTTTAGTTAACCAAAATATTTTTTTCACATGTTGTTTTAGTTTTTAGTTTAATTTTAGTTAACTATAATAACCTTGCTTATACAAATCTATCTTACATTCAACCTGACCGCGAGCGTTTCCTCCTTGCTTGCTTTGTCCTGTGAGGTAGAATGAACGTGACGTCAAAACGTCATCACGCAGAGTGCTCACGCTCAACAAAACGAGGCACGTTTGTTTCGGTTTGTTTTCACGGTGGAGGCTGAATGATAGAGCACGGCTGAAGTTGAGTTAAAGTGAGGCGATTCTGTGAAGAGTAAAGTTTAAACTGTGGACAGCTGAAGACACAGGGTGAGGACTTTGTTCACAGACGGGGGGAAATGTGTGTATTTTTGTTCCATCGGTTAATACAGTGTCTGAGCTCAGACTAGCTGTGTAGCTAACGTTAGCCTCTGAGCATCCAGCATCTCTTGTGGGGAGTTGATGACGACAGGGTAGGAAAATAACACATATAGTCAATTTTTGATCCAAGTGATTGAATGCGTTTTTTTTAGTTAGGGCATAATTCTTCAAAGCAAGCTTTTTCTAGCTGTACTTAGTGCAGCATAGTATCTGAAAGGTCTAATAGCTTATTAGTTTGAAAATGTAATATGTAATTTACTAATAAATGAGGTAATATTCATGGTCAGAAATGCCTGTAGTGCTGGTTTGAAACCACTAGATGTGCAGTTTAAAAACGAGCATGCACACAAAATCAACAGGGAGGATGCAACACATAGCAAGCCCTTTAGTAATCAAGAAAACCTGAAGCTGACTGGAGAGGGTTTTTCATTTGCATTTGCACAAACCTAGAAGAACTTCACAGTTCACACCAAATTAATACATGAGTGAAACATTTTGGTAGATTATTTTATGGCATGATTAACAGCATTAATGTGTATATTATACTTGAATAGTGGTATGATGTTTTTTTTAGAGAAAGGTCCTCTTTAATTGTCATATGTGATAATAAACTCTAGGTGTAATAGAAAATGCAATTTTTAAGAATTAATCTTAGGTTTACAGAAATTGTGATAGTCATTGTAAGCATAGTTGCATGGTGTATAAAGTTCCAGATGTATAATTTTGCTGTGGGAAACTAAACCTGTCCACAACATGTGGCAGATAATGAATATTTAAATACTGTGTTTAAAATATTTAAAAACTCCGCAAATACTCTTGCATTGTAAACTCCATGTACCTATTTTTGTCTTTTTTTTCTTTGCAGGGTTAACAAAATGTCTGAGTCTGTCATCAGATCGAAACAAGCTCAGAGAGAAGTCAATGGAATTTCAACAGAAGTCGTCTGTACAGAGTTCAGCAATTACATATTTGTAGTTCTCACTCAGTATGGCAAAATTGGGACATTGATCTCTGTCACACCCGACTCCAGATCTAATGATCTAAGCACCCCAACGTTCTCTACAAAAGTACTGCTGGGCAAAGATGAGGTACACTGGCTGAAATTGTTCACACAAATATCGTGTCAGTGTGATACAAACTTGTTCACGGGACATCAGGCAGACTTGTTGCAACACAGGGTATCTCATTTCATGCTGTTAAAGGGCAAATGAGATTGATTCTGGACTGCTCAGGCGGATTGTGGCGAAATTAGATGTGTGCAGGCCTGAAGCTCAGTGGTCTGTTAAGATTTACTCAAGAAAACCTATTTCATCTCTGCATGAGCATGTCATTTTCTCACAGTCATACATTGCAGGAGAAGTAGTATCAGCGCCTGATTGGATTAATACAAAGTTTACTTGCCTATGAATACTTTCTTGTTGTTTTTGCTCCTCTAGCCATTTTAAATGGTGATACTTGCAATGTTGTTTCTTGTAAAGTGAACAACTGTTTTAGATCGAGTGAGAAAGTACATAGAGGTCATTACACAGGCTTTCTGTGTGTTTTGAAGTTTACAGTCATGACAAAAAAATTTAAGTGTGTTGTATGATTTCCCTGAAGGGGAACCTCAACAAATGAATTAGTTGTAGTCATAATATGTGTGATTTAAGGGAACTGAACAAATAATGCTTTGGTGATAATCTAATGCCTGATTTTTCTCTTTCCAGCCTCTGACACATGTCTGTGCCAAAAACCTGGCAATGTTCGTGTCGCAGGAATCTGGCAACCGGCCTGTCTTGCTGGGACTGGCACTGAAGGATTCCTCCATAGATGCAATAAAACAAATTAAAGAGATGATCAAAAGTTGTCAAGTCTGGTAGGAAGTAATTAAAACGGACATGAAGCCTGTAGGCGGCGTAAAATACAGCTCGTCTGGATACACTGTCACGTTTTATCTCTGCATCTCTTTTAAAATGAAACTCCTCCAAAAAATAATCTGATTAAAACAATGGCTCCAAGGCAGAAATGTGCAGAGCAGATTGTCTTCCACAAAACATAGTTTATGAAACGCATAATTAACTGTTTGTTAAAAAGAAAGATTTTCTGCATGTTATTTTGCTTTCAAAAACTGAATGTGTGCTGACTAAGTGAGGGTTTGCAAAATGATGTCATCACTGTATATTTTGGTCATTTTTAACACTCTGGATTATTTTTGTCATCATCCTCAGAACTTTGTACTTTTGTGAAAGAAAACCTTTTATAGAACATATGATTCATTTGTATTTTTTCAACTGAATTTAAAGATGCATATGAGCCTGGTTAAGATAAGAGCCTTGGTTTTGTCAAGTACATTTTGTTATTCATTTGTTTCTATAACATCTCACTACTTGAGCTTTGATATCAGAACAATAGCTGACTTTTATATGCATTAAATGTAATTAATATGCTCAATTTTGTTTTGCTTGGTCAATTTTTTTGGTTTAAATGTAAGATGGGAGTAAGAAAAGCCTTCAGATGTCTTATCCTGGACTTAGAGACCAAACCACTGAGATATTCATTAAATTTCAGAGAAAAATGTACAGCTTTCTTAAAAGATGTTTTTATTATAACCATCTAAAAATTATTTTATTTTCTGACAGTAATATACAAATACTACATTTTTGTTACATTTTTAAAGTTGTACAGTTAAGTCCATAAATATTTGGAAACTGACACATTTTTTTCTCTTCACCCCCACAGGGCAGTTTAAGTCAAGCAGTGAAATTGTGATTGAAGTGCAGACCGTCAATTTTAATTCAAGTGGTTTTACGAAATGATTTGCATTAACTATTTAAGAGTTAGAGGCACTTTTATACAAGGCCTCCCACTTTCAAAATGCAGTTAGTGACTGACTGAAGCATTGAACCCACGGACATCAGCAAATGTTTCTCACCTTGAGATGCTCTTCCAGACTTTCACTGCAGCTACATTCAGTTTTGTCTTCAGTAACTAAACGGCATGCTCCATTGGTTGAGATCAGGTGACTGGCTTGCACGCTGAATATCCCATGACTTTGCATTGAAAAACCCTTAGGTTGCTTTTGCAGTATGCTTTGGGTCATTATCCATTTGCACTGTGAAGCACTATCTGATCAGTTTTGCAGCATTTGGCTGGATCTGAGCAGAGTATAGCTCTATATGTTTCAAAATTCATCCTGCTACTTCTATCATATCTTGATTGTTTGATTGAAATGGGAATGGGACATAACTGTGGTGGCATAGAGAGATAAAATTACAAAAATAATTAATTAATTGTCCTAAAACATAAATGTATATAATCTATAACTCAGAGTATACATTTCGAGACTGTAATGTTTACATGTTCTGTTGAAATCAGTCTAGCAAAAATATAAATGCACCTTATTCAATAAAGCATTTTGCATATTTGTTATACCCAATTGTCAACGTTAGTATCTTAATCCAAATTTCATCCTAAGACATGAAACTAAAACCCTCACAGACTAGCATTATGTAAGCTGTGCACACAGCAGTAGTGCCTGAGTGTGTGAATTTGTAAGTGCTTCAAATGATGCTAAAAGGAATGGCATCACATATTTTTAACTTTCTTCATGGCATAAAACTTTTAACTACCTGTTTTCTGAGTTGAACATATTCCAGGCTCTTGCTTTACAAAAGAGTATTTTCAAAAGATTAAGCAGACATTTCAATGGTTACACAATATGTATTAAATTAAAGCATGTGATGAATTCCTTTTGTTTGTCTTAAATCAAAAAATGTGTCTTTCTAATGTTTTTGTTTTCATTCATGCTCAATGAGAACTTGCCTCAAAAAATGTGATTTAAAAAAAAGTGACCACAAAAAGCCTCTCTGAGAAAACCCATGTAATCTCACTGCTTTGTTTTATAAGTTGGCAGTCAGTATAAATACAACAAAGTAAATAATATTTTTGTTCATTTTTCCCCTTTTATAATAATAGGGACTTATCTTGTCTGAAATAAATAAAGGTGATATATTATCACTTGATTACCAAGGCTGGAATTTAAAAAAAAAAAAAAAAAGGGAACTAAAATAAATATGGTTGCTTTCCATTTAAAGAGATGATTAACTTTAACACTTGCACTTGTTAAGGGTAAGTATTATTAGCATTTTCTCAGCAACGCCATAATGCAAATTGAGATACACTACAGCCCTCTTCACTTTGATCATTTTATTATAGCTAATTATCTTTGTATAGCAAGACAGTTTTCTAAATCAACGTTACAAAGTGCTTCACACAGGGCAACAACATCATTACCAGCCGATTTTATTAAAGTGCTGTGTTCATAGTTTGCCTGTGGGTTAAACAACTTGTTGCAGTTTCAAAATATATTCATAAATTAACTAATTTTAGTATAAGATGAAAAACACAGCAGCAACTGAAATCTTTCCTGTTACGGTTTTTTGGTTTTAGTTTTTTAATTAATTATATTTTTCACTGTTATCCACTTTTATTCCAGCCAACATAGTTTAAATGAGTCACATCAACAATGTCCGCTGTCACATTATCAAGTAAAATAAAGCAGAAGCATTTTTGGAGCACTGGGCTTTATTTACTTTCACAGCTTTTATTGCCCTCATGATTCTTTATACTAACGTCAAGGAAAAATGATTAGGAAAAGACAAAGACAACACTTTTTAAATATTCAGTCACAAGTTGTGAGTTCATAAAAATAGTATGAACAGCTACTGAATAGCACTTTTTGTCATATAACCCGATGTTCCCTTAATGACACCAGGTCATATTTTACATATTTTATTATCTTCATAGCCAAGTAAGACTAACTGTCTTACTTCCTCGAATACCTCCCAGGGTCTGCCTTGAAGAGAAGACAAGATGTAACTGTAAATTTATCAACTTTTGTCAAAGCATCATCATTAAATAAAACATCTAAAGAAATGAATAATGTAGAACTAGAAATGGAACCTAATAAAGCACTGCGTTTATCCAATTTCCTGTTATTTCATGTAACTTTGCATAGGGGCGCCCCTCATTGATGAGACAGGCTAGTAGAGCTTTTCAAATTTGTTTACAACTGGTGCGCCCATGTTAAGTCAGGCTAAGTAAAAGATTAAAACCATTAGGTGCACTTGAGCATTCATCTAAATCCATCAGACAATACCATCTTATCTTTGATCTAACTGTAGGAAGAAGAATGGCTTGCATTTTTTTAATATACACATATAGGTGTACCTGTTGTGTTTGCCTATAAGCTGAATTATGATCTGCTAAACTTACTAAACGTGTATTTTATTAACAAACTGTCAGGATTATTATAGATTATTACAGCCAGCCCTTTTGTAGTTTGCTTAAAAATTCATAGATTTAACATAATTAGTCATGACTGACAATGAACTTTTTTTTACTGTAATCACTTTCATATTATATGTTAGTTTATTAGGTTTTTCCCCATAAATAGGGCAGAAGGCAGAGCCCATAGAAATGGAAAGTCAATAATCAAAACTTTACAATAATATGACAACGTAAAGAACAAGATGATCTTTATCTAATTATACAAAACCAGCACCAAGGTGTCACTAAGTTTGTTGGTCCAGGCTCCTTTAAAGAAAGCCCTGCCACCGTCTGATCTTGCAGAAGCAGTCAGCGGTCCTGCTATACATGATGTATAGTATGAGAGGAGGCCAGCAAATGCTGCTACAGACGGTGCAATCATCCAGTTCACCAATATATGGATATTCTTGGGGTCTGGGTGCATATCCTTGGCTGTGTCATAGATGATGATGGGTGATCCTGATGTGCCTTTCACGTAACCTCTGAACTCTATGCGAACCTCTGCCACTAGCCTCAGGTGTAAAAGCACCTGTGAGCGGACATGTGCAGCACTGTCTGTCACTGAAGCAACGTGATGACGACAGGCGTCAAACCCAGGTCACGTGAACCCTCCACCTGTAAACCTGTTGATTTGTGTCGCTTCCCAGAGTCGCCACTCGAGGATACGTTCAAATCTCTGCTGTTTATAATTTTATTTGTTATTTCGTGGCATCTCGCAGTAATTTCGGGGTCTATCGCAATATCTGTATACTCTATAGAAGCATTTTTTTGAATGCTCTCCGACTGTGTGGACTTCGACCTCTGCGAGACACCTGCCTCAAACAAGGAAGTCTAGTTTGTTGACTGCGTCGCGGGTGAAGTCAACGAGCAGTTGGTAAATGGGTCTAAATTGTCACGTTTAGCTGTTCTGAAAATATATTTCAACCTTAAAGTTCGTCGTGTAATTTTGGCTCGTGGACAGTGACTTCTAAACGCGATAAAGCTACTTCCGCCCTCTCCGGGACAAGATCTCTTTGTTGACAGTAAAGAAGGTACGAGACGACAAGATCATTTGAACCACATTCATCTCTTTTCTTTAAAAATGGCACTTCTTGTGTCCGTTAAGCAAACACTATTGCCTTTTTTTGTCTTGTGCCTAATGGGCAGCATACAGTCACTCAGTCAAACACATAGAGGGGCCGTGTGCTTACACTGTCTGTAAAAACTATACCGACTTGGTGTGTTTTCTTTCTGTTTCAGGTTAACCTTTCTTCGGAAGACATGGCTTCATTAACCGAAAATAATTCGTCTGCCCTCGATGCATCAAAGTCAGGCACGTCCAACATGACCATTATTGTATCAGGCAACGGAGCAATCATACAGAATGGGATGTTTTTAAACACAGTGGTTGCCCAGGTCCTCTCGGGGATATTCGTCTGGTCTGCCTTGCTAATAACTTGTCACCAGGTGAGTATGCACCATTTCACAAAAGGCTTTCATGTAAATCACTGTAAATACGAATGTGACAAGAACTAAAATCGCTGCATTACAAAGCATCACACTTTCAAAGATGTAAACGCATAAAGAGAGTTCAGCTCACCATTTTAATGTAACAGAAACAGATATGCTGGACTTCCCTGTCCAGAGGACAGAAACAAATTATTCTATTCCTAAAGGCTTATTAGTGCACTGACTTCACTGTCCCTGCTTTTACTGTTTATTTGTTTTGGTTCTCACCCTGGCACTTTCTTATCTAATTTAAAAGTATTACTTTATTCCCATGCAAGTACAAGTAAGTCCCTAACTTGGTTGGACTTCCTCACTTCTTGTGAGTCTGAGCGTTGTTTTACTTTTTAGTTGTTGTTGACTACTAGATTAAAACTGACAAAAATACCCAAGCTTATTACAGGACAATGAATGCACAGTGAGCCCTCTCTGTATGGGGAAGAGCATGACCACGATGAATGAGTGGCTCACCACAGACTACCTTTACCCAGAAACCATTTTATCACTGCTGCAAATAAGTGTTTCCGCATGTGTGGTTGATGTGCCCACTGTGCTGAGATGATAGCTGATCATTATGTTTTTTTCACTCATAGTGAATGCCAAAGAGTGCTGTGCACCATCAGCAGGGAAACCAACTGATTTTTTTTTTTATAACATTTTCCGCATTATAAAGGAAGAGGATTTTGTGTTCCTCTTCACTGATCTTATAGCCTAAATACTGATTATGCACCCATCCAGAATCATTGAACTAAATTTATACAGTGTCATATTTATATTAGGTAGTGTGAGGAATGAAAGACATGTTATTTACGTAGATAAATACGTTTGCAACATAGAGAGCATTAAAATGTTGCAACCAGTGATCCAAAAGCAATCTGTGTTTAGGGATTTGTGACACAGTATCGAGCCAATTGGTTTTCTATCTTTTTAATATAGTACATGTTTGGCCAAACACTTGCCAGCAAGACATCTTAATTGAACAAATAAACAACAAGTGTTCCACAGGGAGGATGCTGGCTTGTAACCGACATCCTCTGTGTAGCACAGGAGGGAATAAAACGGTCTGCAGGAGTAGTGTTGCAATGCTGGTGGTGTTTCATCTGACTCCGCTCCAGAGGATTGCTATAGACTCTTAAATTCACTTTCTGAATACTAAACACATATCGACGATGACCTTAGATCCTCTGCTATAATGTTTCCAGTGCATTTTGGAGTAGCAATCTGTGAAGTGTGTCTCTGTGCTTGTGTGTGGTGGGCTTATTGGTCCCTTTGCAACGTGAAGCATTTGGGATTAAGAACATCAGACTGAATTTATGTCATGTTTTACGACTGTATTATGTGTTCCAGGAGGCATTCTGCTTTAGCTACCATGTATACTTTGGATTCAGTCTTGTTCTAGTTTATTTGTGTATTCATTTTTCCCTTATCCATACTGTGGGCTGAAGCCATTTTTCATCACACAACTACGATTTACCTGCGGGCTCAGAAAGGACATATATTTCCGTGTTTTAAAGCAAATTTAGGGCATCATTCTACAGTCTGCTTCACTATATGTGAAATGATGGCCACCGTTTTCACAGTAATCAGGCTTTAATGTGTAGGCTGAAATGGGGATGTGCTGAGTAAAGTGCTATAAGTGAGATTTTTAGATCCATTCATGCCATTTTTTTGCATTCATGTGAAAAAAATTAAATTGGTAATAATTTTCTCAATTTCCTACAGCGCTGCAAAATGCTTTTAAACACACCCATTACCACGTACGCTGAAGGGTTGTCATAAACACCAGTGTCGTCACCAGTCAAAGCACTCATCTTTTTGGCTTTGCATAAATTTGTGATAAAAATGACTGAAAATGATATATCTGAAGGATTTCTCCTTTATGCTCTACACAAGGTTATAGTTCATTTAATGTAGAGAAAGTTCAGTAATCCACAGACTAGCTCTATGCTTGTCTAAGGTGAAGTTGTAATTATTTTCTGTATCAGTTAATGTGGCATTTTTTTTTTTTTTTTTTTTTTTTTTTTTGAGTGACTGGAATCAATTTGTCTTTATAAGATACCCCAAAATTATAAAAAAAAATTATCACCGCTTTTCTAATGTCCGAGAATGTTTGTTTTAAAGTCTTTAGTAACCTTTTAAATTAAAGCTATTCAGTTTACAATTAAAAAAGATAAAAAATAATGGACTGGTAAATGGACTAATTCTCATATAGTGCCTTTCTACTCTCCCAGAGCACTCAAAGCACTTTATACAACATTCACCCATTCACAGAAACACTTTCTATCCTTTAAGTCTTTTCTAGCTAACATTCACATATATTCATATTCCGATGGATGCATTAGAGAACAACTTGTGGTTAGTGCCTTGCCCAAGGATATTTGGCATGCAGACTGGGGGAGTCAGGGATCTAACCATCACTCTTCCGCTCCACCTCCTGAGCTACAGCCAATCCAGAAATAACCACAAAAATAATCATACAAATATTGGAGGCGGTATGGTTAGAGTTGACATAATGATGTTTTCATTTTTAGGCTAAATTGACTTGAGCTTGGTGGGATTAATTGGATTACCTCTCATATAGAGGTAGCTGACTGATGAGTCATAAGTGTCTGCGTTTACCGAGGAAATTTAAACTGCTAGTCCTTTTTTTTTTTTTTTTTTTTTCTTCAAATTATCATTTTATGAAGAATGAATCTTGAGTTATTACCAGAAAATGATGTCTCTCTTTATTCTTTAATAATCACTCTACTTTAAGAGGTCTTTGTGCTTGACTGCATCCATTTTCAGCAATACTATAGCAATACCGGGGAAATAATTTGACTGATTTTTCAGTGAAATTGTATTTTTTAGCTGAAGAGACACTAATACAGATATAACTCTTCCATATTTCCCAACAGTTTTGCTGTTGATTTGTTAATCTTGACGGTCTTAGCCACTGTGGTTACGTATTAGCGTTGCATTACCCAAGAGCCCTGACAGGAAGAACCTTCCTCAGACTTTCCACTACTTATCTAACAGATATGTGTTTTATTTCCATTTTATTTATTTAAGAGTTGACTGGAAAATGCCAATCCCTTTCTTAACCATATTAACAGTAGTAATCAATAAATGTGACTCACTGGTGTAATAATTGTTCCGTGTTTATGTAAAGCTTTGTCTAAAAGCTAAAGGTCACTGATAAGAACGATAGTTGAATTGTCTGCCATATGGTGCATGTGTTAGTTTACGTGTCGTCAACTGTGTTTATAGAGGCAACTGTGTGTGTGTGTGTGTGTGTGTGTATGTATGTATGTGTATGCACATGTGTGTAAAAATAATAAGTTAAGACTTTTTACCAGTTTACCAGTTTGTTGAAGCAAAGTCCAGTTAGCGAACATATACTTAAGTTGGAGCTCTTCAATGTAAGGTGTGGTTAGTAATTTAGTAGCAGGAATGTTCTGGGAGGGTGTGGGAGGGTGGATTATCTTTCTTTATTCTAGACAACATGCCTCCGTACTTTTGTATTCCGTTGTGGCAGTCTGAAGAGTCGCGGCAAGATAAAATGCCGCAAGAAATAACACCATCCAGATTAAAAAGAAAAAGATGGTTGCACTCAGGAGTTTGATATGTCTGTGTTCACTCTTTGTGATGTGTCGTGTCTGGTCTATAGAAACACAAGGAACATTAGTTATTATCGGTATAAGAGTGTCTGATAAGCTTAAAGTTGAAACTTACACATCACTAACTTCATTTTTTAAGACATTTTCAGAAAGTGAGTTACAGTTTTATTAAGTTTGTTATCAGTATACATGACATCTGACAAGAAGTATGTGAGCCCTATGGAATTACCTGGATTTTTGCAATAGCTGGTCATAAAATGTGACATGATTTTCCTCTATGTCACAAATATGGACAAACACAATTAATTTAAGCCAATAACCACTAAAAACCGCATACTTGTGGTTTTGTAGCCCAGAACTCACTTCTAGGTAGAGTACCCGCAGTACTAAATGGTCTCCACCTAGTGACAACCTCTCTAACTGGGCTCATTAGTAAATTTTAACTCTTGCTTTTTTATGTAAATACAGTTCATGATCATAAGTGTAGTAACTGTTTTGACCAAGAAATATCAATGGATGCGGTTTGCTTTTGCTTGTGGATTTTTTTTTTTTCTTCTTTAGCTCCAATGCACACCTACAATTTTGTTTCATTGATTAGACTCCGACTTTGCAAGCGCCTCACTCCAATATGCTAATTTGGGTGTTATTATACGTCTTTAGACACTTTTTGAATGTTTAAATGATACATTTAAGCAAGAGAACCCTTTTTGCTTCAAATTGTTGGTAATTAATTACAGTAATTGTAAGGTTAGCTGGGCATGTTTTGTTTTTTACTGTTGTCTAGGTAAAAAGTAACTTTGAAAATGGCACTACAAGCACTTGTAAATTAAAATGGCTTTAGATACACCGGTATATTCCATCCCGTGCTCTCCGATCTCAGGACTCTGGTCTTTTAAAAGTTCCTAAAGCCAGGAAAAAGAAAATTGGAGAGCGTGCTTTTTCTTTTCGTGCCCGGTTTTGTGGAATAACCTCCCTCAAGATATTAGGCAGGCATGCTCTGTTGAGGTTTTTAAAGCTAAGCTGAAGACACACTTGTTTACCTTATCCTACATGTCTTAACTCTATGGCTTTTAGGTTTTAAATGTTTTCTTCTTTTTATTTTGTTCTTAATTTCTCTTTTTTCTCTGTTCTTAACTTGTACTGTGTCTCCTATCTGTATTGCTATGTATTACTTTTAAACCCTTTTAATTTCAAACAGTTGTACAGCACTTTGCTTGAAGGTGCTTTATAAATAAAGTTATTATTATTATTATTATTATTATTATAGATAGACTTTTTCTAGGTACAAGATATTGAAAAAATATGTTAATTGAAAATCAAGAACCTTTACATTGCAGTTACTGAAGTTATAGTTGCGTGATAAAGTGTTTGCCCCTTCCTGATTTCCTAGTGTTTTGCATATGTGTCACACTTAAATGTTTCAGATCATTAAACAAATTTTATTTTAGACAAAGATGGATGGCCTGAATAAATACACAATGCAGTGTTTAAATGATGATTTCATTGATTAAGGGAGAAAAGTTATCCAAACCTACCTGGTCCTGTGTAGAAAAAGTAATTGCGCTTCTTGTTAAATCACAAATTTACTGTGATTAACCACATTTTATGGAAAACTAAGTTCAGTTTCACTAAACACACTCAGGCCTGATTACTGGCAGGCTGTTAAATCAAGAAATCACTTGAATAAAACCTTTCTGACAAAGTTGAGCAGGCTAAAAGATCTCAAAAAGCAACACATCATGCTGTGATCTAAAGAAAAACCTGAGAAACAAAGTCACTGACATCTATCAGTCTGGAAAGGGTTACAAAGCAATTTTTACGGCTTTGGAACTCCACTGAACCATGGTGAGAGCCATTATCCACAAATGGAGAATACTTGGAACAGTGATGAACCTTCCCAGGAATGACCAGCCTACCAAAATTGCTCCAAGAGCACATTGGCAGCTCATCCAGGAGGTCACAGAATAACCCAGAACAGCATGAAAGAACAGCAGGCTTCACATGTCTCAGTTAAGGTCAGAGTTCATGATTCAACAACAGATAAGAGAATGGGCAAAAATGGCATCCATTGGAGAACTCCAAGGATAAAACCACTGCTGAACAGAAAGAATGGATAGGCTTATGTCACATCTGCCAAAAAACAAATGGATGATCCCAGAGATTTTGGGAAAATATTCTGTGCACTGACAAGACAAAAGTTTAAATTTTTTTGGAAGGTTTATGTTATTACATCTGGCGGAAAAGTAGCGCGGCATTTCAGAAAAGGAACGTCATACCAGAATTAAAAAGATGAGTAGGTCAAAATTCCTCTACAGTGTTGTAAAAGACTCATCAAACAGTTGCTGCTGAGGGTGGTCAAACCAGTTATTAGGTTTAGAGGGCAATCACTTTTTCAGGGGCCATATAGGGTTGGATTTTGTTTTTTCCACCTTAATTATAAACGCCTTGATTTAGAAAGTGCATTTTGTGTTTACTTTTTTAAATCTTTGTCTAATATTTAAATTTGTTTGATCATCTAAAACATTTAAAAGTGACAACAAGCAAAAAAAATTGAAAATCAGAAAGGGCGGGGGGAGGGGCAACACTTTTTCTCACTACTATATATTACTACTAACAGCCATTGTTTAGCTGCATATTAAAGGCATTATCATTACATTACCACAGAACCTGTGAACAAGTTTTTCTTATACAAAACAGACTAATTTTAATCTGATATAAGTATAAACATTGGGTTTTGTTGTGTTCAGTTGCTCCTATGATTATAAGTTTGACAAGATTGTATCAATTTAAATTGCAGTGATACAAACTGTTGGGATATAACCCCCACTATATTTCCCAACTGCTTTATGTTGCAGCATTCTGCTGTGGATTTCTTAATCTTGATGGTACTAGGCAGTACTTCCGTGGTGGCATTGCATTATGTTACCTTTACAGCATCAAAAGGAACAATTACATTTAACTTTTGTCACATTTTGTCATAACATAAACACATAGTAAAACCCAGTCACTTTCTTAACTTTATTATCCGTAATTAATTTTAGTAGGAGCTTGAAAAAATGATTCACTGTTTGAACATTACTCATTGATTGCAAAACTATCCTGTCAGGTGACGATTTTTATATAAAGTCTAAAAACTACAGCTGAGTTGTCTGCCATGTGATATGTGTGTGTTGCCAGATACACTACGTCACATTTTAAATATAATTAAATTGAAACAAAGTCCAGTTACCGATCATATTGTTAAGAGCTGTACAATGTAAGGTGTGGTCAGTAACTTTGAATCAGGCATGTTTGGTCATTAAAATGGGCGTTGGGTAATTTCTCTTTATTCTACACAACATGCTACTAGTATTTCATTGTGGCAGACAGAACAGTCAGGGCAAGATACAATGTGGCAAGAAATACCATCCAGATTAAAAAGAAAATGAGGATATGGTTGTTCCTGGGAGCCTGATATTTTAGTGTTTACACTCTTGTGGTTTATATTGTTTCTCCTCTGTAGAAAAATAAATTAGTTATCACCCCTATGTTACCATTCTCCACTAAGGATGTCTGATAAGCTGAAAAACTTGATAAGTAACCATAAAGTAAAAACTTCAAAGTCCAAAGACATTAAACAATGGTGAGTTACAGTTTTATTAAGTTTATTATCAGTATGCAGTGATTAAAAAATCTAAGCCTTATGGAGCCTGGATTACCTGACTCTTGCAATACCTGGTCATAAAATGTGATATGATCTTCATCTCTGCTACTGATAAAGATAAACATATTGATTTTAAGCTAATAACATACTGACATTTAACATATAAAACTTGGTGTTTTGAATGATTTAAATCATACCAATAAATCATCTCCACTTAATAACAACCCTTTAATAAATCCTTAACCCTTTTCATGTTTATGCAAAGTCTAGTGACTAAACAGAAGTCTGGTGACTATTCTAATAAATATCAACAGATGTTGTTTGTGAGTAGCAAGTGGTTTGTTCGTCTCTGTTTTGTACTCTAGGTTTGCCAACTCCTAATGCCTTATTGTGATGTCATTAGCCTAGTTGTCTGCACACTTTCTAGTGTTCTATTAGTATTTAAATGATTGATTCACTGTATACAAAAGCTCTTTTTGGCCAGCATCTTCATTAAAATTGATATATTTTTAACTTAAAGTTAAATTTAGAGTTAACAAATTGTTAAAGAATTTCAGTCAATTCAAAAGGTGAAAAGGAATAAATGTCAAACTGTATAATCTGTTCTTAATTTGCATAGAAAGATAGATGGTTTTCTACTTTATTTGATTCATATGAATGTAAATATGTTTTCTTTGGCCAGGTAACAAGTCATTTTGAGACTTCATAAATAATGAATTAAAAAAAACAATTATTTTCAAGTTTGTGTTGTAATACTCCTTATAACCAGTTTTTCGTTGCACAATAAAGGGAGGTCTGAACCAATTTTCACATGTAGGCCGACATCACTTCTATAGTTATATAAGTCATTGAATTCATAACCCTTTTTTGTGGTTCTGTATTAATGCTTGGCAATAAAAGGGTTATTTTTTTCCTAATTGTTCTCCTATGCTTTAACTATGTTTTCATTGTAGATCTATACACACCTTCGATCCTACACCGTCCCAAATGAGCAGCGCTACATCATTCGCATCCTGTTTATTGTGCCAGTTTATGCCTTTGATTCTTGGCTCAGCCTTCTTTTCATCAGCAACAACCAGTACTATGTCTACTTTGATTCTGTCCGAGACTGCTATGAAGGTAAGTATCACAAGCACCAGTACTGTGGGTGATGGTGTTCTTCATGGGCAGTCATTGTTACTTCCCTGCCTTTGTTTTATATGGCTGCCAGGACTAGAAACACAAGGAAGTAGCCAAACTAGTTTTTCACAGCAGTCATTGTTCCCATGTGGGTAGACCTCATTATTTCAGGTGTTACATTTCTAGGATGAGTTGAATTTTTTGGGTGAGTTTGTTTTGTAGCCTGGTTTGCAGTGTTTCTGTCTTTCAGGAAAGGTAATTTATTTTGTTTTGATATTGAAAATCCTGCAGCAACTTTCAATATGCAAATATAATTTAAACCCTGTTCTCTAGGTGGCAGTTAGGTAGAGTAGTCGCTTTTTACAGTGTACCTATAATTATGAATTGAAGTTTTGAGACTAAAGCACTTCACCGGTGGCAAAGGTGAATCATATGCAAAATGGATTACAAGTAATTTGAGAAAGAAGAAAAATAGGAAATGCATTATTCAAGAGATTAGTTTCCAGTTTGCAGGCCAATTTTGTGGCTGATTGATAGTGCGGTGCATCAGGAAGCAGGAAGACTGGAATACCACCAGCGGCTACGGCTAAAACATAATGAACCTTCTCTTGACTGGACACCATCTGCATTAGCTTCATTTAATCCCTCTTTAAATAGCAACAAAGGATTAGGAAGGGATTTCCAAGACACGGAACCCTTAGAAGCTTCTTAATGTAAGGACTGAAACATTTATTGTTATAAAATGTAGGACTAATTATTTTTTATCATGTGAAAGTTTTTTTCCTCTAAAATGATTTGACCTTTTTGGTGAAGTTAAACTTAAAGGTGATGGAAAATTATCCTACAGTTTAAATTATTCAGTGAAATGCGTTTGACATTGGGTAAAAAGAAAAATAACTCTTCCTTTTTTGTTACAGCTTTTGTCATTTACAATTTCCTGAGCCTGTCCTTTGAGTATTTGAGAGGAGAGAGTGCAATCATGTCAGAGATCCGAGGGAAGCCTATACAGTGAGTGCACTCAGTTCTATGTTACATGTACGTGATGGAAAGCTTTTTAGTGTTAATGATTACGTTTACCTAGGAGTAATAAATACATTAGATCACCTGGAGCCAACTATAGTTGTTTTTTATGATCCCAAAAGGTCCAAAGTGCGTTTTCTACTCTTGAATTAGCATTTCGTTTGAGCAACACAGTGAAAGTGCTACCAATAAACTGCTGTGTTGTTCATAGGTGAGGCTTCTCTTTATCTCTCTGCTTTTACCCAGTGTTCATAAGCTGTATTTATGGCTGACTCAGCCATAGGGCAGCTAGTCTGGGCCAGTTTCTCGAGTGTGTTCAGACTCTAATGCCGATCTCTTTTAGATGATGGTATTTCTTGACAGAACTGGTGGAGACAAGATGTATAATGCTTATCTTGTTTAAGGATCATTCACCCTTTAGGAATTCAATGGAAACTCTGATTTGAGCTTTGTGGCATTATCAGAAGCAGCCATCAGAATATGGACACACTGCATATAAAGCTATAAATGGTTGCTGACCATGCTATAAAGGGAAAACATGGTCAGCAACAATACTCAGATAAGGTATGACATTTAAACGATCTTTAGTTGGTACCAGTGGGCCCAGAGTCTGCCATGAAAATATCCCCCATACCATTGCACCACCACCACCAGTTTGAAACATTGATACAAGCAGGTTGAATCGGTGCTTTCATGTTGTTTACACCAACACCCCTACCATCCGAATGGTAGGAACTAAGATTCATCAGACCAGTTCTCATCTTCCAATTCTGGTGAGCCCATGTGAAATTGCAGCTTTGTTTCATGTTCTCATCTGACAGCAGTGGCACCTGGTGTGTTCTTTTCCAGCAGTAGCCCATCTTCATCAAGGTTACATGTGCTGTGCATTCAGAGATACCCTTCTGCATACCTTGGTTGTAACAAGTGGTTATTTGAGTTGTTGTTGCCTTTTTAAACTTCAGGCAGTTGGGCCATTTTCATCTGGCATCAACAAGGCATTTTCACCCAGAGAATTGACACTTATTGGATATTTTCGTTTTTGGACCAGTCTCTGTAAATCGTAGAGATGCAGGAAAATCTCAGGAGATGGGCAATTTTTGAAATATTCAGTCCAGCTGCTGTTACCAACAACCATGCCAAGCTCAAATTCTCTTAAAGCACTACTCTTCTCCATTCTAATGATTGAATGGAGAAGAGAAGATGAATTTAAATAGATTATCCTGTGCTTGTCTACATGCCTAAATGCATTGGATTGCTGCAATGCCACTGGTTGATTTAGATATTTGAGTTAAACAGTTGAAAAATTAAAAATAAAAATAAAAAAGATAGATATTTATATATAGATGGATATCTATCTATATCTCTATATCTGTATCTATCTATCTATATAGATTGATATAGATATGTATAGATCCTCATGACCCAGGTGATACATTCTAATGTGTTTTTCTGTCAAACCAATGATCCAAAACCCAAATATACTCAGTTCACAGTAATCTAAAATACAGACAGATAAAATGTAAAATCTCCACAAAAGCTTGAACAAATTGATGTCATAAGTTTTTCTTTGAAAAATATCTTTTGTGTACTTTACTTGATTTTGTTATCTGACATTTCAGTATTGACACACCTTAAAAACTCCTCATGTTCTGTTGACTTGACAGATCAAGTTGTCTGTATGGTACCTGCTGCCTGGTTGGAATGAGCTACTCCATTGGCTTTTTGAGATTCTGCAAACAGGTGAGCTTCAATCATGCTTTTATCTCTGCTCTAAAAACTCTCCTTCGGGCCTCTGAAATAAACTCACACAAAGTGAAAACAAGAACACATCCCAAAAAAAAAAGAAAACCCCTCACTGCGAGTTATTATTCTCTTCAAGTCTCCAGACTGCTTAAAAATGACAGCTGTTATAATTGGCTCTGTGTTTTTTCAGAGGATAACATCCATTGGTTACAAAAAGGAAAACAAAAGCAATCGAGGCCAGGTGAAAGCAGCTTGATAATAAACACAGAGAGATGATATGAGCTGTCAGCGCAGTGCTTCATCCCAGTGTCTTGGGATGCTGCACAAGCTTCCAGTCTAACATTGATGGATATTAGAACTGTCTTCAAAACAAAATGCATAAAATGAACATTTTTTTAATAAGAAGCAAGTGATAAACACTTGTTGTGCCCTGGCAGAAGTCCTCCATGAAATGTTTTAAAAGGAAAACCTTGCAAGTTCTTTGAGATAAAGCTATAAACAAGATAATTCTCTATTTGTAATTTGTTGTGTATCAGTGAAACATAGGCCTAGAGAAAGGGCTTAATACTAAGCTTTCTATAAATCTAGCACTTTAGAAATTATTAAATTCTGTTTTGCTTATGTAAACCAAAGCAAAGTCATAGACAGTTGCTCCAAACAAGCTTAAGTGGTTGCCATACATATTAATATATTTCACCTAAATCACTGAAGCACTTCATATCGATCACACAAAGTTGTGGTTCAGAATAAGAAAACACTGTTCTCTATGAGTTTCTTTACAAGAAAGTACTTAAACTGGAAGAACGTGACATCTGATAGGCCTCGATCTACAGTTACGGGTGTAAGGAGCATTAAAATTCTTCGCACATTTTGAGAACGCGTCAGTTTGTGATTATAAGGGGGCTTAACAAATGAAATGCTGATATGAAAAAGCAGCCTGGAGTCATGGTGTTTCTTGAAGATAAGGTTAGAGGATAAGCTGCTCTTACATCCTAAACTGTTCGATGACATTTCAGTTTTAAGTCATTTATCTCATTGTCGGGTGCTTTGGGGAATCATTTTCTTGAAACTAAGCACAAGTGAAATCACGTGGATGTGAAGTGTGGCTGTTTTGCTTCCAAATAAACAATAAATAAAGTGCAGTAAAACTCATTATGATCACAAAATGTTGTAGTTTGATCATTTTAATAGGTTGATGTACTTAATATTCTATCAAATGTGTGAATTTGTAATCAGAAGTTGAATTAGGCTGACATGAAGTCACCCTCTGTGAGCGAATCCTTCACCAAAGCTTATGCCCTGTTTTAGAATTTGAAATGTCTGGATCCGTTTGTAAAATGAAAGATTCTTCTTTTGCCCACTGTCCTCTTCTCAACCAAGTTTTATGAAACTCAGTTTAGTAGTTTTTTGTGTAATCCTGCTGACAGACAAACGAAAAGCTCTGAAAACATAACTCCATCTCAGCTCCTTGGCAGAGGAATAACATAAATCTTCAGCTTTCCAGGGCTTTGAAGAGCTTCACAATATTTTTTTTGTCCTCAGCTTTACCGTTTTGATTCTGTCTTGTCGCACTTCTGGTGTGTAGTGTGAAATCTACATGGTTAACACCAAACAGCAAATAGACTCACTGACTAGTTGTTAGTCAAGATGAAAAAACATGCAGAATTACAGTGTCCTCTTACATATGTATCATGCAGTGCACTCTCACATGTATCTCAGATTAGTATTTAAGTGTATGAAGACTGTGGATTGCTTGGATGCAGTTACTGACTGAATTAATTTGAAGCAGAAACCATGCTTGACTTTTAATCCACTGCAAACTATGGCCACGTATTTTGTTTTCAATTTTAAGCATGGCAGGAAGTATCATGCAAATTACTTCCTTTGGGGATATTCTGAGTGACAAGCTTGCACTCGAATAGGCGTACAGTAAGTGAAAACTGCTGGTACTTGAGCTTCAAAGTAAATCAGTGTTCTAAACGATTATCGATGCCATTTGCCAAGCTGACCATCGTCACTGGAAATCCCTCAAGTTGAAAAGACCTGGTCTGTTGCTTTCAAGTGTAGCAGCAGTGATGGGAGTTTAGAGCAACCTCTTTCAAATCGGTTAGTTCTGGCTTCAATACACAACACAGAAAGCACCTGTCCTTCACTCTTGGGATGCATGCATGCATGCAGGTCTCAATTCGCTGCCTACTTTGTTGTTTCATCCACCTTCCATCCACATCAGCATTAAAACATTGTATCCTGTAGGTTGATTTAGCCAAATATATATTTTACAATGATAAGGTGTTTTATGTCTTTTAATAATTACAGCAATGATTTGTTGTATGAAATATGCCTGTTTGGTTTGTTGCTGAGAGCATCTGTCAGCTTGATTTAAGAGCAGTTAGCGTAGTTCAAAGACTGGATATGATAAATCTGCACAGAAACTGATGTTTAAAAACAATTTGTTGTTTTATGGGAGGATGTTGCAGGACAGTTTGTTGCCTTTGAGCAATTGCCCAGCAACCAGAAGAGATCGCAGGAAGTTGTTTCTCAGAGCAAAAAATGGTTCAGTGCATAAACCCTCATAAAACGGTTATTTGTCTTTTAACCCGTTTATTACCATGTCAGGAGATGGACTTTTTTTTTCCTTTCTTTTTTCTGCAGTTGTGTAAGCTCATACATTTATTAGCTTTACTAAATACAAACAATAACTGAATTGGTGTATACGACATATAATGTAAAAAAATCATACCTTGTGAGGTGAGAAAATGGCTGGTGATGACATTAAAGGGATTGGGGATATAACACAGTTTTCATCTGTCAGATGTGCAAACAGATTCTCGCATCCTCCTTCATAGTTGATGTCTCATTCTGAATTACAATTTCTTCTTCAGGCGACTCTCCAGTTCTGTGTTGTCAAACCCATCATGGCAGTCATCACCATCATCCTGCAGGCCTTTGGCAAATATCACGATGGAGATTTTAAGTGAGCACCACCTCTCTTTGCATTTCCTTCTCCATGTATCATATGCTTCCACATGATAGCCAGGAGGCTTGTTTGCTGTTTATGTGCATGGGAACAATTTGCAAATAGAGATAATTATATCACCTCTTCACAGCTGGCATGATGAAAATGGTTGAATTAAAAGTATTTATTTTAAGCTGAAACTGATGGATAGAAACTTCACAGGTGCCCTGCTGCATTTGTCCCCGTTGTGTCACATGTGTAGCCACACTCACAGCTTCACTGGCATTGTTGATAATGTATTGAGTAAAGTTATTGCGTTTTGCAACTTTCCCTGAAATGTAGTGTTTTAAAATGAAAGCCCTTCATTCTTTTTATGTTATGCTTGGAGGAGAAGCATTGCTTCATTTCACATTTTTACTTTGTCTGTCAAAAGCTGGGGATAAATTGCAGACAGAAAGATTTAATTACAGCATACTTTAGTGCTTCACACGTGCCAATAAGGTTTTTAACAGAACAAGGAGAGTGTAATATATTCAATAAAATTAGCTTTAGCATATAATCAAAAGCTATCAAATCTGCAGGCCGTAAATTCTGCCCGACTTATTTTCAGGTGCTCTTCTGTGCCTCTTGATTCACCGTCTCTCTCTGAAGATTCAGCTGTGACAACACTTGTTTCAAAATGAAGCACAGAGTTCAATGAGGGCTTTATATAGAAGTATCCAATCAGCTTTATATCATCACCCGCTTTTTAGAAGTTTAAAGTTAGACTTAATTAAATTCTTCTTCTTATTTCTTCATATACTTCAACAGGAAAAATGGCAGTCAGAAATAAGTGTCTTTCTTCACATCTTTCTTTAGGCTCTGCAGTAAGGCTATAATGATTCACAGATTGTTTACTTATACGCTTTCATCCAACCGTGCACGGTATACTGCATGGGAGTAATTAGTGTAGTCACAGCTGAATCCTCAGAGAGGCTCTCTAGAATGCAAAAAGGGTAAAAAGGCAGGCTGACAATCAAAAATGTCTGTTTACTGGATGCATCCTAGAAATAAGAAGGCTGTGTGTATATATACAAGTCTTAACCTCTTGTTCAAAGAAGAGGACAAAAAGATGCGATATGGCTGAAATGTCCTCAAATTTAAGCCACTTCTTTTCTGTCAGCTTGAAGAGCTGAAGAAGTCAAAACTTGAATAAGTAGACACTATCAAAAAAATCTCAGAGGGGAAATATGTTTGCAAATTTACTATGCCGTTCTTCCAACTCTCTTTTCATGCAGTGTGAATGGAGGATACCTGTATATCACAATCATCTACAATATTTCAGTCAGCCTGGCCCTCTACGCTCTATTCCTTTTCTACTTTGCAACAAGTGACCTGCTCAGACCGTACGAACCGGTGCTCAAGTTTCTCACAATTAAATCCGTCATCTTCTTATCCTTCTGGCAAGGTAAGCTCAGTGTGCTTGTCCTTTTATTCTTCTTTCTTTTCTTTGCCAGCCTATAGAATTATATAAACTGATTTTAAAATGTTGTCTCTTTGAAGGAATGGTCCTCGCCATCCTGGAGCGCTGTGGCGTCATTCCCAATGCACTTTTCATCGACGGACACGAGGTTGGCGCCGGTACTGTGGCAGCAGGCTGGCAGAACTTTATCATCTGCATTGAGATGTTCTTTGCTGCCATTGCCCTCAGATACGCCTTCACCTGCACTGTCTACCAGGAGAAAAAAAATGAAGTGCCCGGTGAGTGATGTCGTTTTTACAGAGAACAGAGGAAACCAATTGATTGTTACCTCTTGTCCTCGCCTTGAAAATCTGTTGACGTCTTCCCAGGCTAATTGCCCTTCTTCCCTAGAGAATAAGGAGTGACACTGGCCTGAAAGCATGAGAAGTAAAAGTAATTGAATTGCCCCGTACCTCTTTAGACCAGCAACTTAGAGGAGTCACAATACCTCTGATTTAAGCGATATAGAAACTGAAATGTGTAGCTATAGATTTACACATTTGTACTTGAGTTAAATCTAGTGCAAACATGAAGTATGTGACTGTACGAGTTGCTGTCAGACTAAGAGCATATAATTTGACTAATAAGTTCGAGAAAATTTGCCTTTGAGCAAACCAGAGGAAAATGAGGGGAAAGGCACTGTACTTTAAAAAGGATGAAGTGAGTGATGCTGCTTGCAAGAAAATTGCAAATAGAAGCTAAAAGATGTGCCTTCTGCCATTTTGCAGTGTTTCATGATATAGTAAATCCTACATTCCTTAAAATTCTTACCATACACAATTTCTGGAAATGCTGATGAAAAGGCATAGTTTAATTTAAACTTCTTTGAATTCAAAATTGAAATGTGGTCCACTTGGATATAACAGTGTTTCTCTATAGAGAGCACCTCATTATTAGATTGCAGTTTTAAGTCACCCCGTTCAAGAATACAGCTGAACATGACTAACATTCATGTTCCCTCGGGTGTTGATATGTGGTATTTCAGAAGTTGCCACACCCCTGGTTTACAGTTTCACCAAACCTTGGTCAGCCATGCCTAACTACCACACCTTAAGCTTCTCTTTGCACACCTTCGTAAGCCTGAGCCAGTGACCCTGAAACCAAAACCTGTGGTTTTTTACCAGCCCCCCACTCCCTTTTTTATTTTTTATTGCTGTCTTACAATAAACAGACAGTACAAATTAAATATTTAGTCAGTTATTTGATGGCGACAAACAATATTTCTGGTCACTTAACCAGATCAAAAAACATTTTGTCTCTACAATTAAATCAGTACAACGATCAAATCTTGATTGCACAGAATAGCAGATGTTTTGATGTTTTGAACATTTAGAAGTACTAACAAATTATTAAAACTTGCTCCCACCCATAATAGGGATTCTTTATTAAGGGTTTATTAGTTTGTTGTTGTTTTTTAAGACATAAATTTACTTTTTGTGACCAATTGCTAACATTGCAATTGGAAAGTTTTGATAGACATTATTGTCAGTACATGAAAACTCTACTCCTTTTTAAATTTTCAGCGATTTAATAAAGTACTATGCAGTTATTTTTAAAAATAAATGTTCACATCCTTCACATTTATTTGCATTCAGATGGCCAAATTGATCACTTTTGTGAAAATTTTAAAGCAATTATATTGCAGTCTCATTTTGTCAGATCGTTAATGTGCCCCTGTCCTCGTTCCTGCTTTTCTACAGAAATCCTCCCACCAATGCAGAGCATTTCCAGTGGTCTGAAGGAAACAATAAACCCGGGAGACATGGTGCAGGATGCCATCCACAACTTCTCTCCAGCCTATCAGCAGTACACCCAGCAATCCACACAGGAGGTGACCCTGCCCAGCACAAATGGAAAAGTGGCCACAGGCAGCAAGAGCTCCCGCAAGTCTGACAAAATCATGCTGATTACATCTGATGATGAGTTCTAGGCATTTTTCCAGCAAGATCCAGGTGTTTGTGCCCTTCCCGCCCCTGTTGCTGACCCCCTGGAGAAACAGCTTTATCCTATAGTGCATAAAGCTGGATTGAACCCAGGTGTTTAATTTTCCAGTTTCCCAGTATTTCAGATGGGCTTCCTACTTCTGTCCCGTTTCAATGCTAATTTGACCACATGAAGGATTACGTATTAAAATGAATAGCTTAATAGCCAGATATCTGATCTGTGTTCATATCAGCAGTAATAACTGCAGGAAAACGACATGTCGCCTTCACTCTATCAGAGAAGACTGGAGCGCTGTGTTTTATTTAAATCAAGCTGCTGGATTTTCAGCTGTGTCGCCGATGCTGATTCTGTCATTATGTCACCGCTCGCGCTCTGGCCGTCTGAAGTGTGTTCCCTCTGATTCATGTCAGTTTCAAAGAGGAGATGATTAATGTGTGACTCCAGGTGGGAAGCAGGGAAGCCAGCGATGGCTGGGAGTGGCACTTCATGGACCGTTTCCCGCATCTGCTTGTTTGAAGTATTTGCTGAGCATTCCTCCGCACAGTTTCCTGACAAATGGAAGGATTTGTTCAAAGACACATTAGTTTTGGAGCAGGCACTTCACAATGCTTTGTGTCTACTGTAGCAGGGATAAACTGGATAAACCTGCCTCCTACAGTGTGGGAGTTACATTATTCTCATTAATTTCCTCAGTGTGCTAAAGAGTGAAACTCAGTGCAACTAGACAGCCGTTTACCAGATTCATTTTTCACAGTTCCTGCAGCATTGTAAATACTTTTAGTGGCGCTTTATTTTGTTTTTTAGGCTGACATGCAGACATCACTATTCACATTATGATTCCATGTTCCAGGGATTGTGAAATCTGTACAGAATTTGATTAGTTTAGATCTTGATGTTTTCATATGTTCTGTTTCTGTTTGGAGTATAATTTGAAAGATCCTAATATATTTATTGTGTGTATTTCAGGCCTAGATAAAACCAAAACGTGTGCTAGGAGAAAAAGACTTTTGCTAATTTCTTTTTTTCCCCCTTTAGCAAACATAAGAGTTGTTGCTTTTTAAAACAGAGGCTAACAAATGCTTGTGAATTTTTATACCCTCTTGTGCCAATAATACCTGTCTTTCTGGGAAAGCAGAAATTAATTTACATGTGGGTATAAAAACATTCAAAAAGGTTTTATTCTTGTTTCTTAATCAGCCAAATAAAATAAGAGTTTTCCTTCTCTAACTTGCATTTGATTTGTTTTAATGAGAAAAAAAGCCTCATTTGGAAATACAAAACCAGACAGAGTGACCCTTATTTATAGGAATAAATTTACCACACATTAAATAAGAGCAGAAACAACATAGATTTTATTTGTACATGAGGGTAGTTCATTAAGAAAACATGTAAATGAATGTAAAAATAATTTAGGTGTTTTTTCTTTTTAATAAAATTACACAAATCATTGAAATAAATATAAAATATATGAGCAGAGTAATGACAAGTCATGAATGGTACATACTCAATTTATGCTGCCTTTTTACTGCTATTTGACAGTCACTCTAAGCCTCAAGACATTTATCTCATACTCACAAACGCAGAAGTTGCTGCTGTTACACTAACATTCAATGTATTTCATCCATAATTTTAGCCACACCTAATCTGTATACATGCTCCACTCTTACATAATTAAAACTGACTTTCTACATGGCTAAAGTTAAATACTATAGCTTGTAGGACTGGCAAAGCTTGTGTGTCGAAGCTTATTTAATCAAAGACAGCTGATCACCTCGAATGCTTACTCAAGATATACAAGCATGCACATTTCTGTACATGCATTTGCTATAATTATTTTATGAAAGATTTAAAAAAAGATCTCAGTTCTATTACTGCTCCTTGGTATTAACTGCGGTTTACTTCAATGTAGAAAGAAAGCTGATCAAACCAAGGTTTGTATTCACCCATGGCAGGAGGGTTTTTTATTTTCACCCATAAACATGTCTACATTAATGTATCTACATCTTTAAACTTCTTTAAACTTGTGTGTCTGCTAGACTTTTTTGGGTAGCTTAAGAAAAGAGCATGAATAAACTCTCTGCTAGGTCGTACTGAAATGTAGAACTTAACTCACCCAGAGGAAGGTTTGTCCTTATTTAGGCACTATACATAAATATATACTTTAAAATTTGAAACTGTTTTTTTTTTTTTTTTTTTCTCAGGTAATTATTATTTAGGTGTGCTCATAAAAAAGTATTCACCTCAGACTCGAATACAGTAATAAGTGCTAAAATTAAAGAAGCCCTGATGTAGCTTAGTTTTGCTTGGAAACTAAACCACAAGAGGTCACTGTAATGCTATGCAGAAAATGCTTTTAGCCACAAAGCCTTTTAGGTGAATGTGCTCAAGAAATAAGTTATGTAAACAGGTAATATGTACTCATTTGTCCAAGGCTTGACACATTCCTTATCTGTAAGGGGCCTGGGTGAACAGTCCTAAAACAGCTTTGGGGTTCTTTTTTTTGTTTGTTTTTTGTTAAGCAGTTACAAAAGCATTGCAGTCATTGAAATTTCTGACTTGACATATTTAGAAAAGTATACCAGGTTTAGTGGCTGCAGGGGCGGACTAGGTTTGCATGCAGGTTGATCTGTTTTAAGAGCAATTTTTCCTCATATTCTATTTGCAATAATCTTGATAACTCCTCAGTTAACGCTGCCCAAAAGCAAATTTTGCAAACTGAACACTTGATTGAAATTAGGCACTTTCAATGTTAGGCAGTGTTTCACTCGAAATGATCAAACTTGACATGACAAAATATGATAGCTTCTACAGATGGTCATCTGCAACCTGCATGTAACCCTAGTTACTGTCCAAGTCGTGCATTAGATACATTGTGAATGTGCTGAGAAGAACTATTCTTGGGCCATAAATACTCACAAGACTTAAGTTACGAAAATAGTTCTCTCGTTGTAAATTTGAATACTATTTTTTTCCTTTTTTTTTTTTCTTTTTAAGAGAAAAGTTCAGCATCCATATAATTAGACTTCAAAGACCGATTACATAATCACACCACTCCCAGCATAGTAAAAGACATAAATATAGAAAAATATGTACTATATAATGTATATTTATATAATGTATATGCTTATAAAACTAAGTATCAGGAAAAAAAGAACATGGGCTGTATTGACACAAACCAAATGAAAAATACAAAATGAGAGTAAGAACACAGCAATGCCCCTGCTTATAAATCACAGCAGGTTGTACAGCAGCAAAGTTCCCCATACTGTTCTTTGCAGCTATGGAACAGGGGAAGAACAGTCATGTCCTCTTAGCCAAGAGAAAATCCTGACATGAACAATCTATTGACTTCACTCCAAATTGGGAATGGATTCTCGGTAAGAACAGCTCGATTTCAAGTGAATTTCATATTTAAATATTACAAAATGTACAATGAGAGCAAGGTCTTTACTGCATTTAGTTATCTTGACACCACAGTTTCTAGAGATGGGCGTCAGGAGTTCTCTTGTAGAAGAGCGTGTCAAAAGAAAAGTAACTGGTTACTGTTTCGGAAATACCAACACCGGCAGCAGCACTTCTTGTGACCCAGTATTAGGAATGATTTCTATTTGGACGGAGTTCTCAATCTAAGGGAAAACAGAAGCAGTGGGAGCTTTGCCGTCTCTAGTCTGTAATATACAGTAAGTAACTTGAATTGCATCATACTTAAAAGGTCTGCTCTTATTATTATTATATCCAATATGGATTACCTACCAAGAGTTGCATACAAAGAAAAGAGATTAAACACCACTCAGTAAGTGCCACAGCAGACTGTAGTTCACTATCACTAGTTACATTAGGCACAACTTTCCTGTAAGTGGTTCGACCACATTTTGTTGTCACTTAGTTAAGCTCCAGTAACTGCGGAAATGCAAGCGTAACTTCCTTCTTTAAACAAGTGGCCCTGTGATTTTTATTTTTTTTTTTACTTACTGTATCTTAACAGTCTTCTCTAAGTGCTATTTGATGAAAGACACCATTGTCAAACGCGTGTTCCTTAATCACTTTCCAGTTTTACAATTTAGTCTAACCAAGTTTACCGTTTAAACAGAATTAAAAAAAATTTCTACAATATACATCAAGAAACTTCTGAGTCAAGGGGCTACACACAATTGCAATCACATGCAACAGCTCCAACTGCCTACACTGTCTTTGACAACATAACGTAACAGTACTTTTCAGCTATCTGTCAACTAGAATGTAGTTGACAAGAGAGATCGGAACCCTTTCTGAAATCTGACGGTACTCAGACATGTCTTTTCTCAACTGCCAGTAGGAGGAATGAAGGCACAAATGGCACTTTTTAGAATATTGTATAAGGAAACAGTCCAGTCCAACAAAGATAAATTCTATCGTAATGGGTGATTTTAACTCTTTCTAAATATTAATTTAAGGTGTTTCTTCAAAACTGCCAGATTAGATCGCTTTCAGCTGTATATAAACAACTTTACTGGATCATTCAAACTTCTCTGAACTGTACTGGTATTGCTTTCTAAATAAGTTACTTATATAGTTATCATGGTTAAAAGACTAGTATAGTTTTTTAGCTAAACATTGGTCAGTTGTCAACAGTATAATCCAAAGATCCCTCAGAACCATTTCTACATAAAATTTCATGTTACTCAAACACTCAATCAAGTGACTTTACTGCTTAGCACCTCTTAAAAGTGCTAAGCATATAAGTTTCCGGTGCCTTGTTTGGCTAGCTTTCAAAGGCATCTGATAACTGTGGCCTTGAAGAAGTGTCTATTTGACCTCAAAGTGGAAAGATATCACCTCTGTGTTAAAATACATGTGAGATATAGCATAGATCACATGTAGAACTATTCAAGGCAACAGACACAGAAGCTCATTAATATTTATACAAAGAAAATGTGATTTGGCAAAGGCTTTAAAAGTATCCATACTGTCTCATATGCGTTACTTTAAACCTGTCGTATTTTATTCTTTACATCATAAAGTATGAGAGGTGTCCCAGACCATGTGCTGCCACATTAAGGCGTGTCAAATACTTGAAATTTGAGTAAAAGCAAATCTCTGCTGTCAGTCATGGAGGTAGGGTCACAGAGGCCCGATAACCTGCCGGTGCTGGGTGTCAGGGAGGGGGTTTGCACAGTGCACAGACAATGTAGATTGTGTAAAAGAGACAAATAGAGGGAGACAGAATTGTGAATGCAGCATAACATCACATAGAGCTTGCCACCCCGGCCACCCCTCAGTCTAACTACCGAGCCTCGTCTCAGTGTGGGATGAGTGGGTTCAGACCAGGTCAGAAATAGGAAGGACCAGGCAGGCAAAGGAGAGCCCAGTCCTGTCAACACTAGGAAGGTGCTGAGAAAGCGGATGGGCTGGAGTTGTTTTGGCTGGCAGATTTGACGATGGTGATGACGCTGGTGGGGGCAACTTTGCCTGGTGAGAGAGGCCCTCTGGTCACAGTCCGGGCGAAACACTGCAAAGCCTCATACTTGGCTCGCAGCGCATCCAACTCCAATCTCATGCTGGCATTCTCACGTGCCAGCTTGTCCACCTCCTGCTGCAGCTCGGTCTTTTGTCTCTCCAGCTCCTCCTTTTGGGTAACACGTTTGATGCGGCAGCTCGCGGCATAGCCGCGGTTTTTCAGGGTCCGCCGTCGCTGCTTCAATCGCACAACATCCTCCTTGGTGAGCCCACGCAGGTGCTGATTGAGCTCCCGCACAGACATGGCAACCAACTCATCATCGCTGAGCACAGGGGCATTCTCACCCACCTCCTTCTTGACCTGCAAGACACGAGCAGTGCATGAAGAACTGTGTGCAAGCATGAATCACTAAAACACTTTTCAAACTTCTCATGCTTACCTTTAAAGCTTTGCTCGTCTTAAAAGTAGTCGTCATTCCCTGCATGAAGACAAATGACCAGAATCTCACAGAAGACACTGAAAAGTAAAAAAAAATACGACCTCAAGTAAGTGAAACAGAACATATTATTGATGGACGAAAGTAATTACAAACACGCAGATTTACTCAGCTACTTATGTTGGCAATTTAGAAGCAATTGGGGTATTCAAGTCATACTACTAGAATGACTGGACAGCATGTGTTACTTTGCACATATCATTAGTTTATACTACTCGGGTTACTTCTGCTGCAGAGTGCGTTAACATGCAGGAATTTTAAACAGTGCATTTTAGTTCATGCACTATATTTTAAAAATGAGATACTGATATTTTTTTACTCAAGATGGCGTGTTATTTGACATTTGAGATATGGCAGATAAGCAGAAATGACACCCCCACTGGTGATACTCGAGAAGTTTACTGCACAGACGTCACATCCCAGGGTTACATCATATGTCAGTGCTCATGTTTGTTTGTTAGTGACATAAATACCAGCAGATGGCAGCATGACTCTATTAATTGTCAGCACTGTTGCTTGTCTGTCTTTACATATTAAAAAGAGGGCCGTGACAATGTAGTTCACTAGACCAGGCAAAATTAGAAACAGGCAACCTCTCTCCTGCTCGTCACAGAACTTTGCATTTAAGCTCTCTGCCTCAGTGATTTTGCCAGGGCAGTATTTAGAAAAGCCTCTCTGTACTCATTACAGTGAGCCACATGCTTTCCAGACTGCTGCCATGGCCAAAAAAAGCGAGAGCGCTGAGCTGCGATCCTGTGAGAGGCACACATCCCCCAAAGGCTCCATTTCAAGACCTACAGACCAGCTTGACTACGAGTGCACTGTTCCATGCTCAACAGATACCATGGAAACGCCCTGCAAATGGGCGTGGGAGTGTGAGTCACATGGTCACCGAAAGGGTAAACAAGTCTCATTCATAACCGCAACACAGCCCATACATAGTACAGACCAAAAGAAAAAAAAAGAAAAAAAGAACAGCACTAACTTGTGCTGGTAACTTCAAGGCAACCTGTGTACAAAAATCCTCAATTCTCCTCTTAAATCCAATCTCTGACCCATCATTTATCTTCTGATCTGACATCTCTGGATTTACAGAGCAGCAGTCTACAGGATTCTGCCTCCTCATCAAAGCAAATCATCACATCAGTATAACATTTATAGTTCTGCTGAACTTTACAGGGCAGCATGTGGAAAATTCCTAAAGATAGAGTGTCACAGAGAAATAGTTTCCTTTATAGTCACTGATGTATTTTTGCTGGGAGACAATGTAGTCTATCGATTTAGTGCCGTCTCTCTGTGGTTGGATCCTCTTACATTGGGCTTTCCTGAGCTGCCCTATGCCCTTATTTAACACTGGTGGATATATTTAGCCCGCAGTGCTGACACAAATTTCTGCCAACTAAACAATTTAAAGGGAGCAATGCGATAAGTGATACCCTCAGTAAGAGGGGAAATATTCTCTTCAGACCTATTAGCTGAAGCATTCATGGAAGAAAATACTGTGGGTGTGGCTGTTCATTGTGTGATATATATATATTTCTGTTAATACACGCCCTCTAGGGGATTCTAACTCAGATCAGTAGTGCAGTGAAAAACAAATGCTTTTTTTTTTTCTTGTCTTTTAAAGATTACTAAGTCATTGTCCTGAAATAGAAAATCAAGTCAGAATCCTAACTTGGAAAATAAACACATGGCAAATGTGTGTAATGAGCAAACAGCTACAAACAGAATCCACATAAACTTCGGTTTAGAGATTTAAGGAACATCTGGTGTGCTCGCTGATGTCCTTTATTCATTTGCAAAACATGCTGCAAAGAATTACATAACTGAGATTTTAGAGGCATCAAATAAAGATGATGAACTAAAATAAAACATTCCTCAAAAGCAAGCTGGCCCTAAACGGTCTAATTTAAGTGGTATTGCGTCAGAGGGGGGTCCCTGGGTATGTTCCTTGCAAAAATCATGGAAAAGCGGTCTGGGGCCTCTCTGATCTTTATACAAGAGGTCCCCAGTCTGAACCAATATGCCAGATTGTTTGCCTGAAATTCTTAAGGCATGTGCTTATGTTTTTGCAACTTGCACGGGGACACGGCTTTCTTGATTAAGACACCAAATTTTCCTCAGAGAACAAAAAAAAAAAAACCTCAGCAACCACACAGAGAAGACAGACAAAACACGTCCTCTCGCTATAGTCAAAAAAACAACTTACGTTAGGCTTTTTTTTTTTCTTCTTCATAACAGTAAGGAAAGGAGTCTGGGAAAATACCTCAAAGAAAAGCCACAGTTGGCGGGTAAAGAACAAAACCACATTCCTGAGCGAACACACATGTGCAAACCCTCACATGCACACAGGCAAACCTTCGCTGAAGAGGGAACATGCAGTCTGAATATATCCTGCAACGTGCTCAGCTACGGGGGTGGAGTGGAGACAAACCCACTTGTAAAACAATGGCTGCAAATTTCACAAAATGTCTGGAATTTTGAAGTATCGCACATCTGTCACTTGGCCAAATAAATGGAAAACAGCCTGCGCATGCTTACGTGTGGAAGTCAGTCTTTCTTTCTTATTGTTGTGTTTCTTTGTGGGACAAATTGTAAACAAAGTGCTTCATTTTTTTTTTTAATTCACTTTCCCCTCATTTTGATATACAACAAGCAATACTGTTTTATTCCTAACGACACCCCTCTGACGACTGATAACCAAAGAAGTGCCCACTAGAGTAAATGCTCCACTGTCTATCCACTATAAACACAAACATTTCACGGCTCTGCTTGTTTGCTGGGGGATTTGAGCAAAAAGCACAATGTTGCCTGCTGTGTTCTTTGAACATGTACAGATGCATGTTATGAATACTTTTAACTAGTTCAAAAGCAAGTAAACCAGAGCAGAAGCAAGAAAACACTGATTTTAAAAAGAAACATCTCTAGGTAAACAATTGTGGGACAAGAAATCCATTATAACCTTGCTCCACATCTGAGACTAAGCCAGTTAAATAAATGGATGTACCCTTACTTCACCGATACCTCGTGATTAAAGTATAGCTTACTGTTTTTGAAGTCAGGGATCGGGTCAAGTTCATGGCTGCTCTTCAGTTACAGCAGGTAACTGTGGGGCCCAGCCTTCCCCTAAAATAAACAGCGTATCAAAGACTTATGCGCTCACACTTCACTAATAAATGCAGAGCTGGCTTGTCTGGATTCTTTGTTTTTCTTCTCTTTTTGTGTAGGTTGGGGAGGGGGTTCAGCGCAAAGCAGACTCACTGCTGCCCTTGACATTCAACTTTAGTCTTCATGAGAAAGCGCTTGCGTTTCTTGCACTTTTCTAAGGGGTGGGGGGTGGAGAGATTTCTTCACAGACTGAGGCACGCAGCACTCTGCTCTTTCTCCAGCGCAGCACATTTGGTGGGATATTATGTGAAGGAAATGGAGAGCATAGCTGAGCAGTGAGTCATGCTGTTTACTGGTAAAAGCGACAACCAGCAGCAGGGAATCACACCCTCCTGATCTGACATTTCCTGGAAAATCCCGTTGTTTCAGGGAGAGGAAGGAAAAGTACAGAGAACCTCAGAAATGGTTGGCATGACCAGCGGAACTTTCTTGCGGAAAGGGAGGAGATCTCACCGAATATCTGTGAGAAGATATTCTCCCAGTCATGGACACTGGTTTTCAGAGCGATGTAAAGAATGAAAAAAGTGGACATTTCGGTCCTTTTTTTAATTATAACTAATAATTAGTGAATAAAAGAAGACATATCAATATTCAGTCACTGCTAATAATAGTCCTAAAGATTTCGATGATGTTCCTTTAGGACAGATAGGTTGAGCAAACATTTCAAATGATTTGATTTGAGTTTGAATCACAACAAAATCGAGAGTTGCATCCAGCTCCATCAGGAATCAACAGAGAATTCCCAGCAACACAACCCGGCAATATAATTACAGGAGTACCTCTGACACTTGCCACACCTCTGACCATAATGAGGTGAAAGCAGTGGTTTGAGATCCAGTCTTTCTGACAGAAAAGACTTGATACAAGCCGCTGCCGGTGGCAGAGGGAACAATCTCAAATGCTATATAACTGCCAGGGAGTCACGTTTGACAGATGCCAGGCAGACCTGTTCAAACAATCGCCTCTTATTGCCTGTGTCCACTCTGGCTGGCATGTTCGGCTGCAAATAAAAATCACTGGGTTCCACAGTCAGTAATCAAAACTTGACATCTTTTTTCCAGTAAGAGGAGCAAAACACATCACAGCGAACGTGTTCTCTGTGAGTCATAGCATCGCTAACCACAAACATTTCACTTTCACAATACTCCACCACAAAAACGGTCTCGCATTCTGCACTGCTTTCATCCATCACCACTGTCCGGCAAAACGGGAAACAAAGGGAAGACAATTTGACCACATGCTGTATCTTCAGGGGAATTTCTCTCCCCCCCACTGTCCCATACTGGTATGATGAGTCAGCTGCTGTAACTTCTCCATCCAAAAAAGATATCATCACTTTGGTGATTGAACCACATGTTAACCTCATGACAGGAGCACACCCTGCTCCTACTGCTTCAGACTGAAAGTCACTGTGCACCCACCAGAAACAACAGTGAATCATAAAGCCCCCCCTCAAGACATCAACCTGTGACCATCTAAGCGGAACAAGTTACTCAGACACAAATATTTTCCATATATTAATCACAACAAGATCACAAGTTCTTAAGTAAATGGCAAAGGGCAAACTGAAAGGTGGACATACAAGACTGTGAAGAAGATCATTGTGAACTATTTTGGAGCCATGGTCAAAAATTCAATTAGTTAATGTAATTCCATGACAAGGTTTTCTAATATTTACCCAAGTCATTAAGAGTTATGCAGAGCAGGAATTATAGCTAAACACAGCGATAAGATAAAGTCTCTTTCGTCCTCCAAAGTGATTTATCGTTTGTGGAAATATGGGTTCCTTCTGCTGTTCCTTCTTTGTAGGCTAGTCAACCCTGGTGGTCTACCTCCACTCCACATCGTGCCCTTTGTCCCACATGTCTAAAAATGCAGACCACGTGTCGATTCCAATGTCAAAAGCAGGCTGGTATTCTGCATTATAGCACCCGCTATCAACCTCGCTGCCATGAACTGGGGAAGAGCGCGAAAATTAAGGAGGATGTGAAAAATGTTGTACATGAATTTGTTTCAACAGGAAAGTGAGGAAGTTTATTTCACTTCCATTTTCCGAAAATCTCATTCAAGTCACAGAAACGCTATAAATAAACACACATGTGGAAAAAAAATGCATTTTGGGGAGTTTGGGTTTTTTTCGTTCTAGAAAAAGTTATAATCTAAAACCTTAGAGGTTCAGGTGTGCTTAGTAATAGTATATGAACATATTCTGTAACACATTCTATAACTTTAGCTTTACGTTTAATGGGAAGTGCGAAGAAATAGTGTGATTTTTACCGTCTTAATTTTTCCCTCCCACAATGCTGGTCGAAAACGTCTCCTCGCTCGCAGTTTATTAAATTTATTAGCTATAATTTTTTTAAAGGGACCGCATTCAGTCAGTGTCATAATCGCCTCTGTTATTTTCAAAGAACTATTTCAAATCGCAGGAAAGCGGCAAAACACACCGTTTGTTTCCCCCTTTTACATATTTTCATACCATTTCTAACTTCCTATATGCGAATGCTCCGAGGTCTGCGCCACTTTTGAAGCACTGTATTATGTATCTCCAGCACAACACGTGTCCGCCCGAAAGAAACAAATCTACGAAATCAACATGAGCTTTCATAACTGGGATCAAAACTTATCCTACGAGGAGGATGCACCACACAAGCCTGTTTGCGTGCGCCACTATGTCACCGTGAGAACTCGAGTAATTTAGAAAGGAATGTCAAAACATCTTCCCGAAAAAAATAAATAATTAAATTAAAAAATAAAATACAACCTCACCTCTGTGGACGCAGATATCTGTGGACCGGAGTGCGTAAAACTGTCAAAGTATGTTTCCTCGACAACCGGTGAAGTAAGTTGACAAAGTTGGTAAAAAGCGTCCAGCACAGACGGGCAGCGGCGTATCCTCGTACTAAATTAACTACAAAACAACAACAATGTACCAACATTCCACGCTCTGCTTCCGCAAGCACTCACGTCACTGATTCCTCGTGACCGCCCCCTCCATTCATGAAAATAACTTTGTGCTGACGTCAGTCTGGGGAGGTGGGGTGGGGGGGGAGGCCTGGGGGAGGCCATAAATAGAAGACAGATACTGCTGGACTGCTTTTGCTTACTTTACAAAACTAATCTGCACAAAGTCAGCTCACGTTGCCAGCATTAGCCAAGAAAAACTTCTGATTTCTTAAGGAAGTCATAAACCTGTTGCTCTCTAAGTATGCTCACCACCCCCTCTCCTCCTCCTCCCCCTCCTCCTCCTCCTATAAGCACACTCTTTTTGAGTCAGCTCTGCACTACAAGGTATTCAAAAAAATACCTTTGAGTGAGGGAAAACAGCGACCTCCTCCCTCAGACTTGAGGAGCAGCAGCAGCATTCCATTCCTGAGGAAAGTATGTGGTGTAGTAGCTCAGCAGTCCCAGGATTTCTCTTATTTTAACTGCACTACTGCCAATAGCGTCACCGGTTATTCTGGGTAATTAAGTACTGAATGTAAATATGTTAAGTCACTAGCCTTTTATGGCCTCTACTTGTATGGCTTTTCCTCTGCAGCTATATGGTATTAGAAGATCTCAGCTTTGACCTGAACTATGGTGCCTGTTAAAGTCAGATGCAGTGTGCTGACACTAGAAAACACTGGGCAGCTGAAATTACTTAAAACTTTTTTTTTTTTGCTGGTTGGACCAGCAAAAAGTTTTTAGCTTGCATTTTTAGAAACAATGCAGTAAAACCCTGGGAAAAGTGAACATCTGGATCCAAAGCCATCCAAATATGTAGATTCTGGTTTTGGGTTATTAAAGTGCATACTCAGCCATTTGTAGTTATTTATTGGTTTATGCCTACCTATGACGAATATCAAACCGTTAAATACTCTCTTGATCTGTTATTGTGCATTTACCATACATCTCTTCTAAGCATGGACATGCTGTCAGGACGTCAGGGAAGTTTTTTTTTTTTTTCTTTGACCATTTTAGGCCAAAAGCAGCTTCATTATTGAATCATTTTTGTTCCGTGATGTTTAATGGTGCTATCTTTAGCAAGTGGTGAGACGAATGAGGAAACAGAGCAGCACACAGACACGATGTCAGATCCATGACGAAAAGCGTGACCTTTAGATAAAGAATGAGTTGTAGTTTATTAGTAAATAAAGACGAAATGCTGAGTTGGCTTCTGGCTGTGCGATTCAGTGCGCTGAGATCTTTCTGTGCAGAGTTCTCTCTGGTGGGTGGATGGTTTAACATTTACAGTTTTTCCAAAGCACTGGACAAAAACATTGGAGACTGACAATTCTGAGTCAGAGAGGAGTAGTCCTTTATACGATTCACAAAAGCTTGCTTACAGAAAAACTGACTAATTCCTTAGAATCTTTTTTTTTTACTCTGGCTTTATGCCAGACAAGCAGACTGGGATAGATTTAAAATGAATGTCATCATTTATGGCAAATGACTCAACAGTTCAACCTTTTCCCCCGAATCACATATGGAATCAATTGTTTACTAAGGATGGTTGGCTCCGTCCTTTCATCTGCGCTGGAACCTGCTTCGAGTAAAAAGCAAATAAACCAGATGAGTAACCTTCTTTTTGTACAGGTTACTTGCATCACATCACAGATTATAGATGAGACGAGACCCAAATGAGTTATTAGAATAACTGTTATTGGACTGTATTAAAGATGAGCTTAAGTAAATCAGGATCACATATTAAGTGAAATAAGATGATGGGATACAATGCAGAAAATGTAAATAAAAAATACAAAAGTTTGGTGTATTGCTTGTTTTCTAGAGAATGTGCAGACAGAGAAAAGAAAGAGATCAAACTGGAGAGTCTCTGCAGGACCACCGCGAATATTCTGCACCAGTCAGACATCCAGCTGCTCAGTCAATGGCATAACCCTCAGTTACTGTCCATCTGGCAGCAGCGTATGCCGGTGACCTGAAATACACCCGATGTGTGAAACAAAACAAAAACAGCAAAACCATGTGCAGCAGACTTGCCGGGGTTTTTGTCAGACCGACGTGCTGTGGGGTCTGGGTTCTTGCGGGCAGTTTTGAATTACAGGAAGTAACATTGACTCACTAATCTGGGTTCTTTCTGACTCAGACTTCTCAACTCCTAAGAAATCTGATCTGGTACAAAGAGGCCCACTGTTGTAAGGGGATCATTCCTTTTCTTCCAAATACTCCAAATGATTTGTTAGCAGAAGAATGGTTTTAAGATATTAATAGGATAGTTTAAACTCACAGCCAATTAACTCACACTGCATTAAAAATAATAATAATCCTGTTTTCCTCCCACTAGATCCTTCCACATTGTCCAGGCACAACTTGCTGAAAATACCCGACATATTAGACAGCCAGCTCTGGCACAGTCTGAGCTGTACGTAATTTCGAAAGCTAAAAAACAGCTTTTTTTGTACATTTGTAGACTTCACATGTGACACAAGATTTAATTTGGAGCATTTACTGAACATTCCACTGACTTCACCAAAATGTGTTTCATATGAAAACACTTTACGTAACCAGCTGGCAGCTTAGAGCAGCATGGAAATGAACATGGTGAGGTTACAGTGGTAGTGATGGCAGTACTAGCTGGAGCAAACATTGGTGGACTGTTTAAAGTCTAATACCAAGGTTCTCTTTTACGCTTTAAATGGCAAAAAAAAAGTGAGTTTGGGAATTTGCAGACAGCAAGAGAGCAGAGAGAAGGACAGAGTAATTTCTCTTTTTTAGTCCTGTCACAGCTGAGCAATGCTTAAGGAATGAACAATTCACTGCTGCTGACTATGGGCGGGACTAAATATGGGCATTATAAAGTGTAACGCTTTGATGCTCTCCTTTTTTCCCCCTAAAGCTACTGATAGCTGTAAATTTGAAAAAAAAAAGTGAAGATTAACACTCAAAATGAACACTGTTAATTCTCCAAATGTAACTATATACAGAAAAGTTTAGTCACTATAAGCATAAAATAAGCCTCTGCTTGCAAAGTGACAAGTGGAGCCTGTCTTAATTAAACCCATCTAGAGTTTGCTGCTTCACTTTGAAATCGTCATGCCACGATCTTAAGTTCTCTCTTTTTTTTTAATTATTTTTTTAGGTCCACGATTCCACTCTCAGTAAAAACTGTAGATTTTAGATGGCTGCCAGTTTTTACTGAACCGGCTGCCAAAGCAAATCCAACCCCAGAGTGACAAAATCCCTAGTTTTAACTGGAGGAGCTGCAGGTAGCTCATGCAAGTGTTGCTGTCAAAGCAAAGGTTTAGATAATCAGAAAGAGATGGCTCCCTGTACTGAAGATGTGGCAGGGAAAAAACTTTGATGTTCAAAGCAAATAATTTAAGAGTAAAATACATTTTGCCAACAGGCTAAGGCTGGGAGCTTTAGAATAATTTGTTCTGGATAGACAAATCAGAGGCAGATTTTTGGTTAAAGTAACAGTAGACATGTTTGTCACACAGGGAGCTTAGTAGATGAAGAACTGGCAGAAATGGTAAGGTCTGGGGTTGCTTTCTTTCTCTTGGGGGGCTGGGCAATCATTCATTGAACTATAAATTCTGCATCATAACTAATATTATTGGAATATAATATGAGGCTACCTGTCTGAAAAGTGAATCAGAAAGGGACATTTCAACAAGGCAATAATTAACCTCCAGTCCACCCTGGAATAACTCAAAAGGAAGAACTGTAAGGTAATGGAATGGCCTTAAAGACCAGAGTTCAAAAAGGATTTGATAGAGGAACTGCTGTTTGAAAACCCTCCCGCCTATGGTTATCTGGCAACTGAAGGAATTTTGCATAGAAGAGTGGTTAAAAAATTTCAACCACCCAGTGCCAGATAGTAAGCAATTATGCAAAAACTCTTAAAATGGTTATTTCTGCTAAAGGGGGCAAAAAAGCACCTGCATCCCTCCACAGAAGAATATTTAATCTTCATATTTTAGTAGAATAGCTGATTGACCTGCATCTCATTCCAGACCTTTGGCTGCGGTGTTTTTGAAAGCAAAATGCAGTTCTTTTATTAAGCTTAAAAGCAGCCAAAGTTTTGCTTGGATTTAATTTTTTTTCAATTAATTTTCACAAAGGATGAAAGTAATTAAATGCATGATGTGAATCAAATGAATTGATGAGAGCTATCTCGTCTCTTAATTCATAATAAAGCGCTTAAAACTCAGAGTTCAAATGCAATGCTTGCCTTTTTGTCCTCCGACTTCACAAGGGAACACAAAGGAGACTAAAAATGAAGGTTAAATGATAAAGAAGAGGGGTATTTTTTCAAGCTTGACCAGTCTAAAGCTGGTGAGGAACAGTGTGCAGAAATAATGATGACTATGATTATGAGATGGCAAAATATCTGCAGACTCTGGCACAAGTGATGATGAAAAAGCTTTCCAAGGCAATGACTGAACCCCATTAAGCAAATGCCAGTAACTGTGCTTAAAATGATTCACGGTTTTGCAGCATTTGAGTCGGAGTGATGACATCTGCTGGCCATTTCTTTATCTTTCACTTGGGATTTTAGAAAAGACCTAATCAAAAAAGCTGAGTCCAAGTATAAAACATTGCTGTTATTCTCATATTTTTCTCCAATAGAAAGAGATTTTAGAGATTCTATTGGAAAAAAAAATGAGATATTTAAATATAAATATACTTAAATACTGTAGACAGTAGTAAAATTATTATTTCTGTCTGTTTGTGTGACACTGATTTCAACTTAACTTTACCATAGACTATTTCAATTAACACATATTTATTTTTCATAACATGCGTTAACATCAGTAATTTTGATACAAAAACATTTTTATCAACACATTCTTGTTTATTTTTATTTTCATGTTATTAACACTAAAGGTAGAAGAAAAAAATGTGAATCTTTAGCGCCCCCAATTGGTAATATCACGTAATTACTTCGCTTTTTAAAAAAAAGAAAAGAAAAGAAAAGTTTTTTTTTATTTTGGAGGTGACCGGAAGGTGTTTTAAATTAAGTATTGACCAATGGTATTGACCAATGACAGTACACACAAATATACACGTTCCTCTGCTGTGGTACAAACCCTGTGGTGTACAGCACGTTTCCTTTCACGTGTATTATATTAGCATAGATAGTACTGTGGCAGCATTATACACACACTAACTATGTTATATTAACAGTTAATGGAAACAGTTATGTATTATGAATCTATAATGTCGTTATTTTGTATAAGGACGCCCTCTGACGATCACCGTTGGCTCGTCAGCTTACGGGAACAATGACATAATACGACTTCCGGTTAAAAAAAAACTTGTTACAAAATTTTACACAAAGGAGAAGATTTGTCATGTCTACCAAGGCAGATGTGGTTAAATGATAAGTTTTTTCCCCGCAAATAAAACTGGCTAGACATATATAGTTTTTATTTTTAGATTTTTAACTTTTTTTTACATATCGCAAACCACGTCTACTGGTACTGAAGCTGGGGAATAAAATCATAAAGCTGTGATGGCGCAGTTTTGTCGTAAATATTACACATGAGGGTTAAAGATAAGAATTCCACCATGATTGGAAGAGTTAACCATTTTAATCTGTAAAAGTCATTAAACACAAAGGTTTGCTGCATAGACATTTAAGGATACGGCGAACTATTTTACTTTGAACTGATTGGAAATGCCTTAATAATAAAAAGTTGAGATAAGAGAGCAAGTTCGTATACAAACTTGGTGTATATACACAGCACGACGAGCAGGAGGTGACGCTCAAAGTAGATTGTACATGATCCTCCCTGGCGCTTGGTGGCGCTTGTTACTTGTTACTTGTTGGTGTTATCGAGTAATTTCAGTCGAGAAAAAGAAGCCACAACAGCTCTGTCTGTCTGATAGCTTTGAGGCGGTGAATGACTTTTTTTGTGTGAAGTATATCGTCCAGGTATCAAATCAGTATGACTTTTATTTGAATTTATCAAACGACTTACGGTTGGTTTAAGTTAAATGAAACCTAACGCCTGTTAGTTGTCAGTGTTAACGTTTAACGTCGTGCTACTAGTCATATTAGCCATAGTTTTCGTTGTTAGCCTAGCATTTTTTGTCTTGTGTGTTGTAAACATGTAATTAATAACCTTTATAGTGCTAAGCGGCATTGAACACATCCTTCTTGCTAGTCTTCTTATGCAATGATTTACTAGCTGTAGAGATTTAGAGAGATTTAAACTGCTATTTGTTACTGGCTTTTACCTTTGCTGTTGTTACTAACCTCATGTTTATTTATTGTTTTGTCCTACACAGGCTACACATATGACACATACATGTCTCCCGCTCTACTTTGATTGTAATTGTGCCTACCAGTAAATATGAATCGTCCGAAGCCTACAACTCTTAGGCGCCCCAGTGCAGCGAAACCATCAGGTCGGACTACTTGTGCAACCAAATCCAATCTTAGCTGTGCGTTCCATGTTGAATAGCACCAAGGCAGGAGAAACTAAAATTGTAACATCTGCATTTTTGCAGGCCATCCCCCTACAGGAGATTTCATTGCTCTGGGCTCTAAGAGCCAGGCAGGAGAGCCGAAAGCCCCTGCTGTCCTCCTGAAGGCAACCTCTACAAGTTTACCTGCTGACCGCAAGAGAGAGACTTCCTCCACTCTGCCATCCTCATCAGGGCTAGCCAACCTAACCAAGCGGCCCAAACTATCCACCACCCCTCCTGTCAGTGCCCTTGGACGTCTCGCTGATGTTGCTGCAGTGGACAAGAGGGCTATATCGCCCTCAATAAAGGAGCCATCAGTAGTACCTATTGAAGGTAACTTTGAAGTCTGTGCATTTCTGAAGTGTTGTAAAATTTGAGATAGAAATGTCAGAAAATCTTCAGGTGACAACTGACAAGGAAATTAAAAAAATATGTTTCTATATGGCAGTTTCTCCAGCAGTGCTGCTGGATGAGATTGAAGCTGCTGAATCAGAAGGAAATGACGATCGCATTGAGGGATTGCTGTGTGGAGCAGTGAAACAGCTCAAGATGAACAGAGCCAAGCCCGACATCACACTTTACCTTAGCCTCATGTTTCTGGCCAAAATCAAGCCCAATGTTTTTGCAACTGAGGGAATTATTGAGGTAATTCTTTTAACACAGTTATTCTTCAGTACATATACACAGATGAATAATGTATAATATATCAGCATTGCAATATTTTGCCAAGTGAACCTCAATGATTTGACAAAATCTTTGTTACTTTCCATGTGTTACACTTGTGTCACTAGGCCTTGTGCAGCCTCCTGCGTAGGGATGCTTCCATCAACTTTAAAGCAAAAGGCAACAGCCTGGTCTCTGTTCTGGCATGCAATCTGCTGATGGCAGCATACGAGGAGGATGAGAACTGGCCAGAGATATTTGTTAAAGTGAGAACGCCCACAAAATTCAAACATATTTCTGTCATGCATGAGCTCTTCTTATAATTTGTCCTTCTGACGTATACTTTCAGGTTTACATTGAGGACTCTCTGGGTGAAAGAATCTGGGTGGACAGCTCTCACTGTAAGAATTTTGTTGACAACATTCAGACTGCTTTTGGAACGAAAATGCCCCCAAAGAGTATGCTGCTCCAGGCTGATACAGGCCGCTCTGCTGGAGATCTGAGTGCAGGTATGGTACATTCAGGTTTCTGCAAGTCAGGATTACTGATGTCAGAAACAAGTGCTGATTGGTCATGCTGCTTTTGATCTTTAGGTAGCAGCCCTCATCCATCAACCCCAGATGAGGATGACAGCCAGACTGAATTGCTGATAGCTGAGGAGAAACTCAGCCCTGAGGATGAAGGGCAGGTTATGCCAAGGTATGAAAGCTACCAACATAAATGTGACAGCCATAGCGTACAGTCTGTGTGTTCAGATTTACAGCATATATAGGTAAAGCGGTTAAATTTTCACAATTGAACAATGAAAAATGATTGAAACAATGCATTGAGCTCCTTGATCATTTTGTGTTTATTGTTCTTATTCATTGGAAACTTGTAGGTATGACGAACTTGCAGAGAGTGTGGAGGACTATGTGCTTGATGTCCTCAGGGATCAGTTGAACCGCAGGCAGCCGATGGACAATGTGTCCCGAAACTTGTTGCGTTTGCTCACAGCCACATGTGGCTACAAAGAGGCAAGACTCATGGCGGTGCAAAGGCTGGAGATGTGGCTCCAGAACCCAAAGGTGAAACATTTGATACTGACTGTGTTAAATAAATCCATAGTGTTATATAGTTGTACTAATAATATGTTGCAGGATTTGTGTAAATAAAAGGTGAAATGTGGCCTCTAAAGATACAAATATTGCAATACATTAAAAGTAGGTCACTAAGCATTAACTTGCTTTTTTTGTGGTTGCAGTTGACTCGCCCTGCTCAGGACCTCCTGATGTCTTTGTGCATGAACTGCAACACGCACGGAGCAGATGACATGGAGGTTATCTCCAACCTGATCAAGATCCGACTCAAACCCAAAGTTCTGCTTAATCATTACATGCTATGTGTCAGGTCTGTAAAGTTGTTCTTATTGTCACACATCTATTTTGTCATCACAGTCAGTAATTCGCACTAACTGGAGCTTTGGGTGTATCTTTGCAGGGAGCTACTAAATGCACACAGAGACAACCTGGGAACTATGGTGAAGCTCGTGATCTTCAATGAGCTGTCTAATGCCCGGAATCCCAACAACATGCAAGTCCTCCATACAGTGCTGCAGCACAGCCCAGAGCAAGCTCCAAAGGTAAAACTAGATCGTTTGGAAACATTTCAACAGAAATGAAATTATTTTTTAATAAACTCTGCATTTAATTTTGTCTTTGTCTCGGCAGTTCTTGGCAATGGTGTTCCAGGACCTGTTAACCAATAAGGATGATTACCTTCGTGCCTCAAGAGCTTTGCTCAGAGAAATCATCAAACAGACTAAGCATGAGATCAACTTCCAGTCTTTTTGCTTTGGTTTGATGCAGGAGAGAAAAGAGGCCAGCTACGTTGACATGGAGTTTAAAGTAAGTGGATATGAAAATTCAGCAGGCCTACTTTGTTGAAGCTGTTTCGTTCATGCATTTAAACTTGGTTATTTCTCCCATAGGAGCGATTTGTCATCCAGGTGACTGATTTACTCACTGTCTCTATGATGTTGGGTATCACCGCTCAGGTCAAGGAAGCAGGCATTGCATGGGACAAAGGAGAGAAGAAGAGTGCGTTCTATCTATTTGTCCTTATGCTGTATTTAAAGTAGCTCGACTTGGCTTGGGTTAAACATGTGTCTGGTTTGTTTCAGATCTTGAGGTCCTGAGGTCGTTTCAGAATCAGATTGCTGCCATCCAGAGAGATGCTGTGTGGTGGCTTCACACTGTTGTTCCTACCATCAGCAAACTTGGTGCAAAAGACTACGTTCACTGGTCAGTATCCGTAGCAGATGTGTCGATTGTCCACGTGGAAATATTTTTGCTGCTTTATAAATCATTTATCTGCTTCATGTCTGCAGCCTTCACAAAGTGCTTTTCACAGAGCAGCCTGAGACATATTACAAGTGGGACAACTGGCCTCCAGAGAGTGACAGAAAGTGAGCAACCCTGAAATAGTAGCACATAATTTGCTTTTCATTATTTCTTTATGTTTTTAGCTTCTCTAACTTTATGGACCTTTTCTTTTCATTCCTCAGTTTCTTCCTTCGCCTTTGTTCTGAAGTTCCTCTTTTGGAGGACACTCTGATGCGTATTCTGGTGATCGGGCTGTCGCGTGATTTGCCTCTGGGCCCGGCAGACGCAATGGAGCTTGCTGATCACCTGGTTAAGAGAGCTGCTGGAGTTCAGTCAGATGGTTTGTGGAAGACCCATTTTGGTTGTAAATGTTTATGGCTGCTGTTAAAGTTATTTATGATAAACTCTAGTCGAATGTTTGTAGATTTGTTAAACACTTGTGCCTCTCTTTAATGAGCTGTCATAAATATTTCAAGGGGCAACTTTTATGTTTTTTAAGTTTGCTAAGTAATGTTAGGAACAAAGGAAATACTATTTTCATTGTTATAGTTTTCTTGGCATGAATCTAATGCGTGCTGCTGAGCTGTCTGCCTGTTTCTTGTTAAACAGATCTCGAGGTCCTGAGAGTGGAGAGGATCCAGCTCATTGATGCTGTTCTGAATCTGTGTACATACCACCACCCAGAGAACATTCAGCTGCCTGCCGGGTATGTCACTTATCCTTAATGGCTTTTAAGAACACATATAGGTCATACTGTTTACAGACTTAAGTAACAAATGACTACTCTTGTTTAAGGTACCAACCACCAAATTTGGCAATATCCACACTCTATTGGAAGGCATGGCTATTGTTGCTTGTTGTGGCTGCATTTAACCCTCAGAAGATAGGTACAGCAATCATATTTACATACATTTTTACATAAGATAAATTGTTATAGGTATCTGTTGACAGATATGGTGTCTGACATCTTTTTTTCTTTTAGGTTTGGCTGCCTGGGATGGATATCCCACCCTAAAAATGCTTATGGAGATGGTTATGACAAAGTAAGTAAAAGTTATCGGTAACAGTTAAATTATTTAAATGTAATAATTCTGATTGGCTAACACTTCTGTCTCTGTGGTTTCACAGTAACTATACATACCCTCCTTGTACCATTGCGGATGAGGACACAAAGACAGAGATGATCAACAGAGAGTTACAGATCTCCCAGAGAGAGAAACAAGAGATTTTAGCCTTTGAGAGCCACTTGGCTGCAGCTTCAACCAAACAGACCATCACGGAGAGCAACAGCTTGCTCTTGTCTCAGCTTACCAGTCTGGACCCGCAGTAAGATACCAAGACAGAAGTTATTTGAGAGTAGACATCCATACTAGCATGAAACGTCTTACCTTTGAAATGACCTTTGAAATCCCCCATTTTACCGAAAAAAAATTATATAAGCTCAATATATTTCCATCACAGTTTGAATGAAGTCATAACAGATATTCTTAGCTTTTATTTGATGGTCAGAATCATAGCTGGTGTTTGTGTTTAGGGGACCTCCTCGTAGACCCCCTCCTCAGGTCCAGGAGCAGGTTAAAAGTCTCAACCAATCTCTGCGTCTCGGTCACCTCCTATGCCGCAGCCGGAACCCTGACTTTCTTCTCAACATCATCCAGAGACAGGTAATGACCATTTCAATAACTCTCCCAAACACTGCATCCCCCCCCCATCTCCATAAAATAACCTGTTTTATCCCCCTTTTCAGTTTATTGTTGTAGTCCCGACAGTTCAGCCACAGTACTAAAAAAGAGCATTAGTTTATGTTATTAATCAGTGAGTTTTGTCTGTTGCTGCTCACATTTTTTTTTCAAACTCATCTTCAGCAATTGCCAAACAATGACCAAATTCAAGGTATTACATAGAACATTTTGATTTAATGTCCAAAATGACCTGGTCATTGTTGTATTATATTGACTTCAGTACTTATCTAATGTTTCCAAGAACATCCAGTGTTAGATTATAAATATATTAGATATAAGAGATTAGATTATGCCTCAACAATCATATGATGTGCATATTAGCTATATAAGCTTGGCTTGGGGCTTAGGCTTTACCACCCTGAGTGTGCCCGATTCTCATCTGATCTCAAGAGCTAAGCAGGGTTTGGCCTGGTTTGTAGTTGGATGGGAAACCACATGAGTGTTGTAAGCTTTAGCATGGTTGTGTTGTTGTTATTACCATTGCTTCTGGGTTTGGCCTTTCTGAGTGGAGTTTACATGTTATCCCTGTACCTGTGTGGATTCTCCCCAGACGTGCATTGTACTTTAATTGGTGTTTCTAAGTTGTTAGTGTAAGTGGTTGTCTCTCTCTTTGTGTAACCCCTGCAAACTGTTCAGGGTGTACCCCACCTCTCACATCCAGACCGATTGGATGGATGGGACTGACTTGGAAGAAAATATGAATTTATTCGTGTTGCTGTTGTAATGTCAGTGTGAAAATGTATATTTTCAATCCCTGACAGGCTTCTTCTCAGTCCATGCCATGGTTGGCTGATTTGGTCCAGTCCAGTGAGGGGTCCTTGGATGTGCTCCCAGTGCAATGCCTGTGTGAATTCCTTCTTCACGATGCTGCAGATGACAGCTTGCTCATAGAAGATGACGAAGAAGGAGAAAGCAAAGAGCAGAAAGCCAAGAAGAGACAAGTATTTTAATTAGTTTAACATTATTTCTTAATTACAGGGCTTCATCCCAAATTCATACCCTCCATACAAAATGTATACATGTGCTTGATAATAGAAATTTGCATCTGCGTACAAAATAAGACTTAATGACTAATCCTATGATTTCTGATCTTTATTCCTGTCAGAGACAACAAAAGCAGAGGCAATTACTTGGACGCCTCCAGGATCTTTTGTTAGGTCCCAAGGCTGATGAGCAGACAACATGTGAAGTACTGGATTACTTCCTGCGCCGTCTCAGCTCTTCTCAAGTGGCATCAAGAGTCTTAGCCATGAAGGTACCGTCCTGAAAGGATAAAAAATGTTTCATGGTATTGTGTTGTAGGTAAAGCATTATTTAAAATATACATTGCATATTTGTTTGCAGGGTTTGTCTTTGGTGCTGACTGAAGGAGGCTTGAAAGATGGGGAAGAGCGAGACCAGCCCATGGAAGAAGACTCTGCAGATGCTGAGCTCTTGCCGGGTTACCAGTGGCTGCTACAGGACCTCCCCAAGCTCCCTTTGTTTGACAGTGTCAGGGGCATGACATCCACTGCTCTGCAGCAGGTCAGTTTTTCTCAACAGTGGACTGGAAATCAGTGTAAAACTTTAATGAAAGTTAATAACTAAGAGTTTTGAAGAATTTTAATGTCTGTTACTTTTCTAAAGGCCATTCACATGGAGACAGATCCACAGACGATCAGTGCCTATCTCATCTATCTATCCCAGCATGCACCAGTGGAGGAGCAGGCTTCACATAATGACCTGGCTTTGGTAATCACAGCGAGTTGCTTGAGTTTCCACATGTCACTTTTTTTTAACCAGTTTTTTTTTTTTTTATCTATGAGCAGCGCTGACATGAGTTTGGTCTCCCTGTTGCTCTCTGCAGGACATTGCCCGGCTCATCGTCGAGCGTTCAACCATCATGAACAACCTCTTTTCCAAACACTCCAGCAGACCTGAGTCTGATGCTGTGCTCTGTGCTTTCCTCTCCATCTTCTCTACGTATATTAAGAGGATGAGGAAGACCAAGGAGGGCGAGGATCTTTACAGCTGGGTGAGCACTGGCGATGAATGCTGCTCTCTTGATCTTCTCACTAGCCCACAGCAATTTAAACTTTTCCTCATTTTTAGTCATATAACTACTGTTACAATGCTAGATTCTCTATTAAAGATTTAAAATAATTGTGTAAAAGTAATCCCTGTGATCCAAAAGCTCAGGCTTTAGACTCCACCCTCCTTCTTTAAGGGAGGGTGGTCTTAAAGGGAGAGGAGATAAAACTGCCCACTATAAGGCTGCGTTTAAGATAAATAAGGGTTATTTTAAGAAAGTATAACAGAAATTTTTAAAATAGCTCCCCTTTAAAATAAATGTTAAGATTTTAGGCCGTGTTTTTTTTGTTTTCACTGAGCAGTCTTGAGTTAAAGAAAAAAAAAATTCTAGTACTGAATAGCCAGGTACAGAAAATATTGAACTTCCACCTGAGAGTCATTCTAAATCGAAGAGTAATTTCTGTTCTTAAACTGTGGACATACACCAGGGAAAGATGCATTTATTTTGTAACTTTATGCTTTATTTTGTAATTTCCAGTCAGAATCTCAAGATCAGGTGTTTCTACGCTGGACTACAGGGGAGACTGCTACAATGCACATTCTTGTAGTCCATGCTATTGTTATCTTGCTGACTCTGGGACCACCCAAAGGTAGCCCTGTTTGCTTTAAAGTACATTGTCAGCACTGCTAAAGGGCTGTAAGAACAAGTTTAGCATTGTGTATCATTACAGGAGAGAGTGATTTCTACATGCTTTTGGACATTTGGTTTCCTGACAAGAAACCTCTACCCACTGCCTTCCTGGTTGACACCTCAGAGGAAGCCCTGCTGCTTCCCGATTGGTTGAAATTGAGGATGATTCGTTCTGAGGTCTCACGACTGGTCGATGCAGGTACAACTTCTCATGTGGATAGAAATCTTTGTTTTTCATCAAATAATTAATTTTTTACTTTTTAATGAATGTGTGCGTACTCTTTTCTCAGCTTTACAAGATCTCGAGGCTCAGCAGCTGCTGCTTTTTGTTCAATCTTTTGGGATTCCAGTCTCCAGTATGAGTAAACTTTTGCAGTACTTGGATCAGGCTGTGTCCCATGATCCACAGGCTTTAGAGCAAAACATCATGGACAAGCGTAAGATTTTTTTTTTCTTCTGTGTTCTACCTGTATTTTTTTACTTTTGGGGGATTTCTTTAAATTGTTTAACATTGATCTTACTGTGTATATCCTCTGTCACAGACTACATGGCCCATTTGGTTGAAGTGCAGCATGAGCGAGGTGCCACTGGGGGGCATACTTTCCATTCTTTACTCAGTTCGTCTCTTCCTCCACACAGAGGTCAGTGTCTTTATCCTGCAAAACATTTAAGTAAACATTAAAATCACTGGATAGATTAAATGTTTATCCACATTATGCTTTGATTTCTAACAGTACATGACCCTGGGCTTTAATTTGAAGTAGATTGCAAAATTACACCTCAGAATTTATTGCATTTTCAACATTATTTAATGTTGTTATTGCACTGTTCCCGACAGATTCATCTGAAACAAGCAAGGCCAAAGTTACAGTGGAAACTCCTCACAGCTCTGTGAAGATGAGAGCAGCCACTCAGCTTCCTGTAGTCGGGCCTGACGATGATCTCACTGGCATGTTGCTTCAGGTAGGATGTACTGGCCATTTATTTCTCCACTCTTTCTGGCATTATTTAAACTATTAGCTCACTTAGTAAGCAAGTTACAATTTCCTTTGGGGTGAATTTTATTATTAATTTGAGTTTTAAATCCAAATAAAAAGTAGTTTATTTCTTTTCAGACTGATGTTGGGTAACTTCTGTAACTTCTCCTACTTTTTTTTCTCATAATCTTTACAGATTTTCCCTTTGAAAGTGGACCCCCGCTGGCATGGCCCTCCTCCCAGTCAGGTCTCCCTGGCCCTCCAGCAGGCCTTAGCTAAAGAGTTAATGCGAGCTAAGCAGGGCCAGATTCAGCAGGGTGGTTTGGCATTTCGACTCCTGCAGGCCATTGCAGCCTTGCTCGCTTCTGCTCATGCAGGGCCAATAGTAATATCAATGCATCGGAGTCATTCTTTGTCCTGTCCTCTAATGCGCCAGCTTCACCTCTACCAGGTGGAACACACATACACATTCACAAGCAGAGTCCGTTCATATTTCTATGTATTTTATAAAGCTTCTAAATACAATGTTCCCGTCTTTTGCTTTCTGCATGTTCTTTGCAGCGTCTCGTTTCCCAGGACATTGCTTTCTCATCACTGTTTCTCAAAGTCATTGTTGAGATGTTAATCTGGTTAGACAACCCAACTGTAGAGGCAGGACCACTAAAGACTCTGCTCAGATCCTTTGCTGGACAGAACTCTCACAAGCACAGACTCAGTGATGGTGAGTATGCCAGTAATTTCTTGTCAGATGCTGCTTTATTCATTTTTTATAAACTACGAGTAATGTGTTTCTCTGCTTTGCAGTACGTACAGGTTTCCTTCACCTGGCTGAAGCGTTGGCATATCGCAGAGATACTGAAGTTCCACTGAGAGCCATCATAGCGATGCTGAAAACTGGAGAGAAATGTAATGCAGAACCTGAACTTGTTGGCAAAGGTAATAATGAAGTCACTGGATTGTAGTAGATAGATAGATAGATAGATAGATAGAGTCCCATAGTCCCATTTGGCTGTGTTTAAACAATATAAAGATGGTCCAAAGCCTATGAAAAATACACTACTTATTAATATTTTTCAGTGCTACAAGGTCTGATGGAGGTGAAGTCGCCATATTTGGAGGAGCTACTGTCTCTGCTGATGACTGTTGGTACACAGAATGGGACAGCGGGCTCTGTTGCTATGGTGATTTCTTTGCTCCTTCAGGAAAGCGAGGAGCGAGCTGTGAAAAAGGAAGTGGATTCTAATAAGTGAGCACTACAATTCTATTTCCCTCACAAGTCATGCAAGAAACATTTATATTTGACAGGACTAGATGGCAAACATGCCTGCCTGGGACAAATAGCAGAACAGCGCCTGCTGCCTGTGGCCTTGTACTTTAAACTCCATTTGGAATCTAATTCGGGAACGTTGAATTAGCTTTTCAGCTTTGTGTTGGCTTTTCAGATGCACATGCTGTGACATCAAAGACATCTGTAATCAGTTCTGCCACTGAGAAGTTGCTTACTGTGTTATATATTTTCTGATAGAAGGAGTATAAGTAGAGGGAGTAATAGCACTATTGGATACTCTCTGTAAATTGTCAGAAAAGGGATGTAGCTCTAAAAGCAATTTTCTTGTGCTTATTGAGGCTAAAATGATAATTAAAGGTGACAAAGACAGGTTCCATGTAACAACTTCAAAATTGGTTTGTTGATTGTAATTGACCAGTACAGCTTTGTTAACACTAAATATGATTATAGATGTGCCATAGCTCTCCTGTTAGTAGTTAACAGATACTGAGTTACGTTTGTATAAACTAATCTTTTGGTTTGATCTTTGCCAGTGGCTCCGAGGTGACAAGGTCAGGACTTAGCTCTGGGCTTCTGGTTGATTGGCTGGAGCATCTTGACCCTGAGGTTACTTCAGTGTGTCCAGACCTTCAACAGAAGCTGCTGTTTGCCCTCAACAAGGTAAGATAAGGCTTGTGTGCAGATAGTGTTCTTGGCTTATCACACCAGAGAAGGTGTTTGCTTGGCATTAGCAATGCATCCTTTCTTACTGTTTATCTGTTTCAGGCACGAGGGACCCCAGCTTACAGACCTTATCTTTTGGCCTTGCTTACACATCAGTCAAACTGGTCCACTCTGCTGCAGTGTATCAGTGCTCTTCTCAGCAAGCGCAGAGACTACAAGTATGTAGTTTTATCACAACCTTTGTCTGCCACAGTCTTGAGGTTTTATTGAGGATGATCCTATGTGTAGAGAATTCAAAATTTCACTTTGCTGCTTTTATTAGACTGGACCCATCCTCTGCTCTGGATTTCTTGTGGGCGTGCAGCCACATTCCTCGTATCTGGCAAGGACGTGACCAGAAGATCCCTCAAGTAGGATCAAAAGCTTTCATAGTTACCACCTTTTTTTTCTTATTTCTTTTCTGCTGATGTTGGTGACTCTGGTGCTCTCCTTTTGGTCTTTTTAGAAGAAAACCGAGAAGTTTGTTCTCCGGCTCAGTTCAGAGGAGCTCATTAGCCTGATGGACCTGATATTGTCAGAATCAGAGCTTAACAGCCACGACACACTCCACAATGACAAAAACAGTGTGGACCAGGCTCCCTGCTCCCTCATCCAATCCAGACTGCCCCTCCTTCACTCGTACTGTAATGGAAATTTAGAAGACATCAAGAAAGTATCAGAGTACCTCATCAACTGCTCAAAAAAATGGGAGGACAGGTAAGGTTTATATTATTTAAAAATCTACTGTATTTATTGGCAACACCTCCTCTTTTTCTTTATCTTTTTGTTTTTTTCAGATTGATTTTTTTCTTTATCCATTCTTAGTTGGTAATACATATGTTTATTGCATTTAGTTGTGGATATTTTACCATAGTATTCAACTAATCTTATTGTGACACATTGTATTGTTCACACTAATTGGCCCCAATACTGAAAGTCATTTTTTCCCTTTTATGCTGTGCTGATAAACTTGGGGTAAATCGCACCAGATTTTCCTTCTCAGTGCAGATGAACTTTTCAGACTTCCTCTGTCAGCCACAATGCTGTGGACCAGGGAAAACTTGATAATTAGGTCTATTGGTGTGAAATTAAAACCAGCAGAAGTCGTCTGTACTGTGATCTCTTTAAAAGCTCAGTGTATTATAATGAAGGCAAGAGGATTAAGGCTGAAGCTCTAAACTTGCCTGTGTTGTGAATTCCTGCACTGACTTAGCTGTCAGAGATCAGGGTGCAACTCTTTGTGGAGGCAAACCCTCCTTTCATGAATATGTCTCTGGTTATTAAACCACTTTAATGAGGAAACTTTGGCCAAGGTCAAGGAAAATTAGCTTCAGAATTACAGTAATTTAAGTGCAGCTAAGCTGTTTGGTGAAATGGTTGCTAGTGAAAATATGGCGGGATAAAAACATGTTGAAAGTAGAGGGTTTCGGCCTTGTGTCGAGTAAATACTTGATTGTATGTTAAGCATTCTTCTTGCGAGAGCTTGCTGACAGATAAGCTGGTGTTTATTCTAATTACACAGAAACTATTGAACAGTGAGCCGATGTTTTAGTCTTGGTCAAGGTCGCTCTGATTTGCTTAATGCATAGCTGTAATGAACTGCTCATTTAGTAGAAGTGCATCATTTGAGCCTGACAAGAGCCTTAGCAAGTAAGAGGATTTTATAAAACTGCAGTGACTCGAAGGTGAATACCTCTGAATTGCATTAAGCTATTCATGTCAATAGCTTGTGTTAATATATGTTAATTGTTGTTGCCTACAGACATAAATAATAGGGAACTACTATATCGTGTTCCCTAAACTGGTGTCACATCAGCTTGGTGTATAATCACTAGCAAAAAGATTAGTTTGAGTAAATTTGATGAAAGTTTTATATTTTTTTGTGAAGTTACGTTATAAAGTTAGTGGGACTCTAGCTCACTTGAGCAGAAAAGCTGTGACAAGTGTTCTGTGACTGCATAAAAAGTAGGCACCTATTTACTGTCAAATAAATAGATCCAAGCGACACAACTCCATAACACGAGGGATTAAACTCTTGATTATTTTCTCGCTAAGTTTGTAGCTTTAGGATGGTCAGCTGAACTGTTCTAAGCCAATAATGCATTAATGCATGTCCTCCCCCCGCGAAGAAACTTTCCATGGTGGATTGCCCCTAAACCATAACATATAGTATACTTAGCGTTTTGTTTATTTTGGCTTTCAGTGCAATGAGTAAGAGGTGCCAGAACCTGCTGCTACAGATCTATCTGCACTTCCCTGAGGTCATCCAGCACGTTGCCCTGCCTGAAAGCACGTTCAGCAGCGGCGGGGCAGCAGATGGCAGCACCTGCAAGGTAAAGATGTCTTCCCTCTGTTATAGAACTTCCTGCCTAATCTTGTGTAGGCTCCTCGTGTTTTTTTTTGGTATCCAACAACGTAAAGGTGGATTATGAGTATAAACAACATCAACATGCCAGGATCCAATAGTGATCCAGCTTTGCAACAAGATGTTACTGTAGACTGAATGGTATAGTTCTTACTAAATACAAGTAATTGAGTGATTTGATTGTGTCTTTAAATGTAATTATTCTTATTTCCCTTTATTCAGTGTTACAATTAGTTATAGCAATATCATGCTAAAGGTCCCCTTATGTTCAGTTCACATGGCTACATTTAGTAGCTTTAGCACCATAACTGATGGATACTGTTGGGAATTTTTAAGTGCTATATAATTAAACAGAAGCAGTAGAAGACAATGGTGTATTACACTATGTATTAGAAACGGGTCACACATCGTGACTTGCAGCTTTGTTTAATGGTTTAACCGTCTCTGATGTACCCACTAAAAGTTCTCATAATGCTGAATTGTGTTTCTGTAAAATATTTTGTCTTGTTTTCTGAATTCTTAAAATCACAATTTCACTACTACATATCACTTACTGCAAAATGTTATGTTTCTCAGCTTGATGTGCTGGTGCATCGCCTGGTCACACTGCTTGCTGATATAGGAGACTCAAAGTCTGCCGAGAACCGCGTGTCTGATGCCAACCTCGCTTGCAGGAAGTTGGCTGTATCGCACCCTGTACTGTTACTCAGGTGAAAAAGAAAGACTAAACTATGATGCAGTTTTTTGTTCATGAGCTTGTAAATTATCCACCACTATAGATTCGTGTTTAAGCTGATTACTGATGCGCTTTCGTTTCTTTTGGCCTTCCAGACACCTGCCCATGATTGCAGGCCTCCTACACGGTCGCATGCACCTAAACATGCAGGAGTTTCGCCAGCAAAACCACATGACATTCTTCAGCAATGTGCTCGCTATTCTGGAGCTTCTGCAGCCACTTGTTTTCCACAGTGATCACCAGAGGGCGCTTCAAGACTGCCTTCTGTCTTTTATGAAGGTCCTTCAGGTGGGCAGCTCCACGTTTCCAAATCTTCATTAGGGGATTTAGTATCGGGATCCTACCAAAAGGAGCTACAAATAAGATTTTAATAGTGTCTTTTTTATGTTTGTGCCTCTCCCTTGCCTTGTAGAATTTCCAGAGGACGCGTTCACCGTTGGTCTTCATTAACAAGTTTCTTCAGTTTACACAGAAGTACATTACGCACGACGCAGCAGCAGCCATTCCTTATCTACAGAAGCACTCTGACATCTTACAGTAAGTGGCAGCAGTAACTTTAAAAAGCATTCCTGATGGGTAAACACCTTTAAAAAAAAGTCTGTACTGCAGAAAGATTTGGCAAATTTTTCTGTTCTGATTTCAGGAGTTTGTGTGCGGAAAATCCAGACTTGGTCCAGCTGAAATCTCTCCTAGCCGGACTCACTTTGCCCGTAAAAAGCTCTTCTGCAGAGGTATCTACAGAAGAGAGAGATGGTAAGAGTTGCTATTGTCCACATTTGATCCTTATGTGTAATTAAAGTTGTAGATACATTGAAGCTACAAGTGATCACCTTGTGCCTGCTGTCATACTGTATATCTGAATACATTGTTACACTTTGAGAGCATCTTTTGTAATTTCTCTATGCAAACTGTGGTTTCCACAAAGCATGAATTCTTTAATCTCATTTTTTTTCTCTTTACCAGACGACTTGGCTGCAGGTTCTCTGCCCTTAGTCAACATATCGGCCTCATTTTCACTGAGCGCTGCAGACATGACAATGTACCTGAAAAAGATGTCAAAGGGAGAGGCAGTCGAGGGTAACTTCTCTCCTTTATGTCCCACATCATACTGAGTAATGCACTGTTTTAATACCTATAGTGAGTAATACACTCATTTTTTTCTCTCCTCCTGAACTGCTATAGATGTGTTGGAGGTGTTGACAGAGGTGGATGAGAAGTCAAGGAGGAGCCCAGAGATCATACAGTACTTCATTGTGAGTCACAGAAAATGGACACAAAAAAGGTCAAGTGCAGTGTCTCAGTGTGAGACACGTCAATCACCACCTTGTGTTTCTGGTAGAATGATCTGCAGAGGCTCATGACTTCGCCTGAGGAGTTGTGTCGGAACATGGCCTTCAGTCTTGCCCTACGCTGCATTCAGAATAATCCATGGTAGGTTCAAAGCATTTCAGGACAAACCACTCAAAGGAAAACATGCTGATAGCAAAAGAAAATGTGTGGCAATAGCTGAGAGGAGGGAAAAGGCCAATAGTCATGAAAAAAATATGTTGATCTCTATCTGTCTGTCATTGTTCTTTAGTTCAGATATTTATATAATTTGTGATTGCTTACATAAGAGTCTATGTTTTTTGTGTTGTAGCCTGGCAACAGACTTCCTGCCAACTTTCATGTATTGCATGGGCAGTGGCAACTTTGACGTGGTGCAGACTGCATTAAGGAATCTTCCAGAATATGTGCTTCTCTGTCAAGGTAAGAAGACACTTCTTTGAGTCCTGCGCTGGTATTATGGTCAAACGAACCACATATTAAACATTTTGTAAATTGTGTATTTTTAATATTTTAGTTGTTTTAACAAAGGTCTTTGTTGTAAAAGAGTCGCACATTTGTAGCTGAATGATGGCGTGTTCTCTTTCCCCCCTCCCTCTCCAGAACATGCAGACATCTTGCTCTACAAGGCGTTTTTGGTGGGTATCTACGGACAAATCGACACCAGTTCAATGATCTCAGAGTCCATGAAAGTCCTTCACATGGAAGCAACAACCTAACGATAAAGTGTACGACTCCACGTCTGACTAAAAACGGTGTCAGTCATTCTTTGCATTCCACATCTTGATATTATTTTTTTAAATCCCTTAACTTCAGTTCAGCGATATAAGTTCAGGATAATTTATTAACTTCAAGAAATGCATAAAAAAATCCCTTTGAATAAAATGAAAATAATCTAATTAAAACTGTAAAATCTGCGTAATTGTAGTAATGGAACAGGTATTACTGTGCTACATTTTAATAGATATGGATTATTTAACTTGGTTCGATTACTTCAACAATAAAGTTAAAAGGAACATCAAAAGGTCATATTATTATATAGGAATATTAGTTGGAGACAGCAGAGCGGATAACGCTGAAGAAATTCTCAACAGAAGATAATGAAAAATAAATCTAATATAGGAATTGATATTTCATAATTTGGGGTGTAATTTGGAGCGAAACTTTTGCATTTCTGAAGTTATTAAATTATTTACAGATCCACTATTTCAACGCTTCATGAAAAAAGAAAAGGGTTTTTTGGCTTCACACTTTTAATAGTTTAGAAAATGAAGTCCTTCTTTTAATTTTTGAATTTCCAGAATTTGAAATTAAGAGTTTAACTTATTTTCTTGACTGTATTGGGCTCGAGAAGAGCTTTCGTTTATTAACTAGTTATTAAAATGTTCGAAGAGCTTGTGAATCATTAAAACTAAGAAACCAAAAAGTGTAACTGTTTAAACAGTGCTGTGAATTCCTTACAACCCTGCGCACCATTTGGAAGCAACCTTATTGTGAACTTAATAAAATAACTTTTTGAAACTGCCACTTTTTTATTTTTCATTCAACTCAACCTGACAGGATGTGAGGAGTGTAATATTTCAGTAGTTTGGAAGCTCAGTGGAGACACTTTGATGGAACTTAATATGGAAAGCAGTTTAAAGTTCAAAATGTAGCAACAGAAATTTCACAAGAACCCATTATTAGCTTTCAAAATAATATTTTAGCACCTCAAAAAAAAAGATTGAACGGAGGAAAAATTCATGCTGTAAGGATTCATTTCATTCCAATATTTCTTGGATCCTGATAAAACTGGAAACAGCTGTCACATGTACGCTTGCTCTTCACTGGGGTGTAACAGACAAATTAAAGGCGTGATGCACATGCTGTGATGGAAACCATTTTGCCATGAAAGTGTGAGTTGTTTTGCCCAGTGCCAGTGACTTCATCTGGAAACCTCTTGATGGAGTCAAAGGGATAAGTTAAACAATGTGCGGGCATGCCGGTAAACTAGCAAAGTGGACGTCCACATTTATGGTAAATTAACCATGGTGGTAATTGTTCAATCACACAGACCAAAGGCTTCTTTGAAGATGTGATGTGGGTAGGCTGTTTTACAACGTAGAGTGCTCTTGGTGTTTTGTTACATAGCAGGACGTGGCGATGCAGTCGCAGCACGGTTGAGGATCATCAGTGATGGTAAGACATGCCCACACTGGTGGGTCAGTGGAATCTGTCATTCAGAAATGTTCAGTCACCCATTGAGATATATGGGCCAGGCAGCTGGAAGCAGGTTTTCTTCAGATCAAAATAATGTGTTTTTTCTTATAAGAAAAACGACAATAACCAAAACTGTTGGACAAAGTGCTATAAAAATGATTACTTTACTTATTGGGGACTGTCACAGGGTGACTTGTGACAACAGTAATGTACATAATTCAAACTTTAAATGTTTTGAAAATATATATCGTGCACCGTACTTGCTCATCTTGCTGCGTGATATGTTAATTGCACCTGTATGGTGTCCTGTAACTCGCCAAAAATTCTGTTTACGGTTATCAATCAACGGACTACACAAGTCCAAGCAGCTTGGGCTCTTGGTCCGGCGCCAGCATCCCATTGGCTGGACAGCAGTGAGGCGGAACAGAGATGAGTGACAGCGAACGAGGAAGTGGTGGGAGGGAGAGCAGGGGGGGCAAGCCTATTGCTGAATAGCCTGATGGACCACTGACAAGTTAACAACCTCTGTCTTTATTCCAGATGCCCTCAAAGGCAGCTGCAAAGAGCTAAATGTTTGCGTGATCACTGTTAACATTTTGCTTCATGGTAAAATAAAGAATCCTTTCAAAAAAACAAATCCACTGCAGAAAGTAATTATGCACCAAATGTATTTTTGCACCGGCTTTAACTGTTGATTTGAGGGTAAAGAGTTCAGAATAAAAGTAAATGTTATTCTTATTTAATGCCGTGAACGTCAACTCTGATTCGTAGTCATGACCACTTGCAAAACAACAGTGGCTAGTTGGTACTCCTTATCACATTTCAGATTTCTCCCTGGTTGTTTGCAGCTCCAACACCGAGGCTTCTCATATGGTCTCCAGCCCCCAAAACACACACTCTTGTGTTAAGGCCGTGACCTTGCTGGAGGTGGGGTGGGGGTGGGGGTGGGTGGACAAATCTTCCAAACAGCTTAAGTTGTGGTTAAAACATTTCAGCTCCATCTCAACCTGCGGCACACTTTTCTTTTTTTTAACAGCAGTCACTTGTGCATAACGAGTGCTTGGAGTTTTCATTTTTACAGAACATTTTGCTGTAATTGTTTGGTACTATACTATTTGAATGCTATAATTGGTTTGCTCAGTGTATGATCACTTTAATTTGAATACACAGTCTTAATATTTCTTCCAGCACCAATCATGCAAGTGTTGGAAAAATCACCGATTTCCCCTGTCCGTGTCAAAGTGGCCAGTAAATGAGCGGCAAGCAGGAATGCCGACCACTGGAGGCCTCTTGGTCTCCCTCTCAGCTGCAGGAGGGGCCCTGATGTGCCACTACCTGCCCATGCACATCTGTCTGCTCTCCGTCTTCCTCTCAATGGCACCCTCGTCTTAGATCATCTCCTTTTACTCCACGCTTGAGTTGCACTTGGCTTGCATGGAAAAAATGTGGACCGTCTCTCGCCTCTCTTCTCCTTGGCACTTTGATGTCTCAAGTGTGATTGCTTTTGGATTGTGGCCGCTTTCCCTTGAAGGTTTTGACATGAAAAGCAGGCTGGGCTCTCAGGTTTATCCCATGGCCAGTGATCCAGGACTAAAACAATCAACCTGCTCGCTGTGGGATACTGTTACCAGCGAGAGTGAGGCACCAACCATGGGGGCTTCCTCGGTCATAAAATACTTTTTTTCCCCCTTTAAACTAAAATATTTTAGGTGTGTTGATTGAATTATACAAATCCAAGCTCCCATTAATAGATTTTAGACTTAAGTTTGTACTGACAGTTGACACTAAAATATATAGCAGCTAGAGAATACATTACAATACATTCCCAATGTGTTTGCAGAGGTGGACAACTGAAATGATCCAACATTTTTAATGAATTAAAAAGAAATGAGGCTAGTAATTGCAGTTAAAATTGACCCAATCAGATAAGTATGATAATGTGACATGTCATTAACAGCAGAGGCATAAGTGACAACCCTTAAGCTTCACTTATACTTTCATTAAATATTGAATCTGTGCTCATTGCTGTTCCAGCCTGCAAATTACACCAGATAGATAAATTCCCATGACAGTGGAGCTGACGATAATCATCCATCTTCGCATGACATTTGGCAGAACTCTTGTTTTATGAGCTAAAGTGCCACTGGAGTGGATCAGAAAAAATAATAATGCACAGTGTTCACGATCTCTATTAGAGCAGATGGTATCTTATGACACTGAGGGCAGAGCGTGACAGTTAATCCACTTCAGCCATGTCTGTCAAGGAAAAAAGTGGGTAAATAGCCTGTGTGATTTAATTTAAATTTCAGCTTAGTGAAAGTGTTTTTTTGTGCAACAAATTTGAAGATAAAAAAAGTTTCCTGCATCAGTGAAAAAGTCTTGTTAATAGCTTTAAATACAATAATCATGTCTTCAGTAGATAGTTATAAACAATATTTTTAGGTTATTTTATACATAGCTTTGTTTGGAGATATTGAGATTATTATTTTCCCCCACTAATATTTATATACTTGAAAACTGAACCTACAGATAATTATCAGCTCCTGTGTCACGCAGCTCTTGTAATGTTGTTTTTGGCTGCGGCCAGAAGCTGTTTTAGGTTACAAAGTTAAAGAAAAAACAAATTGCAGACAGACTCACTCTGCAACTTCCTGATGTGCTTGCTATAGTCACTTTAAGTATTTTCCTTAAGAGTTGAAGGAGACCAAAACTGACTAATTCAAGAGCATTAATTTTAGACAAAGATTTATCAGGAATCTGGATTTTCAATTCATACTTCCCTATGCTTATTTTTAATTGGATGTAATGAAAAGCAGCTGTTTGATAAAATGTTTGGCATATCAACCCAAAAGTGATAAAGTCATGGTAAAAAGGAGATACACCCTTTGCCAGTTCTAAGGTTTTACGTATCAGGACTTAATGAAAGGTTATCTAGTTCTTAACAGGTCTTAAATTTAGATAAGTACAACTACAGGTGAACAACAAAAGAAGTCTTATTACAACGTGTCATTATGTATTTGACAAACATCAAGTCAAACTGCAGAAGACGTATCTGAAAACCGCTTCCATTGGAATTTAGAGGGTAAGTAGCAGCCAGGTGCTGATAATCAATTGCACGAGATTAATTGATCATTAGCAAGTGTGAGCACTTCTATAAAAGCAGAATTTTGCCGATATGGAGCATTCAGGTGTATTTTAACACAATGCTAAGGGGTGATATATAAGCAATGATCTTAAAGAAGCACTTTAAGCAAATCAGCACAAACACCTCAAACCAGCTGTCAAGCACGGTGGTGGAGGGGTCATGAACACAACTCCTCTGTATACTAAAGTATTCTAGAGTGAAATCTGAGGCTATCTGTCCAATAGCTGAATTTTGTACCAAACTGGGTGGATTGAACTGCTTTGGTGGGAACTTAAAAGAGCTGTGAGTGCCCACGAATCTTTATGAACTCAAGCATCGCTGTAAATGAGAGTTGACAATGATGCAAGAGACTGATTCGGTCATATGGAAAATAATTACTTAAAGTTGTTGCTGCCAGAAGTGCTTTTGTAAGCTGTTGACTCATGAGTTGTACTGTAGTTTTCACACACTGCTTCTGCATTTTGACTTTGTTAACTACATAGTGACACGGCGTAATATGTCAGCGTTGTTCATCTGGGATTGTATTTACCTTATTTAAGACCTAGTAAGGATTACATAATTTTATATTATGTCCTGATATGTGAAACTTTGAAGGGACAGCCGGTGGACTTTGTTTGTACCATGACTGCATATCAATGTCGTGCATATCAGTGTTTATATACACTGCTGCCAGATGGCTATATAACAGTCAGGCTGGCTTTCAGGTGTATACAAATATTCAAATCTGAATAATGATTTTTGTCTATTACTACTTTTCTGCTTCTTTATGTCAGATAGAGTTGATGATTGGTTTTAAATTCAAGTGTGACTGAAGAGGAAGAAACAAAACACTTTACTTCACTTTAAGTGAGACCAAAAAACTGATTTTACTTTTTTTTTTTTTTTAACTTTCACAATGAATAATTTCAAGCTCAAACATGCCCATTTCAAGCTAAAGACACGTGAAGAGCATCCCACTGGTGACTTACTGAAATCTCAGATAATGTGCAGTCTGTCCCTTCACTTGAAGGTCTGCTAATAATACAATGATTGCCACTTTAGCTGTGGATCTCCAGTGTTGTCATTCAAGAAGCTGGAACTCCAATACAGGCTGGCATTAGCCATTACTATTGTTGTCTTAATGCCTCCTTCAATTACCCACTATCAGGCTTTTTGAGCAACTACTGTCAGAACCTCCCTCGCTGGTTTTTCACCAATCTTGTCCCTGATTATCTGGATCAATGGGCATTAAAGGACAAACAGAAGTAGTTTGAGGGTGGGAAAAGGGGTCTACTTTCAGACAATCCAGAAATCCCTGTAACTATCTGTGTGCCAGGGACAAACGGAATGGCTATTCAGTCGTCACTCCCGCCACACACAGTGTTTATTTAGCCACAGCTCAAACCAGACACTTCTAATCTATTTTCCTTTTCCCTGCAAACCCAAAAAATTATTTCTCTCAATCTACATCTGTCCTTTCCAATCCCTACATGCAAACGCTTCCACACGAGTAGAAAGTGGTGCTAAAACCTGTTAATTGTTGAGTTGGCTCACTTAAAACAACAGATCATTCATATTGATTAATAGTGCAGTTAAAAGTGCTGTTTCCTTTGGTTGGGGTGATTTGATTGCTAAAGAGATGCTAAAATGCTTTGTTAGCTGACATTTCATTGTTGTTAGGTTTTTGTTATGGAATCATAATATAGGGAAAACGAGCAATTTTTATCTGCAATTCAAGACAAGACACTCCACTTCATCTAAATACTGCCTTTCAGGTACAACTCAGGCTGTAAAGACATCCGAATTGCTCAACCCCTAATCCTGCCTCCTAATTTAGTGTTTGAACAGGTGCAGATGAAAGGGCCACACAGGTGATGGATTTGCAGTCCTCACAGCACGTATAGGAATGACCATCCTGTGACTCACCTCAGCTCTGACCAGCTGCCTCTTGCAGAGATCCCAGGCTGATCAAAGCCACCTCAGCCCACCAGCTCTGTGGTGACAACACTGACAGCTGAGTGTTTTCACCACCGTTTGAGCTGATGAGCAGTTAGAAAGATATGTTGTTAGGTGATGTGTAACTTTGGATTAATTGACACACCTGGGTTTAATTCTCACAGACAGTGCTGGAGATCATCTCATCAGAGAGCCATCACCACTAAGCTACAGCTGTCTTGCTTTAAAAAAAAAAGTGTTAATAATCTTCGTGCCTTGGCTGTTAATGTGTTGATGTGTTAGCTTTGATCTGAGATGGAAGAATCCCATCAGGGCTTGACTACTGACTACATACTTTACAGCTGTGGAAGTAAGATTATCATTACCAAACACATGATATGATAAAAGTATTTTACTGTTACTGCAGAACATTTTTAGATTTTATGTCTCACTAGTTAGCTTCTAACATGGGTCTTTATAGGAGATAAGTGACAGAATACAAATGCATAAAAATAGAAATTTGCCTTTTTAAAGATTTTCTATCAAGGACATATCCTTCTGATGCAATGTTTTCCTCTCTAAAACTTGTATTTTGTTTCCACATAATATGAGAACCTTAAACATTTGAAGAAAATGCATATACCTACCCTTGCATGTACATACCCTTTGTTATGGACACTTGTTAGCAGTTAGAGTACTTATGATCACCATTTAAAGTGTACTAAAATTTCAAACATCCACAGGAGACCATTAATTTATAGACGTGTCAAAAAATTTAATTCCAATTCATGCAGCTGTTGATGATATGCTTTTAAAAGTTGTAAACCTTTAAGTTTACCATCTTAAATGTTAACTGACCTATACAGATAACATGCTAAAATGTACCTATGTACCACTTTTTTCAAATCCGGGCTCTGTATGATATCAGCGAGAGTGGATATACCTACTATGGTCATTTTAGGCAGGGAAACCCCACCCACCTGTGGATGAAACCTACAGTCTGCTAACAGACAGTCAGATGGAAGATGGGCTATACAACAAAGCAGTATTTTGAATGATAAATGCAAGAAACTTGAGTAGAGTGCAAGAATAAAAGTTTGAAAAATTACCTTAATAGGCTCCTTCTAGCATTTTGTTGTACTCAGAAGAATAGAAAGTACAGCAAACACAGGTGAGACAAGTTATTATTTCTGATCTTTAATCATCTACAGGAGACTGAGATTATTAGATTAGATTTTCAGGAGTTATAATGGAAGTCTGCCAAATTGTAAATTAGTTGTAAATAAACAAACAAAAAACCACTGTGTCCGGGACCAAATTTTGCAAAAGAAGATGTCTAAGAGATAGAATATAGAATATGTATAGGATAAGCAAAATGCACACAGTAAAAATACTTTATGTTTTTATTAGGTTTTTTTTAGACATTTTAACTAACTTTGTTTATCTGTTTTAATATTTAAATAGTTTATTTTATCATGTAAAAATGATTTGTGCTGCACTTCTGCTACTGTGTAAGATGAGTGATATGATGTACAGCTATCCTTGCTGTTGTTAAAAAAATATAACAGCATTCATTTACTAAAAACAATACACTCAAACCAGCATGTAGGCATATGATCCACCCTGGTGAGCCCTGAAAGGGAACAGCCCAAAAAAAAGAAGAAGAAAATCAAAAACAGTAACACTGAGACCTGCTATTCAGGTTCAGCTACCGTTGTATTTACTTCCATTCCACAAAACTGAACAACTGCTTTCATTATGTCTCCTGTACAGTAATTTGTTGCTATTATATCTGACAACCGTTGAACTAGTTGTCTGAAGCGTATGCGCCTAAGTGAACATAAACATCTCTGCTACTTACTGAGCTGCCATTCGTCTCACTCACTGAAATTTCAGGAGCCAAAGATGTTGCAACTTGTCCCTGAAAGGCAGAGAGAGCGAGAGAGAGTGAGAGGAGGTTTGGGGCATGTCTGAAAAAGACTGCAGGATGTGTGTGGTTGGAGAAGAGATGACAAATACAGTAAATAGTGATGGGGTGATACTATTAATCCTGTGAGAAACAAATCATAGGTTTTTTTGTTTTTTTTAGGCCATAAACCTATATCTGTTTAGATGTCATGTGACTGGGAAGAGACGGGAAGATGATTGGTGGGGAAGGGAAGAAAGCTAAGGTGAGCCCACCTCCACCGCTCAAGTCTTACCTTTCCTCTTCAGGCAACACCTTGTACCTGGGCTGAGCACCTCAGCAGCAAACAGCAGCTCTGACAACCAAGTGGATGCATCTGCTGGACAATCGGAGCTCTTTAATTTTCTCTTCTATTTTCACCCAGGACCTTGGAATGCATTTCTCCTTTCTACCAGCAAACCTCTAGAAATCAACCAGACCCTTTTCAGTGGACTGACATTAAATATTGGACTTGGACATGTTTGGCGCAGGGCAGCTGGTATCCTCTCTCCTTCCTGCAGTTTTCCATTCACCTGCAGCTCATTTTTTTCCTGCCTTCCCAGCCAGACTGGGCTCTCAACCTCAGTTCCTGATCCCGGGGCCTTTTATCAGCTACGAATCCCTGAGGAATTATCTGCAGCCAGAGCTATGCAAGGAAGCTTTGCTCCTGGCCACACAGGCGGTCGGGATTGGGCCACTCACAGAGAGCATAGGTGAGTTCAAGCCACAGCTGCTGTAGCCAAAATGGGACTGATTGTATCATACTGGACTTGTTCAGATAGAGCGTAGCCAAACTGGCACAGTATGACCAGTCTCAAAGACAGTCTGTGAGCACCATCTGATTGCAGTGTAAATGTTTACAAAAGACTGACTAACAGCTCGTAACTAACAATCAATTATCAAGCAGTGTTAAATTGGGCCTAATGATTGCTGTGCTAATTATCCAATCTAGAGCCATTAGTTCCTTGTCACCCATTGGCGATTGTGTAATTGGTGCTTGTGGTGCACTTTCCAGATGAACAGAGGCCAGTGAAGCAGCGTCGTGCACGGGCCAACTACAGCAGCTGGCAGCTGGAGGAGCTGGAGAAGGCATTCGAGACCACCCACTACCCGGACATCTTCATGAGGGAAGCCCTGGCCCTCAGACTGGACCTTATTGAGGCCAGAGTCCAGGTAATTGGCACGACGAACTCCTGCTGGAGTTGTTAATTTTGTACTCATTTAGCTGATATTAATTTTTATGCACAATGTGCAAATTTGCCTTTAGCCCTACTGTTTATTTTCCATCATAGGCATTTTTGACAATAATAACAATAATTCACAGTAAAATCATCTTGCACACCAAATAAATGCCTGGAGAAAAAAAAAAAGTATTTTATTCTATATAAATACAATAACTTGACTAGATTAATCTGTATTTGTTTTGCTATCCATATGGGTCAAGATTCCTTTCTGTCCCAACAAAAATGTAATCACAGTTTCAGCTGATACCAACATGAAAGCAATTCTTGACTAAAAATACATCAGAGCCTGTTTAGTGCAGTTACATTTCAACTATTGTTTTTTAACTATATAATCTCCTTGTTACTTACATTCATATATCATATCTCTTTCATTCATTCCAAGGTTTGGTTTCAAAACCGCCGTGCAAAAATGAGGCGGCAACTGAAACTCCAGGGCCAATGTCCAGGGCCTTATGTGAAAAGGGACAACGATGAAACATCTGCAAAAGCGAGCAAGAGTTTAAAACACACAGAGACTTCGGACGGTGAGCACTGGGAGAAACAACAGGAAGCCGAAGGTTATCCATGGACAACCCAGAAGTTGGGGAAGTGGGAGAGGCCGGAGGGGCCGAGCTCAGAGGAGCTCCGCTCCTGCAGCATTGCTAAGCTGCGGGCCAAAGCCAGAGAGCACGAGGCTGAGATCCACAGCAATGTAAGCATGTCAGGAGGCACCAAACAGTCACAAACACAGGAAACTGATTCCACGCAGAATGACTGATCATTTTCAATCTTCCTGTTTATAAATGAGTTGGAACTTTTGGGGGGAAGTGGAACTTAAATATTTAGCCGTCATTAGCTGAATATATGTATGTCTATATATTCTGTAAGATTTTATATTGAAAAATAAATTTTACATAATGTCAAAGTTTAAGGTTTTGGCTTTATCGTGCATTCCAACTGACTTTTAACTTTCTTTATGTTTTCTTGAGCACATATACATATATGTATATATATTTTTACTTACTGAAAAGATCATTTTATTAGAGATGATCATGTCTTTTTATATGCTGAATACAGTTTTAGATACACCTCAAATGTGTGTAGTGGCATCCACTCCCAATGAATGGTACATGCTCTATGGTGGGGCCTCAACATGTAACAATGACAAATGATAAATGTGGACGTCTTATTGTGTCAGCCTATCAGGGCAAAACTGAAATGGGATACACTCAAGTAATCTGTAAATGATTTCAGCACGACAACCATCCCTGACCTCTTGGGTTACCTCCACACACAGGCAGGATGTCTACATGCAGCCACACGTCCTCACAGGAAACAACGCAAATAGCTAAAAAATGAAATCATGAAGACTAACTGCAGTATTTACACTCATTTATTAGACATTTAATACTAATTAATACAACATTTCTGCTTCAAACTTCAAATTTACAAAATCTGCATTTATTCATTTCTGATGTCGGGTCAAAACTTTACCTCATGTTTAATATTGAGATTAAAGGAGATAGCAGTGGTCTACAATACATTTAAAAGCTTTGTTCATATTTGCATATTAGCGCTTGCGAGAGGGGTGGGATGGTTTGGTTCTCTTTGGAACCTTCAGGTGTTTTTGGATCAACAATACCTGTTGTTTATACTAATTCCTCTGTACTATAATTACAGTCTATTTATTTAGTATTAGGAAATTGTGCTCTGATGTGCTGAATCACACACACAAGTGTGGAAAGATATGTGCTCTGTGCCTCCTTAATTGTTCCTGCTTCACCTAAACTTCTAGATTTTAAAGATACTAATTATGTTATGTGTGCCTTGTTTATAGAGTTGACCACAGGTTGAAAGCGGCATGATAACAGTGTGACACTGCCCCCTTCTGGGCTTCAATACGTCTTTAGACAGGACAGGGCAACAAACATTGTCTTTTTTTTGTTTGTTTGTTTTTTTACATGTACCGACTGAATGCGTTTTTTATTTTTTTTTATTTTACTGTAACGTATTGAAACTTTTTTTTTTAAATTGTTGTCTACAATAGTTTTAGACTTTGCTTTCATATTCTGAGTCACCCTGTGTCAATTAATAAACAATTCATGTCTTACAGTAATTGTGACATGTATCGATGATGAGGTCAGTGTGGGTTGCTCCCAGTTCAAAGACTCAATTTCAGCTCTGGTCTCACACTAATTACATTCTCTGTGTCAGAGGTTTGAATACACATGGATGAGGTCTGGGTCAAATTTGATTTGGGACTACTTTTCAGAACGGACCAGGGAAGCACACAGACTTATTTTGTTCCCAGTTAAGGTGGAATGACTCTGCAAGCTGTCTTTGCAAATCAAATGTCTAAGTATTCAGTTTACTACATAAAAAAATGCCCAGAAATTAACATATAACTTTTCCCTAAGATTTAATGGGACATGGCGACATGGGTTAATTGGGTCAGAATCTTTAGATGAGGCTTGCTGGCCTCAATTAGTCCCCAATTAGGCCACACACAAAGAACAATAAGGTTAAAGAATGCATGTAGAAGAGTATTAACTATCCTTATGTACACTGTCTGAGGTAGCAATACTGGGGTTTTATACTCTAGATATCCCAGAGCACACTTGTTCTTCAAAGCTTAGCTCGAAGGATATTTTTATTTAGCATTAAATTAATATATTTTGGCCATAAAACGTCTGTCCTCAAGAAGTTTCAGCTGTCGTTTAATTATATCTCTTATGTATGTTTAACTATAAATGTCATGTCATTAATATCTTTTATTTAATTTGATCTTTTTAATTACATCTTTAAAGATATAACTGAAAACTCAATTTCGTAACTGGCTCACGTGCATATAAGTCCAACACTGTGTTTTACCAGCAAAATAAAATCAAGAAGCGCTTATTCCCCGATCATCATTTTGGCTGTCATACCAGGGTCAATAAATGCAATAAAGACTATTAGAGATGATGGTTCAAATGTGCCATAATTGTGAAAAAAGGTCAGGTGAGACAAGCACGAGGATCTAAAAACACTAAATAACAACAAGTGCTGTCTGATAACAGATTACACTAACCTACTAACTGAATTTAACCTTCTTTTGGTTTTCTGAACATCATTTAACTCAAATTTCTTGAGTCTTTTAATACTCCCACTCCAGGGAAAATAAATAAATAACAGGTCAACACGATCCACTTCCTGGGATTAAAACGTGCATGAATTATGAACATCAGAGTTAGCCTACTATTTCCTTTGCTGAATGAGCTTTTATTCAACTGTCGTGAATGACGAATCGGCAGTCGCGTCAATTAGTGAAATGAGCCGAGAAACACACACCAGCAGCAGCAGCAAGCAGCAGCACTTCGCAGAGTCGGAGAGTCAGACAAGCAGGTGAAAGAAGGAAACAGGACGCAGCTGCAGTTCGCAGATCACGGTCAAAGCCAGAACAGAGACACGTTGTTTTATATCTGTCTTTCCTCTCACTCCGTCACACTCAAACCTCCTGCCTGTTGCACACTTTGTCTGCAGTAGTGGTTCTGTCGCGCTACAAGCATGGCTGCCATCAAGGCTTTGGAGCAGTGGTGTAAAATGCAATGTGAGGGTTACAGAGATGTGGCCATCACCAACATGACGACTTCATTCAGGAACGGGTTGGCTTTTTGTGCGCTAATACACAAGTACAGACCGGACCTGATGTAAGTATTGAAAACTTTTTTTTTTCCAAAAACTTTACTTTGGTTTGGTCAAGTACTTTAATAATTGTGATACATATAGACAGCCTGCCTCTTCTAATAATTTCTCCAAATTTTGTTTTTAATATTTTAGTTGTATAAGTACTAACTTAAGTGATCCTTATTCTTATTTCTGTTTTATTAATACAGTGTCATTTGTTCAGTTTCATAGTGCTGTTTTTTCCCCTTTTAAATATATATTTTTCCTACATGCTGTAAAAGAGCTATTCTGGGTAGTTGAGGTAACTTCTCTGTGTTCATTGTATTCCTGTTTTCCCAGAGACTATGACTCACTCAGAAAGGAGGATGTGTTTGAGAACAACAGACTGGTAAGATGTCAAGATGTTCAGCCTTTGTCTTACTGAGAGGAGCAGACTTCATACACAAACTGCAAAATCTGATGTAGCAGAAAACATCCACTTCATTAACCCCAGACATGATGGGCCACGCAGCAGCACGCTGTTTGTTCTTGCCTTGGCATCTACGCAGCAGATTGGACAAATATTTAGCTGTTTCAGTTTTCACAGCACAGCAGATTAAGCAAAAGCCATATCTCTCTACTAATTTTAGACTCCTGTCAAACCCAACCTTTCTCAATCTTTGCTCTGCCTCTGTCCGTTTGAACTCATCTATTCGGTTAACCCCTGCGTGACATGAGCAGCACTGCTGGGACCTCTCCATTATTTAGTTTTCTACCCTCTTGTCGGCTTCCTCTGAGGGTTACAGGCCCTGCAGTGCGCTACAGTACGCGCTCCGTACGACTTCCTTGTTGTTTTCGATCATCTTGGCTGTGTCAGCAACAGACCTGAGCTCAGGGGAGAGGCTCTCAAGTCTATTCATTTTGAATGAGGCTTTACTGTCGTCTGCCAGTCGGTCCTTATGGTGACTGTTCTCTTGAAGGCACTGCTGATACATACATCTTGAATGGTATACGAGAACAAAACGATTTGTGGGCAAAGAACTGTGTTTGGTCAAGGTTAAGTTTGATACCCTGCTGAAGATGCTCCCTCTACTGAAATATGAGAGAGCAACTGGTAATTCACACCCTTTCTATATTTCATGAATGGTGTCACGCTTCTTACAGGTAGGGCTGGATGATAAATTGGATTTTAATTTCAGGTACAATCTAATATGAAATTGCTTCTTAGAATTCATTTTCACCATAAAGCTCTAATTTTGTTTTGTGTTAGAAATAAAGCACCCCCCTTTACCTGACAGTGGTGTGTTTTTACACTCTAAAAGCCTAAGCTATTTAGTTCAGCTCAAGCCACATGGACAGAAAGCGAGCCTTTTGTTCAACAAGACCTATCAAGAGAAGTAATTGAAGGAAGGATTCTGTAGGAGAACATGGATATTAGAAACCGATTTTTTTTCCCAGCTGCCTTTATTTCCAGGGTCTTTAACATGGTCTGCAATGGAGGAGTTGGCCTATGCTCCTCCTCCTGTTGCCAGCAGCGGAGGTCTTCTGATGTTTATGAGTTCACTGGGCCTCTTGTTGCCCTTATCTGAACCCACAGACGTCTCACAGTGGAGGCCAGCAGAGCAACTGGTTGCTTCACAGTCAAAAACATCCACTATTCTGTACCTATGGGCCTAACTCCTGATTGAACACCCATTGTCCCCATCTCCGATACTCCGTTATTTATTTTTATATTACTGGAGGTTTAGGAAAATCACTCATGTGGGGGGGTGGGGTTAAAGGTGAGTAAATTTATATATTTTAAGTTCATAAATAACCATGTTAGACTTTTTTTCCTCCCCATGAGCTGAAATTTGTGTTTTTGTCCACTTAAACTCCTCAGTATCCTCTTCTTTTATATATGCCCACTTGCTATTCCGTAAGGCTTTTCTTTAAATTTAATGAGCATATCCAGGCTGATCCTAAACAATGCACTGATATCCCGCTCTTCCCATCCTTTTTCTTATCCCTACAAGCTCACAGGAAGTGTGCCATTCATTATAGAGCCCTTTCGAAACCTCCTAGGGTTGTGCCACAGAATACCGCCAATCTATTTAAAGTAAATTGTATTGTGTGACATATTTACACATGTTGTAACTGTAGGAGTTAACCCAGCCAATGCCATGTTTTTACATGGAAAAAGTGCTTTGGATATGCCTACTTTGTTTGTCATATTTAGTTGGAGTTGGGGGCTGTTGGTTAAACTTTGATTTATTTATTTATTTTTTTCTCTTAAGGCTTTTCAGATCGCAGAGGAGAAGCTGGGGATCCCAGCTTTGTTAGATGCAGAGGACATGGTGGCTTTAAGGATCCCAGACAGGCTGAGCATTCTTACCTACGTCTCCCAGTACTACAACTACTTCAAAGGACGGCCTCCCAGTGAGAATATGTCTGCTTTAAAAATCCCTAGCAACTACATTTGAGTAGTTCATCCTCTTTAATTCTGAGCTTTTTCCTTATATATTTCTTTTTTATGTACAGGCTGAGGTATTTTTTTTCCCCAACTCTTTGACACTAATGATGTTTTACTGTCTTCAGTGGGAGGTGTAAAAAGGCCAGCAGAGGGCTCCAAGGAGGAGCCATCGGAGAAAAAAAATCTCCCAGTGGTTGCCAAAAGCTTTGTAACTAAAACTGCCACTGAGAGTTGTTTACCTTCCACTCACACAGCTCAGACCTCACCCAAATTGGCAAGAGCTTCTACTCAGGTCAGTAGTCATGTCAAATGGCACGTCATCAGGCAGCTAAAATTAAGGCTGTGTGTTAAAACGTCTTTCTTTTACACACTTTTGCTTTTTAAAGAAATAATATTTAGGGTTAAACATGGCATTTATTTTCAATGGGTCGCCAAAGGAATCCTAGGGAAAATGGGATACCTTTCTGGATAAATGTTTTTCTCACTTTTGATTCTTTTTCACAGAAGGTAGTTTTGGCTGAAAACACCAACAAAAACGGGACTCTCAATAGCAAATGTGTTGCATGCAAGGGCCATGTTCATCTTGTTCAGAGGCACTTTGTGGAAGGCAAGCTCTATCACAGAAGCTGTTTCAAGTAAGAATTTAATCTATATTCATAGATGCTTTTCCCCCCTATGCACAGGGGCTTATTCCATTAATAATTTAATATTAATAAACTTCCACCACCAGGTGTGGCGAGTGCTCCAGCGTACTTCATGTAGGCGGTTACAAATCTGGGACGAATCCAGACACTTTTATCTGTAACTCCCACCAGAACACTTCCAAGACTTCCCCCTCTGAGGCTCTGATCAAAAATGGTCTCACCAGTTCAGCTGCGCGACCACCAAATGATGCCAGCCTAAAACGGCCTTCACCACCCCCCCCTTCGGTGTTGTCAGCCCCACTGAATAATGTTTTGAAACCAGTTGCTCCTACTCAAACCTCCCAGTCCTGGACGGCCTCAGCCCAGAAGACACAGGCTGCCCGGCAGAAGTTTTTCCAGGCTGTGCCACAAGTTACTGAAACCTCCAAAGACAACAACAGGAAGCTAACAGAGCAATCAAGTGTTCAAGTAAGGCCAAAGGTCCTGACTGATGATGATGATGAAAAGAGCCAGTCGAGGGTAATGGTTGGAAAAAAACTAGCAGAGCAAAACTACAACAATAATAACAAACGCCCATTTACAATCCGATCGGCGGATGAGAGATGGTGAGCATTGCATTAGTATAGAATCTATAGCCATGAATGCACTTGAATGCTTCTGAAGGAAACTTTCCCACAGTCTTTTTTTTAAAGCTGATGGTGAGGGCTTTCTCTGTCCCCAGGTTTGGTGATGAGCCAAGTTTAGCTGACAGCTCTGCTTTGAAAAAGGATAAATGCAGCCAAGCCTCAGCAGGAAACTACGCAGGACAGCCCTCCACCACTCAGGCAAACAATAAGGAATTGCCATGTCTAAAGGCCATCAATAAAGACAACACAGGGCCAACAACTGTACACAAAACCAACAAAGGCAAGCTCCACTAAATTCATTTTACTTGTGTCTGATCCATTATTTGACATCCAGCCAGCATCCACCCACCCCCACCATTCAGTCTGTCTCTCACATTCCTAGAAAACAAAGCCCTTTTGTCATTTTTACCCTATTTATAAAACCAGTGCATCTCGCATGCTGATAGCTGACATTTTAATTCCTGTCTCACACTAATGAACTTTCATAGTTGAACTGTCATTCTCCTGGGATGGATGTGCATGCACGGGTGTCACATTCTGGCTGTCGGTGGGTTCGTAGACAGAAACACAATTACTGGTGGGTCTACTGAGAATGGTTTTTCAGTCACTTTTACTTTTAGCATTGATGGAAGTTTTCCAGACATGGAAATTAAGTCTGTTTCTTACTAATATTAACCATATGTTGACTGGACATTACGCCAAGGTCAATGATTAAAGCGTCATTTGGGTCTTGTGTACAGATGAGAATGTGGAGCGCAATCATTTTATTGGAGTGCTGTGAATACCTAGATAATGAAACCAGTAACTGTGCGCTTGACAGCTGTTTAGATGAGTGTGCCACACGAGTCGAGGGAATTTTTTTTTTTTGTTTGTTTGTTTATTGTGTACAATAACTTGGAGCTGCCGCGAGTGTGCACGTCATTGACAAAGCAGATGTCTCATAAGCTGCAATGTGCCATCTTCTTTCGTTCTAAAAAGTTTTAAAACAGTAGTTACACAAGATGATAAGGTGAAGTGTAATGGCAGATTTAATATTGTGCTTTTTATCCGCCAAGGCTAATGCAGAGTTAGACGTTTGTGATCATTGTGATTCGTGTTATTGTTGTCAGCAAGATTAGGAAAAAGACTGCCAAGTGAGATGCTGGGAAACTTGGTGGCGATGCCGATCACAGACAAAATTTTGTTGGAATTTCACAGCAAATTCTAATGTTGTTTCAGTTGTTTATCAAGCAAGTCCTTTCTTAAATACAGTGATATGCCGTTATAGTTTTCATATCTAGTATTCATGGTCTTTGGAGACTAGCAATAATGACCTTATTTTTTGTTTTTTGTTTTTACTGTCTGTTGTTTCTCTGCAGATCCAGTATGCCATGAGTGGCAAAGAAAACCTGTTAAAACTGAACTCAGGCTAAAGTAAGTATTTACAGTTACTCGGCTGCAAGTTGAAAAGCTGCAGAAGTGGACCAGAATGTCTTGAAAGACTTGCCTTGAAATACATCTGACCTATCAGATTATTTACTCACCAGAATCCAGAATCATCAAGCTTCGTCCATCTCTTTTATTGCTGACTGGCTCAAAGTGGAGCCGTTAGTTCTGTCCCCCATCTTAACAAGTCCCAAGGAGTGCAAGGCCTGAACTCCTACTTTCCTACTCCTTAACACTAGATTTTCTCATTTCTAACCCCTGCTGATGATTCCTCAACTGTTTTCATCACCTTTTTAACATTTCAAAATTTGAGGTGAGGTTGTTACTCATCTGACCCATCAGTACATTTCACCTGTGTCGGATTAATGCCTCTGTATTAAAATAATAAGTTCATTTCCTTGTTTATATCTTGCAGAGATGCTGAACCTCAAGCTTTTACTGAAAATCATAAAGCTGAATTCATGTCCACACCTCCATCTAATGTCTCAATTAGTCCAACAAGGCTTCCTCTGGCTCAAACACCTGCAGCACCAGGAGTTAGCTTTGCTCTGTTTGATCCTGCGTGCTGTAGGGAAGTCAGTCCCCAGAAACCTCAGCCTGCCTCTGAAATCCTAGGTGAGAGGCTTCTTTGCATTATAATGAGAGACATTTGTCTGCTGATATATTAAATGAATTGAGTGTTTGATGTCAAAGTGAACCAGAACTAGTTTGTAAGGTTTTAGTGATCCAAGCAGTTTTGTCTTTGCCATTTTCATGTTTAAATAACAAAGTTCAGTCATGTGTTAAATGACTGTATTGGAATCAAATAATACACACTGAGAGCAGCAATACCCAAGTAAAGCAAGTGTATGTTTATTTTATTCTATTTATTTGGCTAACTTATTCAAGCTTTTGAAGAATCTAAAGCTACATAAGGAAACTATGAAGTTGGTAGAAAATATGCGCTTTCATCTATTAAGATGGTAAAATAGCTGTACTTTGAATGTAATTTTTTTATGCCAGTTTTAGTTGGCTTATTTTACTGAAAACTATAAATGTGAACCTCATGGTTTTGCTTGAGGAAATGCTAAATGAATCACTCGAGCCAATGGGACTCATCCTGTGTATGCTCTGAACGTCCACGAAATTATACACACCCCATTGTATTAGTTCCCATATTAAATAAACAAAATGAAAACAATGTTTTGTGAACTCTGCACTTCTGCAGCATTTAAGACCTCATCTCTTTATTTTAGATTTTAAATTTGGGAGTTGCTTGCCTGTGAAATCCTCACCCAGACTGCCAGCTGTGAAATCTATTAGCTCTTCAACTACTTTTCCAGCCAATCATGGAAATCCATCAGGTTGTTTCCCATCTTTTAAATAGCTATCAAAGCCAAATATACATGATTTCAGATTTCTTGTTGATTTCATATGAAAAGTGTATAAATACATTTAAAAAATGTTATTTTACTGAAAACAGGTTAAGTCATATGTGACAATACTTTTCTAAAAAGCTGCCATGAAAGGACTATCTAATCCTATTTTATCTACCTCTTAGCTGCTAAAAAGGGAAAGTATTTGTCACCCACCAACGCCTCCAGGACTGAAATGAGGTCACCCTCTGTAAGTTCCCTCCATTAAGTCTCTTAAGAGATTAATTAACAGCTCTACAAATATGCTTTCATTACATTCCCAGCAAAAAATGGATGACCTTCTTTACATTAAAGTGGCCAAAGTCAGAATTTTCAAATTACAATAATCTTTACTTGACAGTGACTCTTAAATTCCCTGTTTTGCACCAGGTAAGGTCTTATCATATCCCAATGGAGGAGATTGAAAGGGAGCTGAATGATATTGAGACAAACTTGGCTCATTTGGAGAAGGAGGGTGTGGAGCTGGAACAGAAGCTCCGAAGCTGTGAGGAAGGTACGTTTTGTTTGTTCCACTTCTTCTCATTTTTACTTGTAAAAACATACAAATATTAATCAGTGCAATCAATAGTCCACTTTCAGACACGGTTCATGAGACATTTAGTAGCTGACTTTTCACTCTTAACTCTGCAGCGTAGTTCCATACTATTCACGAACAAGTGTGAGGGCAGTAGTGGGGTAATAAGCTGGATATGATAAGTTAAAGATATGGAAATGGCAAGTTACCACATCTTGATTACAAATGAATATCATGTGATATCTTACATTACTAATTACTTTAGTAATATTAAACTGAAATTTAATAAGGGGCCAAAATCTAGGGGTAATACAATGAAAACAAACATGCCTTTGAGGCAAACCCAATTATTAATTGTACAGTATATTGGTAATGATATTATAACTTGTTAGCAATGAATATAAGTTGCATCTGTGCATTTACATTTTTCATACACTGATTTTTTTAATTTTTTTTTTTTAAAGTGGTAGTAACCTCATAATCATAAGGTTATTTTGGGTGATGCTTCACCATATCAGGATAGTATTATCAGACTATGATGATGGGATTATGGGATGTTGTGTCCCCAGCATTTTCCTTATTCACAAGGTCACAATGCAAATATTATCTTTTTTCCTTTAATAATTAGTATTATTATTATTTGTAAATATTATGTTTAATGTTGTGGCATATTGTCTATTGTAGTTTCTTATTTCTATGGTAATGTAAAAACCAGGAATCGGGGTTTAAAAACGCTGATTTGTATCTAATTCCATGTTAAGAACCTCTTAAAGCAAAAGCTACTACATCTTTCCACACAATCATCACATTGCTTGAAGTATGATTATCTGGAAACGTGAAGGATTTTCTGTGTAATAACAAGAAGTTTGAGCTGCAAAATGTTTATACTAAATTTTATTGTGGTATCTCCTTTTTTTGTTTTATTTTATCCTATCCCATCTGTAACATCTGTATCACTGAATATGACCAATTATGACATCTGTATATGCGGATCGGACTAAGCTAGGTAATATTTAATACCTGACCATTTCTGAGCAAGAGGGGGGTTGGTAGACCCTTCACTGCTATGTTGGTTTGAATGAGGTAATATTCTAAAGCAAAAGGTGTCGTGCAATAACGTTAAAATAAAATTTGACATCATATTTTTGTTTGAACTGTTGAATCGCTCTGCTGCATTGGTGAGTTGTATCTTGGGTGCTTCACACATTTGCTCACCATCAGCTGATGGTTTGTGTGTGTGTGTGTGTGCGTGCAGGGGAATTGCCTGCCATTTCTATTAGTGTTTCTGCAGTCAAATGAGGTGAGAGGCACAGCTAGCCCACAGGGATGTTGCGTTTCCTTTGAGGTAGTAGGAGTAGGGGGCCTTATTGCTTTGCTCAAGGTCAACATGACTTGGGTATAGTTATATATATTCTGGTCGATTGCTTAATTTTTTTTTTTCTACATGCCACCCAGGAAGCCTGAGCGTGCAATCACTTGGCCAGAATTTAACATCATTTCCACACTACCTAGGAGATCATCTACTTCTCAACTGGAATTTGTTGGCATAAAAACTAAACCCTGGCACTCGGGTTCAGTTCAGAATCAAATCATGTTTGTTCTGGTAATGACAGGATGTGTGGGGCTCCGTCCTCTGTCTCTGCAGCTCGCTCTCTGTTGTAAATGTGACTTGATTGATTGGTCGCTAATTAGGATTAGCAAAATATTCAGCCTAAAATCAATTGATCCACCTACTCGGGTATGACTCGGTGAAGCAGCAAATTTAAGCGCTGTTTCAGTGCATGTCGGAATACTGTGGTGGACCAATACTGAAAAGTATACACTGTATCCTGAAAACCTTAAATATTGAATCATCTTGGATGGTAAATTGCATTGTTCCCTGCATCATGTATCCATAATTCATCCATTCTCACATTTTCTTTAAAATCTGAGTAATAATATAACTTCTCAGGGCTGAAAGTGAAATTTTAAAATGCTTCTTTGTATATGTGAAAGCTTTGGGAAAATATAAGCAGCATTCTCGTGAATGATTTAATTAGTAATTCATTATTTTTTTTACTGGTTTTTGAGCAAATTGCATTATATTCTGAAGTCGATGCCACAGGAATGATGACTGACATAAACTATACAGTGTCTATAGACAGGGTTTTTGTAACATCATGTTCTGTGACATACATTTTGATATTATTAAATAAAATAGATTTGGGGTTGGCAGGCTAAGCTCCATTTTAAGATTGTTGGCTGTGACATAGTGTCTTAATAAAGGTGACAGCATGGTTCCAGGATGTGAGTCACTTCTTCTCTTAATAAAAATTGAGAACCACCTACCTGCATATGAGCCAAATTATCCTACCCCCTAATTTCTACTTAATGTTTTTCTTGCAAACACTTGGTTTGAGTCTGCTCAAGTGGGGTATTTTTTTTATTTTTATTTTTTTTAAGTTTGCTCTTGGAGTATATCAGTCAACATCAGAACAGCACAAAATATTTGGCTTACGTGAAATGATAAATGTTATGGGCTTGTTAAAGAAACATCTAGTCAGTGATCATAACTGCTTGATTTACTACAATATATGCACATCAGTGATTGAATAACAAGACCAAGACCATTATAAAACTTTTTATTTTATTTTATTTTTTTAATAAATTCAGCTGAGTATTACTAACCTGTTTTGCAGATGGAGAAGGTGACATCTTGATGGACCCACTGATGGTCGACTGGTTTAACCTCATTCGAAAAAAACAAATGTTCATTAGGAAAGAATCAGAGCTCGTTTACATGTGAGTATTATTGAAGGATCGATGTAGGTTGAGAACATTAAATGACCCTTTCTCCATTATTTGGGGAATTATTACTCATTTGGATAATATTTGTTTACACCAGAAAAGGCTTTTGAACAATACTCTTACTTTGACTTGACTTTGTGACTTGATAGTTGGATTTCTCTTTATATATTTGATTATATTAATTCCAAACCTTATTTATTGTACCTGATATTTTCTTTAAAGATTTTTTTCCCCCATTGTTTGTACACAATTTTTACACTTTTACTTGCATTTAACATTAGGACAAAAATCAAACTTAACTGAGAAACTCAACATTTTTAGGATTGTTTAGAAGTTTTAGATATAATGTGCGTTTAGAATTAGTATTTGGTGTTAAAACTCAGAGCCAGGACTCAAGAGCTGGAGCAGCAGCAGCCAGGTGTTGAGGGGGAACTTCGCAGGCTGCTCGAGAAGCCAGGTAAGCGCTCGGTCTCTTTGCCTGTCAGCATCTGTCTTACCTCCTTTTCCAACGTGCGGTTGTTAACTTTGTCACAGATCATTTAAAGTCCAGAGAGGAACAACAGCAGGAGAAGAAACTGATGCAGAAATTGATGGAGATCGTGGATGGCAGAAATGCAATTGTGGAGGGTCTCGATGAGGACAGGCTGAGGTAACATTATCAATCTTCTAATTAATTCTTAAGTACAATGCAGTTAATCTTAAAGATTGATGTGGTAAAAAGATATGACAGTTCTTAGTTTGATTTTTGGCTAATTTCAGGGAAGTGGAAGAAGATCAGCAGTTGAATAAAATGATGCAAAACCTTGGTAAGCAACATATAAAATGTCTGTTTTTCTGTTTTAATTTGATTTGAGTTGTTAATATACTGGTTTTGTTGAGAACAGGAGTGAAGAAAGCCAAAAATGAAAGGAAATCCTCCATCTCAAAACTGTTCAGGCGAAGAAGTAAAAGACGCTTTGAATGATCCTAAAGGGGATTATTTGATTTATTTATTTTTATTTTTTACTAAATTGTCATTATTTCTATTGTATTAATATTCCTTTTAAATATTTAACTTTTTTATGTATAATTTGTGCTCATGGGAAAAATAAGAGAAGAGATCTCAAATTAGGAAGAATGTACCAAGCCATATTTTGTCTATACACCATTTAAAAAAAATCAGTGCAAATGTTTTTGTTTAAAGAATCACTTTCAATTCTTGGTTTGTTGCTACTTAAGACGAGTGTAGGTGTTGTCAGATATATATTTTTTCCACTGTTGTTCCACTGTTAAGGTTGTTCGTACAGAAAATTCTCATTTTTTGTTAATATAATTTCAGTCTCACTAAAGTAAAGTAATATCACATTTGGGGGTATACTAATTTTTCTAGATATATATATTCTTGGAATGAAGTAACCTTTTTAACCATTTTAAAATCGCACATGGTTTAAAATAAAAGCAGCATTGAATCAACTGTCATAATGTCAAAATGATGAGGGAACACTGGCTCTTCCACATGCGAATAGGAGTGAGGAGGATAAATGTGTAATCCTTTGCCAGTCTTGAGTCAAAATGAAATTATTTCAGTATTTATTTAATAATGGATTTTAACAAATTTCCTGTAAGGATATTAGAGGGAGCCTTGACAATTAAGTTTGAATGGCTGTGGAGTGTAAAATGGGGAGCCACACATGTTGAACTGTTGGACTGTAGTTCCTCTCTCAGACTGTACTGTAGGTGGCAGCCTGGGTATGCTGTATCACACGGCAAGAACTTGGAAATCCAATTTGCCACAGTACAGACAGTTAATTTCTTTGCTAATTTTATAAATGCTGCAAAAATGTTCAGCTGTGCTGATGCAATAATGTTATGTGAAAGAGGATTAGGAAGAGCAGTAGCTTATGGCTGGCAAAGGCTTATAAACTATAGGATGTATTGAGCTCTTTATCTTCAAACCTGGTTTAATTAAACATTACTCTTTACTAATATCTGCATCAGAATTGCTCCATACCTGAGCTATTAAAATGTTGAAATGATGTGCGAGGGCACTCATCTGTGAAAATGGCATTTGCTGTGTTTGTAAGGAATGCTCTGTAATGTTGCATTTTAGAAGTGTTATTGAAAGGTGTGTGCATGCGTTCTCCTATTTATAGTATTTTAAAACTTGAAATCTGTTGTCCAATAAATCCTTTGAAGATTAGAACGAACGAGAGGTTGAATTATTTACTCAATAACCGCTTCCTTCCATTTTAAATAGATCCCCAAACTTTTCATCTCTTCCCTCCCCATGTTACGAGCTTCACCAATGACTGTTGATACAATGACACTACCAAGATCAGACATTGCTTTCAGTAAGAAGCCAACAGCACTGGAACTCCTTTGCATTAAAGCTGTGCAGCGATCACGGAGCAGCATCGATGTATGCTTTCATTAAAGCTTTTTAAAGACGGCATCAAGATAATTCACTGGCGTCAATATATCGCAGCTTCTTATAAACTACATATCGCTCATTTTGAGATGCATGAAATTGTGATCATGAACTTGGAACACAATCTTTCTAGCTGAGCAGAGTTGAGGATGATATTGGTACAAAATGCCACGCGTGATGTGGGTGACAGTCGAGACTGAATGTGTGATATTAGAGTTAATTAAAGCTTTGCGCCCCATCTACTGCAAATGCTTGCACTTCTGCAATTAAGAATCAAAGGCGAGGGCTTAGTGTCAGGGGGGTGTCTAATACATGGTTTTAACAGGAATGGGACCTGATTTGCCGAGCTCCTAGCGACAAGCATTAACAACAGCCTCAAATTAGAGAGACATTAATATTCATAAGTAAAACAATTCATCCTGTGAATGTGTGATGAAATGGAATCCTCTGAGGTGAGCTCTTGTGTCCAGGCTGCCATCGTTCATTAAAATATGCCATTACCCATGAAGTGCTTAATCTTTATGAAAGGGTGGTAAAATCAGTTTGAACTGCTTGAACAGAAAGGTGGAAATCGTAATATTGTTCAGAACCTTACATTATGTTAATCTTGTGCATTTTGTGACGATGTGATGTCAAACAGTATAGGTTTCTGTGTGTCTCATGAAAATGTACAAAGCATTTTTTTTTTTTCTTTTACTGAAATTAGTGTGTTATTCTATTAATAGGGCGTGAGTGCTTTGTGATGTTTTAGGTTGGCTGTTAGTCTGCCTCTTCCAACGCCATCTAAATTCTGTGTGTGCGTGCGTGTATGTGTGTTTCGTCTTATTCCAGTCACTGCCAGAGTCTCTGCCACTAGCCTGTAATTATGATCCTCGAGGTAATTTTATCAGGCTCATTAGCTCTGATGAGTAAACGAGAAGCGTGCCTCTAATTTATTGGCCATCCAGGCTGGAGACTTAATTCTCATCAGAGAGATCATAATATTTGTATAGAGAGTGAGAGTGAGACTGATACAGTATACATATACACACTTGGTTGCAAAGCTCCTAGAACAACACCGAGGCCAAGACTTTGTGACTTAAAATCAGTCATTACACTCCTAAGACAAGTCCGTTTGGATAACTGGGCACATGCTTTAAAAATTACAAAAGATGTGACTGTGATGAGCAGGGCACAAAACATAGTCGTCTTTTTTTTTTTTCTTTTCTTTTTTTTTGGGGGGAGAATCAGGCATGATTTCAAATGAAAGCCATTGTTTGCATTCTAGGGAGTCTTGAGAGTTTATCTTTCTGCACAAAATTAGATTCTCACACCTCTGCAAACAAAATTGCATTGTTTTGTTCCCTGTTCAATAGAGATTATCCATTTTCTGTGTCAGAGAATGTGTTAAGGGAGCGGTGTAAATATGCTCACCATTTTCAGTGTGTAGAAATTTGCATTGAGGGGAAATTATGCATGCTGGCTAGTGGAAATGAAATGTATAAAGTGCATGACTGGTAGACTTGACAAGTGCAGCTTTCATCCATCTCAAATGAATAATTTTCACTTCCCTTAAACATCCTTAATCCAACCATGTTATCAGCGGGCATGCAGGATTCTGCCAGACTTTCTCCTTAACGGCACAGCAACTTTCAACTTGCCTGAGATTTTGCACTGCAGTTGCTTACCACATGGTCTTAGGGACTCACTCTTATCCTTGCCTGCTGGTTTTGTGGATCAGTAAAATTCCTTCAAAACACAATATATACATAACGCAAGTCTTAATAGATAGCAGAATGTCTCACTCTACCCTCCTCTGTGCAGCCTCAGAGGTCGACTTAATGCACTGTATTTTACCTCATATTCACATTGGCAGAGAACTCAGAGGATGGTGTCTAAAAAACCTATTTGCTCCGTGGCCCTTTGTCCTCTATTTCAAATTTCAGTGACAGACCCCTCCATGATCCTATAATGTGGTTTGGAAACTCATATGGCCGTAAAGGGATAGAGAAGGATATTCATGGTAAATTACTCATTTATAGCCCAGCATTCAGCATTTCGACTTGTTATTTAGGGACATTTCCTTGTCTTCTTCACTGAAATCCATACTGGTAATGATGCTGTACAGCGAAATACATCCCCCACCCCTCACATCCCGGTCCTTTTAATTTATGCATTGTGGCATGTTTTTAAAATACTAACAAACAATGAAATGTGTAATTGGTGTTTATGCTACTAATCCGCCTGATAGCCTCTAATATGAAGGGTTACCTGGCTATTTTCAATATCCACTTTCTCAGAAGCCTCAGTCTGCGATAAGAATATTAACCTCATCAATTTCAGGTAACTTTCAACGCTTTAACATCTTGTCTTAAAGACCTACGTGTTAGCAGGAGTCTCAGCCTTGGCATTTAGTGACATTTTAAGCCTTTTAACAGAATCCAGACAGGGATTTGCCGTTTCCACCAAAGGAAAATAATTTATATCCTCCTTTCTGAGAAACTGTGGGTAGAGGGATTAAATACACCAGAGAGATTTGTATGTGGTGCAAGTAAAACAATATTGTGACTCAGTTAATATATTTCCTTCCATCTACTTTCATGCTTTGAGGAAGTCGGGAGTTGTTACTCATCGGGCTGAAGTTGGCTTTGATGCTTTTCTTGTTTAATTTTCTCACTTTCGAGGTTTTAAGTGTGCAGGTCATAGCGATGACAGCAGCGTGTACCTGAACTCTTCTTATGACTATGCAATGAGACAATGCGTGTTAGGAGATAAGTGTTGGAGGCAATGAAAAGTCTGACCGAGACCAATTATTTTGCATTCCTCACAGTCAAACTCACTTAAAACCTTTAGAACAACCAATTGCTTTTGCTCCACCCGGACTTATATTTAAAACATAATGATGTCATGTGCACAAGAACAGGAAAAAAACCACCACATTTGTGAATGACAGTTTGGAACACAAAAGGTCTTTTCTGTGAGTTGGATGGGTTTTGGACTGTGTATCTGCTAGTGTGTGTGACGGCCGCTGTGTAGTGGAGACATGCAGGGCTCTGTTCTCTCTGTGGGCTGGCAGCTTTGATGCACTGCCTCTCTTATCTCATGCCTGGCAAGGTTAATGAAGTGGTGGCACTTTTGGAGGAAGTAGAAATGGGATGAGTAGCAAAGACCAGAGGAAGCTTGGAGATGAAACGTCCTGCTCTTAGCGGCTGTAAGTGGCAATTTTGGTGAATTACATAGACAATGAGAAAAGGGGTTGTCATCCTCTTAAACACAACAGTCATCTGAATCGGGAATGGTTGATTGCATCTCTTTCAGCCTGGTTCATATGAAATTACATTAGCATTTAGGCATCACTTGCAGCTTGATCTGTCAAACATCTCTTTATAAGGCCATATTAGTGTTACTACGCAGCACTCAGCCAACATTTAAATCACATCCTTTTTTTGCTTGAATTATAGTCACGTAGATTAATACACAAACATAATGTAGCACCTTAAATCGACTTGAATGCTCCATGCTAAAGAGAAGTTGCCTTGCGCTTTTTGAGCATCTGATCATTTTTCATTCGAATCAAAGGAGTTCGTATAGCTTTCAGCCTGGTTTAGTCTGTTCTAGTCCTTTTGAAGGACTTCTAAAAAGCTGCGGCGCCTTTGTCAGTGGCAACAAGTCCCACTTAAGTGAAAGAGTTGGCTTATTTCATTTTGAGTCTTGGATTGTGGTGCTGGTTACAGCTTAAACAAAGGGCAGAAATGCCACCGCTTCTATAAATATAATAACAGCTGATGTGCTGCTAATGCCCTGTATTTTTTTTTTTTTTAACTTTATTTTAATATTCCAATTCCCTTTGCATCTATAAGAGCTAATAGGTAAACAGTCCTGAATGGTAGAAATGAAGCAGGTCTACATGCCAATGAATTAGCATATAGATGAGTTCATCTCATACAAATAGTGCTCTTTTGCCCAGAACTCCCTGTGCTGAGCAAAGATCATGTATGTAAAGTATGCATGCCGAAAATGTAAATTAATCCATTTCAATCATCATTCAATCTAATAACATTTTTCCCCCCATCCTTTTCCTCATTTGTCCCACATTGCTCAAATGTCCAGTATCATTAAGAGGGCAGTCAAACCATTACCCCAAAGCAGCTTAATTGTTTAAAAGAAAAGGAAAAAATAAGAAGCAAATAAGCATTATGATCAGAGCAAAGTTTTACCTCAGTGTTCTGCTGAAATCACATAATGCAGTGATTTTCTAAAGCAGAGGTTCCATAAAAGAAATGCCATTGACCGGATGTTTTGTATTTGATCCTCATTATTGTAATTCCATAAACAAACACCGCCTCTGTGAAACATTACTATTTGTTACATAGCTCTTGTTAATATGCTAAAAGAAGCTTATAGAATTGGGTCAGCTAATTAAGCAATTAGCTTATTCCAGATCCGTGGTCAGGCTGTTACTAATCTATGGCATTGTGAGCCCAGATCTGCCAAAACTGAGAAGCGCTCACGACTGTGTCCCCCATCCTGACTGACAAAGAATCATGTTTGAAGCCATCGTTCCCCTCTGCAGAAGCGCAGAAGACTCTTCTGTGTTCGCTAATGCTCACGTTTCTCATGCAAATCCCTTGAACTGAATGGGTTGTTTATTGTCTAGTTCGGATATTGAGACATTTATGTAGTGTTGTTGAAGTGTATGCTCCCTTCATTTGTAGCTGTGTTAACACACATGAAATCCCAGACATCTTAGAGTTTGATAGCATTAAAGCCACGATGAATGCTGGTGGCTTTTAGCAGAACCCACCATTTAGCTTCTTATCAGGATCCTGTGAAGGGCTAGAAGTTAGGCAGCTTGACAGTAGAGTGGTAAATACATCACTGGTGTAATTTAATGAAACTTTCTTTCTGTGAGCCAATTTATTATCCTGAAACTTTTCTGTCTTGAAGAAATTGCTACTGCTGGCCATGTTATCTTCATACATTTATGGACTGTATTTTAAACATGAGTGAGTTGTTTTTATGTGTGGGATTTTTCAGTTATCAATGTGTTATTTATGTCTCTTTTTACAGTTTAAAGAAAGGTACACACAGTAGGCCCACTTGTAGTTGGATTAATATTGCTATTTATGCACAACACCTGACCTGTCCAGGATATACCCTACCTCTTACCCCATGACAGCTGGCGTAGGCTCCAGCCCCCCGGCAATCCTAAATTGGATAAGTGGAAGAAAATAGATGGATGTATGAAACCCTAACTGTTAGATAATTAGATAGGTAATTAGGTTTCACTAGATATTGATGCATTACTTTCATGCGCACATTGTGACAAAGAAGTTTTGATCAGTTTTCTATGTTTGTCCAATCACATCTGGCAAAGCTTTACTGCAGTAGATGATAATATGACCTGAACAATATGACCGTCATCTTTGCTGTAGTTGCAGAGAGGAAAAACTTGCAAACGACAAACTTATACTTGTGCAATAACTAATTTCTTGTAAGTTGCTCTGTTTTACAAGGTCTAAACAGCCAGTAGAGGAAGGGGCAACATTAATTTCATTTTGAATTGTGCTGATTGAGCTGATTTACTTTTTGCAAAGTAGATTTATCTCATCGGTTTCATTAAAATCTGCCCTCTGTGAGTAAAAATATTAAAAACAATAAAAACACTAATAGGTGTTTATTTTTTTTTATTGCCGTCTAGTTCTATGTTACACAGAGTAAATTTAAGCAATTTTAATCTATTATTTATTACAGCAGTGATTGAGCTTGAGATATTTTTTTATGATTAACAGTTTTATTTCTATTTCAAACAACAATAAACAGAGACTTACTACCACAAATTACAATATCATAATCCATAAATACACTTCCACGCACCCAAGCACCCACCCAACATTAGTCATCACTCATAATTAATTATAAGCACATTTCATCATTAAATCCAGGTTCATCCAAAAAAACAAAAACAAACAAACAAAAAAAAAAAAAAACAACAAAGATAGATACTGCAATTTTTAAAAACAATTTTTCAGCCTTCTATATTGTTTGTATGAGCCAATTTTTAATATGTTTATTTTCTCTCGACAATTCTGTATCATCACCCAGAACAAACAGACTTGGATTGAATGGAGTTGAATATATAAAATATCACAAATATTCAGATACACTGGGAAAAAACAAACAAACAAGCAAACATACAGCATAATATCACATTTTATTTTTAATATGTGCATTTTTCAGATGTTTTCTCTATTTTATTTACATTTTTCTTTTATTTTTGCCAAAAAATTTCTATAAACTTTCATAAAATAAAGCTCATGTACTAGCGGAAAATTACCAGGACATTTTCTATCCCCCTTTTTTTGAAACCCCTGAACTTTATTACATGACCATAAAACATGGAGTAAATAACCCTCCACACCAGCAGTTTGGTATATCCTTTAACCCAAATCTAAAAGCAATGCACAATCTTAAACTGAATCAGTCAGACATTTGTGTCCCTTGAGCTTAGGTCTGAGAATTTCAGCTTCAGGTTAGACATCTAACAAACAAAACATCAGTCTAGCAATGAAATATGTCATCAGTGCTGCTGAATGAATGATGATTTTGTCATTTAGAATAGTTAAAAGCGTGTGCTGCTCTATAACTCTAGTGTATTTTTAAGCCATAGTTTGCTAATAATATTTTGATGAGAGAAATCTGAGGGAGAAGTGTACCTAATTAAAGGAAAAGGCTTGAAATGCATTGTTAACGGGTCATAGAGACACCACTTATGGTCATGATGATGATATGCAAGGTGTGGAAATGCATTTCCAATCTCCCTGCCTTGAGCTCATCAGTTTCCATTCAGAAGTGTGTGCACTTGTTCATTAAGCTTATGCATATCATCAACTGGTGCACTCATTCTATCAGGCAGATATGGCAGGGATAAAACGATGTGAAGGATGGAAATTCAAACAACCATTCTCATTTGCAAAGGTCATTAAAGCCTGGCATACATTAGAAAATCTGCTAATTATGAAATGGCTTAACTCCACATTCAGTGGGATTATGTCTGCTCATTTAGAATATGTTGATCCCCTCCCTTACTCGCCACAAGACAGTTGATGTGAGGGACTTGTGGCACAGAACTAATGTTCCCAGTGCTTGTCGGTCATCTTAACTGACTGTAAGAAGTCCATAAAAGTGGCCGTCATGTACTGAATGAGTCTTCATCAACACTACAAGGCAGACACGAGTTTTAGAGCTGCTCGGAATATTTGTTGCGCTGATTATATTTGACTCTGTCGCCGATTATCATTATTTAACATTAGACACATGATGTAAATTATGTTTTTTTAAATAAGGAAATAATGAAAAACTTTTACTTATTTTACCTGCAACGTTAATAAACTACAAGGCTTATCTTTGTTGTCACTGATCAATCTGCATTCAGATTAATATTGTAAGCAGTTATAAATTTCTTCATTCGTGCAAAAAACTTTGTGTGCATGACATGAGCCCCCATTTATGTGTTTATATGTGACTTTTTCAAAATTCAGTGAAACCCAATTACCTGCATTTTCTAAAATGATGTTGCAGCAGAATAGTGATTAATACAAAGTTCCAAATACGATCAAAGGCAGCGTTTTGCTCTGAAAACAGCATTTAAAAAGCACTGTACTGTAATTGCCCCAGTTCAGGTCATTATTATATCACTGAATTAACTGGTGCAGATAAAATGCGCTCGGTGTTTCCATGATACTCTTAATGAATTCAGATTTATAAAAAAATGCTTTTAACAGACAACCTCTGGAAACTATGTTTTAGGAATTACGATGACACGTGTAAATTTGCATGACTCAAAATAATTAACAAGTTTTGTTAAGGGCTAATCTGTATTTATTTAACATATAAATGAAGATGTTTTCAGCAGCTCGGATCTTTTTGTAAATGTTCAAAGAGTAATCATATGCTGTGGTATACTTCTTAATATACCTGCAACCTTCATGGCTGTATCATTTAGTTTATTTCAATTAAGTTTTAATGAGCTGAATTGACACCACTACTGGTACAAACTGTTGTGCTTGCAAAGAAACACTTTTTGAGGATGGAGTTCAACCTAGTGTCCATCTTTTGTCGTCTTCTTTTGATATAATTTCCTCTCTAACTTATAATTCATGGGAGCTGATTCAAATTGTACTACCGACAGTGTGATTCACAGTTAACCTAATGACTTACCTCAAATAAGGCTTGTTAAGTCCTGTAATAGTTTGAAGATCTCAGAGAATATACTTTGGAGGATTGAATCACGTACATGGATTGGATGCACACATTGTCACAGACTGGACCTTCCAAAATAGCCTCCACATTGTAGACCTTGTTGGATCAAATCACTCTGAATTTGGTCTGTTTAATAGTCCAATTGCCAATTAAGACAGGCGGCAGTGCTTAGATCTATAAAAGGTTAATAAGCCTCAGCTGCAGTGTGTTTCTCTTGGGTAAATGTCACTTAGACATAGGCCACCATGGGTCAAGATATCCCTCCAGATCTAAATTTAATCACATAGCCTTGCCTGGCCCCGTCTTCACCCTCATTAGTCCTTGGCTTGTGCAGGAGTCTGATCTGCCCTGTTTTCGCCCTGGCACTCTGCTTCCAGCCCCAGCTTTGACCCAAACGTGCGAGCAGCATCCACACAGGCACAAACTCAAAGCTGAGATTCCGAAGCACAACTAGTTGGAAGATCCACAGAATAGAATTTCACGACATCTGTGTGTGAGATGAAGTGACTTGCACCAAGGGATGCTATGAAATTTGCCCATACCAGCATATCATGTGATCTGTTGGCTTAGCTGTCACCTGATGCAGGCCTGTGCCACCTGTTGGTCTGCCCCAGATAATGGCAAAATGACCAGAGTGATTCAAGCAGCCGTCTCATCTTAATTATCTCCTCAGAGTTTAATTAACTACCTCATCTATTGGCCAAAAGGAAAGAGGAAAAAAAAAGCTGCCTTGAATCACTTGAAATCACAGCCATGGAGACGGCATGGATCATCATAAAATTATTGTTTTGTTTAAAGCTGTTCAAACGGACGAGGTGCTTCATGACGAATAAATCCTGAGAGGCTGTGTATGATTAGAATGGATACATTTCCATATTGTTTGTGGGAGTACCGCAGGGAAAGTGCTGTCATACGCCCTGTACGAGTGTTATGAATGTGTCCCCTTATTTTTCCACTGTATGCTGAAAAGATGTCATGGTGTAAGGAGTCCATATGGAACAGAATGCAAAATCATTTAGTTCTGAATGTTAATACGAATTACGTACAAAATGGGTAATAATTCTTTTGCCCTACAGAAATGATTAACATAATTCTGATAAATAGGCAGATGGCAGAATGTGTGAATTGAGGTAGATTTATCTTAATTAATATCTTGAACCTACTTGGAGAAAGGTAAATGGCTCCACCGGGGCCAGAGATGTTCCTCTGTCTTGTGTGTGTATCTTTCTCATGGCCTGACATGTAGTAGTGGCCCGAGGATATTAAGTTGCTCTCCAGGTATGCATCAAACCCAGGCAGCCTGCTGATAATGAACATATACCCAGGCAAGCAAGCAAAGATACACGCATATACACATGCACGCAAATGGATATACCCATAATCACATCCCCCACTTTTATTCTACACACACACACAGACGCTAAAATACATTTTTAACATGTTTTTTTTTCCTGCAATGAGCTATATGTGGCTAACATTTATCATAATTTTCCTGCTAATACTGCGAGCTCGAATTCTTTGCTTTATTGCTGGTGTCAAATAAAGTGTGAATTTCTTTTACTCATCACAAATTAAGGCAATTAAAATGTTAATTATTACAAGTAGAAAAGGGACAAAGGAATTCAGATAAATTGATGTATTGACGTTTAATTAATTCATTTGGGTTCCTACTGTGTTGGATAATTATGCTTAAGTGTTTAATTACATATTTTGATGGGATCCTCAATTACTCTGGCTTAATAAAATATCATTAGCCTGTCTCCCAGGTTGTAAGCTGTGGAGACGTACAGTATTAGTCGGTGTATTTAAATAAAATATTAAATTACAGGCTGGTTGGGATATGTGGCAAGTCTCCAACCCTCAATCTCCACTAAATCTCAGCTAACCTGGAAGCCACTCTTCACATCAAAGTTCGACACAGCTGTAAACAAACAATGTTAAATTTACATATTAATTAGAGACAGGCTATCAGCACAGGTGATGAATTCAAATGTGTGGCCCTTCGCTGTGTTTTTGCAGGGATCCACTGTCACAGTGCCACCTTGCGGGAGGCTCAGTCCTAAGCCCAGCAGAACAATAAGAAATTACCTCGACTTAAAGGCCAAAGAAGCCCTCCTCATCAGAGACATGATAGGTTTTATTACTGTGCGAGTGTACATATTCAATATCCTTCCACTGACTGTGTCGTACAAATCAATTTGCAGTGTCACAACATCAACTGCAAAATATGCAAAGCACAGATAAGTACCTAGTTGTCACCCATCCAGTGTTGCTCAGTCAACTTCCTCTGTCAGAATTGCACATAGGGAGCGATTGCTGCCATCTGGGTGCTGTATGAAATTATCTTGTTTAAATCCTCTAAAGGTTATTGCAGTTATGCAAGTGATCCGTCACTTTCCCAGCTCTGTGTTACAGAGCAATGGAAGCACTGAACACATTTCCACTCTGTATTATGTAGGCTCTACCACTTCAACATGTTTTTTTTTTTCCAAATGTGTTTTACATCTTCTTGCAAGGAACGAGGATCTTTGGCAATGGCTCAGAGGCAAGATCCTATAATTAGAACACAGTTCAGTTGGTTAGCAGGTAATTTACCTTTAGGGTGGAAGTCTAATTATTGTCTTTGAAAAGCTAATTTAGCGTCAAACACTTCAGGTGTCTTTTCCCCTCTCTTTAGCAAAGGGAAAGGTATCCTGGAGCACTGTGGGGTCGGAGCCATCTCTTGTGCATGGTGCTATTACTGCTTTATATTTTCACGGCTGATTCCTGGAAGAAATTAGTTGCTGTTGAAGCAGTGCAAAGCAGCTTCTTCTTTTGTTTCCTTCAGCAGGTGTGTGGGCTTTTTATGAAAGGAAAGCACCACTCCTTGACCCGTTGATAAACGCTCTTTGCAGCAGACCTGATTCCTGGCAGATGGTGTTTGTGAGTGACACTGGTTCCCAGTAGAAGCAGGCCCAGGGAAATGATCACAGTTGAGTCTCGGTAGAGCATACCGGTCTGGTTACCTGACGGCATATGGTCTGCTGTGGCCTACACCTGCTGAAAGATGGCGTTTACACCACAGTCCCCGGACTCCACCTCTGAGAAGGCTGTTAATCACAGCTCACCACTCATTCAGGCAGTTTTAAAAACAGAAAATAACTGAGTAGCAGAGGGGATTTCTCACTTGGACTTGGCTTTGTTCTTTCTTGTTAGTCGCAAATTAGATATATTTATTGCAGCATGGAGCATGACAAAATCAAGAGATGATGCAAACCCCCCCCAATTTATTATGTAGTTTGCTTATATTTCACATTAGTGTTGAAAATGCATTGAATAATACAAACATGCTTTTCTTCTCCTGTATCTTAGAAAGTTGAGATGACTGAAGCATCCTGTGTATCATGTGTTTTGTTACTATCTCCATTTTTTTCCCCTTTTATTTCCATGCACCCCCTAACTGGGAGCTCCTTGAGTCCAGTTCTGCTGGAGGGTTTTCCTTTGCACTGTTGCCAAGTGCTTGATCATATTGTGATCTCTCCACATTCTTTATCTATACAAGGACCTTGAAGAATTAGCAGTATATCAATATAATTCACTACAAAATTTGTAGTTTCAGTGCTAATTATTGCTAATTAATTAATTAATTGCTAGTTAGTAGTATAAAGTGGTCAATATGGATATCTTTTCAACAGTATAAACCCTTTGCCCTCTTTGAGCACCTAAAACAAATGCTTTAACATCCACAGAATGGAAATTTCAATGTCAGGGACTAATTAGCGTTCCAAATGCCTCTTTGTTTAGATTATTTTTGAATGATAAATGCACCTAATTTATCCATTTAGATGTGTAAACATTGCATATAAAGCCATAACCACTTTTCCCTCTGGCTCTAGGACTGTTTATTCCACACTGTGGTGAATTCCAGCCACACCAGCAGGGACTGAAGGACAACAGTGTCCACAGCCACAGGGATCAGTAACAGGTCTGCTGCTGAAATATGTGCAAAGTGTCAATAGTCTGGAGCCCCTCTGTCCAACTGGAAGCTATTGAGCTGCTAAAATAGAACTGGTGATTAGGACGCAGTCACCCCAGTCAGTGCCAATTCAGATGTCTTAGCAACCCTGGGCACGGCAGTTTGATCTGCCTTGCTGTCATTGATTCACAAGGCTTCCAGCTGGAGCAAAGATTCCCATTGAAGCGTGAGATAGAAACCTCTCCATCTTGGCACATCTTGGCTGGCTCAATCCCCTGCAGGCCATTAGGGATAGAATATGTTGTTTTCTATTTTTTTTTCCTCCAGAAGAAAAATACAGTCTGTCTTCATGCTATAACAGCCATTACTTAATTGTGCCGGATTTTCCGAGCAGAGTGTTGCTTTAATTAAGCAGCTAATTGCAATGTAGCTCTTGATTAGCTTTGGGGGATGGGAATGTTCAGACAGGCTGATATGTTGTGCACACTTCAGAATCATTTACAGAAATTGAAGCTAATTTCGCTCTCTGTCTATTGCTGCATTAATTTAATTTGGGTTGCTTTTAGCTCATTAACACTTCTAATTAATACGTTGACATCACTATTAAGATGTCTCTTTGAAACTGGTGTCTCCTGATAATCAGGATGGAAGAGGCTGAAGGATGGAGTGAGAGGCTGACTGGGGGAAATGGAGAAAACTCTTTCAGACTGAAGGGGAGCGAGACACCATCCGTATTTATAAACCCCTAATACTGTATCATAGTGGACACTAATAGGAAACTGTGGCAGGTGACTAAATTGGAAATGAAAGGGATGCTGATTGTTTTAAAATTTGATTGGGGTTACTCTCTGTATGTGTGTGTGTCTGTGTGTGCGTACAAATGTGTGCGTGTGATGCTCTGGGGAGTTGGGGGCGGAGGTGCATCAGGGCCAGATGCCATACACAGCTGAAGATCACGCCTGAGTAACTGTGTGTTTGGGTTTGTCATTTTAATGAGCAGAATTTAGTGACTATGGGCTGGTAACGCTGCATGAGAAGCCCCATTGCATTACCATCACTTTAACCAACCTCCACTGACTAGTATGTGGGGGATTTTCTTCGTGTGTAATCTTAGACATATAAAATGTCATTTTTGGCCTTAAATTTTAATATGGTCAAAACAATAATTCATCCTTTCTTGAAACTGTTCCTTTGGGGTATTGAAGTTCCCACAAGTGTTAAATGTTTTTTCTGTTTACCTCAGTATATCCTAATTAATACTATATTAAATTCACTAATGGAACTCCAGCATATTAGTCAAATTAAAGCTAAATTATGGGGACCGTTACCATCAAGAGGTAGAAATCTGCAGTAGTTTTTCTCCACATGACAACCCTGTATTCGTTCACGTGCCCTAAGCAACATAACGCCCCTCCGATTGACTTCCTCTCATGTTGTCTTCTATTAGGTTCCATAAATAAGCATTGATTGGGAAGGGATTCAGTTATTTGGCATGGCAATCAATAGGGGACCTTGCTTTCCTGTGAAGTGCTTTCTTTGCCGTGTATTCCTGAGGACAGACCACACTGTAGGAAAGCCTTCTGTTTAGCACTTCATTAAAACTGCCTCTAATAGGAGCCACCGGGGAGATGCTCCCTGCATCGTGTGTAAAAGCGATCAACATCTGCATCAATTAACCCCTTCATCCTCACGGGGCCCATTAGGAAGAGAAACACCCTTTAAAGCTGCATATGGCTTTAGCTCACAATGGAGGGTGAACAAATATAATTGCTTGTTTGCCTTACTTTTTTTTTTTTTTAATTCTTTGAGTATTTCAAGAATACGTTCATGTAAAAAATTTTTTTTCCTAAATTAGGCAAAGGCTACAGTACATGGAGATATGGAGCACATTTTAAGAGTCACAGCAGTTACAGCTCAGTATCAAAAGTAGTGAATTAAACACAGAGCAACTGACGCAAGCTGAGAATACTATGCTAACTCAAGTTTTAGTTAAAATAACTGTTGTTTTCTTAATCATGTTGTTTTCAGATATCAGCGCCCACCTTATCGCTGCGCTCGACTGAAAAGGTTTAATTAGAGAGACTTCTTGAGCAGCAAGAACGGTATGGACACCTAAGTCACTATTGGCAAGATGTAAACTTGTTTTCAATTCATTTGTAAGAATTTAACAAACAAAACATTTGACGAGCTGCACGTGACAGAATAAAATCTTTTTTTCATTTACAATATGCCAGATTATAACACATTTTTATACAATAATAAAAATAGAGTCGCGATATTTGACTGTTAAAGTGGTTTCTGCCGTGACATTTTTTTTAGCTCAAGTATTAACAGAGTGATTAAAAATACAAATACATGAAGGCATTATATTCAGGATTCCAGGTAAAATACAGCGTTTAATTTTGAGCATAATATTATATTCTGCTTAAATTGTGAGCAGATCTTTGCAGCACAATAAGTGTGATTAGATCTGAATGAAAAAAAAGGAGAAGAAATACAGTTAACTTTACCAAAAGTAAGAGAACACTGTGTACCTAAAGAGCAACAAGGTGTTTTTAAATTCCGAGTTTTATAATTAATGCCATAGAACGAGATGTTTCTCTCATCACCTGTCCACATATGCCAGAAGTGTTTATCCCTCAGTAAACAGCGACAGCTGGGCGCTGATATGTTTAACAAACCCCAAACCAAATCAAGAGTAATAAAATCACTCATTTTGGTTAATGAGTATATTAACAGCAGAGGTAGTGTTTAAGCACAAACAAGAACAACGACATTAATAATTGCAACTCTCTAGTGCCTGGCTGATGTAAGCTTTAATAATTAACAAGTCTTTGTCTTATCCCCTTGAGGCTGTATTCCTATTATCCAACTAAGTTACAAACAAGTAATTGCGCTGTCACTGAATGGTCACAACTGTTTATCTCACAATATCCCCCTGGTCCCCATTTGATACCGACTTTCAATCTACACATATCCGGCTTACCTGACAGATGCCTCAGTTAAAGGCAAGGCATGGCATTTCAACTTATTTATTTCACTTTTTCTCCTCTCATTAGAGGATTAGTCCTCTTACCTCCTGTGTTTACATATTAGTGCTAATCCAATTGAGTCAACAAGGGCACTTAGTGCAGGCTATGAACTGAGTCTGAGGGACTTAAAATGGGAGGGGAGGGGATATTAATTTACTTCTTCAGATTTTAGGCTTCCAGGGAAAATAGTTTTGAACATCTGCTATGACAAATGAAGCATTGCAAGAGAGCATGCTGTCAGTAAGCGCCTCAGTTGCCTGCTGTTGGAGTTAGCGGTCGGCCTGTAGAGGGAGCCCCTCGTCATGACTCTGTCTGTAAAGTACACTGGCTACACTGTATATATACACTGTGTACGCTCTCTATACACACTCTATATATTATTTTTAATTACTTTTGGGGAACGCACTGAAAAATGATTACATTTAAACCCTATCTATTTTTGTCTTCTCTATATAAGACACACTGAAAGGACCGAAGGGAGAGGTATTCACATAAGCAACTCAAAGTTCAGATTTTTTTTTGAGTCTAAAACAAGTGATTAGAATAAGAAGCATGTTCACTATGTTAAGGTTGGCCTGGGATTTGATACAAAAGCAACAATATCTGTTTAATGAGGATTCGGATCCCTCGGCTCTTCCCTGCTTCTCCCTCTTTCCGCCATCATCTCCATAACATCAGTCATGATCTTTGACCTGAGGGCCATACCCCGTGTCAGCTGAAACTAATTAGCCTTTGATCGCTGGTGACTGCACACAACACGAGTCACACCCGAGAGGTGGTTTTACCACGGGATCTGGTTGCTACGCTGACATGAGCACAAAAAATATCTTGGTGCGAAGGTTAGACATACTATTAACTGTAACTCGAAATCCACATCAGTTCAGGCTGCAGGTATCTGCAAAGGATATCAGTCACACTGGTTCTTGTTGAACACAGTGCTAGTTCTAATACAGAAGAATAGCCTCATATGCAGAACTCAATTAAAACGTCTTGCTAGACATCGGCTCATTACAGAGCCTGTATTTGTACAGTTGAACCATTTATCTTCTCCTAATTAGTTGTAGATCAATAAAGCTATTTATTTTGCAGTATGCTCAGAGATCCAGTGGAGGAGTTAAAGCATGAAAAATGCAACTCAGCCTGACCATACAGACAGAAACATGACTCCTCAGATTTCCCTGTAGACCGTCAAAGTCACATATTATGTGCCACAAAAAATGTCTTATCAATTACCCACTGTGAGAAAGAAAATGGTTCCAGCCTGTGTGCATATACAGTAGCATCAGTGCAGGTAAATAGAAGTACTTTGTGTTACGTCAAAGTTTTTTTTTCCAGGAATTTTTTTTATCATTAATCATTAGCCTGTCTTCCTTTCTCCAGGGCTCAGCAATGATGGCAGCTAATTAAGTAGTGGCTGGTGTCAAGTGTGCTAGGAGACCATGTTAGGCAGGGTGCTGTTCCCTCAAACCACTGACTTATAAGATATTTGTTCTCAGAGTCTTTCGTCTTTCTTAAACTCATCTTTTGTCACACAATTCTTTGAAATGTAGCAATCCACAGTTCTTTTCCCTCAAATTCTCTTGCTTCAAAATAAAGAGCAGCAAATTATGCAGCAGACATGCACACATGCAAAATAGCCCGGCTTTGTTCACAGTAAAGCTGGTGGAAGACAGAATTTGGCAATATGAGTTGAGGCATTTCAAGTGCCTAGCCTAGACTTGGAGCATAGAGTCATAACAAAATGAATAAGCTTTTATTTCTCTCTCCTAAAGTCGATGTTTGTATTTCGTTTTGGATAAAATGACTAAAATTTATAATAGCTGTTTTTTTTTTTTAAGTGGAGGAGTAACGTGACTGAAATGGCTTTGTGTGTGGTACTACCAAGATAGTAAAGTAACACCCATTAAAACCTAATTTGCACCTTTAGGCAGTTCATTAATATACTGAATGGTAGAATCACACCAATATACTCTGTCCTCACCTTAGGGCACCATCTCTATTCATCAAAACACACACACAGAGACACACACACACACATTTCTCATTTTCACTAACATTAGTCACCATTGTTGAGCTAAGGAGCAGACACATATGTATGTAATGTTTTACAGTCACTGTCAGCCCCTCTGAAACCTCTCATTATTTATCATGTGGATGCTAAACATGGTTCAGCGTGATCTGTTTGAAACGGTGACACATTTAACACTTTCAGACATTCATTCCTGCCAGTTTCACTTTGCTGCCCAAGTGATGATGATGTAAAGATAATAGGAATATTTATTATAAAGTCTTAAAGGTAATGTAATTTTATACATGCTGCAGGCGTGTCATCACTCTGAATGGTTTGCATTATCGTTTGACTTGAATATCTTTTTCATGGAGGTTATCACTTCAGTAATTGCCAGAGGCATCGGTGATCCAATCAATCAGTGTGACTGAACTTCTTACACTTTGGTATTCCCGACACTCAAACGCAGGCGTTCTCCTCAGAGAAGGCCACACATAAACAAATATGCCTTTCACACACACACACGCACCCTGAGGCTAGCCTACAAAAGCTGCAGTTCTGATCTCCACCGCCAGATGACCGATTCTCTGTCTTTTCCCGAGTGGACTGTTCTGTCTGGGTTGTCCATGAATTTCCCTTTCTTTTCATCACTCTCTGATGTCCAGCTGCTCCTGTCAACACCTTCTTACAGCAAGCAATTCATTGCAACATACTGGCAGCTGAGACCCCTGTGATGAACTTCAATCTGCCGTTTGCAGTGGGGGCTTCACCCTGAGTCCGGCTAATCAAGGGGAACACCCCCTTCCAAGAGGGAGGGCGTCGACAGACAGATTGAGCCCAAGTTACCCCGTAATTACCCTGCCACTGCCCCTCTGCTGCAAGCTGCTGCATCTGAACCCAGTCAGCAGAGGAACAGACACTTTGGTGATTACTTTCCAATCTGTTAAACAGTGAACAACAACAACCTATGTGCTTCCATTACGCTCATAAACCACAACTTGTTTTTTTTTTTTTTTCTTACTTGAAAACATTTTTTAGAGGCCAGAGCACTAGGCATTTTGTTATGCTTCCTACAGTAACACAGTGCAAATGTCTTTTGCCTTAGGTTTCGATTATTTCCAACTTGGTACAGTCCCTGGGGGGAAGTTCTCGGGGCTTTCTGAATTTTATTAAAGCCTCTACAGCTGATTACTTGGAGTGAGGTGCACAGGTTGGCGCATTTTAGGAGTGGAGTGGAGGCCTGACAGGGTCATGTTTAACATGTCCACAGGCAATCAATTCACCTTAACCCCTCCTGGTACTCCAGCCCTCTCCACCTAAGCTGTCCTTAATAACCAGGCAATGGCGAATTACTGATAAGGCACTGGGGTCTGTGACCTATATATCCCTCCCTGTATGTATTGGAAAAATTCACCCTGAAAGAAGTGTACATTTATAATGCAAAGAAGTGACCAAATTTAACAATTGTGCATTAAATGGCCATGAAATTCACTTTATTCCTTAGCTTGTGCCTTGCTGGGTGAAGAAGTGGAGAGAATTATCTAGATGTAAATATGTGCAATAGATGCAGCACATGAAATCATGTATAAAACATAGCAGCTATTCTGTATAATTCCAAAATAATGCTCTTTTGTGCTTATGCTATAGACTAAATAGCTTATAAAGAATCTAAAATTCAGAGAAGGTCCAAGCTGAATGTAATGTTAATGGTACAGCAATAAAAAAGCATTTTTTTCTTGTGTTTTGTGTTTTGCTGTACATTCAGTTATTAAGGCTATAATAGATTTTGTTTTTAATAACAGATTTATTGTAATGCTGGACTTTTGTCTGTTACTCTAGAAATGGTCTATATCTCAGTGGTTACACTGCATTTCTCTTACATGTCAGTGACCTCTGTGTAAGTTTTTACTTAACAAGCATGCAAAGGGTTTTACATTTGCCCTCATATGACAGTGACTAATTGCCCTGAGGATGCGAGCTGCTTGTTAGGCTAAGAGAGGACTCTCTTGCTCTTCAGCTGGCTAAATTCATTATTTCTCCTTTTCAATTCACTCTACCTCATCTTATAAAGGTTAGAAGCCAGATATGAAGGTTTTCTTTTTCTCTAATTGTATGTTGCTAATTTTCCATGTAGACTTGTTCCCGGTTGTGTTTTTCCAGCATGGATAAGCTCACACACACTGCAACTCTGAGACCACTTCAACCGTAATGTGGTGATTTTTAATTCCTTTTTGTTTTGTTTTTTCAAGCTATCAAATTAATAGGATTCCCAAACCAACCCAGCACATTAAATGTAGTTGAATCGTTTCTTCTAATGCTGCGCTATGATCAATTTTTGTCATGTTCAACAATTTTGTGCAAGAACTGAGTGTTGCAGGATTTTTAAAGCAGCTGTATATCTGCAAAGCAATGTAGCATTTATTCTCATATTATATCAGTTTTTTAAAATGCAACATTACTTATATATGTGTGTGTAAAAACACTTTATTTCTCATCAAATTGAGCTTGTAAAGACTACTTGTGTACAGTGTCTCGTCTGCTCTATTTAGCATTTTGTTGCCAGCTGTCCTGCCTCATCTCCCTGGTCAGATCCTTGTCTTGTTGTTCCTTCATTGAGGTACCTGTGCAGCTGTCAGGGTCGGGGCTGTTTAGACAATTAAGAATGTTAGACAGAGGAGGTTAGTGAATCGCCGAGAACATCAATCTGGCTGGACATTGTGCTCTCACATTACCACCCTGCTGTTTTGGTATTTATGCCCACTGTTTACACAGAGCACACAGAGGGGGTCCTCCAATCAATGCCATTATCTTTGCTAATACTATTGGTGCAGGTCTGCCAGGCTCTCATCCCTTAATGATCAAAATTAAGGCGAAATGCATCACAGAAACTTTGCTCACATAAAGCAGTTAGCATTAATCTATTGCACCTCCTTTCTTCGTGTTGTGTTATACAACAGCTGATTTTCTGCATCAATGCTCCTTCTCAAGGATATCCTCCACTCTCCACATATACAGCGTCTCAGCCACCTTCCCTTGTGCTCGGCACCGTTTCACCCCACCTTTCTCCAACCTTTGCCGCCCCTTGCCTGTCCCTGGACAGGTTTCAGCATATAAATTTGAAAATGATTTGTCCTGCCCTCTTAATAATAGATGAGAGAGCAGAGTCAGGGTCCCTTCAATAAACTCCATCCTCGCTTTAATTAGTGAACAAAAACGCCAGGCCTGCTGAGGACTCTGGCTTTGGCTCTGTGTTAGTAATTAAAACTGAAACCACCAAAAGGAGAGAAGAGGAGAAGGCTCTATTTTTAACGGGCAGGCTGTTTGGTGCCGAGTGCCCGTATAAGGTTCTGCAATAAAGAGTGATAATGAAGGTGTGAGACCTCTGGGGGCTGACTGGGCGCTCGCTACAATGGCTGCTCTCACACCAGACTGAAATACAGGGAGCAATTAGAGGAGGCACTGCATAGACTGGCCACCAGAGATTAGTTAACACCTCAGGAGCTCCGCTTCAGGACAGGCACATGCTTGTTTTCTTTCTCTCTCTTTTGCTTTCAAGATAACGCACTAAGGCCTTAATGATGAGATTTATTTGATTCAATTGTCATCTCAGACAGTGAACATTTGAAGTGGTCTTGTTGCAGGTTGTGTTTGGTAGAGATAGGGTCATTGATATTTTAAAGATTTCTGGTGTTTCTTTTAAGTTATTCACACACGTATATAAATATATAAATATATATATAAAATCCCTGTCACAAGCGTTTTCTGCACATATGGATTTTAACACTTTGACAAGCCTGAGTTGGAGGAGACCTTAAGCCTAAGAACCAATCAAGAGGACATTGTTAATGGAGGCCACATATAAGCCGTTAAGCCAGTATATGCATAATGTTATTTAATTGGAGTCATAAAAAGCCAATTAACCCCCCCACCCCCCCTTGCTCTTTCCCTCTCTCTCATTCTCTGTCTCTTTCTCTGTCAAATCACTATGAGTATGTGATGCTAATATACAAATGTGTATTCCCATGAAAAAACTGCATTATTTAAAAAATGCTGAAATAATTCCTGCAATATTTAGATATGTATAGTTCCTTATAGATAGGCAAATAAAAAGTACTTTTTTTCCTTTGAAATATCTGTTTAAAAAAAGGGGGGAGACCACAAAGGTGAGAGTTTTATGTGATCACTCTTTTTTTGTGCCTTCTCATTCTCTCAATATACGGATTTTGACAATATATTTGCTCCCAGGAAAATAGCAACAGTGGGTCGCAATATTGGATCTGTCAGGCTCAGGCCATTTAAATTTCAATGCCAGTAAAGTGGGGGAAGCAGACACTGTTAAATATGATGCTTGAATGAAAATCTAAACCCTCCAATACCTCTAAGCAATGTAACTCAATGAGATGAATTAACTGTAAATGCCTTATTCTCTGTGTGAGTGTCTTCCAATTTAAAATCTCATTATTCATATAAGATCCTGAACAAGGTGACTCTTAGGATAGATCGAATAAGTGAAGATAATCTTACCGGACAGTTTTATGCAAATAGGAAATGTATTGAATCAACTATGAGGAGAATGGGGAATCAAATAAGCTAATAAAGTAGAGTTAGGATGAAAAACACCATGAATAATGTTTCTTTCCGATCTCAGCTCAGTGCTTATATCGCTGCCTGTGAAGTTACAAAGTGTATTAATTCAAAGGATGCTGTCATTTAATGTGCATTCTCTTTAGTATTTTGCGAGTAGTATTAACAGTCTGCTTCAATAAGCTTTTCATTGACACTGAACCAGTGAGCTGCTTAATCTCTGTTGCCACAATCTTCAAATTATCACAGTAACAATATCTTAATATTTATTCACAGCAATACTTTTTCTGCAAATAGTAGTGTAATATACACCTTGAGTGCAGGTAAAAAGAGTAATCATAGTAATAATTATTGTTCTGCGAGGTTTTTCCAGACAGACTTGAGAGAGTAACCACTAATAAATGTTTGTCGGAGAGGTCCATCAGACAAGGATTGATTACAAGCCATCCCAGTCAGGGCTGCATAGGTCTGCACAAGTTCATCCATAATTCATAGTATAAATAATGTAACATTCATTACACTGAAAATATGAACTTTTGTTATGGTTTGTGTAGCCGACGTTCTGCTTATATAAAGCTAACATACTCATAGTGCTTTAATTTGTTCTTCACCCCAAGGGTGAAACCCAATGACAAATGCAATGATATAATTATAAAATAGAGTCAAAGACAAGGCTTGTAGATAAAGGAACTCTGACATGGCCGTGTGTGCTATTAAGAGGGGGAATATGTTGTATTTATTAACCTGCAGGATTAACCTTGTCCAGCGACTACACGTTAGAAGTCAGATTTGTTTACTTATTTACATTTGGTCACATGTGCGTAACATGAAAGAGCTGCTTTGTGATAGGACGGGGTAACTCTATTGGACTAAAATGATTTGCTCCGTAATTGTGTATACAGGAAGATTCGTGCTACACTTTCTTTCAGAGCTGAAGTAATTTAGCACTCAAAGGCGTCTCAAGAGACTTTTTTTTGTGGATTTGTAAGATTTATAGCAAAGACAGCTGTGTGTCAACGGCTCTGAGGCTACTGAAGGCCCACCCATCAATCCACATTAGGACTCCTTTGAACATAAGTATATTTCACTCTGAGTTAGTGACATGCCGTGTGAATCTGCGGATGTGAAATTATACACATTCGAGCAAACAGTGGTTAGAGCAAGATAAGAGTGGAGGAAAAAGCTAGGAATTCTAAAGGAGATCAGAGAAATTATGTGCAGTGCATTTCCTAGGCGTGAACTAATTTCCTAGACAAATATGTGCATGATTTGCTTTGGCATTCCAGCTAGTACGAGCACTTTTGTCTGATGAATAAAATACATGTTTGTGAACATGCTACGTTGTTCCACAGCCTACAATGCTTCCTCTGCAGCCCCTGAAATAGAAAATTGTCCTTCATTCAACCACACAGGTAAACAATTTCACTCTTACTCACAGGAATGTGACAAAGTTTGGGAATAGGGCTGTGAAAGAAAGTGAGAAGAAAGACTGTAAATCGCAAACAGAATGTCCCTGGCAGAAGGTGAAAACAGATATAATAGATTGAGTAATGCTGTAAATCTGTCAAAATAAAGGGAAACCTGTGGCGAGAACAAGAAGCCTCTCCTTCCGCTTGTCTCATCTGTCTCCGCTAAACTGACCAGGTCCATCTGGATCGAAGCATCTCATGCAGGTGTGTCATCTGCAAATCTCTCCACACATAAGGCATACTTCCTAAAGAATATTTATCTCTTCCCTTGAAAGAATCAGTCTCCTAGCTTCCCGTGTTACATTAAAATTTATTCTACACAGAAACTTTTATGTCTTAACAGCCAACATCAGCAGGCTACGCTTTTAACTAAACATGCATGCTGTTTGAATAGACCATATTTTCTCGGTGCAGAAGCACTTCCTGGCTCACTATCCCATTTGATTTGATGGGTTATTAAACACTTCTGTCAATAAAAAGCGTGGTGAATGCTAATTTCTGAACCCTCCATCGATAAATGACCATGAAACCAGTGCAAATTAACCTCTAAATGTCATGGGAAAAGCTAGTGCCACAATCATTACTGTATGCGCTTTAGAGATAAATCTTGGTGACTGCACTATAGCGGACATATAGCTGCATATCACAGGAATTGAAGTATCTATTTATGAACCATATATCAATATTAATAGGCTTTTATAAATATTAAAATCTAATACATACATGTAATTAATATTGATGCTTTATCAAAAGGCAACAAATTCTGTTGTATGTCGTCTGGGTTGTGAGCCGGTGAGATGATAAGAGGCAGTAAAGTCCCATTATATTATTGATGTTGAGTCTGTGGTATGTACAGTGTATTCCTAATAATGAGAAGAAACGAGATTATAAAATGAGTTAAAAATATGGACGATTCAATGACCATTTAGACCATAATATCCTATTAATGAGTTCTGACTTAAGAAGCATCCATGTTGTCCTGATGCTCTAAGTAGCCATAATGGTTGCCAATTACATGTTTAAAAATAGTTCTTCGCTTATTCACTTACACTTGCTGAGGGGACCTATTTTTTTTATACTGTTTTTCTTAGTGGTAAATTAGTTGCCTGCATACTAAGAGTAGACCTTCAGACAGAGAAGCACAGCGTGGCAACTTTACAGCAAACTATCCAAGTACCCCCCATCATTCAGTAGCTTGTAGAACCAGATTTAGCAGCAAAAAGGTGAAGTAATAATTTTCTGCATGACTATCAGTTTCCTCACATCATTATGAAGAATTTTGGTCTACTCTTCTTTACAAGATTGGTTCAACACATTGAGGTTTACAAGCATTCATTTATACATAGCATTTCAGTCAGGTTAAGGTCTGGTCTTTGACTGAGCCATTGCAGCATTGATTATTTTTCCACTCTGTTGTAGATTTGCCGGTGTGCTTGGGATCATTGTCTTGGTGAATGATGCCTTTTCAGCCAGACGTTGACTCTTCTAACTTGACTCTAGAATACTTTGGTATACAGAGGAGTTTGTAGTCAACTCAGTGACCGTAAGGTACTCAGGTCCTGTGGCTGCAAAACAAAACCTAGTTGTGTTTGTGCTGATATGTCTCTTACTGTGAACTTCTCCAAACACAACTTCTGGCACAACTTCAGCTACTTCCAAGGTGCACTGAGAAAAGTTTTATCACTTGGCCAACACGTTTTGGGTTGTGGCCTTCATCACAGTCATCAAGGCTATATTGTAGATAGGGCTTGTATAGTCAAAGGTCAAGGGATAAAGCTTGACCTGTAAGTTGTTTACATCGCAAGTGTTGTCACATGTTTTTTTTTTTTTTTTTTGCAATTTATCTTTCATTGATCATTGATGTAAATGTCCTGGGACATCCACTCCCGGGAAAATTAAGGCATTGTGTTAACACACCCTGAATGTTCCACACCAGGAAGCTGTTTTTATAAAGGTACTCACACTTGTTAATCAAGTACATTTGATTAGCAGCACTTGGCTGCCGAATACCCTCTTAATTCCTCTAGAAGCAATAAGGGTGAACTTTCAGAGTAATGTATATATAAAATATGTGTTTTTGGATGCTTGACCATCATGGATGGTCTTGTACATAAAAATGTAGTGTACCAACTAAACCCAATGTTACTTGTTGGATTTGTTACATGTTGGATCTAAACAACTCGAAATTTATTTCAGCATAAACTATAATACATTATCGACTATGCTACCATACAGGAGGTGTGGAAAAATGGTCTTAATTGTGCATTTTTGGTTTTTAGTAATACAAAATTATCTATTCATAGTCTCTTAAGTTGTGCTTTTAATATTGCTTTGTATTCATGAAACACAGATTTGCTTCCACACAGAATTATGTATGCTTTCAGATAATATTCAGTAAAAATAAAATCCATTAGGGCAAAAAAAGCGATGGAAATGCAAAAACTGTGGTTTTAATGCAACAAATCATTTGCCATTAACCTCACCTGTTATTTTATGGTAAGTAGGGTCTGTGCTATTCTAATAATAACTTCTAACAGAAACCAATCAGGTTAGGATCCGACCACAACATAAAAAAAACGCTGACATTGTGACCCTCTATCCATTACACATACTACTTTTTGACATGCAGCTCTACAATGGGGCTTTTACATTTTGCATTTGTGATGTTTCAGCTGTTCCAGGTGTCAGGCCTGACCACACAACTGCGATGACAAAGAGAAAACAGCCCTAATGTACGATCCTGGTCTGTCACGACAGGTCAGTAACACAGCTCATTCAGTTGCAGATGATACGCCAAGTCCCACAACACAGGCCTACAAAGAGAAAATACAACTGTTGGAGCCCTGTAAGCGCTGTAAGGCTCTGCTGTTGCTGTCTTTTTCACTGCCAATATGAACAGAAATGTCAACAGTGAGTGTCTGTCAGCACCTTGTGTCAGATAATCACAGGAAGCGGGACTTGTTATAGCTGAGTTCATAATGCTCACCTAAATCCCTGACTGGGCATCAAGTGGGGCAATATTATTCTCTGATAAGCCGATACACTGTTTTACCGTAAAACGATTATCAGTTACAACTTACTCCAAAACAAACATTGGCTGAAAAGTGATCATCAAAGGTTCACACGTGCTTACTAAAGCTCACGCCGCAGATACGCAACATAGTGCTGAGCACAAACATACACATAAAAAATATTTACTTGTTTATTATGCCTTGACATTTGAAAAACAACCAAGTGTATCTTTTTTGAATGTTAACGTCTGTGATTCGGGAATATGAATCGACCGATTGTGGCTTCTCTGTGATGTGCTCTTTAGAGTCATATCTGAGTGCAGAAGTAACCATTTATTTGCAGAGCGGATGAGAGTCTGCAGCAATATTAAATTTCTTTGCATAAATTGTTCACAGGAATTTATTCGATAGATCCAAAGTTTGTTTCCTCACTACTTTTTATAGACGGTGAATAGACAGAAGTACAATACAGGCAAGAACTCTTTCACAGTAGGGAAGTCATTAATTTGGTTGATATTGATACTGATATTGTCCCATTGGTATCACTATAATGGTGTGAGAGAAAATCAATCCAAACTTTATCCTTTTATGGATGCTAATGTTTTTGTCTCATGTATTCTTTATGCTGTTATACTCTTGCATAGAAACTGGATATAGATGTCTACGATTCAAAGGATTGTGATTGTGCACAAGTGTCCAAGATTAAGGACACAGTACTATTTGGAATGACACTTATTTTTCAGCAGTCAGTTATCATCTATTTATACTCTCTGCGTTTACTTCCTGGTTTTGTTTCATTGCTGATAGCCAGCCTGGCAAATGTGACATCTTGTTGAGACTTTGGAGACAACATTAATCAGGCATTTGAAGAGAAATACACCATAACAATCACTCTATATAGCGGTGGAGCATTTTTCGGGCAGCTCAGTATTCATGGCTGTAACTTGCATGTTTGATATATCTAGTCAAGGAGCATGCTACGTTGCAGCATTATTAAGTATTGCAAAAAAATTAAAATACAGTACATACAGTATGATTATAAATCTGAGTATCACTAATAAAGTACTGTAAATGTAGTTTTAACTACAGCCTTATATTTCTGGTTGTATTCATATTTGAAATGCTGTATTATAATATAATTATAATAATAGTAATAATAATAAACAGACCAAAAAATAATTTTTATAACATTAACTGTTGTTTTTGTGCACCGGTGTAAAATCAAAAAGAAAAAAAAAGCATAATCACATATTTTATGTGGCTTAACTATGGAACACAGGTTGTGTCCAGACCTTTGAATTAAACTGTGACACAAACTACCATACTCTGTAAATAAGTGTAGGTTTACCATGATTATTGTCTGAAAGACTTGTCTGCCAGAGACAGACTGATACTGCACAAATCAGCTTGGTAAAACACCCTTGTTAACATTTTAAACCTACGGCATCATAAAAGGTGATGCCGGGGAATTTTGGACTCCCATTCCCCCTAAATCACACACTCTTGATTTGCAATTCCAAATCTAGAACATAAATAGGGCTTCACGGCAACAGCGTGAATCCAACTAAAAAAACCTTGAATAGATTTAGAATTTTAAAAGCTAGATCAAATGAAAATCGCACAAAGGCACCAGCAAGTGGAATTGAAAGTGTGATACAGATGAGGGGGGTGTTGAAGGGGTACGGATGAAAACAGGATTAGACTCCACAGGCCTGGTTCCCACAGATTGCCTGAAATGGGGAACAGATTTAAAGCAGGTACTGTGTGTTGACAGGTTTGGAGTTTTTTTTTTTTCTCAGGCATTTCCCTTTCCTTTTTTTCAGCATGTCTTACACATTTAACTAGACCCATGTCAAAACCTGTTTACATGTCATGAAAAGAAGCAGAACATGTTCAAATCGGGTAAGCTATTGAAGAAAAAAAAACTTGGATGATTTGACAGTTTGAGTCTCTTTAATATTGCTCACTTTGAGGAGGCTGAAACAAATAATGTGCGTGCGTATGGTTTTGCTGTTCCGGTCCTGCTAAATGACGCTGTAATTGATGTTGATTAAAGTAATGCAGTTTCTATGTTGAGGCAAGTGTAAATTCTGCTTATGTCTACATGTGTTACGCGCATACAGAAGCGTACAGTAGTCCATGTTTTTGTACCTTGACTTTTTTCTGCAAATCAAATACAAGCTGCACGCTTAAGCATTTCCCTGTATGTCAGCAAGTTTTAGAGATTAAACTGTTTCATGTTTAATGGGATAAGGAGGAACATGAGCTTCTATCCAATCCTGGCCCAATTGAGTGTTTTTAATGCAATTTGTCAACTCCCTCTGCTAGTGGGATTTGTTCCATACTGTTAGATGTGGAGTCAATTACATAGTATCTCTGAAGAGTATTTTGCTTGAGAGATTGCTCATCTGGCAATATTAAAGCTACTTAGTATATGTTTGGCTGGAATGAAGGAAATACAGTTAACAGGTTTTTTTTTAATTCCAAGCAGCTTTTAAAAAATATAATTTAGTGGATGCTATTTGAAAAGGCACGATTTGCCTCTTGTTGTATCAGTACATATTAATATAGAAGTATATGTGACAGTAATAATATGGATTGCTTCTCTCAAAACAGAGAGCAAGTAAAACATTCACTTAAGTCTATATATGATTTTGAAATGTCCAATATGATTAATTACAGACTCCAAGCATTACAAATGACTCACCGGTTAATGTTAACAAATATTCTCCCTTAAGGGCCTCTATTAATAATTTCATATTCTCTCCAAATATTATTCTATCCACCTGCTGCGTGTGATCCTACCCCCCCAACCCCCCACTTTTTTTTTCTTTTTTCGTTTTGTGATCATACATAATTTAGTCCCTGGCCACATCTAATAAATGATGTTGACATATGCTCTTGCAGAGAGCACTGCCTGGAAGTGTTGGTTGATAAGCTTCTTTGCATTCTCACTGGATCCAATTTTGCCCTATCAGTGCATGAGTGTGTGTGGCTCTGCTCACATGGTCCACCAGGCCTCGAGATGTCCCGAGGCTTCCGATTAGTGACAACTGTTCAAGGAAGGGGGGGAAGAGATTTGTGTAAAATTCAAATTTGTCACCAATAGTATGGCGGTTTTTTTGTTTTTTTATTGGTTCCAGGTTTTTGACCCTCACCCTTTTGTCAACAAGGTTACACTCAAAGTCATATAAATGTGGATTTTCATGTTTGAAAACCTCTGTTCATTTTGTTTGTTTTAAAAATAGATACTAAGGAGAGTTTTCAATTGCATCCCCATTGCATGGAGTACAGAAGCACATAAAAACCAGTGTTTTTCAGGCGTAGGTGTGTGTGTACATGTAGAGGGTTTGGGAAGGGCTCGTTGTGTGTGGGTGGGGGGTCATGAGCCACTTTCACACCCACCCAATACTGCAAGCGTGCTGCGTATAAACTGCGCCCACAGAGCCACCAGAACGTGGAGATGGATTAAAAATTGAAATTGCTTTAAGCGCTTATATCCAAATATTTGTCCATTCTCAGCCTGAAATGAATTCCTACAGTTCCAACTCAACTCCACCCCTCCCACCTCGTCCTCCTCCTCCTCTTCTTCTTCTTCTTCCTCCCCGGCCCCAAGCATTACGCGAGAGAATCAATTCGATCAATTCCCCTCTACCAATTGTTTGTTGTATTTTTTTTCTGCTGACCACACCTCAAGGATTAATATTTGATTAGCCTTTAGGAGGGGTGGAAAGTACTTATTAACCTTATTTGTCAATCTGTCAGTGGCACTGTGTGAATTGTGCCTTGTGGCAGGGAGCGCAGGGCTGGAGGGGGGGAGGGGATCACTTCAGGGAATATCATGTCTTCCAATGACTGCTCTCCTCTGGATGTTTCATCATAATTATCCTTTTTAGGCTGCTGCCACAAGCATGACAGTCATTTCTGCATTTTGAATGCATTTGTTAATTGATAGTATGAGACGCTGTTCCACAATAATATAATGGTATTGATGTTTAGCTGCTGTTTCCTTCCACAATTTGCCCAATTATGCCAACTTCTTTTCTCAGTGAATTACAGGATGGGGTTATGGTCGGTAATTTAAATTCATGATGACTGTTTGTAAACAGAAAAATAGAGTGTGTTGCCATTCGGGTCATTTTCATCACATTCCATGAAGACAAAGCATTTAGTCATTTTGAAATTGACACGTAAACCTCCACACTGTAAGCAGTTCGTTTTTTTTTTCATTAGTGATTTTAATTAAGTCTTCCACACAACACTGAAATTGACTTTATGTATAATTGTTCATTATATGTCTTGTTTTCCACAATGGGGAAATTAAGGGGCCTCGAACGGATGAATCTGAGACATGATTAGTCTTGTTCATCCCAAATGTATAATTTTTTTAATGCCTGGCGTGAGCTTTGCTGCAAAGTGAAATTGATACTCGGTATATGAAAACATTTAATGAATTGCCAATTTTATTGTCAAAATCAAGCTAACAGATATTCTTTGGGGAAATTTAAGGGGGGAGCTGGATGCACATTTGAACATTCAAGCTTTGCGGTTGGACGTTCAGATTGATTTTTTTTTAAACTGACAACAACAACAAAAAAAGAAATGAAAAAACACTGTTTTCCCAGAGTTTAAAAGAATCAACGATGCTCAGATGTGTGAAAGCCAAACACACAAAAACACATACACATTATTTAATAGCCAGTGGCTTTATCTGCCTTTTGTTTAAGGAGCGCAACTCTTGCATCACAGCTTGTGCACGAGGGCCTGACTGCCTCTGTTTGGGTCTGAATCTGCTTGTGTCTAAATGATAACACCTCTCCATATTCAGCGGAGGCCTCCCAGATCTGTCTCCTCAACCTCTGTTTTATCTGTGATCATACGCCCCCATGCTATCGAGCTCAGTCAAAGACCATCCCATGGTTTGCAGTGTTAATTACAGATCCTTTGATGTGATAGAACATAGCCCTGTAGAGATTGATTACTCTTTGAGCTAAGTTGTCTTCCAATTACTTAGACAATTAGCCAACTAATTAAAATACTTACCCTGTGCATTGAAAAAGGAAGAGGAGTACTGCTGTGAGGATCTCCCTTGATATATGAGCTGCCAGGGATTCTCAGAGTGTCTCAGCTGAGGAAAAGTAGGCCTGGTGTGCTGACTGCAGCTCAGGAAAAGGGCCCAAAATGAGCCACTGCAGCAGACGGTGATAATAATGTGGATCAAGCATTTGGAGACGTTTATCACTTCTTGTTGATTGAGGATAAGGATGTTAGATCAGAGGATGAATTGATGTTTGACGATCCATTTTAGAGCCGTTTTTACCATCTGACAAATGCGAACTTCTGAATGACGAGCTCAAATATTGAATATTCCTAAACAGTTATTGGTTCTGTTGATCATTTGAATTTTATCTGTGCAGACTGCAGATGAAAAAAAAGAAGTAAAGAAGCAATGTTCAGCTTCTCCTGACAAATAATTAGTCAGTGGACTTGAAGTCACTGAAGCGTGTCTGAATATTTACACTCCAATCATTTGTAATTAGTCTGAAAATGGCAGTTTGGGACTCTTTCATTAATGGATCCGTTAAAGAATTTGGTCCTCTGATAAAAAAAAGAGGAAAAAATTTATTAATTTCTCAAGAGACTTCAAAATAATTCTACTTTCTGATAGCAAACTGTTAATGTTCTTTCACTGTTATTAAAACATTGAATAAGGTGCTCCCAGCATCAGCAAGCAAAAGCAGTATTTCTGTAGGCAGTGTGCAAAATAACCGACTCAAACTATTTCTATGGCTAATGACAAACCAGCTTATCTGACTGACCTATGCTGGTCTTAACACATTACGACAGAGCAACTCATAATGAAAGTTTTTGTCTTTATTTCATAGATGCATTAAAAATGAACACGTGGAATGCAGGAGGCACATAGTTATGGTATTAGTTATTTGTAATTTTCTCCTGGTAACACATTTTTAGTCCCAAAATTTAAACCTATTAGCAAAGGAAGAGGCTCAGGAAGACTTTGGCAATGACAACGACTGATATTTCCTCTTTTGCTTACAACCTAATCGATAATTGGTGTTTTTTTATTTCTGACTGATGCTGTTAATTGTTAGAAGTTATGGCAGATTTTATATCTACACCTGTTAAATCATAAAGCATTATACAAAAACTGGACCTGAAAGTGGATAGTGCACAAATTCAAAGTAAACGGTTATGCAGAAGATGATGCTCAGTGGTTTTCCTCATGGCCTCTTTATATGATTAAACTCAAACTTTAGCCCAGTAAGCATCACTGTCGTCTTGCATGTATTTTTCACCCACAAAGGACTAAAAGTGTATCTATTCCTACATTAAAGTTCTTACAGCATTTATTTTTTAATTACTACGACTTATCCTCACTTACTATTATGACTCGTCTCAGGATGATAAATAGCACATTTAAATCATCTTCAGACTACTGAGTATATTTCACGTTGTTTATGCTTGTCATGGCGGCTCATCTCTTAAACCATGATGTGTGTGAATCCTTTGACTCTACAAGACAACATTTCAATGGGTTAAAATTATTTATTTATTTTTTTGTGCGCTGCATCTAACCGAAGCTTGTCACGCCTATTGTCACGTCCCTTTAACCCCAGCTGGGCAACTCCATTATTGCCCCTCCATTGTAATGTTAATGCTACGTTATCTGTGCAAGGGACAAATATGCCAGGGACAATGGGGGTGTAGACATGCATTCAATTTATGCTTCCATAATTGCTTTTGATGATGTAGATAATTATGTTGTACTCTGGAGAGTTTTTGCACTAGGAAATTTACAGAAAAACCTTGAATCCTTTGTATTTTCTGGACAAGTATCCCGTGTAAATAATATCTTTCCAATTTTCCATCCAGTTTTGGTTTCATACTGTGTCGAATTTTGAAATGGCTAAGTTTCTCACTAAATGAGGGTGTTTTAATTATTGGGTTTGCAAATAAAAATCATAACTGCCAGCAATTACTTTTTAAACATGGCTGCAGAGTTATCAGAACTAAGTTAAATGCCTGTGGTGATGGCTAGAAGAGCCTCATTGTACCATATAGAGTATGATTTGTACCCGTCAGACTTAAGTTCTGACACTTTGGAGGAGAGATAACACTGTGTGTAACTACCCATCTGAATTGTATATAAAGCAGCTGGAACCTGTTCTATATCAACCAGCTATAATGGCAGAATATTGCATACACCATGAGATTTCAGTAATACCTATATAAATACCAAATACATATATATTTATGTATTCCTATATATCTATTCTTAAAAGGAATGCAAAAACATTGATTTCTTTCCCTGTTAGTTTTCCCTGCTGCCAGTTTTAAACTCACAGAGTGTGTCTGATTGAAGTTGTTGGTGCAGGCTGGATCGAAAGACCCCCTGTGATTAGGAGGTCAGCAAGTCTGAGAGATCAAACTCTCCTTCCTCATCCCCTAATCACAGATTATATAAAACAATCTTAGCACCACTTAACCTGTGCGGGAGCCCTGATATGGCTTGGCATGCTCTGTCTCTATTAATCAATCAACTTCATGCCTTCATGAGATCTGCGATGCAAATTTGTGTAATGGCTGTAGTCCCATTTCTATGGATTTCCTTGGGTGCCAAATTCCTGTGACATACATGTAGGGCAAATACGGGGCTAAAACAATAAATAGCAGCAGCAGAAGCAAATCTCTCACTTTCGGATTTCACAACTCACTCCGGTTACATTTGGAAAACATCAAGCATGACCAAATATTTAAATATTGCAACTGCTAATGACTGAATTGGCTTGCAGATAGATGTTACTGTGTGCTTAAGGATTTATAATCAAATAAGGATTTTCTCAGTTATGCTGTACAATAGCATCTTCCACGAAATTCATCCTGGTGTTTCTCTCTGTCAGATCTGTCATTTCTTCCTCAGTTTATTCTCACTGGAGAGGTGTAGTATGATGATACTGACAACACAATTTAGGGAGCAGAACAAACTCAGCTGGTTTTGTTTTCTGGTGGCAGCTGTGTTTGTCTCTGTCTCTAGTATGCACTTAACCGGTGAGGAAAATGATAAATATGTGAGTGTTTATATTCAATATCTTTCACCTCTGTTGTCAGACAAAAAGGCATAAATGGTGACTTAGAGACTTTCAAGCACAAGGATTTTTTTTTTTAAATATGAAGCTGTTATGATTAAAAGAAAAATATGTTTTTTAATCCAGCTCCACAAGTAGAAAGCATAGCACTTAAATGAAAAATAGTGATAATATACTTTTTTATTTTAAATTAGCACCACATAGTGAATTGAGGAGAAGTCAAATGTTAAGTTAATTTATAAGAGTGTTACACTCACAGAGGCTATTATTCTACTGCAAACTTAATAAGCGTAATAATAACAATGTATTGACTTTTAATTTTTAATTTTGATTTTATTATTATTTTACCATACTTGGTAACACTTTAGGGTGTGCATAAGTGCCACTGATTAGATGGTTATACCATTGAATTTAGCAGCATTTGAAAGAAATTAATATTTTGAATGGTCATATTCATGTCAGACCCACTAGACCACCACTGTTTTCCCCCAGTGACCTCATAATAAATGCATATTGGTAGTAAGTAAGGACGTTTTTGTACATGAAAGGTTGGATTGCAACATATAGATATTTAATACATGTGGTCCATTCATGTAACAACAAAGTCCAATTGTCAGCGGTGGTTAAGGCTGTCCACAAAATCCTCAGATCCTTCCTAACAATATGTACTCTAAAATGATGTCTTGTTATCACAAATTCTCTAGTAGTTTGATACCTTTAGGCAGTAATTAGGAAGTTATGAAGGGAAAGGAAAACTTAGTTGTGAATATTTTAATGTAATATATTGCTCAAGACTTTATGATCACCACTGTTCCATAATGAGCTTTTAAGCAGAAGTGAATGAGGTGATTTACATATCTATTATCATTCACTTGTTGTGCATTAGAGATTAGTACAATGTTCACCTTTGGTTTTCATTGTTTACTCAGTCCTGACAATGCGCAGTTAAATGCTATACTATGGTGGCCCTGAGAGGCCAAACGGACTGCAACTTAAAAAACACCAGCAATAAGAAAAACGCTGCAAAAGCACACAAAACACAACAGAAATAGGAAAACGACAACGGAAATAGGAAAAAACAGATTTCCAAAAGTACAAAGGAAGTGTTTCTGGGGAGACAATAACCCGACGGACCAGTTGCAGGAACCAAAATATGCTAAGAATTCCGCTGGGAGACACTTAAAAGAAGTGGAGGATCTATCAGTTTTGTGAGGAAAGAAAAGATGAGAGGTAAGTGTGTTAGCCTAACTATTAGCCTAAAAATCCGTCAAGCGTATTATATGAATCATGATAAAACACGCCTACCATGTTTTGGGTTCCTGCAACTGGTCCGTCGGGTTATTGTCTCCCCAGAAACACTTCCCTTGTGTTTTTTCCTATTTCTGTTTTGTTTTTTCATATTTCCGTTGCTGGTGTTTTTTAAGTTGCAGTCCGTTTGGCCTCTCAGGGCCACCGTACTATACTGCACTCACCAGCTAGCCTCTAACTGTGCCTGTCTGCTTTTTAGTGCTGAACAGGTAGTGCATTTTCTGTTTAAAGAGCTTGTTCTCTGAAAATAGCTGCCTGCTGTGAAAACAGCTAAACGATGATCTGAAACTCTCTATGATACTTGTAAAGCTGAGGGGAGGTGAAGATTTGAGCAATAGTTTTGATAATCTGTTGGTTCATCTCTAGCGGAAACCTCTTGCACAATGCCACATCAGAATATAAATTGCGGCTCTTTTAACATATAAAAAATGTCAGATTTTTAACAGTAGCTGAGTGTTTTTACAGCATACGATCGACACTTTTTCAAAATGTAACTTTAATAGTTTTGTTTTGTTTTTTGTTTGTTTTGTGTTTTTTTTGTTTTCCCATTCTCTATGTCATCATGCTCCTGGCATCAATCAGAAGTAAAAAGCAAGAAGGTAAATGGTGCCTGCTGACTATATCTCAAGTTTAATGTTTGAATGTTTTTTTTGTACCATTAAACTCTGCAGTTTTCTTGGTATGACAGTTCATTTTTTTGTTTCTACGCTCTAAATGTTCATGATGATGCTACTGAGGGTCAGTTTCAATGTGAGGAAAAAGGACATGTTCCAATATGCACTTTGAATCTCTAGGCCGCTTCATTGAGGCCAACCATGTAATGTCCCTCCCTGCTGCTGTATACAGTCTAGGAGCTGCATTAAATGGCTGCTCCATCTTCTGAGGCTGGCTGGGCTGCTTATGAGAGGAACATAAACTACCACGCAATGTCCCATTGTCTCTGGCCACTTAGTTCCTCTCATTGTTGGAGGTTATTTTGCCCTTATGAGGGGCAGAAGGTTTTCAGTGTCAGTAGCGGGTGATTAATGACTCACTGTGGCTCCCTCCTGCTGAAAAGTGCATACTCAGTCTAGACTAAGATTTCCCTAACCTACCACCTCCCTAGCAAGGGGACATCCACTCACCAGTTGAGGAATTTTCAGTCCCATAGAGGCATGTGTCCCCCTAACTTATTTAACATATTTGTTCCAGTGTCTCAAAAAAAACTTGACTGATTTTGAAGTGAAAAGTCACATTTACATCTTGAAATTCCCTTGTGGTTAATCACGTCTAATTAACTGAACAAAGTGGAGATATTACGAGCCACTGTAAATGTTCTTTTTGTTTTTTTAGCATGTGATATCTGCTGTATTTCTTGAAGTTGCCCAGCAGTAAAGATATCTAGTCGCAGTACTGGAGATGAGCAGTGGTTGGTGTATAAATATGATTTATAGCGCATAGACAATGAGACAGACCCGCCTTCTGGTTGGCACCTTCGACAATCCCTCAAATCTCTTTGTATTTTGAGCAAAGACCAAAAGAAAACACTCCTGAATAATAAAGGCAGCATTCCTCGCATATGAGGTGCATTACAAAACAGGAACAAAATAATGAATACATTTGGGTGAGGGGCTTTTTCACAGAGACGTAGTGACTTCCAACTATGGAAACCATGCAGGGAGCCACCTTTGTCTCCTGACCTTTACCATCAAACACTATTCCTGTTTCCAAATCCCTTCGAGTGCAAGAAACAACCAGACTCTGTTGGGGCCTATATGACTCAAATTATATCATTTGTCCAATTTGCTATTGTTTCATCCATGTCAGGATAATTTGCTTTGGGTTTCTCTGTAATGTCTTGGGTTTTGTCTACCCCCTTGAGAGCCCTGCTATACACTGTGTGCCCTAGATAGACTGTTTATCAAGTGCCCTGTGTTCTGTCAAGTTGACTTTCCAACCATGATGCACAGATAAAATGTACAGCTTCATTTCACTGGCAGTCTCAGGAGGAATAGGCCTGTGACCGCAGCAGGAGCCTGTTTACCTGGGGTATTAATTGGGTCACAGTTAAAAGCGCGGCGCAGACAGTCTCGCTGAGGATAAAGACAAGGCAGTCATCATTACTCAACACCTACTGTATAATGACAGCTTCATCTCTCCCTCAGTAGCCATCCCACTCCTAATTAATCTCATCATCTCTCCTAACAGTTGGACAGTCAGCAGCCAAACAGATTTAACATATGTTATTATCACTATTGCTCTGAAACCATTTCACTTACAAAGTGAAAAGTAGATCTGTCATTATATTTTTGCGAGCAGCCAAGTCAGCCTGTCAAGATCACAGTTGTATCAGTGTGAATTCAGCCAATTCTACAAAACCTTGCAATCTATTTCATTTTATTTTGAGTCTAGGCAGCAATTAGTCTTCTAAATGTGTGTTCATGATGAGGCTGTATGAATCATAATTAATTTTCGGCGTTAAATTGATTCATCAAAGGACATAGTATTTCAGTTTTTTGCCTCATATAAGAGCTTGAAGCTTCACAATCAGTGTCAGATTTTGACAACTGGTGGCAGAGCACTCATTAATCAACTCGTGAACTCGGTCATTTCCTGCCTCCTGGGTTCACTAGGCAAAGACAGCAGTCAGAGATGGTGACCACCAAACGCAGTGGACTCCCTGACAGCTCCGTCTGGCTCCTCCAAATCATACAGACAACCTTTCCTGTGATGACTGCAGCCAATTCACAGGAACGGGGAGAAATCAGTTGTCTTTGCCATTAATAATACTGAAGTGTTGAAGCATCATCTTCTGCCTCATCTACTGCAGGCAGGGTGTCATGCTTCTCCAATTAATTGCTTGCTTGCCAAATGTATCTTTGCGCATTATCTTGTTATATCTTTTGATTGCATGTGCTTAATCCTTATCATAATTGGAGTTGCACACTGCCACTGGGCCAGTTATGTCTCATACCAAATTAGGCTTAAAATTGTTTACTGAAATATAGACGCTGCTCACTTTAGCCATGAATTCCACAGAAAACAATGTTGGAAAATAAGAGATTAAGAATGAGAAAGAAACATAGACGTACTGACATTTCGGTTGGGCATCTGTTGTTCTTTTTTTATTCTGTCAGGCAATGATTTGCTTCCACATAAAGCAGTCCAAGCTCTTTGTGTGTTTTATTGGTTCTTGATTGCACATGAACAATTCTCTGGGCAAACAAATCAGTCTATTCAACCATCAGGGTACCGGTAATTCAGTGAAACTAGTCCTCCCTGGAAGTGTTTTAAGTCTCAGGCAGAGACCAAAGAGGAATAACAATCATAACCATGAATGGGCTACATGGGTAATGGAGCACCACCTCTGCTGCTGCTTGCTGTGTGAGGGTGTTGTTTTTACACAAATTGTGAGACGTTGTCACATTGTAAAGGCAGCAAAAGGTCACGACAGCACCTAAAGTCATTAGCAAAGCTCAGAGATGATGCATTAATTCAATCAAGTAGCATGAATTAAAATATACCCGACCGTAGATATTCACATTATTTCAAAGTGTTGGAGGCAAATGTTAAATGGGCATCCAATTCGCCAAAAAGACAAATATATATATGTTTTTTTCTTTTTTCTTTTGTCTATATCTATCTATCTATCTATCTATCTATCTATCTATCTATCTATCTATCTATCTATCTATCTATCTATCTATCTATCTATCTATCTATCTATCTATCTATCTATCTATCTATCTATCTATCTATCTATCTATCTATCTATCTATCTATCTATCTATCTATCTATCTATCTATCTATCTATCTATCTATCTATCTATCTATCTATCTATCTATCTATCTATCTATCTATCTATGCTGATCCCTTGAGCATGAGTTAATTATATCACTTATGTAATATAATTAATTTAAATTTCTTAATTTAAATGACTATAAATTTGTATTATAAGTTTTTATTCTAAATTATTACTCCATCAATCCATTCAGGTAGCAGTCTACATGTCCAGGACACACCTGGGGTATTCCTGGGGGAACACAAAGACATTCCTACTGAAATACTGCGTCTCCCTAATCACCCCCATCCCCTCACACTTGTGGCTACAAACTTGATAAAGCCGAAAGGATTATACCCATATTTATAAAATATCTTTGGTATCGAAATATATCAGCAAACAGTTTCCACCATACTGTTAGCATTTAGATCTATCAAAATCTATGGCAAAGTGACTTTTTGACTTGACCTCTGTGAACACTTCCCTGCTCAGTTTACTGGTTCAGCCACTCATTTTGGGTCACCTGGAATGAAAAATAAAGTGTGTTTTGTAAATCTTAACCATACTTTTATTATGGGGGATTATTTGTGGTATGAAACTCTGCATTCATTGGCCAACAATGTGTTAATCATAGCTCAGTAGCCAACAAGCATGTGGTTTCACAGTCAGACCCCCTCCTCGTAACATCCGGGGGCTTTTGCAACAGAGATTTTAGCAGGACTTCAGAAACCAGTCTCTGATGTCACAGTAGCTACATCCATCTTTTATTCTGTCTATAAGAACACAGAAGCCATAGACAAAGAACAGCTATGTAATAAAGTTACACTGAATGTCAAAAATAATCAATCTATCCACTGCAGCCATTGTTTTTAGTGTATTTCTATGCTTTTTTCTCTTTGTGGTAAGCTTCATTGCTTCAGCCTTATACCTTTGCATGGTATCATCAGGCTAAAAAAGTTTGATGTTTGTGGGTTTTTTGGAGGTTGTTTGCATTGGTTGCATACAAAAAATCCTTAAATCTGCTTAGCCAAAGACCTGACATGATTTGCACTCAAATTACTTGAAGTGGGTGAGACTGATTTCGAAACAAGTGATGATACATACTTTTATCAGTCGGTTTGGCCCCTATCAGTCCAACCATATCTCACACAGTGCTTATGAAGTATACTGGCTATATCTTAAAAGTTAAACTCTCAAGAATAATTACTACAGTGTATTATTTTTAAGGTGAGGGGGCTTTGCTTATCTTTGGATAATGATTTGTAACTTTAAAAATAAAGGACTGCTTGTATCACTCCAGCTCCAGCTTGCGTATACTGCGCATGTTAAGTCACTGTACCAATGTGAAGTGTGAAAATAGTTATTATTAAAGTAAGTTTATCCACAAGACAAACTAAAGTATATTGGATCAGAAATACACAGAAAGCTCCTCTGAGGATTTTCAGTTTACTTTGGCACAATAAGAGCAGCAAAGAAGAACAGCGATAAAGTCAAGTGAGCAGTTTTACTTAAGATTGAAAAAAGACTCATGAATTTAGACAAATTATTAGAATTACTGTCTTTCTGAAGCACATATTCTCATACTTGTTCTCAAAACTTTGTAGCTTTCATGACTTTATGCTAATTTATCAATTGTTTATGCTTTGTACAGTGTACCCTTTCTATAGTCTTCATTAACAGCATTTTAAAGGTGTGAGTTAAAAGCTTTGGGTTGATGCTATGTGCCCAGCTGCTGGTCCAGTCTTAAGACAGTATTGCAGGTTCTTGTTCTTATCCTCTGCAGTCTCTATGGAGGTATATTGGCAGACGCTGTTTGCTCTGTTAATTAAATTTCCTCTTTGCAGCAAATGAGGTCATATTCCACCATTGGTGTAATGTGTCTCTCATGTACAACAAAGAGAATGCAGAGAGTCCAGGAATCTTTACTGAAACAATCAACTATATCATTGTTTGTCTGTGGATCTATATTTTTGAGGAGCATCACCATGGTGAAATCTGATGCCACTGCTTGTGGTTTTTATTGCTTCAATTTTACAGACAGTTGGGATTAATGTCAGTCTCTATAGCTTCCAGGAAAAAAAGGGCAATAATATAGGAGTCCTTTCTATTATTCCGTGGCCATACAGGATGAAATAATTTGTTCTTAACTCAGCCTGCAATGCTGTTAAGATTGTTACTGTATGCCATTTAAAATGCTATGCATCATGATTCTTGTCATATTGACATACTTAGAGATGATCTCCAGGGTGATTGTTAGTACCAGAATGATTTTTTCAGCCCTATAAATAAGTATATTTTCTTCTCAGATAAGGGTGATTTTGACATACACTATGTGCTTATAAACGAGGATATGTACACACATTTGACAGACACAATCAGGGTTAGGAAAGGACACTGCTGAGTGTCTCATTTGTTTACATTTGCACATGCTGCCATAACTGAATACCACAATAAAAGACATATTCTTCAACTAAGAAGAAACAGTTATTCCCTCTAACTGGAAATGCTCACTTCCAGTGAATAAGTTGGACTGCAAAGATAAGTTAAATAAAAGTGGCAATCCAATTAAACAGCCCAGGAAATTTCCATTTTGATATAATTTTCTGTCTTTAGCCATGTCTTTTTTTTTGTTATAAAACACTGAGGCTGAAATGAAATCAAAGGCTTTTATTTACCTGTTCCTAACCATTTAAAAAAAATCCAGGACCTGTATTACGCAGATATGACAATGTCATTTTGCTGAACATCATTTTGCATGTTTTAATTAGTTCAAAATTCAGCATGACAAAAAAGAAAATAATAAAAATAATAATAATAATGTTTGGGAGCTAAAAATGAAGCCAGACAAGTATAAATTTGATGAAATTTAAAATGGTCAAAACAAAACAGTTGTGCATTTAGATTTTTTTTAACAACTTGACTGATTGGAATAAATTATATTATCAAATAGCGTAAGAGGAGTATTGGTCTTGAGCCAATCAAAGGCACAGGCAAAGCCTATGGTAAAATTAACAGGGTGGTTTTACTCATCAGTGAAGTAAGAGGAGAGCATAATGCTCTGTACTGCTTTCACCACCAGTGGCAGAACACTTGATCACAGGGAAGTTCAGTCATATGCATTTACATAACAATACTCCCACTAGAGACTACTGATGCATATATGACTGGTGTAGTAGCATTGTGGCTCTGCATTATGAAGCAACAATGAGTCTGACAGGGGCAAAGCAAATAATACAGAGAGGGTCTTGGCAGCACAATGAAAGTGTATTGTCTAATGAACAAAAGCATAAACTCCTCCTCTTAAAATGAACTATGGTGGATAGATGAAGGAAAATGTAAGACACTAACATTTCAGCAAAACTTTTTAAGAGTAAACCTTAAAAGTTGAAGAATCCTTAAAATAGATACATTTCAACCTAACATGACAACATACTAATATCATATAACACTGTATTTACTGATAAAAGTAAAAATATGATGTTCTGTGCATTAAATTACCAGTTCATATTATCAGCGACAAATTTATAGCTTAAGGAACTTTTAGAACATTGTTGTCTCTGTGTGAAATATACAGTTATACACTTGCAAAAACTTAAACATTCTCACTTTCAAGAATAAAATAGCCAACATAACCAAGGATTATGAGCACTGTGAACATACTGTAGTTCTGCTTTGAAATGTGCTATTGCTGCACTTAGAATAGCTCAAGAAACACATTCCATAATTTCTGCAATAACTGGAAACAAGAGAGGATTTTCCACACCTTGTAATCTCTGATGTCACAGGGATGTGTCCCTTCATAGAGAATGGGGGTGAAAAAATGTAAAAAGGTCATAGAGAGAGCAGTCCGGGCAATTTTCTGGTCATCAGACTACATTTTCTGGCTTTGAGAATAAGGACTAATAAAAGTATTTCCCATTCACTGACTCCCCTTCAGGCTATATGGCTGTTCTTTGTTCTCTTACCAAACGGTGTTTAGGATCAAGATGGTCCAATGTGCTTTACATCATGACTGCATTGTGATCAAAATGTTTCCATCTAAAACCTTAATTTGAATAAATACAGTGTTATACCAGTGTTTTACTCTATGTAGAAGTGATTTATACGTGGTTTTCATTGTCTTGCTTTTATTATGTGGATGTTCAAAGAACCTAATATTACCCTAATTGAAATTAACGATAGTAACATCGTTAAAAAATGCCAGTGTAAACATAATAGAGAGAAAGGTGGCGATAACACTGTGGGCTCACAGCTAGAGAGGGGCCATTAAAATCTTAGCAGGATGCATGAATTAATTAAGCAATATCTTTTAAGCATCCCAAAACTTCTTAGCTATGGCCCTCGTGATATATTCCACCTTAATGAATAAAGGGAATATTTTGGTAAACAAACCTGAAAGTTATTTTTTAGGGATTTCACAGTGGAATTAGACTTCTGTCTCCAAAAAAAAAAAGTAAAATACAATATAAAAAACATTATGTCACCTGATTATTTGTCTATTTAAATAAAATGACATTTATTTGGCGTCTGTGATTGTACAGTAAAATCAGTGAGCTACATCACTGGTTGACATGCATCACACCAGACAGCCACTAATGTTAATTTAACTAATGTACAAGTCTGCACTCGTGTAAGACTCTTGGGCCTGTGCCAGTATTCAGTCTATAGCACTGGCTAAAATATAATCCGTGTCACCAGCATGTTTTTCACATTTTAAAGAGACAGAGTCCAGAGTTCAAATGAAATCCACTGCAAAAGATCACTTATACAGTCAGCACATTCTATCTTCAATCCATGAATTTTACATATGAGACAGGACAACAGTTTACTAGTTTTTAAGTACTATTTAAAAAACGATAAAATAAAAACAAGAATAATATTTAAGTAGTTTAATAAACTAACACAAATATATTATTTTGGGATAGTAAGCTGTACTGGTTTAATGAAATGTTACACGTTACTGCTACACCAAGCAGAACTACCGAAAAAATATATTTAAATTATGTGTTGATTTGAAGAAAAAGAAAATCCTGGATCTCTCCACAGCAGCTGAATATACACCAAGATGATTTCCCGTTGTAGTGTAGTTTTTGGTCAGAATGACACTGAGAACACATGGAAGATTAAAGAAGCTGATAGGAAGTCTCTATTAAATTTGCATTAACACATTGTGTAAATCTGCTGATGATTGCCTCACAGAGACCCCGTGGTTCAGCGTGCCATCCCCAGCTTCTGTACACTGGCCAGATGGCCACTTCAGAATGAGATTGACACAGTGTTTCAAGCTGATTTCATGCTAACTCTCTGGAGAGGGAGACAGACCATCCGCTCTGTTGGGAATCAGGATTACAAAATAGCCAATTAAAAAGGAAAGTGGTGAAATCTTGGCCTGATAAGGTGGAGATTAAATCGGTTATAGTTTATTAGGCAAAATTACTTATTAGAAACTATTCCTCTCCAAACAGATTTCCATTACCCGCCCAACTCCTTTTTATCTGCACTCTTTTATCTGATGGCTGCACTCTGTAATTATGAATCTTCCAAATAGCAATTATGACACCAATTGGACAGCATTTCCTCATACATTTCATTTATTCTCCATTATGGCCTTGAAATACTGAACATCTTGAAAATCTTCTTAGAAGAGAACAGCTGTGCCTGACCTCACTTCTACATAGAAAACGCCATTGAAATTATGGTGGAAATTATTTAAAAGAAGAGGGATCTCGTTTCATTTGTTACCATTGAACCCTAAAAAAACAATCATGTCAGATTTCTGTCCCTATTTCTCAGCATCCATCATGTGCCCACCCGGTGCCATGTGTAATTACTCCTAGAGAATGGCTGAGCAGATGCGAGGGCTGTGGGTGAGACTGAATCAGGAGGCTCCAGTGGGTCCCACCGTCCCTGGATAACTGGTCCTTGCTCTGCTTTGGAGGCATCTGTGCAGCACCTGTGGACAGAGCAGCACCCCACCTGCTACCAAACATCAGCTGTCTGTTTTTCCTCTGAAGCCTTGGGCCTCCCCTACAGCCTGTCTTCCAGGTCAGCCAGGTTCATGAGAAAGCCCACTTTAAGCTTTTCTCACCTCCCCCTCGTTCTTGAACATTAAAGATCTCCTCGGCTGGTCTGAGGTTGATCTGTTACCTGGGACATCCTCTGACCCCTATGCTGCCAGGCCTGCCTCCTTTAACATTGTCAGTCTCACCATACCTGGGAGCTCCGCAGCGATTGGCCAGCTGCAAAACACACAGGCAGTTTATTATACCTTCCCTCTTTGCTCAAACCAAACACTGAGCTCATATCTGAAGTATAACGCCGGATCCCTTCATTCTCTTCTAAGGACCCAGAATAGTCGCTGAATCAGATTGATATAGATTGAATTCTTACCCTGGCTATTGTGAACAACCATTTGTATTCATGAAATCAAAGTATTTACCTCAGAGATGAGCATCTACTATGTATTGGTACATATACTGGAAGCTGAAGTGTTGATAACATGAAGCAATAATACCCGATCGCATTTCCATCTCACCTTTCATCTGAGAATCCTAAAGCCCTTTACTTTGGGTGGAGATAACCAATCCTCTGCCAGTACAATGCACATGAAAGTAATTGCAGCAGGCAGATGAAGATTCATTAATTATTTTATTTTTTTTTTAGAAATTAGAGCAGTGTGATCTTGACAGTGAATTTAATACCTATACGTGCAAATACTATGGCACATATTATTTTTTAGCATCCGCTCCAAATGCCACTTGCATTTTAGCTGAATATAATAATTTCCATCAGGAACTAAGAAGTCTTATCGAGCGATTAAAATGAAAAGGTTTGAATTTTCATTGGATTTGGTGGAGCATATTTAAAATCCAGGAATGAACACTTTGAATGGACGTCTGACTGTTGATATTTACGGATCATCATAAGGATTAAATTGACCAAAAAAACAACAATTGTGCAGCCTGTTTTTTTTTTTTCAATAGTAGAGTATTATGAAGCTAAATTTGTCAAAATTACACATTATGTGCAAAAAAAATAATCTGAAAGAAATCTTTCAAACAAATATTGAAGGGAAAGTGCTGTTGCTGCACTGCATTAGCATCAGTGCTTTGGCGCTTTGGCTAGTGGTTGTTGGCAGGTCTTTAAAGTTACAGTGTTTTCAGTCCATCAGTCTGTTGGCCACATTGGTTTAATCTGTTGTTGGCATATTCAGAAAAAATGCTTCAGCTGTTCTATCAGTTCAGTAAAATGGCTTAATGAAAAACTGGCATTGTTTCATTGTGCCATTCATGGCATCGCAGCATATGTGATGCTGCTGCCTTCAGTAATTTTCATATGCATGTTCATATGTTACTCTATATGGAGAAAATAAAGAGGAAGGACTTCAGCTGTTGGAGCAGAGGCTCTCTGTGCAGATATTGCACAAAGCGCTTTGATGAGGGATATTGGGAGACCCTATTTGATTTCATTAGGAGGAAAAATTAGATGAAAGTCTTGATCTCAGAGGACACTTAGCAGTGCCTCTGGCAAATTGACAGACATAATGCTGTTTGATTTGCAACTAAAACAGAACAGCTGACTAACAATAAACGTATGTTACAAACAGAGCATTTGGTTAAACAAATGCATGCCTCGTACTGATTAAAAAAAACAAGTGGAGTATCACATGACTGACAACTAACACACCACAGTGCCTTTATATGCATCCATGTTGCCACTCAATACATCTGCTTTACCACATATGACAGGCAAAAATTATTGGTATTGACAACAGTGCCATTTATAATCAACATAATTATGTTCATTTGTTCAATTTTTTATTCATTTGTTTGTTATATTATTCAAAGCTATTATAGAACTAACAAATCTGCTTGCATGACCATCAAACTGCTCTGGCAGTGGCAAATATTTACACATAGTAATCCTCCCAAAAATCAATAAGCATCCCTTCTATATCTTTCCACTGAAACAATAATTGCAGATTTTCATGTGCTCGGTAACACTTTGATGTGGTACATTTTTAAACTAATGGTCCATCTTATGCATAGTGGTCTTCTGATGAACACAAGTGTGCCTTTTTGCACAATTACAGATCACATTTGCCAGCCCCTGGCCTACACAGAGATCTGTTTTCACATGGCGTTCTGGTCTGAGTGGCTGTCAGGGTCTTCTTTATTCATCCGTAGCTGACAATCATACTTTATTGAGAATGGAAAAGTGACGGCTAATTGATTTTACAGTGATACCGATGGAGAGACAATGAATGTGCCATCAATTCAATCCGCTATTTAATGGTTCCAATTTAGTCTGTAAATGCTCACTAAACTAATTTTACTGGGTGCGCCAATCTGAAAAGCTATCATATCTCTAATCTCCTCCTATATATTCATAAGGAAAAGGGAATTTAGCCAATTCCAAGGTGTGGAGATGATCTGTTAGTGCAGTGTAAATGTTTAGAACGTGGCAATTGAGTTCATTTATAAGGATATGAAAAGTTTTATTGGCAGGGTCAGTGAAGTGGAACTGTTGGATAATAGGCAGTTACCGAGAAGTGTTTGAAGGCTATGAAGCATAGAGATGTAGGGAATAAAATGCCGGGACATACCGTAATCGGAAGCTAAACTGAAATTCTGAAACGGCACGGCTGTTAGATTCCCACTGATAAAAGGTTCAGTGGCAGAGGCCATTGCTATTCAACCATCTATTTATTTTCCTCTGTGCAAGCTCTTCAATTTTGGCCAAAAGTGGGAGGCAGTGAGCCGCATATGCCAATGTGGTGTGAGATGGTGATGTGGATGCAATGGGCTCTATTTTTCCATCAGAGCATTTCCCAAACCCAATCATCATCGGATATGGCTTTGACTTCACAAAGAGAACAGGATGTTAATATGGCTATTCTCTCAATAAAGGGAAAATACACAGTAGTCCTTTAAAGATGAGTTCATTCAATTCACAATACAATTCAGTGCCCATCAGTGTGACCCCAATACTTCCTTTCCCTCTCCTATCATCTCTCTTCTTTTCAGCCCCCATCTCCCTGTTTATTTTTCCCCCTTGGTCTTACATAAACCAGCATACCCACATGTTTTATGTCTACTTCCTCTCCTCTCTATTCCTACCCTCATCCTCCTTTTCTCCAAGGTCTTGCCTTTGTTACATCTTTCCCAGAATTGCTTTTTTTTGTTTTGTTTTTGTGAGATATGTGCGATTGAGGTCAACAGCTACACTGTTTTCTTTCTTTCTTCTTCCTTTTTAAAAAAAAATTCATTCCCCTTTGCTTTGAGTTTCATGTAACCTGGATAGATTTCAGCAGGGACACCTCTGATCACATCCTGTCACTATGGAGAGATTCCACCCACAACCCCCTAGAGTGACATGCTTTGCGCTATAGCAAAGACCATTCCCACCCCGCTGTTGTTTGTTTACGAGCTGCCGTTTAGACATCCATTTAGGCTATTTGAGCAGTAATGTATGTAGGCCTAAATAGATGGAATCAAGGTTTTGGAATTGATGTTTGCGTGTTTTCCAAATGAAGGCCTAAAATGAGATCCTCTTTTGACCTTTCCAGATGAATGCACAGAAAACCAGAGATGATGATTCATTGTTTTTGCTTTTTTTTTTTTTTTTTTAATCATGAATGTTAATAAAATGGCGAAGACGTGTTGAGTGATGTCCCAGCGGATGTACACAGAGCAGGTAACTTTAGCAATTAGTTTGCAGGAGAGTATTCCACTTTGGGATGCACAGACAGCGTTTGTGTCAGAGCTTCCTGATTAGTTTACGGTGATATTCCTTTCGGAGGAGGTAGCCCCACATGCATGCACACTCCCATGAGGAAGAGATGTAAATATAGTAGATGTATTATTGCCATCAAGACAACACTTGCGCCTGTAACTGGCCTTTCTGAGTCTGTCAAACCTTCATGAAATATTGATGAAAACCTCCTTGGAAAACATTGTTTTTTGTCAGAGGTACCACTCCATAAATTATTTCAGTGACAGTAGATAATGACGGACAAACAAATATATGACTTTGATCAATATAAAACACGGGCACATTTAGACTAGTTTTTGTAGAATTTTTAGGTTAAATGTTTAATCCTGCACATCTTGTAGGCCGCCTTTGGTAATTTCACCGAGGAGCAAAATCATTTCTTTATTCATAAATTAAAAGTGGAATTTAATAGGCTTTTCTTTCTTTTTGAGGGGCTTGATTAAAATATCCATTATGAGATCAGCTCTTTAGTTTCTGTGTTGTGGATTACTTTTATCTTGGCAGACATAAATTATGAAACTCTGCTCTGCTCTCTGAGGTTATTGCCTAAAATGTATCCTTTGTCCCATTATTTTCAGTCATATCCGTGCAACATTTATCCAATAGCTTTGATTTCAATCCCGACTGTTTCATTTTCTCATGATGTTAACACACATCATGATTAAATATCCACCATTAAATTTTTATTTTTAATTTATAGCATTTTATTTTTCTCGCTTGGGAAGTTGGCCACTCTTATATTTGTCCAATGTGATTTGCACAGTTTTATGGGAGCCAATGTAACTTGGAAAGTGGCCTACAGTTTGTTGATGAGAGCAATGGCACCATGACCTGAATTAGAGGGCCACTGTTGCCAAATACAGATGCTGTGACAGAGGCAGGGAAAATACCTTTAATCCCCGACAAACAAGCATCTTTGGCTGTGGGTGTTTTTTTGTGTTTGGTGGTGAAACCATGTGAGGGCCGGGGTTAAACAGAGGCTCCCGAGTAGCCAGGGGAGCCCAGCTCAACACAGATAAGGGTGATCATGCTGAAAATGACTTAGGTAAGACCCCTATCTCTGGATACCCAGCTAGAACAAGCTTTATCAAGCCTCGTCCTGATCTAGATCTTAAAGACCAAACTGCATGAATTCCCCCAGCAGAGAGGTTATATAGTGGGGGCAATGGATGCTTAGCTTCTTTCAGAAGGAGGGCTTACCTTTTGCCAGATGGGCGCTGGGGCTGCCAAGAGAGGTCATCTTCAACTTACAGATCCGACTAATTTATCTGTTTATCTATTTTTTTCCCACATCCCCCCCTGTAGAGTTTGGCACTGAAACTGACTGGTTGGCCAAGAATTTTAATTTTACATTTGCAATCTGTCTATGACAAGGTTTTAACAGGACAATAATGCCATGTTTGATTGGAGAGGAAAAAAATTAAAGCAGTGTTATTGTTGATCCCTGCTGAGATCTGGTTTTAGCTGCCTCTCCTGTAATTTCATTTCAGTTTAAAAAGATGACAGTTGGTGATTGGAGGCTTTTACTTTCCATTATATCCTTCTGCTTTACTTGGAATGCATCGTGTGCCAAAGCACTCGGCTCAGGTCATCTGAGTGTGTGGTGCTTAAGAGCACAAACCTCATTTTCAAATTTATTTCAATAGTGGAGAAGAGATAACAGTGTTTCAGTGAATCAAGAGTATTCCCTTTCAAATCACATCATCCAAGTCCCAACACACTTGACTCTGGATTAGAAGAACCAGATTAAAAAGCTCAATTTAATTAGAGTGAATGGATAGATCTACCACTTGAAAGAGCAATAAGTAAGGTCCCACTTATAGAGAGATATCTGCTGGCCCGCTGAGGTCTATACACCCCAGGTAAAATTGAAGATGTAATCTTTCCAGTGCAAGAATAAACTCCTCTGGCTGCCAGCCGGGGATACACAGTGCCTCATGATGTGCCTCGCTTTCCAATCACAGGTTGACGCCTTGTAGCCCTAATGTAGATCAATTATAGGGCAGAAGAGTCACTGTCACATATGATTCACAATATCAATTTCATGCTCTTGGAAACTGTTTGGCAAGTGTGCTCCCTCTTTTTACATCTGCTAACCAATCGGAAGGAAACATGTCAACGTGAAAGACAATTTAATGGTGTGACAGTTAACCAGCGACTGCAATGTAGAGGAGATTTTCCCAGCAGTCTCTGTCTGTCATGGCCTGATATTTATTTATTTGCTGCATAGCCCCGCACAAATAAAATGTCACATCTCATTTACACATCCCACCCTTTTGTGATGCAAAGATTCGCTTTAAATGCTAACTGAGGGGACCGCTCAGGCTGATTAAAGATCCCTTGAAGAATGCTCAAATAATACACAGCTGATGTTTATGGAGGGGACAGCGAAGATGTTTCAGCAGTGAGCAGCCACAAATTGTTTGCTGAATGAATGTCAGTGAATAAATAAGTAAGAAACCTTGCAAAACCTGCACTTCAAAATGAGCTGACACTAATTTGATGGCTGGAAAATGTAAAGTTTATTGCTTAAAGAATTCATTAGACAGTGTAGAAAGCAATTTTTGCATTATGGCAAAATGCCACAAGAGAAGATTAACAAAATCTTATATTTTTTATTAAATACAGAGCTACAGTCATTTAGGTTAGCTTATTTTAGCTTATTTTAGCATATCTTAGCGCAAAGACAGGAAACAGCCGAAGGATGTATCACAGCTATCCAAACAGAACACAATATGTCTACCTGATTATCTACAAGTCATTAATGAGCATCTTATATTTCAGTAAAAACAGTTTGTGAGAAAATTACAAGTTGCTTTTTTTAGAGGAGGCAAAGAGTTGCAATTACAGCTAGCAAGAGATGAAGAAACAGTTAGCTGCAAAGCCCCCAATAAAATTGCAAACTACCTTTTTTTGTTTTGATACATATTAAACATAATGCAAGCACACATACTTGCTTTACATTTTTTGCTTTGAATTTTCTGTTCTCCTGTAAAACGCTGTCACTGGAGCTAAATTAACTTTTCTCCCGTTTTTAGCACTTATTAACAGCAAGCTAAGCTAATAACTTTTAGCAAATTTACAAGGCAGTCGCTCATGAAGAAAGAGTACAAAAGTTTCCTACAAAATGGCTCATTATTGCTTTAATAGGGGTATTTTGTCAATATTCAGATAAAACTCTGGCTGCCTTATTTGTATCAGGAATAGTGTTAAAACCCCACAGACATATCATGCATTATCTCTGGAGAACCACCCTGTGTACGCTGCTCTCGCAGATTCACATAGACAACAGAGGCCACTGATTTCTATGTGCTTGGATGAGGCCAAGCGGTTGTGCTCTCAAGAAGAGGACAAGATGCTCCCCTCATCCTTGGAGGCATAGGTTTTGAAAATAAACATGCAGCGGTGCCAAAGCCATTTCACATTCTGAAAAGGCGACAGTCCACTAATCTATGAATAGGGCTCCCAGGAACCCCAGTGACAAATGTTATCTCAGCATGGCATAGAGGGTTCAAACCCATTCAGCCCCCGACTCACAGGCCACTGCTAAGATTATGTCACCATAATCCCTAAGCAAGCTTTTTGTTGCCTAGATGGGCAGGTGATTCTATGTGTGAGCAAAGCAGTACTGCAAGGGCAGCAAGGAGAAATTATTATTTATTCTTGGCATGACAATAGAGGTTTGGACAGTCAGAGTGTTGTCATATTGTATGTACACTGAGGTTTGGGGAGATGTAATTCCAAAGGTAAAAAAATAAAAAGTACTGTAGCACATAGATTGTGTTTTCATATCAGTCCTTACCTTCTACCCATATCAGTGTGGGTGTCTGGGAAGCGGAAACAAATGGTTTTTTGAGTTGATCGATAAAGTGTGTCTCCTTTGAGCAAACATTTTTGTAGTGCAGAGTGCTGAATGCTTGGACGCAGCATAGTAAACAAGCAAATGGAGACAAAGGGAGGTGGGAAGATGTCAGTGTAAATGCCACATACAGCCTTTGTGATCCCAAAGGGAACCCAACTTTCTGAGAAAAGGCCTTTTTAATTGATTGCTACTGACTACCGATGACCTAAAAGCAGCTTCTTTCCTAAAAGCTTCTCTTCTCACCCCCAGTGCACCTGAAGGAAAATTCTCAGCTCACTGTGTGGGATATACCAAATAGTTACTGGTGATTTCAGCAGCCTTATATGATTTAATTGGGTTTGTATTGCCTTTAATTTAAATGATGATGCAGCCTTGGATGAGGTCACTCGCAGGGTTGTGATTCAGTGCAAAGTAATTGAGGTTCCCTCATTTGGAGAAGGTTTGGGGAATTAATCGCTGGACGCTCAAGGACACAGAACCAAGATGTCCAGAAATAAGACAGGATTAATTGAAAATCTTAATTACTTTCTAAGGGCATAAACATCTCAATATCAATTAAAATGTGTTTCCACTGCACTTAGAGGATATGAGGTGCAGCAGTTAATTAGATGTAGAGACTGACGGGTGAGCTCACCGGTTTTCAATATAAGCCCTTCAATTGAACTGCTATGATTTAAGGGCATAAATAATGCATGCAAGGCTTTACTTTGAGTCTTTTTGGAGCATTTTCTTACCTGTTATGTGTAAATGTTCAGAGTCCCTAATTCAAAGTTGAACAAAGTTGAAGGTTAGATAGATAATATAAAGCAAGGCATATTCGGGTTATAATTCAAGTTTCTTAAATTATAGAGTGCATATTAAGCAGAGTTATATGACTGGGGCCAACAGGGAAATAATATCCTCCAGCCGCTTCGCTAGTGCTGTGCGGTTGACTGAGCAGATAAAAGCTTGGGTAAAAATGGCTAGTGGATGAGGAAATGTTTTGGAGGTGTAACAGTGATTGTTATTCAAGGAACACCCTTCTGCCACAGCCGGCAGTGTGGCCTTGAGACCTGTCTGTCATTTCACTGAATTTCACACTCCCCATTTTTTCCTCGTATTTATTCATTTATCTATCATTTTTCTTAATCCCAGTTTATCTTTTGGGAATTGTTCAAGGCCCTTTTGTTTCACTGTATGTTATTTCCCCCTCCTCCTCCTCCAGTAGCCACTGCTTCTCTGCTTCAGCTGAGAAAAGGGACCAGTCATGAGCCATTTAACCATGGGAAAGCAGGAGGGCCCCTCTAAACTGGTATTTCTGAACCAATCTAGGTAGTGTATTCGAATTGCAGAGTAACAAATGGACAGTGGAAGGGGTTTGTAATGGTGATTAGAGTCTGAAATTGGTTCAGATTTACAGTGTCAGTCAGAGATGGAGAGAGAGGAATAAGCAGTCTAAGCGGTCTAATGGATCCATCAGCTTGCTTCGGCTGCTCAGTGGGCCGAGTGGGGTCACCAGCCATCCGCAGGCACCACAAAAGCACTTCAATTTTGTTAGGAAATGTATCAATTTAACTGACTCGAGCGGCACACTGAAAACCTAATGAATCTGGACTCAATTTTCCAGCACACTGCCTCTATGAACCGGAGGAAACAATGTTGGTGGTGAAGGGGTGAAGTCAGGCCATCACGATTGGCTGGCTCTGACTTCCCAGCCCTCGGCACGACCAGTCAGGAAAACAGGGGCAGGCCTCCGTTTATCTAGCGATAGTGGCAGCACCGACTGCTGTCACTCATCTAACAATCACGTCATTAAAGGTAAATTGGCTTCTATTTCAGCGGGATGATAATGCTAATTGAGTGGCAAAACATAATACTAGGAACTGTTGTGTGCCGTTAAGGGGAGGAGGGGGACAGATTAAATGGCCATACAATAGTGGGCGTCAGGCATGGCAGATGTTGCTTTGTGCTGAGGACTGCATTGACATATCTCTTGCTTGTCAGGCCTGCGCTTTAGAAGAGACTTACAGGACAGGGGACCAGATGGTCTCATACAGGGGCTGAATAAAGCAGTTAAACAGCGGCACAGTTTAAAGACAACTCGGCTACAAGAAATGTGCTAGTTGGTAAATAAAAAAGAGTGGGACTGCTTTATCGATCCAACTGCTGCCAGCCAGACCTGATGGCCAGCTAATGAAGGGACTTAGCAGCCAGGTTCTGATCACTGCTCAGCCTCCCTTTAGTGGAGCTGTCAGCCAGGGTTTTCCTATTGGCTGCAGGACAACAACATCAGGGGCCAGCTAATAGCTGAGGTCAAGGAATACTGTTAAATGGCTTGTATTCACTTCACGGGAGTTTAGTTCTTTGATAGATAGAATCTAATGTTGCATAAGTCGATTAACTACTTCAACTGACACCCATTTGGAGGATTATGTTGACACTTTTTTTTTAATGATATGGACACACCTCGGGTGTGCATCAAGCGCATCTGCAGTTCGTAACGTGCAGGACTGCCTATGTCTATGCACTTTATACTTACTGGGCATAATATAATGCTCACTGTCAGGCTGTTATGGAGTTGAGAGGCTGCCCCTCCACTTGACCTCACCATTATGGTGAGCACTGATCTCATTTGACAAGGCCGGGTGGAGCAGCCCTCAATGTCTGACAAGTCTTTGGAGAAAATCCTCCTCAATGCGGTATTAATATTAAATGGAATGAGAGTGAAGGTCCAGTTGTAATCAGTGAGCATCAGATCCAAGTGTGTAGAGCAGAAGGCTGTAGTTCCTTCTGTATTCACACTGAAGGAAGAAAATAAATGGACTCTATTATAATCAACTGCTGTGTTTCGGGGGGAAATTTCATGTAAAGAATCCTGTAAAGATACGACGCACAAAATATCTGAGATGTAGAAAGTGTACGACTCGAGGTGATTTATATTTGAATCTCCTTTGACAACACATTGCTTGGTTGACGTTTCCCTTTCCCCGTTTGACTGACTATTATTTTTAAGACTGATACCACCCAAATTTCGCCAAGATTGCAGCTGAAGAAAAACAAACATCATCGTCTTGACTATGCAATCTGTTTTGATAAGAGAAACAGACAGATTACTCATGATCTTTCCAAACCTGAGTGTGTTGTGGGATTTCTGGATATTTTGCTGTCTTTTCTGTTTTCCTTCAATGAGAACACGGCCAGAGCTTTGTTTATTTCAACAGGAACAAATACAAACAAGCAGATAGATTTGTATTGATGCCCCATGGAAAACAGAAGTTAGAGATGCTATTTTACAGGTTCGCAGTGACTATTTTATTTTTTTCTCTCCTGTCCGTCCCCTAGGTGTTTGACTGTGAGACATTTAATCGAGGGACTAGCAGTTTCATATCAGTAACAAAAATCAAATAATGCAAGATGATTTACTCCCCCTAGCAACTAGGGAGCGTACTCTTAGCAACCAGCCAAGCCCTGGGCTTCGGTGTAATCAGCTTGAAAATATTTCAATTATTGTGTTGATTTTAGTGGATTTGAGAGGCGGCTGGTGTGCGCCTTAGTACATCCAGCCCATGACCTGCAGAGGAAGGCATTGATTTAAACAGGTGTCAGAAAGAAAACGTAGAGGCAATTTAAATGGGAATAGGATAGCAAAGTCATTGAGCATTGTTCAGTGTATGTGTGACATCCACCCATTGCTGCCAAATCAATGCAGCTCAGTTGAAGTAAAAAAAAAATCTGCTGGGAGGAATCTTCTATTTGCCATTGACCACCGGAGCAAAAAGATTGCTTTTCTTTTGTTGCCTTGTTCTTTCAATGCTTGCTGCAAAATAAAGTGAGACTCTTTAGCACATTAAAACTCATTGAAGACTAATTGATTCTGCAACTTAGACAGTTGCAGAAGACAGCCCTGCTATTGTCGTTCATTATAGCTTTTAAAATGAATGGCTAAACAGTAACTGGACTATAGTATTCAATATGTAAGTCTATATAACTGGAATATCATAATATGAATAGCTAAATGTTTGCATAGTTGGAATTTGATTAATAGCATTCTAAATCAAAATCTGCAAGCTCAAATCTTTTCCTGGTAAACAAATTTTAGTGTTTTAATGTTGCGTAACCACTAGTGTGATAATGGTATTAGTTGTCAGCGATGCTGACAGTGTTACTTAATGTTTTAATAGGCAATAATAATCTTTGTGATGAAGACCTCTTTGGAGCCACTAAGCCAAATGGTGTTTTTGAGTGGGGATAACATAGCAAGTCAGAATGAGCAGACAGACCTTTATGCTTCAGGCGTGACTCACAGGTCTTGACAGCAGAGATGTGCTTTGATTCAACTTACTCATTTCCATGTCATCGTAATGAGTGATTCAGCTGTGGAACACAGCAAAAAGGTAAATGGTCAAATTAGTAATTTTTTGCTGCATACCTAAAACCCTCTCTAACATCCGGCAGTATTCGGCCTGGACTTTTTTTTCCACATTTCTGCACTTCCTGGCAAAAGTGTGTCGATTATCATTTTATAATAGACTCTTAACATTTAAAATGTTTTTAGTATAGAAGGAAAATATTTTTGATCAGCAAAATATTTAGCATTAGCGAACAATAATCAGGGATGGAGGAATTATGAAGAAATAAGAAGTCCTGCATTCAAAATCTTGCAAAGGGATGAGCATTAGTAATTTTTAGTTAATATATCAAAAGTAAAATGACTCATTCTGAGGATTTTTTTAACTGTTTTATAGGATGTTAGCATTGAGCTATATCGGTCATTAATGCTGCAGATGTTTAAGACTGAGCTCCTTTTAAATATATATATTCTGTTGGATGGTTTATTATCCAGCAAAACAAAGGCTAGGCATGTACTTGTAATGTAATGTGATGTAATTGCATTACTACTTTTAATTTGGTGTGGCATTTATGGAGTTTTTTTGGCACCTTTTGAGCATCTGAAGTGTTTTTACACATAGATAGACACATATTTCATGGATACTGTGCTTTATTTTTTTAATTTGTGAATCAAAAACACAAAAATCTGAAAATGTTGAAGTAAAGTACTGTTAATGGTTTTAATGTATCACCCACATAGTCACATAATTTGGATTTTTGTTCCTTGCGCAGTGGACACTTTGACATCCATGGGGAAGTCGGGGCTAGTACATCTCACCTTCTACAGACTCTCTCTACTTTCTGAGTCATAGATTAGCCAGATAAGTAATTGATTTTATATTCTTCTGTTCTGGTAATGCAATGGTTTTAAATGTTAAACATCTAAAAAAAAAAAACAGTTTTAAAATGCTGTCAAAGAAAACCTATAAAGTTAAACTGCATCTTATTTTCTGAGGCAGTTAAAAGGGTATTTTTCGTGGCAGATTTTCTGTCTCTGTGGCAACAGGATCAATCACCTCAATTCAATTAATTTAACTGAGTTGAATTTGATTCATTTTTATTTATATAGCACCAAATCACAACAACAGTTGTCTCAAGATGCTTTATATTGTAAAGTAAATAGCCAATAATATTCCAGAGAATACAGAGAAAACACCAGCAATCATATGTCCCCTCATGAGTAGTGGCTTTGGCAACAGTGGGAAGGAAAAACTCCCTTTCAACAGGAATAAACCTCAGGCAGAACCAGGCTCAGACTAAGATTACTGAAAAACAACCAGGCTGCATTTCCTGAAACTTCATAGAAGAGCATGTTAAATGTTGGTGCAGATTAAAATCATATTCTTTCAAACTCAGGAACTGGGCATTAGCTATGGTGGAGTGATCCCACTAGGTTTGATTTTGTTTCTCTCTTATTCTTTGTGGGCAAGAAGAATCAAAGGTTATTAATTTCTTTAAAAGTTATATTTTTCATATTGCAGAGTAAAGAATTGTTTCTCCTGTATAAATAATGTAAGTGTCAAACTTCAACATCATAAAGTACTATAATGTTTGTTCTCTGTAGCTACAGTGATATTTTCATCTTTGAGTGGGCTTTATTTAACTAACACATATTTTTCTCATTTCTTATGGCGACACAGTACTATAAGGCAATTAAATATGTTGCACTTGTTTTGTGCTACCACTGAATTACTTGGATTTCCTACTTGAATCAGGAACCATGTTGATAACAAAGCACCCACTGTTATAATGTGGGCATAACGTGTAGGTGTTATGTGTTATGTGAGCGTATGTGCGCTTGTGTTTTTAGTGCTTAAATATCATTTCTGTTCATTTGGAAACAAAGGAAAATTGCTGTAGCTCAAAGTTATTCATGCTGAATACACAGAAGCATGCTTTCGAACAGACTGTTCTACAGTGGCTCAAATGTAGACCCTAATTTCTATTGTTTTCCACACTCTTATTTCAAATAAATACAAGGAACAACCTTCTTTTCTCTTTAGCTTTTCATAAAAAGACAGTGATTTATCTATTGATTTTTGATTTAGTTTTTAACTAATGTAATATATTATTTTAATGACTGGGCTTTTTCTAAGATCACATCCTTCATCAGTCACACCAACAAGTTAAATATCCTAGTGTGACTGAACTGCCAGCTTGCCTCTCAGAAATATGCATTTTCAGAGTCTACATTATATATACACTCAGCAGACATTTTATTAGACCCAAAAAGTTGGTTCTGGTCATCTGAATGAGGAAGTGGTTTTCAGTGGGAGAAACATTTTTTCAAGTGACTCCTTCAGTCTCAGCTGACTGCAGGTTTCCCCAACCTTATAAATAGTACATCTGCATGATGACTGAAACTAGCACCACTGGTGAACAATAGGCTGTGAGCTCAGTTTCTGAATCATTAATATGCAAATTGTCGTGACCATTGATCAGTGGTCACTATCAATTCTTTCATTCTGTTAAATCAACAATTTATATTAAGACAATCGGGTCTACTTATCTATGAAAGGATAGAAACAGCCTTATTGGACCGAATAAACCTCATCGGTATGAAGCTCTTTCACTTTGCTGTTTTGTTTTTTCGACATCATAAGGCAAATTATATATATTTATTATTGCATAAGTACTCTGCTGACCTCTCATACCTCCCAGCATTTATCTACTTAATTCAACTGGTGCATTAAGTCCAGTCATCTGAAGTATAACTGGAGATCCACGTATTTAAATTTAAATCTATCTGCTAAGGCTCACAAACTCTCAAGTGATAACCTACAGAAGTATTTAATCTAAAGAAAAAAAATCTAATAAACACCAGAAAGCAACAGAGTATGTTTTTCTACAGACACAATCACATTATGTATTTTAGAGTTTTCTAGTTGTCTTAATGGGTTGCATTAAAAAAATAAGGAAACTGTGGTGCATAGGTACACTTAGAGCAGTGTCTGTTTATTAAGGAATGCACTAGTGTGAGTATTATAAAAAGGAAAAAATACCTTGCTAAGACATGCAAGTTGTTATAATTATAACAGCCTTTTGCCCAAAAGAGCCAACTTTTGTTGTGCTCTGTTTTGTGCTCAACCATTTGTACCACCTGATGACGCTCAGCTGGCGAAGCTAATCTATTAATAATTATGGAGTAGTTACTTATAAGGTATTCGACTGACTACACATTTAAAAAAAATACATGGTCACAACTTCCTCTATCACTTGATTGAGAGCTCCTTCAATCACTCAGTGGGGAGGCACTGCTCTAGGCAGCTATTTTCACTGGTGTTGAAAGCCTCTTAATTTGGGCCACTGGTAGAGGGTCTCATGAAAATGCACTGAGTAATCCTAATAGGACCCTGAGGTGGAGGGTATGTTGAGGTGATACTCTACTGTTATATGATAACAGGTAGGGGGTGTCCAGTGTGACATCTTGTCAGGGGAGACAGTATTTCTAGTAGCACCCCTGCTCGTAAAACCTTGTAAGCTTCTTTGCCGTCGCCCATATTTAAAGAAAGAAAAAAAAATCATTACCAGCCACAGCATGTTTGAGAAAAATAAATTCATCGCAAATCCACACAGTTTGCACCATGGGGAGCAGACTGAAAGACCTTTGCTCTTGTTCAGCCTCTTAACTCTGATGAATGAAGCCAGAGAGCTTTGAACTGCAATTAATAAAGTTTCTGCTACAATCAAAATATTGAATATTTAAATCAAAAAATTTGGACTGATCTTTTATTTTCATCTATGCGTGGCTTCTTTTGCAAGTAACAAATCTCTTCTTTTGCTTCCATGCAAACCATTATTGCTGCTAAAGCATCAAAAGCTTTATTTTCTGTGCGCTAAAGTGGTTTTCTTTTCTTTATTGTAAAAAAAAACAAAGACTGGTAAAATTATAAATTTCTAAAACATTAAAACTCTGCACTCAGTAAAAGTAAAACTAAAAATCAGATCTCCTTGTTTTATGGGGCATTTTTGGGCAGGGGTTTTGTGTTAATTAATTGGTCCCCCAATATTGCAAGTGCACAACAGAAGCCTACTACTTCCTGTTGCCAGTTGGCTACCTGCTGATGGTACTTGTTTATATATTCTTATATATTTGGGAAATGAATTATCAGAATCCACTTGCCATGGATACATATTAGTGCCTTTCTTTTATTATTATCATCATTGTTTCTAAGATTCAGCTGTACACCATTTCTATAGATATAAGGTCTTTGTCGAGAACAACAATAAAAAAAAACATTAAAAAGTCAAGTTAGAAAGGTGCTAATGTGTGTGATCGCATTAATCGTCTGGCAGGATCTCACTTTCAGCGGTTAGTCCATTATGATTCACACTGATGTGAGGTCTAGGTGTCAGGTGTCATAATTTAATTGTGTTGTTTTCTATTTCTCGTGGATACTTGAGGGACTGGAAACCAGAGTAATTCAGCAGACTCCACCTCTGGTCTCTCTCACCCCTTCTCGTTGTCTTGCTCTCTCTTTCTTCTTAATTGGAGACACTGGGGGTTCACATCATTTTTCACTTTAATCTTGACCTTAGAAGATAAACCACTGATAAAGATGAAAATCATTATCTGCCCAGAGAATTCAAGGAGTAATTTCCTTGGCTCATGTTCTATTCATTAATGGGAAAGCACTTTTAAAGGGGAGGATATCTCAAATTTGCAGACATGTTATAAGATCTGTGACAGAACAGGCTGTTAGAAAAAGCTGTGGTGTTGGGTCAATTATTTTTTAAAAAGCTGCTTTTAACAAAACTTAGAAATTACATTTACTGACTTGATTCAACTTCTAAACAGTTTTTTGGAAGAGACTCAGCAGGTATCTTTGTTAAACATGACTGAAAATCAGAAAACAGTTTGAAACAAGACCACACAAAAGTCCTTTGATATCTCAAGCTGATGCATTTGTCATAATAGATCTTCTCTAAAAAAATATTCTCATCAAATATCCAGAAGATTGAAAATAATACTTCTCAGTGAGTTTAAAGACTTACAAAAAAGAAACAGAACTGACTTTGCCCTACATTTCATTAATTATGATGCTACTTAAGCCTCCTCTGAGGAGGAACAAGAGATCAACCTTTACTGTTAATTGACTATTCCTTTAGTTACTGCTGTTAAATCTGTTTAATTTTATTTTCTCACAGGAGGACAAAATGCTGTTTACAATGATAATAAGAGCACATGCAATAATTTTCAAACAAACAGGTCACTGGTTTTATATAGCGCACCACCTTATGAGGTTTAAATTGTGCCTGAGTGGGTTTAAGATAATGAGCTTTAAAGTATTACATGCCATTAACACAACAAGTGGGCAGACAACCTAAATGTACAACATCAAATACTGCTAAAATACAGTATATATGTATGCATGTGTTGGGAAGAGCCACCTTTTGCCTCCTTTTTGGCTTGCCCCGTATGCTTACATAAACCAGTAGATTATAACACATATTTGGAATCAAATCCACATTATAGCTACTGTTGTAGGAGTGCAAGGTAAGTAAAACCTTTTTTTCCCCGTAAGTTATATTTAGGATCGTGTCTCTTGTGCTTATTAGCTTAAACCACATGCTATTAGCTTACACTACTGACAGACAAGGTAAGAGTAGCTTAGCAGCTAACTTTAGCTTAGTAGCTAATGTTAATTAAAGTATTTTAAAAAACTAAGTTTGTATATAAGGTTGTCTTGAAATAAGCTGACAATTATTGTAAATATGTTCAATTTCAGTAAACACTGATACAATGTGGCTAATGACATTTAGAGTATTCGCCCAAAAATTAAGCACTTCAGTTTCAACACTTTAGGTGAGGGGGTTGTAGGCGTGGTGTACTTTGAATATAGCTATCCACCCCCAGTGAATTTTGTATATACACCAGTGGTTCTTAACCTTGTTGGAGGTACCGAACCCCACCAGTTTCATATGCGCATTCACTGAACCCCTCTTTAGTGGAAAAATATAATGTGATTTTTTTCAAATTCAAGACATAGATATGTTTTTTACTGGTGCACAAAATAAGCCGTGCATGTCATGGCGGAGGCTCTGCCGAACCCCTGAGACTGGCTCATCGAACCCCTAGGGTTCGATCAAACCCAGGTTAAGAACCACTGATATACACATTATAATAGTGCATTTTTGTTTTTTAATAAGGCAATCCGTATCTGTGAAATTGTTTAAGGAACTGCCAATTACATCATGCTTGCATTAACATTAGTCTTCTTTCAAAACTTTAAAATTTTCAGTATGCATGTGAGCGGTTATGTGTTTCTTACTGCAGGAGAAACTGAAACTTTGGATGGTTAAAGTGAAGAAGGCAGCACAGCCCTCCCACACCCCTGAATTGGATAAGCAGGATAGCATGGAGGACATCAAATTTTTGTGTACTGGACATTTTAAATACGTATTACATGAACACTTTCTTTCCGACCTGAAATATTATTACCATGTTATGTATTGTCATCCATATATATAAAATATGGCGTGAAAGAGGGTTCTGTTCTTTAAGTTTGTTTTAAAAGGTTATTAACATGGTTAATATGTTACTAAATAGAAACGGAAACAGTTTTCCATGTTGCAGCTCTGCTTATTACACAGAAACTACCACAGGTATTTCCAGGTAATAATCAAACACTAATTAAGTTAGCTTTAATAGGTTATTATTGTGTCATTAAATAGAAACTGGTTGTTTTGTATTTTGCAGCTCTGCTTCCTGTTTATTCCATAGAAATTACCACAGATGTTTCCATTTGATAATCCAGAGCATTAAAAATAATATTAAAATTTTTCCTTTTAAGCAAGGTAGAAAGCTGGGAACCTAAGGTAGGATTAATTTACGCATTATAATATAGTAATACTATCCAAAAATCCTAAAACATCACCCAATATTACCTTATTATTATGAGGATATTACAATTTAAACTCAGAGATATTACCTTTTTATTTCTAGCAGGTTATCATATTGTTACCAAAATATTACGCTACTGTTACTAGTTTTACCTCATGGGGATGTCTTTATTTCCACATCCTGTTAAATGAATTTCAGTGTAATATTACTCAGCTGTAACCACTGTTGCTATCATGATATTAATAGGATATTAACTGGTTATTACTTTGGTAATTGAGTTGTAATAACTTCAATCACCACATTATTACATTCTTATTTCTGCCTTGTTACCCGACTACTATTACTTTATTACTGAGCTGTAATAGAAAGTGCTGCCATCGTTTCAAATCTCCTTCAAAGAGTTAACTTTTTATTGATATTGTCTTTCAGTATTCTAAAGCTAATGTGTGTCTTTTTCAGTTATTAGTCCAGAAAGTAAGTGTCACATGTTATTCAAGGTAGTACTGGGTTTTGTTTAATATAACATAACATAACATAGCATAACATAGCATAGCATAACATAAGAATGAACTTTATTGTGTGGAAAATTTGTCTTGGACAAACACTGCTAAGCAGCATCATCGGCACAATAAAACCAGCACCAAAAATCAATAACTGAGTTAATTAAAGAGATATGTTGAATCTTTAAAAAAAAGACTATTAGAGCTAAAGTAGCTAATAAGACATCATTAGTTCAAATGTAGACAATTTCACCTGTAAAGCTTATAAAATTTTAAACCTTTTAAACACTTGCAGTGTTAGCGCAAACTGTCATTAAAAAAAAAAAAAAACAAGCTAACACTGGACTATTAGCATGATTAAACTTAACTGGCATTTACATATTCCTTCACAAGACCATCAATAAAATTCTCAGATTTATTTTAGATATTGTGTTTACCCTTTTTAATTGCAGGAATGTAGTTGACAAGTCAGGAATGCATCATCAAAATAGATACCTCACATAATTTTACAATGATATTCTGAAGGTTCCTATTTATATCAGATATTATGATCTTATGTGGCTAGCAGCCATATAGCAAATGGCTATATTCTGACAGAATTCTGACATTTTTCTCAGAATTCTGGAAAAGAAGAAAAAAAAGATAGCATAACAAGTTATAAAAGTGTTTTGTTTTTTGTTTTTTTGACTGAAAAGTGAAGTGTTACTAACAGATTTTGTATTCTGCAACTAACTTATTACCTAATTAAATTTAGGTTTTCTGAGTATCATCTGGATTGGATTTTTTAATGGATGAAACTAACTCATTTAAAAGCAAGAAAATGTACTAAATATCCACTTTACGTGTATTCTAGAACAGTAATATGAGAAACTGAAGTGGTGTTTTATCACTTGAATCATAGGGACTAAAGGGAAATTTAGGCCCATCACTCCTGTATTGAGATGGGCTGCTTGTTAATCCAGTATTACCTATGGCTAGAAACTCTTAGCCATTATTTTAACATAGCTTTGCATTTTAGCATAGCTACCATTTCAGGATAAGGCCTTACTAATTTATTTGGTCAGTTAATGTTAGAGAAGGAATAGTTTTCCAGCTTGAATATATCATACAAAATAACTTTATATTGCAATCTAGAAGTACATTATATTAAGTGCATGATATTACCAAAACGTTGAGCATGTTTCTGTCTAATTTTAGATTCAGATTATTATACTGTATGTATATGAACTTAGCATCACATCTGCCTTAGTAAGGGGAAAAAATGTGTTGCACTGCAGAGGCCACTGACTGCCTTCCATCAAGGACAAAGTCACCTTTCTCTGGAGGAGAATCGAGTCCTCTGAGAGACAGCATGCCTTGTGAGTCTACAGCTAGAACTAGGTCAGCTCACCTCTTTGCTGGAAGTTATACCATTATTCTGTTAATGTTGTCTACATCCCAGTATGTGACTTTCCTTTTGATTCACTTGTTTAATGTTGTCTCTAAACACGAGTGGAAGTAAAACCATAAAGAAATCTTTTTAACACAACATGTTGATTTCACAGCCACAGGTTCTGTGGTAACAGACTTCGATCTACACATTTGCTTTTGCATGCACCATTTTTGTATTTGCATTAAAAACATAACTAATTTTGTAAACATTAGACACTGTATAATACTGTAGTGTGCTGTCCCTGCCTATACTCAGCTGAAGATGCTGCTTTAATTATACCTTCATTCTCTTAATCCTTTATTTTGAAAGCCTTGTCTGCTCATCGACCGCAAAGAAATTAATGTTATGTCCTAAAATGTTCCTTCCTCAGGTCTTACTCAGTTTGTCAATAATGAGTTTAGAAGGAGGCATCCTCAACCGTCCTCAGAGCTACTGATTTATATGCTCACACCTCCACGAGGTAAACGGGATTGATTGTGTCCCACTATCACCTCTAACTTGCTTCTAGCCTGTGCACAATAAGCTCCTTCATGACTAATCACACCTATTTACAGGACTGATACAAGACATTTTTTTCTTTTTTCAGAAAGAGTGCCTGAAGCTCCAGAGCACACTCTGTCAGTATTGAAATGTTTCTGGGCTGTCACATCTCACCACTTCCTTAGCCCTAACGTGATCGACTGGACTGACCACAGAACCATATCGTGCTCCTCTACAGAGCTCTTTTATAGTAAAATTTCAGGCCCAGTTGAACCCCATTTCCCCTGGGCCATTAAATGAAAACCTGGACCTCAAGTGGATCTCAGAGTCTGGTCCATCCCTGGGCTTACAGGCACGTTAATGACAGAAATTGTACATGTCAGTACTACCAGAGAGCCCTAGGATTAAATAATGCACGTGTAATAGTGAGATCTGAGGTCTTGGCCTTGATGTGCTAAGAACATTTGCAATACCACTTTAATGACGAAAGGAAAGAGCCAGGTCTGAGACTCTTGCCTTAGCAGACATGTCAGACCTTTCATGGGATCCATTTTTAATTGCAGCCAAAAAATGTCTATTAGTGAAGTCTCCCTTAGGCACATATTATATCCATTATAGAGGTCATACAGTTAAACTGGAATATACCATTGAAATTATTATTATTATTATTATTATTATTATTATTATTATTATTATTATTAGTATTATTAGTATTGTAATTAGTAGTAGTAGCAGTATTCGTAGTATATCTGTTATGCTTATAGTCACATCTTGCAAAATTAGATGCCTTGTTTTTTTAAAGGAATGTCTGTTATACGGTTTTGTTTTTTCTTGTTTCATTTTATTTGTTTTTAAATTGCACACAATTCCATTTTTATGCTCAAATCAAAATTTTATATTCATATATTTTACGTATAAGGATTTTTTTACACTGGTTTGTCACCTTTGCATGGGAAATTTCTCAACATATTTGTTATTATAAACACTGAACAGGAAAACAAATGCTGAGAAATTCCATGACTTCTGTTCAAATTCTCACTTAGATCTTGTTATTACACCCATTATTGTGGACCAACTGGGATACACAAGATAGCATTAGCTCCAGTAGTGGTAGCAGATGGCCCATGGGGCATGTTTGCCAGATTTAAGACTTATAAAGAACTGACACACACAAATAAATTTGGACAGTGTTGCTTTAACATCTGAGAACACTATTTAACTCATCCCATCTCAGGAAGTTTTCACACTTCACACTTCATTAACCTCTAGGGCACAGATTCCCTGGGAAGTCGAGGCAGGAAAATGCTTGTCTTTTTCATATAAATCACCACCAAGTGGTAAGCTCCCAATGACAATATTTACATGCACACAATATACCAGATAATAACTGATATTCTGGTTAGGGTGCAATTCAGTATGCTCTTTCTATGCACTCGATCACAAATTTCCATGAACATACGTGCATGAATACAATATTCTGCTATTGAGAAAAGCATGCTTGCACTAATTCCAAAAAACAACTGGAATAAGGCAAACCTTACTTGTTTGAAATATGCATATGCCAGCAACCACTAACCAAACATGCTTCTCTCTCTCTCTCTCTCTATCTATCTATCTATCTATCTATCTATCTATCTATCTATCTATCTATCTATCTATCTATCTATCTATCTATCTATCTATCTATCTATCTATCTATCTATCTGTGTGTGCATTTGTGTGTTTTAAATGTATTATCTTTGCTTGCTGGCTGATTTTGACCTGTAAGGTATTTTTTGCAAAATTCAACATTGACTTATGTGCTGTTACTTAATATAAATCTTAAGTTGACGTGTGTTAACCCAGGATTAAACAAAACCCATAAATCTTTGCCTCAAACCACATCATTAATTTACAAAAGGAAAATAGATATACAGGAATGTCTCCTGTTTTTACCATTAACCCTTTGTACACATAAAAATATTACTTAAAATTGACATTATGTTTATATTGAGAACATCTATTTTGCTCTCCTTTATCTTTTCTCTTTCACCGCACCCATCCAGCCAATTATGGAAGATGGTAGTTGCCAAGTGCTTACTCAAAGGGGATTGTTTGGTTGTTGGGGTTTTCTCTTTATTATTGTAGAGTCTCTACCTTAGAATATAAAGCCCCTTGAAGCAACTGCTTTTGTGATTTAGCCATATCTGAATAAAATGTTATTGAAAAAAATCGAAGTTCAGAATCACAGATCTCCTATAGAGGGTCGCTCTTAAATGTTTTCCGGCCATAATTCTCCTAGAGCCAGAATGTTTTTTTCCTTCAAGGCTATATATGGTAAACAACACAATAATACTGATTGTTGATTGTTTTGAGTGCCCACATATTTGCAAAGGCACCTTTAATGCTGAATGACAGATGCAGGTACCGCAATCCAAAGGTCTTTTACAGGGAAGGCCTAACTTATTTCAGCAAGACAATGACTAACCTCATTCTGAGTGTATCATAGCAGCATGGCTCTGTCATGGTGCTAAACTGGCCTGCCTACAGTTCATCCACTGAAAACATTTGATGCACTGAAATGCAACTGCAGATTCCTTAGCCCATCCACTAAAAAATTAAAAAAAATTACATTTTCAAAATTATGACAATTGACAGGTACTAAACTTCCTTGAGTGGAGAGGAAGTAAACATACAAATTTTATTTTATTTTTTTGCCAGGGGGACCATTTAGCTGTGACAATGTATAACTGTTTGTTTGTTTGTTATTTCTTCTTTCTTGGTTCACATCAGCGTTTTGGACACTGCTTCTTTAAGCATTTGGGAGGTGTTTATTGAACAAAAGATGGTTTCAACTCCAAACAGCTGAGAATGTTCCTCCTCCTTGCTAGCTCTTCCACGCTGAAGTCACACCGGTTATGATTCACACTGATCCAATGAGAAATTCTGTGATTATGTGATTATTGAGCCATGAAACCCTATACCAGGACCTCTAGAACCAAGGTTACCTAGCTGTAGCAATTTGCCCACTAGCTACTATACGTTGCAACTAGTTCCTGCTTGGACAGATAAATGACTTAAGCAGATAACCACTTTCCTCCCATCATCAGTGGGAACCAGGAACCATTGCTTGTGTATAGTAGATTTTCAGGTTTACGCAGGAGAGGTAGACTGCAAAATCAGAAAACAAGATAAGCCAAGTCAGAACATCTTCTGTGAATAAATGTAAGCAGCCTTGGAAAAAGAAGCTGCTGTGTCAAAATGCTATATTTTGGTAAGCTGGAACCTCCACTTACAGGCAGCAGTTTAAGGAATTAAGCAAGTCTTGGTAGGTATCCTTGTAATGCTCACATCCCAAATATTCAAGAAAACAAAAAAAAAGTCTTCAAAAAAAGAAGTAAAGTATAGGTCCTAATTCAAACCAGAAAATTATTTAATTTGGTCTGTAATTTATAAATCCAGAAAGTTTCCTTTTGTTTCAGTTCTCATGTATTTCACCATGTGGAAAATGGGATGTGGTCAGTGCCAAAGGCTTGTAATATGAATATGTAGTGTCCAACAGTAGAGTAATTAACTTTGTCTGTGGGGCATTCCAGCCTATATAGATGACAAATGAGGTTTTACAATTAATTAAATTAAGTAAACTCATTTTAAAAATAAAAATCAATAAATGTCTGGATCTGCATTACACATATGCAGAGCTTTTAGACCCAGTCATGCTGTTGCTGTTTAGGTGTTTGGCTGAAGATAACTGTGTACCAGTTTATGTTTTGGAGCAGTAGATCCCCAAAAAGGGTGTTATGTTTTCATGTATTTGTATGTTGAAGCCTTTTTTTATACTAATAGATCTTGCTCAGTCTTGAAGATTCCTATTGGTAGAACACGACAAAATAGAGTCATTATTTCCATTGAAAATGTTTTCAACTCGCTGGCGAAGACTTGTATGTGTGTGTGTGTGTGTTTGTTTCGTGGTTAAACATCACGTTGGGGTTGGGGTTTTTTGTTAGCTCATATATACCCCTTCCAAAAAGCTTCTCAAATAAAAACAGCACTCTTGCTCAAATATATAATAACATAACTACTTTATTTCCAACTCAATCCAGAGTGCTGACTTGATCAGCCTCTTTTCCCCACCAGAGCACTTGAACAAATGTACACTTGCCTGCATCTTTACTATGATAACTGCTACCACACAGCCAAATCTTTCCTGAACATCAGTTGTGTGCACATGTCACAGTGACAAGATGATTGGCTCATATGTTTCCAGGTTTGCTTATTGATTGGCTCTTGGGGCATGGACCGCTGCTAGCATTACAGAATTCTTCAGGATTATTGGAGTGCCACTTTCTCTTTGAAGTGTCAGGCTTTATATTTTACCGTCTTTTTACTCCTATTGATGGTCCTGTAAAATCAACTCCAACTTCATGCGCTGAAAAAAATCACTTTAAAGGCTCTGTTCTGCAATGCAAGCTTTTTTTTCTTTCTGGCAGTTCAAGCTCTTCTATGTCTGCATTACTGTACATGTTATAAATGTAGCCACTGATCTTTTTGGAGGGTATAAAGGATCCTATTTGTTACCCTGATTGCTCTTGCGTAAATCTCGCAGTGCTCTTCAGTCTGTTTCTGCTCAGGACCACTTGTGAAATTCTGCGCTATTAATGTTATAAAGGTCCCTTTTCATCATGAAATGAAGGTTTTCTGATGTGCTCTGCACTTTGTCTTCTGCCTCCTTGAACTGCTGTTTCAAGAGCCTCTGCTCCTGCCTCAGCTGGCTAATCATCGCTACTGGTCATCACATACTATACCAAACCTTTTAAGAAGCAAGGCTGATTGCTGTTATAGCCTGGAGTTTTTGTTATTTTTTTCAGTGTCACCCTTCCCTCTTGGATCAAGGATTGCTTTCACATCTTATTAAACTAGAGCCAGGGCTAAGTGACAGCCTAACTCCGCCTACATCTTGTACATTGCTTTGGCGTAGCCACTAGCACATGGTGGATCCGGTGATTATGCACTGCCCCTTGATCTGGCAGGTCCTGTATCTAGCCATGAGGATTTTTTTTTAAAGTAACCCAGCTCTATCAACTATTTCATGAGCTTACTGTCGGCAGTGTGAATTAGTTCTTTTTTTTTCTTTTTTATATTCTGCAACCCTGATTCCTACAGATTTCATTTATATGCATCTATTACAAGGCAGAATTTAGAATAGACTGACTTTAGGCAAGCATTTCTGTCCTAATCACAGCCTTAAGCTAACCTTAAATAAGTTATTGGAGATTGACTGCAGTTAAATCAGAAATAACTACCAAGCCTTAAAGTTCAGTCTTTGTGGATTAGTTGTCATACATGCTAAAATTGCACTAAACAATCGCCTGTCACACATTATACATGACAGCTATGGCAATATTCAGTTGATCATCATCCAGATTAACTAATAGTAAACTTTAGTGTAAACTATAGTACACATTTGCTAAACTGGCTGGCTTAAGTAGCAGACTGTAAGACTGTATAATTATGCTTCTGTTAATTCATAATAGTTAGTTTATGAATATATGATAGCCAAGAAGGTCAACGTTTTTGTCACGTCAGCATTTCTTTGCCAGTGCTATTTTCTTGTAAGTTTCTGTGGTGAACTTGTTAAACAGTTACTTATACATCTGTTAAAAACCAACATTATCACTCAGTTGAGCTTATTGCAATGCATTTGGACTGGAGTATCATATTCTATATGGCGTTTTTTAATAACAGTTTTAGTAAAGGAGCTACCTGAAGTATATTAGAATGTTCCAAGTACATCACATACTCACGAGCAATAGTCTGCCAATTATCCTACATTCTGTAAATATGGAATTGGAGCCAAACAGAGGACAAGGAATTCATTGTTTTTTTGGCTATATTAATTTCATGAATCGGACCAGTAAAGAAGGTGATAATTGGTATGTATAGACGTATACATATATAGATATTTTACTGTACTGGTTCACCTGTTTTTCTTTTCTTCTTTGGAAACGTATCAACATTGATATATTATTCACATAACTCATATGTTGGCAGGATGTTTGAAATAACACAAACCTTCAATACAATTTTGTAGACATATTTTTAATCAAAATAGAAAATGTTGCTTGCCATTATTTTCTCTTAGAAACACCCTTTGCAACCTTCATTAACTATATATGTGCAATATTGGACTGGGCTGTCAGGTCATGTAGTTCATTTAAATGTAACTACTTTATTTATAGTGTTTTCTTTTATGTAATTAATGTTCATGGTTCTTTGCTCTGTTACAAAAAATAACACCCTAATTAGTTTGTAAAAATTGTAATGCTTTAAATATGAGTTTAACATCTTTGTTGCTTAACTTTGTGTAGTTTCTGTTTTTTGTGTAGGCTTTACAGGCTATTTTCAGTTCTTACTTCTTTAAGTATTAAATACGCAGGTGATTACTTTCATTGCCTAGAATAAAAAACAATAAATAAATGCATTTGTACTGTGACCCACTCTTTACGTGTATACAAACTTTACCGTACCGAGGCTACCCTGAAAAGGGGTTTGAACCTATAAATATGATTCATATCAAGATATGTCTTCTTGTTTTGACCCACATACTCACCTAGTAGCTAAGTCAGTACACATGCCGGAGTCAGAGAACCTGAGTTTTTTTGTTTTGTTTTTTTAAACTATTCCTCAGTATTAAGACTGAGAAATTCTGTAGGAGAAATATCAAAGTAGCATATTGTCAAACATGTTCGGTTATCTGTTATCCAAAATTCTGATACATGATAAATTCAAGATGGCCTTTTGAAAGGAAGACACTGTCACAAAGCCATGTTAGAAGCATGTCTGCTGTGGTAGTCACATAAATCCCTCTTAAACTACCATTATCTATTTTTTTTCTAATATTTTCTTTGTCATATGAATTGTTAGGGTGTGTAATCCAAAAGCACAATTCAGGCCCCTTCAGATAATGAGGCCAGACAGATAGCAACAGGTGTTACTACTCTGAAAAGGCTCCTGTCACCTCTCACATACCAGGATTCAAGTGCTCTCATTGTGAAGAGGAGTCTAATATCTAATCCTTCCCTGCAGCCATTTCAAGACAATATACTCTCATAATGTAGAAATATGCAACATTTAATGAGAAAGACATAAAAAAAAGAGAGAAGATGGAAATTTTGTGTTATTGGACTTAAGAAAACTGTCGCTCCCATCCCATTCTTCACTTTTGTCTAAAAAAAGATCAGTTTAACTGTTTCATTTGTCACAGCGAAGAGAGTCATTTGTGTTATTTTTGTGTGTTATAGCAGAACTTGTCAGTGATGTACATTAATGGTCGTGTTTCGTGTTTTGCAAATATTCACATACTCCCACGTTTGCATTGCAGGGGAAACAAAACTCTGTTAAAAAAGAAAAGTTGTGTAAATACAACTAATGATGAGTTTACTCATCAGGAGGAGGAGATGTGTTGAGGAAATGAAATGCTTGTTTGCAGAGTGATTTTCTTTTTTTATATGTACCATGTTAGAGTTTTTGAAGAAGATCATATGGATAATACACTTAATCAGAAACCTTTATAGATTAATTAGCTCCTCGTTAGTCTTTTGCAAACAATTAAAAAAAATCCATCTATACCCGCTCATAGATCAACACAGACATTTCTATATATATGTATGTATATATGATTCACTTGGGGGTTTTTTTATCTGGCTATTAAGATCAACTATTCAGAGTGCGTAATAACTGTGGCATAGTGAAATATATCTTCTAATACTTTTTCACTTTATTGTGTGAAAATCATCAAGCCCAACAAAAATACTTGAATGTGTGCAAAAACAATAAATAAATAAAATAATTTATTTTTAAAAACCTGAGTGCACATGGTTAAATGGGCAAAGTGAGCAGATGATCTTAGCAAAACCGTGAAGCTCTTAAAAAAAAAAATCTCCTAAAATTGAGTTTTCACCTGAACACCGCACCGAAATCTGAGAGTCGAAGCGTTATTAACTAAATTTTGATTAGAGGGATTTTTCGCGCAATACTCAGCCATAATTAAAATTATTTTAAGGGTTGTCCAGAAATCAATGCAGATGGTAATTTCAGGCTTATCCCAGGTATGCACAGGAAAGATAAGAATGATTAAATCCGCCGGCGCATTAATGAGTATGAGATGTAAAATAATCCTTAAAGGCATGGCAGAGTTGCTGCAGGAGAAGCCAAATGTCAAGTGCCATTTTATTTTATGGAGGATCCTTTTTAAAAGGACACGGTTTTTTCTTATCCAAACTGAGCCTTCAGAGCCTCTAAGATCTCATGCAGGAACACAAAGCGCACAAGAGTAGCCTGTACTGACAGATGGATTTGTGGGGAGAACACCATTGTCCATTTGAGTTGATTTGAGCATGAAAATTGTAAATCCTTCCCCGTCACTCTCATTGGAAAATATATTTGAGTAATATTGGCAAATCATATATATCTATCTATATATATAGAGAGAGAGAGAGAGATAGTGAGAAAGTGTCTTGTTGCAATGTGAAAAATATAAAATCAAATTCAGTGCGCAAAATAATACAATTTCTACGAGACAAACCCCCACAAATCTATATTTAATTCTGTGCACTAAGAGATCATCACTTATGTAAATTTGTCTCCAATCTGACTTAGTTTGCTTGTATATATTACAGAAAATAAACCGATAAACCGTGTGTGATGGAAGCTCGTATAAAAACATTTGGATAGTCATTTGGCTTGGAAATGAGAGGCTTATTTCTGAAGACGCTGATTTAGTCTGCAGCTCGAATGCTGCAAATGAGACTCTTAATATCTCGGCCATAATTAATTGCGCAAATTTGTTTCTATTAAATAAAACTAACACATACTGAGAAAACTCTATTAGCCTTAATTAAGCTTGATATCCTAATTTAGGGAATGTGTGGCTGAAAACAAGCCGTTTTGGTAGATTTTTTTTTTCTCTGTCTTTCTCCGATATGAAAAGCCTACCAGCTTTCTGCCTTTGGGCTGCTTTTCCTCCTTTGAGAGTTGGAAATGAGAAATGGAAATGGAAATACCAGGAGGTGCTAAATTAGCTGCCTGATCTGCACTTATTGCCGCATACAGGCCCCTATTACTTTGCCAATCTGTGCCTCTCTTTTAGCATTCCGGGCATGGAGAAGCTTCGAGATAGCAGATTTATCAAATGGGAAAATGAATGCATGATGATCAGTTAAATTGAAAATCAGCGTCTGCATGACAGCCCGACCTGACACCTCCGTAATTAGAAAGAAAAATGATGGCGTCCGATGCATAATAGAGCAAAAACAATTTACACTCTCCCATAATGATCCGGCGTTCAAATTGAAAATTTCTCCGGGTATAAATTGAATTCATAAAGTATGATTCATGGACGACACATCTCCTGGAGGCTGCCTGGGCATATCGATTGATAGTTTGTCTTGAATCATGCAGCGTGCAGCTCTCAGGCAAGAAAAGCTTAACTACTTAAGCAAATCGCTAATTTCACCTTAAGGCCACCAATGTGCAGCCAGCGATACTCCTATTCAGTGCGCTAATGAATTATGGATGAACTGGGCATACGTCCCAAATAGCCTCAGAGTAGCATGGAAAAACACACACCGAAGAATCTTAGGGGTTATTTCAAATTGGCTTCGGTTATCCCACAATTTAGTAAATACACCTCACATTTTTTTAACCAAATCGCAGTGGTTGCAATTTGGTCTTTTCTGTCTGCATTTGTGTCAGAGTTTATAACGGAAACGCGCAAAATGTAATCCATTATGCATCATACAAAAACACTGCAAAACTCCCCTCAAAACTGGCATTAATAGCGGAGTGTAAGATAAATTAATAATAAAAAAAAGAAGCACAAAATCGATGCGGAATCTATCATCTCAGCACTATAAAGACCATGCAGAGATACACCTCTAACCCAGAGCCGTGCAGGCCTAATCTTGTGCGTGTTCACTGCGTGTGCCATGTTGGCTGCGCCTGCCCCTGCCCCCCACCAACCTAATAAGACATTGCTTCCTAGAGCAAACAGCTGCATGGGTTGAAATTTATGTAAATATTTTGAAAGGGACACTGGCTCAGAAATTCATTTGCGCCGGCTCAGATGTAAAGCTCACCCCTCTTATTTTCAATTTATTTGCAAATCAAGACCCAAAGAGAACACTAAAGGGCTTGTGGCTCTTAATAGTGAACCAGCAACTCTACATATAGCTGGACGGGATTTATTTTGTTGTTGTTGTTCTTGTAGTTTTGTCTAAATATATATATATATTTTATACACAGTCGCCTCGACATTTCTTCCTTTGGTCGTCTTGATATTGTGGTCAACACTGCTAATATTGCAAAAGGGAGCAGATGTCCCAGATCCTGCACGGCATCCCTGGGGAACACCAACCCTATTAGAACAAATGTGTTCTGCTATTGTAAATAGGCACGTTTGCCTCAGCCCGTCCTATTACAGCCGACGCATGATCAATAGGCTGATAACACAGAAACATCAATGTAAAGCGACAGAACAATGAGGGATATCATCGAACATCTATCTTAATATAGCCCTGCTACAAGGGGCCCTGACAAAGTGGGGAGAGAGATAGAAGAAGAAGAAGGGGAGAGGAGGAAGAAAAAAAAGCTCATGAAAATGCCTCCCCACGAATCCCCATCTTCTATCCAATATGCACAAACACACACACTCCCAGCTGCCGGGGCTATTATTTTCCTATTTCAATTTGACACCCAGGCCTTTTCATGCTAATTCTATTATTCTTGGAAGTTTATGTGATTTCATATCACTAGAAATCGGTAATGTATTATAACCCCCTTTGAGCTAAAATAAACTGAATCCCCCTGCAGTAGCCACCGGGAAAATAATTACTTTCATATCAAAACTCTGCAGGAGTCGAGCGGGTCCTTTTCGCCTCAGGCTCGTAACCTCATTTCAGTGGGGGCTTATAGATGAATAAATTTGTTAAGGCAATATACAAAGTACAACATGAGATTTCTTAAGAAAGCCCTTCCTACTGTAGTCCTGCACTGGATGTGCTGCTATTTAAGGTCTCACACGGTTTGAGGTGCTTGTATACAATAGATTTATTTAAGAAAAACCTTACATATATAAATAGTATAATACCTTTCTTACAGCTCTTGAGGATTTTTGTTGGTATCGTGGTCTCGTGTTTTGTTTTTCTTGACAAGTTATCACACATTAAAGGATATCTAGAGACTCCCGACTCGCACACACATACACACTCGCAGAGATTGGGAGAGAGAGAAGGAGCGAGAAGGAGAAGAGAGAGAGAGAGCACATTGTCAAAATATCAGCTGGGGAGGGGGGGCTAGAAATTAGATGCAAAGATGTAGATTCTGGTTAACCTTTGGCCTAATGAAATGTGTAGTTTAGGGGCTATATCAGTATGGTTCTGCTTTTTTTCTTTCTTTTTTCTTTAACCCCCCCTGCTCATTTATTCCATGTCGACATCCTCTTTAGAGTCTGTCTTTGTATCTGCAGGACAGTCACTGAGGACAGACTCGGAGCTGTTGGGGTGATCCTTGTTTTCTAAATGCTCTTTTTTGCCTGCATCCACAGACTCAACGAGCTGTGAACCGTGTTCGTGAGCGAAAGTCGAATCGCTGCAAATAACCGAGGTCTGAGTACTTTTGCCAGTGGAAAAGGCGGCCCTGGGCGGGCTCGTGTGCGGTGAATTTGTCTTTGCCTCTGATCCCACCTGTGCCCTTTGCGTGGTTTCTGCAGAGTCCGGCGAGCTGCTCGTACATCCCGCAGAGCTCGCAGAGACGCTGCAGCGGACGTGAGGCTGGGTTCTTTCCGCCGGCGTGTCACAGTCAGAGTTTACTGCTGTTGTCGTCTTCAGGGCAGTTTGAGGAACAATGAATCCAAGCGGCTGTGTGATGGGATAGAGCAGGAAGTGTCCCTTCCCTATCAAAGGCCGTGAGGAGGGTAAGGCCGCGGGGTTGCGTCTCGGTCTGTGGTCCGAAAGGAGGCTTTCGACGCTAAAAGGGTTGAGTTTCTGCATGCTGGAGGCTCTGCTGTTGTTGGAACACAGGCTTGGCCCGTGGCTGGGGTCGGGCGAGTCCAGCTCGGAGTCGCCAGGGTCCCTGTCCAAGTGTCTTTGGTTGTAGTTTTGGCTCTGGAGAGGGTGAGGTGTTTGGTCGCAGCTCGATTGCGTTTGATTTCCCCCCACAGAGTCAAAGGGTGGGCCTGTGTTGTGGTCACTGTCGGTCACATGCGACACCCCGCTGTCGCTGTCTGATCCCGGGGTGTGAAATAAATCCCCAGAAACAAGCTTGTTCTGGGACTTTAGCAGCCGGCGCTCCTGCTTTCGTTTCTTCTTCTCCAGCCTGCTCAGCTCTCTCCGGGCGATCTCCTCCGGGTCCATGGGTTCCCCGCTGCAGGTGGTGGGGTGGGCGTTGTGAGCAGGTCGACCTGGACCTTTCTTTGTGTTCTCCTTTTTCCTCCATTTGGCTCTGCGATTTTGAAACCATACCTGCGGAGAAAAGAAAGGTGAACATGTGTGTAATGAGCACGTCTGTCATTGCAAAGGGGAAGTTAATTAGGCCCAAAATCGCCGGTGTGTTAACAATATGGTAATTAAACAAATACTCAGGTTATGTCTCGCTCTTGCTGATTTCTGTGCAGCTCTTTAATTAGGCCTTTGATTACATCCAAATAGCCTTAAATAAAAAGCTCTGGTTTTACATGATAACTGAAGTGTGGGTCATTAGAAGACTTTCCAAATAATATTTTTCCAAGCTGAACTCTGAAATACGATCAAACTTTGCAAACTTCCACTTGGCTGTTTTCAAAAATTTAACCAATAAAATAAAAAATAAAATAAAAACAAAACAAACAAAACAGGTATGTTAGGGACATATATCTTATGTCTTATTATATCTTATTATTTTTGGTTATATTTTAAGATATATGACGAATATAAGCCAACACTGGCCCCCAAATAATTACCTAAAACTTCATCACTTGTTTGTTATTTTAAACAAACCTGTTATTATTATATTTATGCACTAACATAATTTATGAAATGCCAGAAAAAACACAAGCATATTGTGAAATATTTTATTTATTACAAAAACATATCCTACATATAATATAGCTTATATTATCTCCCAAATTGCCCCATACTGCTGAAAGACTGAGTTACACTTTCTGTCTCTGTATAGCTTAAAATTGAAAACCTAATCTTTATCATGGATAAATAAAACGTAAACAAAGAGATAACAGAGAGACAGAGCTCACAGTCACGACTCGGATTCATAAAAATAAATACGTATTTACCTGAACCCTTGATTCTATCAAGTCCAACCGGAGAGCCAGTGCCTCCCTCATGAACACGTCCGGATAGTGACTCTCATTAAAAGCCTTTTCTAATTCCTCCAGCTGCCAACCTGTGAAATTTGTGCGAGTTCTTCGCCTCTTGCAGCCAGGGCTATCTTTGTCTGGGTCTCCCGAGTCTGACAGCAGAATGAGAATAAATGTAAACAGAGCATAAGTATTTTTTTTTTCTTTTAATTGTCACATTTTAGCATATTTTTAACAGCGTCGGTGTCATGCACGGGTAAAGGGTTTTGCAAAGTTTAGACCAGAAAAGGATGGTCTCATTTGAAAATTTGCAGCATTTCACACGTGTGTTGCAGCTTCCATGCAATTCTTTCTTTAAAAAAAAATAAATAAAAAAGCAAAGCTTAAAACGCTAACACGGGCATTCCCCTGCTTCAGTGATTACTGACTGACAGAAACATTGTTTTCCTTGGATGCATCTTCAGCTTTCGATGAATGAAATGAAGTCGGGGGACGAAGAAGACAAATCTGTGCCTGTGTGCGAGGTTCTGCTCGCCTTTTAAACACGATGAAGAAGACAACTTGTATCGCAACATCCTGTCTTTGTTTCTTTCTGGTTTTTTGTCTCTGTGCAACAAGCCAGCATTGATGGGAGGTTATTGTGTGCTGTGTAATGTGGCTTACCTGTCAGTTTGTACTGCTGATTATCTCCATTCATCCCGCAGCCCGAAGACAAGAGGGGGTTGGAATTACCCACTGAAGCCGCGCACGAACCATTAAGTAATCCGTCTATTGAGAAAGGAACCGCGGACGCAGATTGAAGTTGATGCCCGGCTAATTCGTAAACGTGATGGTGGCTCAGATGGTACGGGAAGCCCACCATCCCGCCGAGAGAGCCTCCGAACTGGGCGTGAGGTGGATCCAGTATCCTGCTGTCCATCATCCCGCAGGCAAAAGGAAACGACGTCTGGAGGCCGGTGATGGGAATTTAAAAAGCATGCAGTGAGTGTGGCCAACGAGTAGGGGACATGATGTGAAGGGAGCGATGAGCTGTACTTTATCCACATGAACCTCCCAATAATTAGCCCAGGCTCTGGGAATATGAGACCCAATGAAAAGCGGTAATGGACTCTGACGTCAGAGACGCGCTCTGCAAACGCTCCCCGTATCGATTGCTAATTAAAGCTGACATCCACCTCAATAAACAATATCAGAGCTGTCACAACAAGACAGGAGGGCTTTGATAAGAACTACATCGCAACTACACGGGGGACCCACCGGGAGGAAGGGCTCACTGAATGCCGGGAAGAAAAGGCTACAGGCGGATAGATTAGGCCACAGGCTCGATCCCAGACTTTTTGTTCACTAGAGGACCTGCAGATAGATAAATATTAGACCCGATTAAATAATAATGACAATAATAATATATATGTTTTGTTTTTTTTTTTATCACGTAGACCCATTGGCTTAAAAATATGTTTGCTGAAATTATTTTTTGACCCATTGTTTCTTTCTCTTTTTTTAACTTGCATGTATGAAGTGCATAGGATGGGGATAAAGTAAAAGATATATATTAGTAAAATTAAAAAAGACCTCCGATCCTGGGGATGGCTGATCCTTTTTCTGCGGACAGTGGGGGTCAAGCATTGTCCCTAAACCCTACTTTGGGAACCACTGAGTTAAGAGGAACCCCCCCACGTTAGGTATGGATCATCATTTAAATGCACTAAACCTTTTATACCCAGACAGGTCACCTGCGGGGCGTAAAACAAATAGGGTGATTGTTGGAAATATGGGTGTATTTAAAGGGTAGCTGAAGGCACAAAGTGAAAGTCAACCGATAATACTTTTACTGTTACAAGGCGAAAGCTTCGATTACGACCAGGGTTTTATGAACAAAATACATAACTATATAAATAAAAGCGTCAGCTGCTAGAGATTACTGCTAAACAACAAAGACAATACAAGCGAGCAGAATTCAAAAAAAAAAAAAAAAAAAAAAAAAAAAAAGCCAGTCCCATATGTGCACTATACAAACATACACAACATTTCATGTCAGGAAACAAAAGTGGAAAGCTCCCCTGCTTGTGCAACCTGGCACTCAATATGTGACTAGCCTAAATCCTATCTGCTCATTAGGTTTTCAAATAATTAATTCGACTTTATTTATCCCAAGTCTGGCGCTGTCATAATGTTAATCAGAGTTGAAATTTCGCACCCCACTCATTCCCTGACCCTTGGCACCCGGATTGGCATGTTGTAATAACCTGAATCTCTCAACAGAAGCTGCGATAATTGTTACCCTATTAGCATGCAAATTGTTTAATTAATATTATTATGAGGAAGTATATAATCCGCTCGTCACTTGACCCCCAAGCCCAAATAACAACCCTCTGTATTTCAGCGTGTAGCTCTACATTTTAATGAACTCCTCAGAAATGATCTCGCCCATTTATCCATCTTCCTTTTTAGCAGCGGTGGGCTTGTCTTTGAAGCGCTCTCTCTTTGTATTTTAACTTTAATTTTAACGCACATGGACAAGATCTTATGAATAATTCCTCCCCGCTCATTCCCCTTTTTTGAACATCTAAAATTCAATAATTGCTTTTAGTCAATCCCAAGCATATATATGGGCTGCCCCCCCCCCCCCACTCGGGTGCACACGGGAGCTCAGTGAAAAGCAGCCCTTGACACAGTCTCCTGAGACATTGCATTCAAATCCGTTTTTCTACAACGGGTGACATTGTCAGATTCTAGCTTTAATTAACCCGATAATAAGGCGAACAAGGCCAGCATTCAGCCGCGACGCTGCCCTGCCTTGTTACCTTTTTTACAACTGGACCTTTTGGCAGTTGTTCAGAGGAAAAAAGAAAAAGAAAATATTAATGTTTTTTTTGTCTTCCTGATTTATATGCCCAAGCCGTTTGTTACAACAGGACACAACATCTTTATTGCATTTATGTATTGTTGATCTGAATCAATAAGTGCACAGGGCCTATAAACTAATTGATTAACTTTCTATCCAGGAAGATAAATTCCACGACAAGTAAATAGGGGAGGCTGACAGATACACACTAATGCAATTTCAACAGTTTCCTTTAAAAAATAATTGTAAATTACAGCACTTGACGAGCCTAAGGTGTGCACTTACACAAAATAACGTAGAAAACAGCTTGCTCTGTCTAAGCAACTGAACATTATCGTGACATTTTCCTGCTACTTGATATTTCCCTATGGCTGGCTCATTTCTCACTTTGAGGCTTAGTCTCTTTCCTTATGCACAGATTCAATGACAAAAGGCCTCTTCAACCCTTAGTAATATATTTAAATTCATTCTTAAGACTAATAGCAGAATAGTCACGCAGACTGAAGCCCTGAGAGTGTGTTTTTCCTCTTATATGAGCACCATATACTCGGAGCTACGCACACCTTATAGTTTTATTCTACCACTGCATCAATCCTCGCGTATTTAAATCATTTATAGGAGCGTTAAATGTTGCTTTATTCTCTTAGGGGTGCTCTTAAGGTGGCTGCTATAGGCTGTAAATCAACTACTCGCCACAGTGATGAATTAGGTGAAGAAAAACAGCAGTGGCAGTGCTAAACTCCCCTTAGCACACAAACTCCCCATGCCCACTCATTCATTTGCTAGTCATACTCTAATCAAGGGATCAAAGGACCAAGCGAGCAGACTATAGAAACTCAGACGCATATTTGCCAAGAGTTTTACACCCATTAAAGTTATTATTTTTAACTAATTAACCTGAAGTTAACTTTGTGTACTTGCACTTTATCTTCCCCTCCCTAAATAAGGCTCTTTAATGCCAACTTTGTGTGTTGTTTGTCTGTTTGGCTGAGCATCCTATAAGAGGATTTTGCAGCTGCACACTCACCTGACTCCAGATAACCAGATAACTGAAATTCATAGGCTTGCCAACTTAATATAGGTGTTCAACTGATACACTCCAATCCCCTCCCAACCACCCCCCCACCCCAAAAAAGACAGAGGCCTTATCAACATGCCCATCCAACACTGATGCCTACTTTAGTAGCAGAGAATCAAATTCATTTTTAATTAGGCAGGCAAATTAATAGGCAGCAGTTTAGGAGTTTAATTACTCAATTAACTTCACGCACGTTAATTTTTAACTATCTAAATTAGGTTGCACATTATTCGATTTGATGATAATTATAGAATTAAATCTAAATTAATTGTTTTGGATGATTTGGATGAACTAGATGCAATTCCAATTAAACAGCAGGAGGAAAAAAAAACGCTGGTTGCCATTTTAAGCTCGCAAATCCTTTGATTCGATTTTAAGCAAGAAACTCTGCCTAGAAATTTTCCTCTGATCCTACAAATTCTCTTTCCCTCTAATCCCACAATTAAAAGTTTCCTCCCATCTAATTATCTGTAATTGTGCCGCTGTCAAAGTAGAATGGAGAAGTGAAAGCGATTGATTTGGACTTTTAATTCAGTTCATTTCTGATAGAAGAGAAAGTAATTCCCTTCAAATTACCTCATTCAATCCTGACACCCTAATGCCCTTCAAAATCTTTTTTTACTCCCCAGCATTTATATATTAAAAATGAAGCTAGAATGACTAGTGCCTCCTAATAATAATAACCAAACTTCCATTAGAATAATAATTTCATTTCAATTAAAACTGACTTATCACCTTTGCTAAAACGTGCTTAATATGCCGAAAATTATCAATGCTTGAAGGAGCCCAAACTGGGGAGTCTAATTGTAATCAGCAAATCAGAGGTGCTTGTCGCTGCCGTGCCTTTGCAGAGAGGCAGTCTCGGAAATAGAACTAATTTACTCAACTCCCCCGGGAAATCCGCTCAACAGATTAACATTTTCAAAATATAGTAATGATATAATTTGAGAAATGGTGACGCCAATTTGTGAGGAGCCTTTGTGCAGAATAATTTGCATTTTTTTTTTTCCTTCGCCATCGCCTGCATTTTGCCCCCGTTAATTACAGCTCCGCAGATGAAGGGTGTGCTGTTTGACTCAGTGCTTATTATTCAACTTCAATCTAATAATTCAACTCTACAGTTATATGACAAAGTGTAGCCTATCCACATTTTAAGCCACCCTGCGTATAATCCCAAATGGGTGTGGATGGGTGAAAATGTGAATAGGTGCATATATGCATGCAGTCTGCTTGTCACCGTGTGCGTTATTGCAGTCAGTGCAGCCTCTGTGCTTGGCTGTGCTTAAGACTTGTACTTACAAGTGATGGGTTTGTCTGATTTGGAGCAGCATCCTCCAAAACTTCAGATATATGTGTGAAATAAATAAACCCTCCTGCCCTTCAGCTCACCTTCTGCCTACACGCTGTGCAGGTAAACTGCTCAAGAGCCGCATCCCCAAACTTTGACAACTAATCAAAGTATTAAATAAAAAACTGCGGATAAAGTTGAGTGGAGGCCACAGACATGTAGCTATTTTTTAACCATCCAATATTAACTAGTTGCTAGGCTTGTTCACTTTACAAGCCAACTTGGACGTGATGGCAGGATTGCCATCAATCCCTCGCTGTTTCCTCGCTGCAGAGCTGGTAGAGAGAGCGGTGACTGTACTCTGCAGCCCGGCCATCTGCTTCTGTACAAAAAAATACAAAAAAAAAAAAAAAACAACCCCAGAGATATTCACTAGAACTACACTGGAGATAAACAAGGCGAAAAAAATACATTTTGAAGCCCAATATGAGCTTTTCACATGTTTCCTCGACAAACTTTAGATGCATGTTTTAAGACTGCTCATGCTCTACAAAAGATTTTTGAAAAATTTACTTGCTGTTATTATTGTGTTTCTCATCAAGTTGGTATTTTCTCCATGAATACAATCATGCTCACACATTCTGTGTGGTTTACTTTGTTACAAGCCTTCCTCTCACACACTTTATACACTTACACACTAACATGGATCCATAAGTTTCTAAACCTACAGGCAACCTTGACCCCACATCAGAGCTCCACCAAAACCCGTCTCAAGGGACGCGTTAGTGGTGGATAATAAGACCTGCTGTGCCCTCTAGTGGCTGGTCACTTTCAGTTGTTTCGCAAAAGGTAGGTAGTGGACAGACACAAAAATAATAAAGATATCTTTGAAGAGGTTCACTATATCTAGATAAATCCTACAAAATAAAACTAATACCACAGGTGGGTGCATTTTAATCTGAAACCCATTCCTCGCCATGTCACTGACCTATGATCTCTTAATAAGCCCACAGCTCAAAATGTCAAACGCACACAAGTTTGACAACACTGACATATTTTCTATATGGATTTTTATTAAATATTGATGGCCTGAATTTAGGTGACGACGTTCCATCAGATTTTGGATGAAGAATAGAGATTTAAGACTTTTTCTTTTCTTTAGATGTACTTTTGTGTTATTCAAATCCTCTATTGAGTGTTGCTGTAATCCTCTAATGCAACTGATAATCTAACTGCATCCTTAACAATAGCAGAAGAAGAGGAGGTTTGAGTCCACAGTGTGTGAGGAAGGGATGTGTGCAGAGCACCAGGTGTTTTCAGAGTAGTGCCATCTGGCCTCAGCTTTGGCAGCTTATGAGGCAGGTGCTGTAGAACAGCGGAGATATTTAAGCTGTGTAACTGCTTCTGTCAGTACCCCGTGATCCACTCGCCTACTACACGAACATCTCAGTGGGGAAATATTTCTACTGATGTCACTTAGATCGCTTCCTTTATTGATTCTTTTATAGATAATTATGCTGTAATTATGAAGGATCTCAAATACACATAACATTTTTAAATATTCGTGTAAATCATTAAAGTCCCGGAGATATTTGGTCACTCATTTGAACTACAGAAGCTTTAAATGCAGTAAAACATAGGCTGCTGTTATCATGCAAATGTCTTTTTTAGTGTAACTTCTTTGTCTTTGTGTTGGAAATTTAAATCATTAAAGAAATGACTGGATTTCTGAGTCATTATGACCATACAAACACAAAAACACATTGCATATGCAAAGTGTATCTGTTGTTTCAGGAATCGTGGATCTCCCTTAACCCAGAGAGTGCCAGCTTGTGGAAGAATCCTGCTGCCATCATCTGGTGAAACCTGCACAGACACCACTTAGTGGGGAATTAAACCAACAGGGTTTCTGCTCTGATAAATTAACATTTTAAGCCATCAGTTTGCGCAAGATTTAAACTGTGTGCCATCTAAAACAATGCTAAAGTCTATTTCACTACATTATGCTCACTCATTATAGGGAACAGTCCAAACTAAAATTTAAGAATCCATTCTTGGCAAATTATCAGAAGATTGGATGATTGGTCCTGGGTTTAAATATTTAATGTCGATTGGAATTATTATTATATGGCTCTATAAAACTTTTTAATAAAACTGAATTACACACATTTTCATGAACTGCATTACTTTCAAGGAGTCTTTTGGGGTTGAATATTTCAAAAGATAGAGAGCACTTAAATATTTTTCTGGCTGACAAATCATATCTGTGATGATCAATTTGCCAGGGAGACACTTAACTGTAATTCCAGGACCACAAAATGGCATGTATTATGAATCCTATTCAGTCTAAATCAAGTTAGCTAAAACCAAACAATAGTAAAATTGAGACTGGCACACATATTTTAGCCAAACCTTGAATACAGCACATAATTAACACCAAAGTATGGATGATTGTTACTCCCTGTTGGAGTTTTTTTTCTTCCTATCTCGAAAGGCTTATAATATAAAAGCTGTGAAACATCATATGAAACACAAAATCCTTTTTAATAGCCTTCTTCCTTTTCTTCTTCTTCTTCTTCTTTTGGCTGCTTCCGTTAAGGAGTCACAGGGAATCATCTTTCTGCATTGCATGCTAACCCTAGCATCTTCCTCTGTCACACCAACCCTCTGCATGTCCTTCACTACATCCATGTGTCTTCTGTGTGGTCTCTCTCTCTTTTTCCTCTGCCTGGCAGGTCTGTCTTCAACATCCTTTGTCTTATGTATCCACTATCCCTCTATTCCATGTCCGAACCATCACAGCCTTGCCTCTTTGTCTCCAAACCTCTTACCCTGAGCAAGTCCTGTGATATACTCATTTCTAATATTCTTTTCGGTCACTCCCAATGAGAATCTACTTTCAACTCCACCTCCTGTCTTTATGTTAGTGCCATCATCTCCAAACCATACATTCTATGAGGTTTCACTTGACTTTACCAGTCACAGTCCTTACATTTAAAGTCAATACTCTCATCCCCACACTCTTGCTTTTCCTTTTCTCCCCCTGATGCCAAACACACCTTCTCCCGTTTCCAACATTAGCACAGTTTCCACTGGCATCCTGTTGGTCAATAGGCCTCACTATGTCTCATTACCGTCTCACAAACCTTTCCTTCCATTCTTACTACTTACACCCAGGCATTCATCTACATCCACTCCACCCTGCCTGCTCTCTTTTCTTCACATCTCTGGTGCACTGTCTTTTGGTTTGGTTTGATATAAGTTATTTAAAATCATCCACCTTCTCTGTTTCTACTCCTTGCATCCTTACTGTTACACTAGTCTGCCTCTCATTCATGCACATGTACTCTGTCTTTCTTGGCTCAAGAGTTGGGAGTTCGCCTTGTAATCGGAAGGTTGCCGGTTCGAGCCCCGGCTCGGACAGTCTCGGTCGTTGTGTCCTTGGGCAAGACACTTCACCTACCGCCTACTGGTGTTGGCCAGAAGGGCCGATGGCGCGATATGGCAGCCTCGCTTCTGTGGCTACAACTGTAGCTTGCCTCCACCAGTGTGTGAATGTGTGTGTGTGAATGGGTGGATGACTGGATGTGTAAAGCGCTTTGGGGTCCCTAGGCGGGACTAGTAAAGCGCTATACAAATACAGGCCATTTACCTGAGGTTCATTCCTCTTCTCTCCAAAGCATACCTCTACTCTCAAGGCTCTCTTTCCCCTGTTCCTTACTCTACAAGTAGCTGTCAGCAAACATCGTAGTCCATGGAAAGTTCTACCTGATCTCATCTGTCAACCTATCCATCACAAGTCCTGTTCTCACATAAAACTAGCCTTTCTTCTTTGCCTTTGTCACAGCTCTCTTAACATACGCCTGCACTCCAAGTACTCCTCTCTACTTTATTCAACACCCTAACTGTCCCACCTTTTCTTTGCCAATTTGTTTGAAGTATTTCCAATTATCCATCCATTAATAAACCAACAAAAACATATTAAATACACTGCATTCAGCATCAACAAAGTCAAACAAGGGGATCAAAAATTATACAAAACTGTCACATTCCTTTAAAAAACTCTACCTTCAAAAGGTTTGGATCCAAGACCTCAAATACGACTTAATAACAGGAACTTGATAATATGCTGATAAACCTTAAGATCTAGCATCAAACCCATTGCTCTCCTATTTTAGGTTTCTTAATATAACCCACTCTACTCGCAAAATCCACTCTTTATGGATGAAATTTACAGCTCTTTTATGAATATGTTTTGGACTTGTAAGGATGTAAGGATGTGTCCCTTTTCTAGAAAACAGGTTTAGTCTTTAACAACAAAGATTTGCAGAATGCTGCTGCAGTACAAAATGTAAAACTTTATTATTTACTGATGACTTGGAACAATCTCAGAACTCTGTTTCCTTCCTCCATCACAGCCTGCAGGAAGAAGATATCCTGAGACGCATACAGAAGAGTAACAAATTACTCTTTTCAGCCTAGATTTAACCTGCAGATCAGGAAGAGAAATAATGAGAGACATTCTGCTGCTTTTTCACACTAAACGAACTCCTACTAAACATACAACCAATATAAATTTGACTTCATATCGTTAAACAGTTTTGTCTGAAATATCTGGAAAGGTATTAAACTCAGGAGAAATGGTCTTGTAAATAATATAGTCCTATAAAGATCCTACCTCGTTACACCCTTTCTTACTTCTGACTTCTATTGACCTTGTCTGTGAATAAAACCAATGAAACTCAACAAACACCTATATACAGCTGAAAGGCTCTGGAAAAGCCCAGAAGGTGAAACTCAATTTTAGACTATTATGTCGAATTTATGATAATGATTCACTCTTACATGTCACTTCAACTGATGAATAGGAGCCAGACAAAGTGAACTGTAGTGAGAAATTAATTAAGATACAAGCCTGTTTTCAAGGACATTTAGCTGGCAGGGAGGGTGAAGTACATACAAGGCTGGGGAAAGAAATAGCCCCTGACAAGTAAAGTGTTCTTGACTGCATCGCTTCTCTGAAAAAAAGTAATGTGCTTCAGAAAATGAAAATGCTGAAGAGATGTTAAGTGTCATTATGTTTCTCTGCACTCAAGAGAAGAACACATGGGAGTCTTTTGTTCAATGCTAGCCTCAGTCAGAGCTACAGGCAACCTGAGAACCGGGTGTTCTTACAGACCGATGTGAAGAATGCTTGATAGATTATTATTTAGGTCCTTTTTTTCCAACTGCATTACATTTTGCTGGGGTTCATAAAATGAATATTAAGGTGGTTATTATTCAAGCAAACTTTAAGCCACCACCATTATTACTAAACTGGCTTAGAGTGTCCTTATTCTCTGTGGAGCAGTTACACATTATGACCACTATGAGTCAGTGTGAACAAGACAACATACAGCAATGTATGAGAACTCTAACTACACTACACACAGCACTAATGTGATTGTTAGAGGTTTTCATTGTTTGTCTTCGCTCAGTGTCTATTTAGGTTATAGCTCTATGAGCTGAATAAACAAAGTATGGCAAGATATACTTTGTTCATCCCAGTTTGGGAAATATTTTAAAACCACAAACTCAATTTTCACTCTTCCTAAATAATGTTTTAGATGTAGAATTTGCACTGGTCTTCACATCATAAAATCATAATTCAAACAGGTTAAATATTTCAAAATAAAAGTAACCTGGGTCTCTGGCTGATATAAATGTGGTGATCAGTTTGCCAGAGATCCTAGTGATTCCAGGAACAAATTACAAGTATTTTCAACTCTTTTTTAACTCTAAAGAATATCAGGGGAAAACAGACAAACTGATACAGGACACAATCAAATTCAAAGTAGTCCATTTATTCCATTAAGTAGACCTTCTGAAGGTTGTTTCATATTATTAAAAAGCTGTGAAAATGTCTCAGGGCAGAGATTGGTAGGCACAGTCAAGATCCAAGTTGGGCTTTTCTTAAGACCAAAAACAAAACAAAATAAAAGAGCAAAAGCCTTCAATAGGATTGTTACTGGTACAGTTCATAGAAATAGGCTATGCAGAATACTGTAATGAATGACTTTGTATGCTTATAGCTGTTTATTTTATAATTATACGTTTAATGACAGTAGTGTTACCATTCAGTTAGTGTATATGTTGGTACAAAGCCATTAGAGTTTCATGATAAGTCGCAGTGTAACTTTTTCATTTATAATTACTTTTCTTTCTTTTGAAGATTGTTCATTTTTACGAGAGTAAATGCAAATATGTAAAACGCTCATGCTGCCATGTCTGCCTGGTTACTTTATTTTAAAAGGAACCGATAGATACTGTACTTTGCTATGACACAATCTGATACTGCGCTTCGTCTTTGTTTCACTCACAGCCTGTGGTTTCACCTACTTACAAAATATTTTTAAGAATGTCACACCACTTCCTGTGAATATTTTTTTTAAACTGTCAGACTAGAGCTAGGTGTTTGTATACCCCTGTTTAAAATAATAAAAACAATAATAATCTCCTTTAACTTTCTTAAAAAAATAAAATAAAATCTGCCAATTTCTTTATAGCAGCTGCATGGCGTCCAGATAAATGACAGTCATCATGAGTAGTGAGTAAAATTGTGGATCCTTCCAGACATTTCATCTGTGATTCAGCTCTAGGAAACTACACCCAGGATGACGTGTTTCCCCGACGTAGAGTACGTTCTGACGTGGGAGGAGCGTGCGTGACACATCAAAATTCGATGAAAACAGCCAGCTGAGCATAACAGCACGCAGATGTCGGTGCTCAGGGATCACCCGTGAAACTATTACCAAGAAGGACCGACAAAGTCAGAATTAAGCTGGATGAGTTAAGATAACATTATTGCCTCCTACAGTAGCACAGCAGAGCGACAGGAAAACGGAATCTGGTGAGTGAAATTTAGACCAAAGGTAAGGTTAGCTGTCAGATTCACCTTGCTAGCTTTGTTAGCTAAGCTAACAGCTAAGCAAACATTAACATGAACAAAACAGCTGTCGTTTACTCATGTTTACTACGCCTATTTTGGAGGTCTAGTCTAAAACAAGTGTAGCTCATTTGTTTGGTTTTACCTGTTCGATGTTTACAGACAGCTTCATACTGGCTTATTAGTTAGCTCTATTTAAGTGCTAAGTAGTTATGTTATTATATCAAGCAAGCGTTAATAGCGTCAGCTGAAAATATTTAATAATTCTGATTTAATATCGGACATTTTTTCCTTTGCTGTCACAAGATCGCAACCAGCTTGAGAGAAACTTAGTTATGCAACTAAACTAATCGTTTAAGTTAGCTTAGCTTAGCTTCTGGCTAGCAATTTAGCAATCTCATCGTAGATCAGGGACTCATAACCATATGACTCAGTGTTAATACAATAAAAACATTAGCTGGCGTACAGCAAGACCAGTTTTACCGGGAGATTTTCCCCTCTGTTCCTTTAGGTTTGAAATTCACAGGATATTGCTTCAAAAGTAGCTTTAAGAGATGGAGTTCCCAGATTTAGGAGAGCACTGCTCTGAGAAGACCTGCAAACGTTTAGGTGAGTTTAAAGCGCACAGTCATGTTCTCTCCATTGTTTATGTTTCGAGGCTTGGTTGGAACTTTAATAATAATAACTTTGTCGACAATACAGATTTTCTGCCTATGAGATGTGATGCTTGTCAAGAGATATTCTGCAAGGATCACATAACCTATGCAAATCACAAATGCACATCATCCTACAAAAAGGTAAGTGATATCTAAAGTACAGATTTACTGCTGTGTTAAAAATGTTTCATTATTATTTAGTTACAATGTCCTTATACATTTCATTAAAGTCAACATTGTAGTAACTGCTGTTTAAAGTATGTAAATGTTGGGCAGGAATACATGAGATTACAGATATGATCATTTAATAATCCTTTTGTGTTAAATGTCCCTGATTTTCAGGTATTTTGACCTAATATTGGAGTCAATATTAGGATATTTTAGCATTTATTTGCATCATGATAAATGCTATTCATGCTTTTCACATTTGTGTTCTTGTTGTGGCTGCAATTGATGTTGTGTTTAAAGTTATTGAGATAGGTTGTGGTAACTGTTGCTGCCTTAGCAGGGCCACAGCAGTTTTCCTGTGTGTGTTTTACCCTCATTCACCTGCATTAGGTGCTGCTCTTTGCAGCCGACTCCACACAGTAATCAGGCTTGGGAGTACTTCAGGTGAGGGAGGGAGTAGCTCAGTGTTTGTCTGTTTACTCCTCCTCTGTGGATGGGAGAGTGCTTTGACTTTTTAATCTTTGCGTCCAGAGTTTTTCGTTTTCTTTCAGGTTGTCTATCTCTGAGTTTAATAGGTAATAAAATCTTACATTTTGTAGCAAATTCTGCCTCCTCGTCTCCTTTTCCACTAGGCATTTTTGTTGTTACTGCCAGGTGACTGTAACAAATTCCTGGATGAAAAGGTGACAAGGAGGCAGGATCCAGGATTTTTTTTTTAAATTAATGATTGAGCTAAAAGACAGGGAAAAGCTGATTTCACCATCAACAACAAACAAATAAATAAATAAATACAGATAAAAGAAATGCCAAAAAAATAAAAAACTCTCCACATAGCAACAATAAGCTCCTACCATGCTGTCAGTACACTGGGTCTCTGACTCCAGGGCTCTCCTCCCCCTCAGTTTAAGCAGTTACTGAAGTGAAGTGAAACGCAAAAGTAGACAAGGTAATGTACTGGACTTTTTTGATGTTCTGTAATCATGTTTCCTTTTTAAATAACATTTTCTTTTTTTTTTCTTATATTTGTCCCTGTAGGATATCCAGGTACCAGTATGCCCTTTGTGTAACATCCCCATTCCCGTCAAGAGAGGAGAGATGCCTGACATTAAAGTCGGTGAACACATTGATCGGGACTGTAAATCCGACCCTGCACAAAGAAAGAGAAAGGTTAGTATAACACTGATTTGTGTTTTACCCGGCAGCCAGTTAGAATCAACACATTAATAACTGAAGATGTTTTTCTTTTTCAGATTTTTACAAATAAATGCTCGAAAGGAGGCTGTAAGCAGAAGGAGATGATAAGAGTTACCTGTGACCAGTGTCATTTAAATTACTGTCTTAAACACCGTCACCAACTAGACCATGATTGTAAGACTGATGGGAAACCTCTGTCCAAATCTGGGTGAGTACGGTTGAACTGTTCATCGATAATGCTGTTCTTTCATCTGAAATCTGACAGTGTGGGACTTTGAACTGATCTTTTTCCCTTGTTGTTTTTATTTTTATTCATTCATTTATTTATTTATTTATTTATTTTTTTTAAATTGCTGATGTCTCAGACATGCTGCTTTAATGAGGACCCAAGGTACTTCCTCCACCTCTGCCTCTACTTCCAGTTCTTCCAGTTCAGGAAACACAAGACCTGTTTCTAATGGTCTAAATGCAAATAGCAGAAGTCACAGCACTGGGTGAGTTTTTCTAGCTGGTATTAAATTTAAAAGCGTCACAGAAAATGGGGAATGTTTGTAATTTAAGATTTGTTTTTGTTTTTTTTTATTGTTTTTGTTTTTTTTTTTATTTATGCGCAATTTTGTTTTTTAGCTCTGCCCAGCGAATTTCTACTTCAGTTTCAGCTCAGAATGTTATACCACCATCAGCATCATTTCAGGCCGGCCTGGTATGTATATTGTTTACACAGCATGATGCCATTAATTTAAAAAAAAAACAAAAAGTGTGGTCAATGTAAACATAGGTGTGGTGCTGTGCTGTCATTGCAGACAGAAGAACAGGCTTTACAAAGAGCTTTGGAGATGTCTTTGGCTGATTCAAGGCAGACAGTTGCGCCAGCACTTAGGTGAGTACGTTTTTCTCCGAATGCCAAAATTGTTCACCCCCCTTGAAGCCTTGAAGCCACTCATGTCTGTGCTGGTGTGAATGGAGGAGTGTTTTTCTGACCTTCAGCTTAAAAGTGCTGTTTCTTAGAAAGTCATTGAGAGCAACAATGAAGGGGAAGGCAAACAGAGAAAATTAAGTGTTAAACAATGTTAATGAATCTGACTGAATCAGCAAACACAAGTGCTCTTATGGTACCATGGCTATCAGGAGGCTGTATTGTTTTTGCATTTGATGGGAAGGAAATGAACCTCATGTGACGTTCCTCAAGGAGTGGTCAAATTAAAAAATCTAAAGTTTTCTAGCTGTTTAATTTGTATTTGAATAAAACAAACATTATTTTACCTGAGATCATTACTCTTCAAAAGACTTACTAGCATATGTGGTTTGGACAGAAAGACAAGAGGCAGAGCTGAAGATACTAGTTTGGGACTAGTGAGACTGGGCATGATTAGAAATTAGTACATCAGGGGGACAGCTGAGGTTGGGTAGTTTGAAGACTGGGTTAGTGAGGCATGGTCTGGATAAAGTGCAGAGTGTGGATATATTGGACAAAGGTTGTTGAATGTGGAGCTGCCAGACAGGAGGAAAAGAGGAACACCAAAGAGGATGTAGTGGAGTTGGACATGCAGAGGGTTGGTGTGACAGAGGAGGATGCTAGGGATGGGGTGAGATGGAGGCAGATGATCTGCTGTGGCAGCTCCTAAAGGGAGCAGCCAAAAGTAGTAGTTGTCTGTTTTCACACATTAATTCAAAAGTCCTTTCTTACATGTAGGTCAGAGCGGCAGAGTGTCGGCTTCAGCTGTGTTTAATTACTTGAAATATCTTGGTTTAGGTAAAGGTGCTGCCTGACTCGAGCAGGCAGACAGGAAACATGATGACCACTCACTGACTGTGAACCAACCAGATAATTGACAAATCTATTCAGTCGAACATAACACTGACTCAGTATGCGCAAGCTGCCAAATTGAAAACTGTTTAATGCCTGATCTAAATGTGTCGGACATGCAGTGTCTAGGAAAGTTCAGGTAAATGTGTAAAAGCGGCTTTTGAGTGTCAGATATGTTGAGAGGGGACTATTATTTTATCCTCTAATATCGCTGTTGCATTACCCTCTATGGGGTTTAAATATTTTATAACACTCATATCTATGTGCGTTATGGAAATATTATTCCACTTGGAAACATTTTTCCAGTAGCAGATAGCCTGTGAGACACACTCAGTGTGGCTGTGATGTGCTTCTCATACATCTCTTGACTTTCAGTCCTCCAATCAACTCGGTAATAGAAAGCAATAATATCTAATGTCATATCTAAACCATAGAGATGGTTTATTAGATTTAATAAAGGAGGAAACGTGCTCTGCAGTTTTCTCTTTTATCTTACATGGTGTGAACATATTTAAAAAATTTGTTTTGACAGTTTTCCTGGAATCGCTAAAGGAAACTGAATCCTCAGCTTTGCTTGCTGCAAGTTTTTTTTCCCCTAAACAAGCGGTCTTAATTGACAGAGACAGTTTCACCACACGGCCAATCATTAGCTTCTTCACACTTGTAGGAAACTCCAAAACAGCTATTTAGCAGACCTTATGTTTATAAAATGTAATGTATGAGGGGGGGACTAAGACTGGTAACGCTTATAATAGAGGTGTAAATTATATACACAAGTGATGCTTCACTAATGCATGACTCACAACAACATGATGCAGGATGTTTCATAAACTCATGTAAAATTCATGGTGCTATGACACGTTATGAAGTTGCTGACCTTTTTTATGGGCTTGGTTCAGATCAGCAGTGAATTTTAAGTCCATAACAAAAACTCCATAATGTGTTTATGCAAACATTGACTTTTTTTTTTCTTTTTCTTTGGGGAGGTACATTTTGGTGCCCAGCAAAAATGTTTTCTTTCCATCAAGGAAAAATCACTTTGATTTAATTTTAAAAATTGATAGAAATAAAAAGAAAAATCTTTAACCGCATCTCTGCGTGTGGACTAAATGTCCATGTTGAGCCAGGAAAATCATCTTCATATAATAATTATTCTTCATTTATCTGTTGTGTAAATGACAAGTGGTTTCACACACAAACTGAACTGCACTAAAAATGATTAAAGTCTTCAGATTTGTTTTTCCTTTCCTTCTTTTGAGCATATTTCTCTCAGTCCTTCCAATGTTTTTTTTTTATTTTTTCCCACTTACATTTTCTTGTTTGTGTCTCAGCCCTCAGGAGCAGGAGGATCTGGCTCTCGCTCAGGCTCTCGCTGCCAGTGAAGAAGAATACAGACGCCAGCAACAGAGACAACAGGTACCAGGAAAGCTTATCCGTCAGTAGCATGCTAACAAGAACGCATGTAGGTACACTGTTGTCACAGCAGCCCTTCCTTTTTAAACGTTCTTTTTGGTAGAAGATGAGACCAAATTGCTTTTTAATACATTTTTAGTCATGTGACGTGTACGAGTGCGGTGAGTCTTTGTAACTTTGTTTTCTCTTTGCTTAGGGAAGAGACTCCAAACAGTCCACCTGCAGCCTTTCTTAATTTCAGACCACCATTTTAGACTTCAAGCTGTGCTAATTATTTCCTAGAAACTGCACATGTGAGATGTCACTTTCTGGGATCAGTGATTCTTCAGTGACACATACTCACTCTTGGAAGTTGCTGACACATTACCGCCTTCTATAATATAAGCACATATACTTTCCAGCAGAATCTGTCATTTTTACAAATGATTTGCTCTGTAAATATTTTATATGCCTATCATGATGAATCCATTATATTAAAATGTATGATTATTGAATAAATTATGTCAAAGACGCACCGTGAACCCTCGAGTTTGTCAGTTAATTCAGATTTACACTTGCACTTGGAAGAGATGGGCTCTTATTTGGGCTAATCTGCAAGTCCATTTGAATCTATTAGTGATTTGGAATTATCAAGTAATCTATAAAGCCTTTTTATAGAGTTTGTTTGTAGAGTTTGTTAAATTTGGACCAGGTTTACTAATTATGAAGTACTATGCAGAAGACCTGAGAGATTCCTTCTTTCTTTATGTATTGAATATGGGGATGTGGTGGCAGCAATTTACTGAAACGTCTGCAAATGTGCGCGTAAATACAATTTAAAAGGCGAAAACTGAGTTTGTTCAGATTGAAAATGGTCTGTATTTGTATAGCCCTTTACTAGTCCCTAAGGACCCCAAAGCGCTTTACACATTCAGTCATCCACCCATTCACACACATTATGGCAAGGTACATTGTAGCCACACCGCCCTGGGGCACACTGACAGAGGCGAGGCTGCCGGACACTGGCGCCAGCAGGCCCTGTGACCACCACCAGTAGGCAACAGGTGAAGTGTCTTGCCCAAGGACACAACAACCGAGACTGTCGGAGCCGGGGCTCGAACCGGCAACCTTCGATTACAAGAGGAACTGCCAACTCTTGAGCCACGATCGCCCCAAGACAAGTATTTGGTTTTACAGCCTTTATTCTTCAACACAGCCTGAGCTCTCAGGCAAGCTTTCTTGTCATTTGTAAATAATGTTATAATGAGGAGACAATGCCATTTCTATTAATGTGCCGTTGTGTGTTGTTTTCCTATCCGGGTGTGCTTTTACTGCATTGTCATACTGAAAAATGAAGACTGCCAAACACTTTCCAAATGGTTTTCCATGGTGGATGAAAATCTCCCTATATTTTTCTGTTTTCATAAACAGCTACTGGCTGAAGTGCAACCCCAAATCATGACAAACCCTTCACCGTCTTTTACAAATGGTTGTAGATATTCACAGTTCTACCTCTCTCCTGACTACCTCTGTACATATTAATGGTGATTTGAACCAAAAATTGGATTGTTGGCTCTGTGACAGACTGGCGACCTGTCTGGAGTGTACCCTGCCTCTCGCCCTGTGGTAGCTGGGATAGGCTTCAACTCCAATCTCAGCCTTTTCACCCTTTTTCACTTCATTAAGAAGATAAGAAAAAAAAGTTAAAATTTAAAATTTCTTTCTTGCTCAGTTGCGTAGATAAAATACTAGTTTGCCCTCCCCTTTTTAATAGATCAGTAAGTAGTTTAACAAACAAGTCTCCTGAAAATTCTCAGATACAATGTATGGACTGAGAAAGCAGTGACTGTCCACAGAAGAACTTTGAGACATCTCCCTCAAGACCATTTCAAAAATGTTAAAGACTGGCTCCTTGGAAGCAAAATATTAAGAATTAGGTGTGACACAAGACTTGCACAGTACTGTACAGAGAATTTTATTACCGCAAGCAATTAAGGACTTTATTCTACAATGCTTCGACCTTCAGCAGCCATAATAAAGGTCTAATGTAAACCATGGTCAAAATGCGTGCAAATAATTAACAGCATGCTGGCCTTGACTGCTCTGTATTTTACGTAAGAAGTTAAAGCAAGCATTAATTTAATCATTATGTTTAAAAGTGTAATGTTGTTTGTAAACAATGGCTAGATAAGGTTGGATGAATAAAAATATGTGTACAGCAGTGTAATTAGCAGCGTATAATAAATACACTTTTCACTGCTGCACTATCAGGGTAGCCTGCTGTACCTGAGATTATCCCTCTTTGAGCAACGCAAGTTGGGATGTGGGAAATTTTGTTGACAAATCTTTAAAATACAGATTTATAAGAATGGAAACAATGGTTAGTTGCAGAGCTACTGGTTACACTGGTTAATATACTCTTTTACTTGTAGCAATTATTCAGGTGTTGTACAGCAGAGGGCAGTAAGGCATCATAAATGGTGCTCATTTTCTTTCCATAGGAAGCTGATTATTATTCCACAACTGTTAGTCAGAAACAAACTCTTTATCTTTGAGAAAAAAAATTTAAACTATTTTAATGTTTTTTTGTTGCTTGTTTTTTTTTTTTCCTTTGCTGCCATTTACATGATAAACAGTCAGGATAAAAAAACGTTCACTAAGCTTTTCAGCTTGTGTGGCAGCAGATGAAGTGTTGGAGAGTGTTGTGACATTAGCTGCCCAAAGCAATTTACATAATAATATTTAATAAGCATGGCTGAAGGGCGAACAGCTGCTGGACATGACCTCTTTAACCCACTGCGTTTACCATGTGTCACAAAAATCTAATTACCATTATTACAGTGAAATGGTTACTCAGTCATTTCACACTTTGCACGATGCACTAGATATCTATGCATGCATCACTTACATCGTGCAGTGATTTAATCCCTTATAGATCGTAATTGTAATTTCAGCTATCTGCAAACAGCCAATTGTGGCTATTCAAAGCATGCTTTGCTATTAAAAACACTGGATGAGTTTTTAAAAAAATTTTGTAGCCACTGATCAGTTGTAACATCTTGCCGCATAAATTTACATATTCATTAGGAAAGTCATTTTCTTTAAGCTAATGAAGATGCTAACAGCTTTACAGGATTTGGGGCACACATTCAAACCTACATTTTATGCACAACATTAATTTAATCAGTTAATTTATTGTAAGGAATACCAAATTGTTACTATTTGAAATATTCCAGTCAACCTTATTAGCCAACAGTAATGTCATTTTTGCATTTAATTGCAATAAATCCATGTGTCCAGTCTTCTCCACTGGAAGTTCTTTTTATAAAAGAGAAATGCAAACAGGCTAAGCATTTTTTGCCTCTCCAGACTTATTATTAAACATTATTAGTGAGTACCTACATAAGCCACAAAGGAGAAGGGCACAAATTGCTTCATATTAAATGTAGACGGCTGCATAATACTGTCAAACATAATTGTGTTTCCCTGATAGCAGTCTCAGTGGCCTTGGTGGAAACGACTTTCATAATTATCAAAAGGAGAGATTCTACTTGCGTCATTGTAAATAGTTTTATAAGTGGAAACTGAAGACAGGCTGTTCCCTAGATTGTCAGACTTGTTAAGTAAGGTGATTGGGATATCTAACAACTAAAGCAGACAAACCTTCTCACATTCCTCTACTTTCATGATAACTGGTGAGTAAAATTTGAAGTGAAAAGAGGGAACGCAGAAAACCCAATGTTAAAAAATAGAAATCTCACAGGGATTTTCTTAAAGGTCATTTCTCTAGGTGTGGAAAACATTCAGACTTTGACAGGTTTACAATAGCAGCTTCATGCCCTTGTCTCTCCTGGTTTGACTCCAGGTCACAATGAAGGTTTCTGAGGCGTACACTTTATGCACCTGGGCTCTCAGACACGACAGCATCCATCAAGAGAGCCAAAACAAATGATGTTGTTAATCTCGGTAATAAATGGGGACATGATCTCGTTTGTGTTGTTGATGCAGGGGAAGTTTTGAGATTTTTGCTAGAGTGCTGCTGTGTCTGTTGCAGAGAAATTGACAAACTGTTTCTAGGCAAATAGTAAAGATTATCTCTGTGGGGAGAAAATGAGTCAGCTCTGCTTGCCACGAAACGTGATCATGAATCAAGTGGGTGAATTTATAAGTGGTTCAGCATGCGTCAGTTTTACTAGTTGTGTTTTGTCAGTAGTGCTGATATTCTCTGTGTGTGTGTCCAAAATTAAGTAAGTTAAAAGTAAAGATTCCCTTTCTTAAGTGGAAAATAATAAATAACCATTCAGTTTGTTATCATAAACTCATAAAAGTTACACATATGCATTTCCCAATAACAGGAATGTAATCATTTTAAACTAAAGAGTGTCTACAGGTCATAAGGATCACAGGAAGACCAAATGCATGCATTGAGCTCATGTTGTTATGTATAGAGTGATGGAGCCATGCTTCCCAGCTGGAGTTTTATAGCCTAGGAGGAAAACATAAATCTGTAAGAGTCTCCAATTTCCCGGTATCACAAATGTCATTTCACAGCACAGCAGGAAACAAGAAAGTGGACCAAAACGTGGCCTTGTTGTGTCGGTGCTAATGGAAAAGTTGTGAGATTGTGAGATTAAGGGGTCAGAAAACCTGCTGAAAAGCTCCAAACCTGCAAGGTGCTTCCACATGTATTTTTGAAATGCACATCTAATATAAGTAGGAAATTCAGGGTATTTATTTCTACGTTATAACATTAGAATTTGTGCATATGTGTATGTGTGTAAAACAGATTCACCAAAGCAAAGTGCTCTTGAGGGTTTTGCTTCAGGGACAGTTAGCATACTCTGAATTTTAAGGAACTTGCTTGCTCACTATACTTGAGCTGCTAGTTTACCAGCAGCACCAGCCCCTGTGCAACTGGTTTGGCACAAAGAAACCATAAGCCCTGCACAGCTGACACAGTTGGCACAGTCCCACAAACTGCTAGCTGAATTGGCACAGTTGGTTATTCCCAGGACTCGAGCAGCAGAACAGAATATCAGCTTCAGATTTTTTATTTTCAAAACAGGAACAACAGTTCATGCTTTACTGAATATTTGTTCTCTAAGAACAACATGTCATTTATGTCCCTGGATATTATTATAAAAACCTGAGCAGAAAAACATTAATTGCAGCCATTAAACACTGGGAGCTAGAGGCTCACCAAGAGCTCTGAAGCTCAGTCAGAGTAATTTTATTCTAGGTATTAAGTACACTTGACACTCATTAAGGTTTGAAAGTGGGACAGTGGACAGAAGGAGCTCTGGCTGAGTGCTATTATTTTTTTCCACAGTGTAACATGTTTTGTCATTGAACAGATGAGTAGTGTGCAAGAATAAAGCCTGGCAGATACAGGCGGGGTGAAAAACACAACTTCATAATTAGAGCCAAGGGAGAATGTGTTGATATGAAATGCAAATATTCTTTTAAACACTGTGCAATTGTTTGGAAGTCGTCATACATAAAATTACATTTTTAAGCCCCTTTCAAACAAGATTATATGATGCAGCTTTAAAAGATTTATGAAGCCCGTTTCTGGTTTCATTAGTCTGTTAAATTGGCAACACTTTATTAACTTATGTCACTCAAACATAGGTGACAGTGTAACTAGTTAAGTGTAACAACACTCAAAGGTCTTGCCACTAAAAATACTGCCCCGCCCTTCACTCAGATTCACACACACATAGATATCTCGTTTCTGCAATAGGAATGACAATAATGCATCATGAACAAATGTTTCAGTCGTGTTACAAATTAGAATCTGAGTTGAACTAATCTGAGAGACATGCACAGCTATTATCTTGTGCCTGTCTGTCAATGTGATGTCTTGCAGACCTATGGCATTTTGTTAAGCTAAATATAAGTGTTAACAGATCTGACGCAGTCATCTTGGTAGTGTGATTGCTGTTAGCTTGATGGAAAAAGACTATAAAACATAACAAAAGCACTCAATAGAATCTCAAAGCATAAAACATGGATGAGCATTAGTAAAAACTGCTGAGGCATTTCTGAGTGCTGCCAATTTTTCCACTTCAGCTCCCATTAATTGATATGTCTTGTTTTGTGCTATGGCTCTGTACCTCTGTGTGTAATTATCTGTGCTTTTCATTTAACCAACACTACTTTCATATCTCAGTAAGTCCAAGGACCCAGGGGAGTGCCTGCCTTGACACTGCACTATGATCAATAAGAAGCCAGTCCACGGGAGACAGCATGAGACGCTCCTTTGAGTCTTGGGCACACTTTAATTTATATCTCAGAATAAATTGTTTTAGACAACTTATGCGTGTTTCTCACAAACAAAATTATTAAAGAATAACAGGAAGGTCTTTTGTAAACTCTTACATTCTTGTATCCTTTACTTTGAGTGATCATAGATTTGTTGAAGTCATAGTGTGGGATTGATCATTAAGTGTGGAGTCAAGCTTAAGACATCAATTGACCCACAACAGCAATTTCATGTTATTGGTGTTGTTAAAAAAAACAAAACTAACTATGCAGATACACTGCTTTGTACTCAGACTTCACAGTCATATGATAAATAAACTGCACCCTCTTTTTAAGGTTTTATGTATCAGAACATGAAAAGGTATCTGTTTTTTCTGTAGGACTTCAAATTGTAAATGTAACTTCAGGTGAACAACAAAACATGACATATTAATGACATATTACAGCATGTCATTAAAAATCTTGCCAAATGTAAAAGCAGTGAAAATCTAAATTCATTTGTAAGTGTGAGCACCTGTATAAAAGCAGAGACTTTGGTAGTTTTGCTGGTCTGAAGCATTCAGGTGTGTGTTAGCACAATGTCAAGGAAGCAGGGCATCAGCATTGAACTGAAAGATGTGACTGTTGATGCTCATCAATATGGGCGCAGCTATAAAGCCATTTCTGAACAATTTGAAGTCCATCATTCTGCAATGATAAAGATTATTCGCAAGTGAAAAAAATATTAAGACAGCTGTCAGTTTTACCAGCAAATTTACCCTCAGATTGTCCAATACCCAAAGCTGCATCTCAGACTCTACACGCCTCAGTTAGCATGATAGATGTTAAAGTTCATGACAGTAGATTTATGGCTTACTGCAAAGTCTGGCTTGTTTTGAAGGGTTGCCAAGAGAAAGCCTCTTATCTTAAAAAAAAAAAACATGGCAGCATGGCTTAGGTTTGCAAAGTTGCACAAACCACAAGACTTCTGGAGCAATGTAATTTGGACAGAAGAGGCCAAAGTGGAGATGTCTGGCCATAATGCACAGCAACAGGACTATTTTTTTTTTTTTATCTAACCTAATACATCTGATGAAAACCAAACACAGCATATCAGAACAAACACCGTCAAACATGAATGTGGAGGGGTGACAACCTGGACATCCTGAGTCAACCATAAACTCTCTGTATACCAAAGTATTCTAGAGTCAGATGTCAGAAGTTTCACTGGAGTTGGGTCGTGCAACAGGTCAGTGATTTCAAAGACAGCAGTAAATCTATGAAAGAATTAAGGTCACGCAAGAAAAAAAAAAGAAAAAAGAAGAACAAACGAGTGGGACAAAATTCTCCACAATGATGTAAGAGACTGATATAGTTAAACAGACAATGATTTCTTTACCTTACTGCTACAAAACGCGGTTCTTCAAGTTGTTGAATCATGGAGTGTACTGAGTTTTTCCACACACTGGTTCTGCATTTTGGCTCAATTTTTGTTAAATAAATAAAGACATGGTGTAATATATCATGTGTTCTTGGTTATTTGAGGTGATATTTCCCTAATTTTAGAACCTGGTAAGAACCAGATGATGTCAACATTATTAAAAACATTTTATCTGGAGGAGAACTCAACAATGGTACATCAGAATCAACACAAACAAATAAATAGATTAATTTCATTGACAGTGTTACTGAAAGACCAATACGCCTACCTTTCTGGGGTAAACAGGAAAATGTTTTTGCATTAATGAATTCTCATGCTAATACTCTGATGAATGGGAAGCTACGAGTTAGCTGTGGCATTACTAATTGAAATGTTTCACTTTGTAATATCACAAAAACAGTATCTGAGTTATCTCATGGTCTTCTCTCCAGTGACAAAAGTTGGGTCTTCTTTTTCAATCAGCTTTCCACTGTTTGTTCTTGCTTCTTCAAGTGTTTTAATTATGTAGAAGCAATCCTTTCATCGTGACATCACGAGAGATGTGCATCTGTTGTTTTGATGATGTTTTGTTTGAAGTGGTGTCTCTAAGGCTAATGAATGTTTTCTCTCTTTGCTAATCAATTAAATCAGTCAGATTCTCCATGGAGCAGAAGGTTCAACATCATTGGGACTTTTGGATTGAAAAAATAATAATCCTTTATCATTCATAACTGTATTCGCAGCAGGAACAAGCCACTATTGACTTCTCTCTTAAATCAAAGCAAAATCCACACAGTCATTTAGTGTCACCACATTAAGTCTGGATCACATCAAAGCTGAACTGGATGCTTGAATAAATAACAGTAGATGTGTTTACAGCACAGTGGTGAAAATTAGTTTGTTTGTAACGCAACCAATTAGCCTGTTGCAAGTAAGTCAAACGATGGCTTGTTTTCACAGTCAGTTTGAACCCCATGGCGTGAACACAGCATGCAATATGGATCGATATCATTTTTTAAGATGCCAGTTTTTAGAAAGTAAAGCTGGTAAAACTTCAAATATTGTCACCTGCAGAGACCTCAAGAAAAAAAAGTCCCTTTGAAGGAGAAGCCTGTTCACAGAGCTTCAGCACAGCCTGACAGGCCTTTTTTTTTTTCACAAAAAACCCCCCAGAAAAAGAACGAAAACCAAACACTTCTGCCAGATGCACAGTAAGACAAATGTGTTGCACTAAACAGTAAGTACAGATGAGATATCATTTGTACTGGTTTCTATGACAACAACAGGATATTCATATACAGTGTGTAGCTTAGACCTGGACTGACCTGTGGGAGCACTGCAATCCTGGCATTATTTCAGTCTGCAATCCACCCTCATTTTGTCACTGTGATTAGTCTTTTGATGAAGCGAGCAATTAGGACAGTCGGAAAGGAAATCTGTTCTGTTTCAGTTTCTTTTCTCATCTCTAATTCCTCTGGCTCACAGTCCCAGAGCACACAGCAGAGTTGGCAAAACAACTTCTAGTGTTTGAACAGCTCAAACATAAAGGATTCACTGCAACACAGTTTTTTTTAATGTACTTTACACAGCCCAAGTGTGGTTTGACGTTCACTTAAAAAGTAGCAAAAGTACTTTCACAGTAAAAGGTAATTTATTCCATAAGCTTATTAGAGGACTAAAATTGTAGCTTGGCCAGCACTTTGAGCAAAATGCTAATGTCTCCTGGGAACACTCAGAACCAAACAGGAGGCAATAACCAATCAGGTGAGAGACACAGACACAATAAAGTCAACTCACGTGGCTGAGATTGTTTGGTACGCTTGTGGCTTTGGAAAGCCAAACCTTTCACTCGCTGTATTATGTATTCATTTTAGTGTTTTTATTGTATGGTGGCTCTAGAGGTGGCGTTGTATTTTTTTTTTATTATTATTGATTTAATGGTTCTCCCATAACTCTTCCTGTAGTGAAGCTGAAAAGAGATGATTGCCAACAAATCCGTAACAGTGTCCTGTTTGTTTACCGAGTGCAGGCTGCCACTTACTTTAGAGTTAATATACTATCAGGTATTTCAGTCCTTTTTTATCTTGCCATTTTATTTGCCATTTCAGAATTGATTTAATCTACCCTCTCACTCTCTGTAGTGGTGGGCTGAGTGTTCGCCATTTCCTGATGGTGATATGGTTTGCTGTGCCACATTTTATTAGTGTGGTGTTTTGATGTATTTCTCTTATGATTGGGTGGCTAGCTTCCCCGTCTGTAGTACGACATTCTAGCGCTCTACATTTCCTCTCTTTCTTAGACTCATTTCATCAATAATCAATTATGGCTGATAACCCACAGAGACTGCTATGGCCTCATTAATGAAGTGCCCATGGTAACATGGGGCATACTGACAAGCTACCATATTCACCATCTTAGTTAATGATGCTAGAATGAAAAGCCTAATGAACAACTGAGGCTGACCACTGACAGTCCTTAAGCCATGCTGGTAGCATCACATTAATATGAAATTTTACCATCGAAACAAAACATACAAAATGGAAAAGGTGTTCCTTTTTAACATCTAAGAGTAAGTTTGTTTTTTGGTTTGTTTTTTGCAATGCTGGAAACATTGCTCCGATTCTATTTTGGTCCATATTGACATGCTAGCATCACATATTTGCTGGAGATTTGTTGGCACGCATGAAGCTTATATCCACCACATTCCAAACACGCTCTACAGAATGAATATCTCGTAATTCAATTCAATTCAATTCAATTTTATTTATATAGCACCAAATCACAACAACAGTCGCCTCAAGGCGCTTTATATTGTAGAGTAGATCGTACAATAATAGATTCAGAGAAAACCCAACAATCACATGACCCCCTATGAGCAAGCACTTTGGCGACAGTGGGAAGGAAAAACTCCCTTTTAACAGGAAGAAACCTCCTGTAGAACCAGGCTTAGGGAGGGGCAGCCATCTGCTGCGACCAGTTGGGGAGAGAGAAGAAAAACAGGATAAAGACATGCTGTGGAAGAGAGACAGAGATTAATAGCAGGTATGATTGTATGATCGTAACTGTGGAGGACACAGTGAACATGTTCACATTCAAGAAACCAGTTTGAGATGATTTGAGCTTTAAGACGTGATGTGTTACCTTGCTGAAAGCAGTCATCAGAAAATGGATACATACTGGTCGTAAATGTTCAGCAACAATACTCATGTGGTATTAGAGATGGTTGTGGGAAAATCTAAGTAGAGCAGCAGTTTCTTGAATATTCATGCTTTTTATTTGAAGTCAGAAGTCATACCTTCAGAGTACAGTAATGAGTCCTCAAGACAGACTTCCAATATCGAAAGTTAGAGCAGTCACACCAACCCCAATTTCACAATCCGAGATTGTGGTAGTCCATGTAAACAGTAGTAAAACCCTAAAACTTGTAATCTGTAAAGCCATTGTTGAATATTTCTGACTTGCTAATAAATAAGCCACATTCAGAACACTGACCAGGCTCTATCCATGAACATGCTGCAGTGTTGATATTGAGTGCAAAAACACAACTTTTACTGGTAATGCCACATTCAAAGTCACTTAAAACCCATTTCTTCCCAATTTTTGTCACCAGTTGTGCTTCTTTATGTTCAGCAGCTCAGCTACACCATTGAATGAGAACTTGCTAGCTACCGAGCTTGCTAGCTTATAGAACAAGCTAACACCTGCCCCAAATGTGTCTGGTAACAATTAAACAGTGAACAAAATGTAAATTTCCACTTTTCACCTTTAATAGTGATTTTCCTCTTGTTAGATATGATGCCTCATTTTCAGAAGAGTTTAAAGTTGTGCACAAAGAGAGACAAGAGAGACAAAATCAATGAACCATTATCCAGTTCAGTCTCATTCAATGTGTTGCTGTCAAATATTACATATTGAGTAAAGCCTCCCTGGTTGATGTGCTGAAATTGCTGTGAATAAACTGGCTGTCAGTTCATTACTTCTTGTTGGTAAAAACTCTGAGCAGAGTTGACTGACAATGACAAATAATGTGATAAAAATAAGTAAAACTGTGTGCAGCAGAACTTCCTATGATACCAAATATCAGTCCCAGGAGACATTTTGGAATTACCTGTGCTCCAACTGACCGGACTTCTGTGGGATTTTGTATGATTTTGTATGCTTTCTGTCTTTAAAGTTGCATACTGGTTGCATCAAAGTGCTTCTTCCATTACCAGCTTCAGTTAGTTGCACAGTACAGACACAGTTCAAATTCACAAGTCTGCGCAAAGCAGGTTCCAGCAAATATAAACACTCCAATGATCAAGAGTCAAGGTGTGAATGTCAGTTTAACATTTCACCTTATATGCACCTCTCATTTCCTCTGAGACCATTGCTGTAATTGATCTTCTCCACTCAGCAAGGACTAATGAGGCAGGATCACAGCAGCATACAAACAATGCACAAAATAATTTATACTGTAAAACATCGATACTGAACGCTTGTTTTTGTACTTCAGCAGAACACTAATAAGTTGGTGCGCCCCCTTGTTTTTAAATTGAATGAGTCCTGATTGATTTGAGTTGCTTGTCAAGGGTGAACCCTAAAAAGGTTATTGTGTTTTTACTACAATGTTGCTGAATTCTACAAAGAAATGTCTAATGCTGGATATCATTAGTCTCAGACTGACTTTTAATAATTCAGAAAATCATTGCATTTCCTTGTAGACCACTTTGTAAAATGTCACACTACTCTAGTCTTCGTGTTCTAGGTGGAAATCTGTCCTGTTTTTTGGGGGGGTGGGTTTGTGTGTGTGTCACTTCATAGAGATCCATGCTGTTGTTGCCATGGAAACACTCACATAAAACAAAACCTAGAGGTATTTCTGAATGTTAATCCGTGCTACACCAAGAGCACAATCCAACATTGACCAAACTAAGCTGTTTTCAGTGGCTGTTGTTTTGACCTTCATTTTTTATATAGGATGGTCATCTTAAATATGGATGCAGCTGGAGGTAGTTTTGTGTGTGTGTGTGTTTTGTCCACAGGTGTAGAAATGATGATGTGTCCAGACGCTTGGTCCAGCCTGGTTTCATGTAATTCCTTGATGGATGGTGGCTGACAGCAGTGAAAACAGGCTGTCAGAGATTGTGTTTGGAACAGGAAGAGGTGGAAATGTGTCAGACTGATGCTCCTGGGATAGAATCTGAATGTTATTTGATTCACTCCAAGCAGCACAGTGAGGGCAGACCCACGTCAGATCCTGCTGATTTTCTACTCAATATGGCATAGAAATGGCGATGCCCTAAAGCTTGAATAGTTTAATTGGGTTTGCATTTTAATTAGTGTGTAAATACACAATGTGAAATTCAGCCCTTTAATAAAAGGGCTAAGTTGTTTGGCCTCATTGTAACATGTAGTGGTAATCCATACTCCCTCTGAAATGTGCTGTAGTTTGTTTATAAAAGGTGGCAGAGGCAGTGGGTAATGCTGAGTGCACACTTGTCAGTTTGATAGATGGGTGGGTGGCCAGAGGAACAATTGATCGGGCGAAAAAGAACAAGAGGAAGCATGAGGAGCCCATATCTACATTTGGACATTAAATCCTCAATACAACCAATAAAACATCGCAATATCAAACAAACAAAAATAGCCCCCAAAAATCGACACTATCAATAAAATTTAAATTATTTTATCAGATAAACAAACACTAAAAATTTGATTGATGTGCAGATGTTTCATTCTGTAGTATCACAGACACAACATGTCATTAAGAGGCTTTTTATTTAGCAGACTGTATTGGCTGTGACTAAATGAATCATAACTCGCCATGAGTAATAAGCGACATTGGTCATGAGTGCCTGTTCCCTGCAGCATGAGTCACTCTGGTCCCCCGTTTCATTTTGAATGAATCAGAGCAACTCGACCCTTTACTGGCCCTCAAAGCATTAATTTTACACCTGACATGAATCAGATTCTATCTATGGTTTTTATTGTTTGTTTGCTTTGATATCCATTAGCAGCTGTCTAGTAATGTTGATATAAAAACATGCATAGTGATATGAAAGCACTCACACCCAAGTCTCACTACTGGCTATGAGTGCATACAGTAAAACATTAGGCTGAACTACAGAAGTCTGACACAGACAATCTCTAAAAACTACAGTGCTGTGCAAAAGTCTTGAGCCACCTCTCATTTCCTTATATTTTGCTAGGAAATTTTGACATAGGTTTATTGAAACAGTTTGCACAACTCTAACGACCTTGCAAGTCGATAATTGTGTATGACCCCCCTTTATTCCTCAACACAGCCTGAACTCTCTTAGACAAGCTTTCTTGTCATTTCTTTAAGAGGTTTTCAGGAGTGATTCTCCAGACTTAATGAAGCATATCCAAAGCTATTATTTGTAAATTGGCTGCTTTTTGTTCTGTTCTATGTCAAAGCTCATTAGAAAACCAAGATGGCTGCTGATTGGGAAAACTGTGTTTGTTACTCTTAGCAATCCAACAAACATCACGAAAAGAACTTAACATCTAAAAGATTGGTTACGACTTGTATCCTCACAAAGAAGTTCTGCTTCATTTTGTGTGAGTATTTCCACAAATTCTGAAGTTTAGGGTCCTTTTTTTCATCACATGTGCTCTACAAGTAACACCTGGCCTATTGGATTACCTGGAGCCTGGAATTCATTTTGTCTGCTAACAATTTAAATTGGTGATCAAGAAACATGACAACTAAGAGGCTAACAGAAGATATTGAAGAAGTTAAGAAGTCTCTTAACTTTATGTCAGAGGAATTGAGTAAGGTGGTGAAACAGCAAGCAGGACTACTGGACTTAATTGAAGAAATAAGACAACTGAAGATTGTGATTAAGGAAAAAGATAAGAAGATTGAAGAGCTGGAAAAAAGAGTTGACTATTTGGAGCAATATACAAGAATGGAAGATGTGATTATTTCTGGACTGAAGACAAATCACTACACCTATGCACAGAGTACAGCAGGTGACAAGGAGGGGGAAGATGCACCAAGAGCTGAAAAGGATTTGCTTGAGCAGCAAGTTATTCAGTTTTTCAAAGACAAAGACATTCTTTTGGATAGTAAAAACATAGTTGCATGTCATACTGTTCCACAAAACATACCAAGATGCCAACTATCATACTACGATTTGTGAACAGGAAATATAAAGTTGAACTGTTAAAGATGGGAAAGAAGTTAAAGGGAACCGGCGTATATGTGAATGAGCATCTCACCAAGAGAAATGCTGAAATTGCACGACAGGCAAGACTATTGAAGAAGGAAAGGCACATCCAAGATACCTGGACCAGGAACTGTAAGGTATTCATAAGACTTAATGGGACACCAGAACAAGCTAAAGTAATTGTTGTCAGAGACATTGCAGATCTTGAGAGATTTAAACAAAAGAAATAGAGTTCAGTGTGGAAAAGAATTGTGTTGCTGACTGTGATATGAACAACATCTGATAAGTGTGAGGAAAAATGCATGTGAATGTGTGAACAAAAAAAATGGAATATTTTGGATCTCATGATTATAAATTTTATGAGTTGGACAGTAGTATTGATCCAGATATCCACCTCTATCAGAATGTTGATATGACATGTGAATATTATAATGGGGAAGAGTTGGATCCCAAGATAAAAGGTTTTCATTAATCCACTTTAACAGTCGGAGTCTTTACAGTAATTTTTCTAAAATTAAAGTGTATCTTGATCAATTCCAAAATAAGTTTGCAGTGGTAGCAATTTCAGAAACATGGTTGAATGACGACAAAGAATTGCAAGATGGACTAGAGGGCTATGAAATGTTTTGGCAAAATAGGAAGAATAGAAGAGGAGGAGGTGTTGCTATGTTTGTTTTTTCGTATCTTAAATGTAAAGTTGTTAATAATATGACTGCTGTGATTGATAACTTGATGGAATGTTTAACCATTGAAATTCAGTGTGAAAGATCGAAAAACATTTTAGTTAGCTGCATTTATCGTACACCTGCATCCTGTATAGATCAGTTTACCAAAGAAATTTCTGTAATATTAGAAAATCACAAAGAAAAGGTGACTGTTTTTTGTGGTGATTTTAACATTGATTTATTGAAGGCAAACGACCATAATAAGACTTCAGAATTTATTGATACAATGTTTAGTTTTGGATTCCATCCATTGATTCTAAAGCCGAGCAGAATAATGATGGATAGTGCTACTTTGATCGACAATATTTTTGTTAATAAGATCGACGGCAAGATACATAGTGGACTGTTAGTCACAGATGTAAGTGATCACTTGCCTGTCTTTTCAGTGTTTGAAATGAACAATCAACTTCATTTTCAAGAGGAAAAGCAAATTGATTACAGTGGTAGAATAAAAACACCAGAACAAATTGCGGCTTTTAAAACAGACTTAGAAAATTATGACTGGCAAAAAGTTTATGTGGAAGACACTAATGATGCATACAATGCATTTTTGGATATATTTTTGTCAATCTATGACAGCCATTGTCCAATTAAAAAGTTTTCCAAAAATTCTAAAAGAAAAACCATGGTTTACACAAGGTCTGGAAAGAGCCTGTAAAAAGAAAAATAGGTTATACAGGATTTTGTTGACACATAGAACAAAGGAAAATGAAGACAAATATAAAAATATCGAAATAAATTAACATCTATTATGCGATATGAAAAGAAAAGATATTATGAACAGCTGCTTCAAAAAAACATAAAAATAATATTAAGGCTACCTGGAGTGTATTAAATAGGATAATAAAAAATCAACATAATATATGTTCTCCAACACGTATTGTAAAAAGAGGTAATGTAGTGATTGAGAATATTGAGAGCATAGTTAATGAATTTAATGATTACTTTGTTAATGTAGGTCCCAACTTGGCAAAAGAGATTTCTGTACCAGGAGGAAATGATGAAGTAGATTCTACTTCTTGTAAATGTAACTCAATGTTTCTTGGTGGAGTCTGTGAGAGTGACATTGTAGAAGTGGTGAGCAAATTCAAGAGTAAAAATCCATGGATTGTGATGACCTTGACATGTCGCTAATTAAAGAAGTTCTTCATAGTGTCCTTCAACCGTTAAAATATATTTGTAATAAATCATTTCAAACTGGAATTTTTCCAGATAAAATGAAAATTGCCAAAGTGATCCCACTATATAAAACTGGTGATAAACAGATTGTGTCAAACTATAGACCGGTATCTTTACTGCCTCAGTTTTCAAAGATTCTTGAAAAATTATTTGCAAACAAATTAGATTCTTTATTGATAAATATGATTTATTGAATGATCATCAGTATGGGTTCAGAAGAAATCGCTCAACATCTCTAGCTGTGATGGAATTTATTGAAAATATTGCAACGGCTGTGGATGAAAAACAGTTTGGAATAGGTGTGTTTATTGATTTACGTAAAGCTTTTGATACGATAGATCATTCTTTACTTTTACAGAAGTGTGAAAGGTATGGTTTAAGAGGTGTTGTACAGTTTTGGTTAAATAGTTACTTGAATAATAGGTTCCAATATGTGAGTATTAATAACATGAAATCTAAACTTAGAAAAGTAACTTGTGGAGTTCCGCAAGGATCTGTTTTGGGACCTAAGTTATTTTTACTTTATATAAATGATATTTGTACAGCTAGTGATATTTTAAAATATGTGATGTTTGCTGATGATACAAACTTATTTTGCTCTGGAAAAGACATAAAGAAATCACTGAAAACAGTGGAAACAGAACTCATGAAGTTAAATAGATGGTTTGTATTTAATAAATTATCATTGAATGAAAGTAAAACAAAATTTATGTTGTTTGGAGGTAGTAAAAGTAATATTATAGTAAAATTGAATTTAAATAATGTTGAAATTGAAAGAGTATATGAGACAAAATTTTTAGGAGTAATTATTGATGATAAACTTTGTTGGAAGCCCCACATAGAATATGTGAAACGGAAATTATCCAAGTCTATTTCTATTCTTTATAAAACAAAAGATTTTTTGAATACGAACTATCTTTATTTATTGTATACTTCCCTTTGTTTGCCTTATATGACCTACTGTGTAGAAATTTGGGGGAACACTTACAAAACATATTTGGATTCAATATTTAAATTGCAAAAAAGAGCTATTAGAATAATAAATAAAGTTGGATATAGGGAGTCCACCAACCAGTTTTTTGTAGGATCATCTATGTTAAAATTCATGGACATTATATATTCTAAAACTTTAGAAATGATATATCGTGTGATGAAAAAGAATGTTCCAATTTGTATTTTAAGTATGTTTCAACTAAGAGATGGAAAATATGATTTGAGGGGGTCTTATAAGTTTGAAATGCCTAAAGTGAGAACCAATGTTAAGTATAGATGTGTGTCAGTTTTGGGAGTTAAATTATGGAATGGACTTAATGATGAACTGAAGATGTGTTTTTCTTTGTCATTTTTCAGGAGGATTTTAAAAATTTGTATTATACAAGGTTATAGAAATTTGGTTTGTTAAAAATTTTTTGTGATGGTTTAAAAAAATTTTTTGATTTATCATTGTTTTCTTTTCAAACTGTTATACAACTTATTTATCAATGCTATTTATTTTCTTGGTTAAGGATTTGATTATTTCTATGGGGGTAAGGGATAGGATAAGTATAAGCCACAAGGCTTCAGCCTATTCCTTTTTCGGTTACTATTTGAGTGCTTTTATGTAAAATTATAATTTGTTGTGTTGTTGTTGACTGAAATAAATTTCAATTCATTCATTCATTCATTCATTCAAGATGATCTCATTGCTTCTATAATGTTAAGGTCTGGAGTGCTGGGGAAGCTAGCCCGTGACTGATAGTGTTCCATATATCCTCTGTTCTGAGGGTCTACTCCTGATATCCTCTGTACATATTAATAATAATGTGAACCATAAATTTAAAATTTTCATCACTCCATAAGACCAGTTGTCACTTTTCAGTGCAGTTCTTGTGTAATTTGGCTTTTCTCCCGTTTACCTTCCTTAAGAGGTTTTTACCTTCCACTGAGTACATTTCTGATGAGGCTTTGGCAAACAGTGGACGGATCAAATGAAGAGCCATACATTCCTTGGGTTTTTCTATTTCTAGTAATTTTCTAGTTTTGCCACTTCTTTTGTTCTCTACTTGTCCAGTTTCCTTACGCTGCACACCATAACGGGATGCTGGGATTGTCCTTGTTGTTGCAAAAATACAGTTTTATACCTGCATGCTGTTTTTCAATATGATATACCTGTAACCCACTGAAAACATTTGAGGCATCTTGAAAGAGACAGTACAACATGAGAGACCGCAAACTGTTTTACTGGTCAAAACAGCAGGAACACAGATTTGGTCACAAGCTCAGTCTCTCAGTTAAAAGAAAATATAATGCAGTAGTAAACATGGGCTCTTCCAAATGTTTCTTTTCATAATGCCAGCATAAAACTGAGAAATACATATAATAAAGAAAAATCTCAATTTCCTTGTTTTATATGTTGCATGTGTAGTATTATTTATGTGTATTTAATGACCATTCTGTTTTTTATTATGCGGTAAAAATAAATAAGTACATTTTCCCCATTTTCGCTGGGTGTATGTACATCTCTATCAGGAGGAAGCACTGCATCTAATGGACACTTTTTAAATGGCATGCAACAACCTTTGTGAAACTACTACTAAATAACAATTAAATTAACACTTGTAACTAGAAAAAACCTGAAATATTCACATTCAGCTTTACAAATTCATGTTTAACAGTAGTAGTCCAACATCCAGCAAAGAACTGCTAATTTTAACTCTGTTTAATTACTTGCAGTTAAATAGTCTCTGACACTGGTCACGTGACATGTTCTTTGAATTTCACTTGTTAGGTTCTAATTTCCATTCAGTAAACTGGATTGCATTCCTATTGGCTTTACATCCCTTTAAATTTCAAAACCTAATGTTGGCCTAGCTTTACCCAATAATGTAACTTCCACCATTAACAATACTGCATTCCCTTTGCTCCCTCTTGAATTGAGTAAATTGAATTGTTCTCCTTCTCAGCTAAACTCGCTACAAACCTGTAAGATAGGGTAAAGCCTAAATATTAAAACCTTATTGAGGGTAGGCTGGCTTGGGTGCAGAGTAGTCTTTAGAGACGGGCTATCACTGCCACTTATTGTGGTTATTTGTCAGTGATCCCCCTGATTATACAGTGAGCATGAATAGACCGCCAGTTGCTGCGGCTTGCCTTCATACCTTGGCTCTGCAATGCTTTTCTGCAGTGAAGTGTGAACATTAAAGTGAATGTGGAGGAGGAGTCCTCACCAGAGGAAGAGTGGTGGGGGTGGGGGGGGCGGAGAAAGAGTAAGATACCAGCAACGGGAGGCAGATATCAGTGTGCACTGGTAAAACAGAGGTTTCACAGCAAAGAGTATGAGCATCTCAACAGAAAGGGTCTGGGAGTGTCATTCCTAATCTGAGAGGAGTGCTGACGCTTTGGATACTGTCCACCCATCTGGTAGGTTTATCATACTGCATCTGCCTGATCTGCATGCTAATTCTGCTGTTCATGCAGTGTAAACATTTGTATGTCTAGAACATTTGCGCTCTATATTTATCAGCAGTGGTATTTGTATCACCTGATTATAGGATGCAACAATGTTGTAGCCCCTCTGCTGATATTTAAAGTTTGGCTGAGATGAAGATTTAAAATGACAGCTCTGTTTCTTATTGATAATGATGTGAAATCCAGTGATGCAATGTCTTCTCTGTGGTCATTATTTTTAGACTCATAATAAAGCCGCATTTGGCAATGTCTGCTTCAGGCTGCCCTACATCCCCATCGCACTTCTATTTTCTCTCTTGCTCTGCTATTTTCATTGCTTCTCCACCGAAAATTCAGTCTGCAGTTCAACCACAGTCTGTAAATTTCACAACCTGTTAGGTACTGCACGCTCTGCTATGAGACGATCAAACTCGTGTATACGGGTCTCTGTTTTCTGTGATTCCACTGAGGCTTAAACATGTTCCCTGCTCAGTGGAGTCTTAGCCAAGATATCTCTCTGCAGTTGGAAATGTAATATCAGCCCCAGCTACCTTTCCTAGTGGGAAAGAAGGGGACTCATCTTCACCATGCTTGAGAAAGTTAAAGCCTGGCATAAACTCAAAGCTGTGAGGAAAATACCTCTGCAGCAACAACCAGCTGATATTATACTCCTGTCTCTTTGTAAGGTTAATGAGAATATATTGCTTCATCTCCTCTCACGACTTTAAGTTCCATTTATTTGCCACTGACTGTAATCAGTATATCTCCTTCATTTTGCTCTCAGTCACAATTTTGATTATGTGGATGTAGATGGCAGTACAGTGTAATACCCAAAGGATGTTGAAAGTTTAATAGCAATGTTCAATAATTAATCTTCAGCTTGCTGAGAACTGATACATAAAAGCAAAAAAGGCTGAGAGTGAGTCAAAGTAAGCCACAACATACGACGATTTATTATCTGCAATAACAGCATTTTTGTTCATTTTGATTTTGCTTCCCTCTCTTAAAAAACAGAAGATTGATTTCTTCATAATTTCTAAGGAGACTGCCAAATTAAAATCCACTCTGTCCATTTGCAGTCGGAACGTGTCCGTGCTGTAATTTCACCCAAGCTCAGTGATTTCTTTTACAAGCAGTTACATTTGTGCTACCGTAGCTTCGAAGCATTAATTATTCACCACGTCTTTCATATAAAAAATTAATTAAGGTAGGATAATGAGCAACCTTTATTCACATCTCTTCAATTTAGTCAAACTGTTTCCCTTCTTTAGGGAGATTCCAATTTTAAAAATGTTTTTTCTTCTTCTTTTCTTTTGATTTTGATGTTTGTAGGTTGAGCTTGGTAGACAATGATGGGTGTCAACAAATATGTGGATGGTTTTCTTTCTTTAGTCACTTTCATGGCCAGGCATAACAAAGAAATAAATAAATTCTTAAGAAAATACTGTACACAAAAAAAAAAAAAAAAAAAAAAAAAAAAGATTAAAAGGAAAATACTGACTTTTTAAAAATATTTTTTCAGCCCATTCTTAAAAGATGATAAATCATTGATTTCTTTTGTGATGTCTTATTAGGAACCAATGTCAGTGTTTGCTTTGAAGTTCACTCAGTAGAAAAATTAGTATTCCCAATAGCTGGAAGCAGTGTATTTGTTTCCAGCTGCCTATAATGGTACTCAGAATTTTCTGAATTAAATATTTATGGCCCAAAAGGACAAAGCACAATGGATAAATCACAAACTCTAGGCTCTTATGTGCCCAGCAAGCATTCTTTTTAGTGACAACCAGAAGCTAATAGTATTATTAAATGACAGCTGGGAATAATAATAATTAAAAACAGCTGATGAAACATTTTTATCTAGCTGAAATCAGACAAATAGAAGGGCTTGAATAAAACATTTGGAGACTACCTCGTGTGTCTCGCTGAGTCACCATTAAGAGCACCTCTTTACTTTCAAGCCCTCATTTTGCACCACTTGTCGCAAAACAATTTACCAAAAGTGGCCGAAAGTGCACCCTGATTTCACTGGAGACATCGCTTTATGAAACTGCAGCACATCACAAGCTCTAACATGATATCGTTGCTGGTCAAAAACTGAAAGAAACACAAAGAAAAAAAATACTCTGCTCACCATTTGTCATCATGAACAGATGATCCCTTCTGATGTAATCTTGGCTGAGAGCAAATCCCCTCAAGCAGAGATGAGCTTCTGGTCTTCTGATTTTCACAGAGTGATTTTGCCGGTGAGCACTGCAAAAATTCCTTGAATTACAAAGGAGAATTACTCAATCAGCACCTGTTAATGGATTGATCCACTAAACTGAAAACCACCTGCTTCATATTCAAAACCAGCAGCTGTGATGTATGATTAAACAGCAGCAAACTGTTAACTGCAAGTCTCCCAGACATGGAATAAGCTTAGAAAGATTATTAAAAAAAAAATGAAAGCTGTGATAAAGGGTTTAAGATAAGCAACACCACTGAAATTCATCCTGTAACATTTAAAGGCAACATTTCTTGCAATTAAACACTCAAAATATTCCCAGTACATCTGTCAAAAACATCAGCCAATTAAAAGCAGCCTTTCATTTTTGCCTTATTAATACGTGTAACATGAGCCAACTGGGGATTATTTGGATAAAAAAATCTTCTGGTGCATGCAGCCTTTTTTTGCATACTCTGAAAAGTTGTAAATAACTTGTCAAGAAACTACCTCTTCATCATATTGTCAACATCGCCCACCAGTGCATAAGCCGATAAGAAAGGGTTTGGCTCGTACAACAGTGTTATCAGTTAATGGGATTTAAGTCGTACACAGAAGAGATTCTAAAACCACCAAGATAGTGCTGTCTAACATTTGTCTCCTTTCTTCTCTCATTCCAGACCTGCACGATGTCAGACTTTGAGGATTTCACCTGGCCGGGAGGGCAGGCCAATGTATCTGAAAGCTATCAACTGAACCCCACCAGTGTGATTGTGTCAGTGGTCTTCTCTCTCATATTCCTGCTCGGCACCATTGGCAACAGTTTGGTGCTCGCTGTACTGCTGCGAAGCGGACAGGTCGCCTACAACACGACCAATCTGTTCATACTCAACTTGAGCGTGGCTGACTTCTTCTTCATCATCTTTTGCGTTCCTTTCCAAGCTACCATCTACTCTCTGGAGGGATGGGTATTTGGTTCCTTCATGTGCAAAGTCGTCCACTTCTTTATCAACCTTACCATGTATGCCAGCAGCTTCACATTGGCCACCGTGTCTGTTGACAGGTATTGCTTCAAAATACTTGTTTTGCTGAAATACCAAACATCTAAAGCAAATTTCACCCACAAAGAACAGAAAAAATAGCAAATTATCATATTTAAGAATCTGAAATCAATCATATTTGGTCTATTTGCTTGATAAATGCATAGCTTATATATAACATCTCCCATTTGTGGATAACATCTTGAAGTGAAGTTTGCTATGTTGGCTATTGCCACTTTGTTGTTATTGCTCTTATTTTTCTATCAGCTAAGGCTAGCTGAGACTAGCTAGCTTGGTTAGCAACATGCATTGCAATGCTCTGTTTTAATAAACAGGATGATCATTTTGGCTAACAAGAAAAAGAAAGCAAAATCAAACTACCAACCTTTCATTTAGCACATCTACCAAGTCTGAGCCACAGCAATTTAAGCATATGCTTTATTTCTTTGTCTCTATGTTTGTGCTTGGATATATCACCCAAAATGTTATTATTCATTACTAATATTCTATTAATCAGACTATGAGTAGCTGTTGGTCATTTTCTTGGTGTCAACATAAATTTTCAGGGAATTCAGGTGACTGGTGGCACAAACTTTAATACCTCCTGTTTATAACAATAAAATTGGATCTGAAATTAAAATAAACTTAATCACACACTCACTTATTTCTCTCTTGAACCTAGAAAATATTAGCCTCAAGTTTGTTGTACATAGAAATTAGTTCCATCAAATCAACAGCTATAGCTGTGTCTCTCACAGTCTGTCCTTTATTGTTAAACTCTAAATGTAGGTATTTGGATATTGCACAAAACATGTTAAAAGCCTACATGTTCTTTCTCTAACATCTAAGACATTCAGTGTCTTTGATGCCAATGTGTATCGCCAGTGCTTTCTAGTGTCTTCTATCTAAGAGAAAGGAGAACAGAAAAACAAGCAAGGGCATGGATTATTAATGTCAGGAAATGATTTAATGCAAGGACATAAATTTATTAAAGAGAGGAAATGAGAAGGATATTGAGGGCACAAATATCTGGGCTCAAATACAAATTTAGTTTACAGGTGGGATGAAAAATGACTGTGTAAATGATGAAAAATTTGACATTCCACCTGCTACATTGCAAATATGACAACAAATATAGTTTTAAACAATGGAAGAAAAAAAATACATCAATCTGCTAAGATTTTGGGAAAAACTGAACAACTGAATCCATTGTTTTTCATTTCTAGGACATACAATAAGCCTTCAAAACTCCCTAAGGAAGGCATTGAGAAAGCTTTTATTAGCCCACACTTTGCCTGGTCATGCTGTTAATTTTTTTGTTGTGCTTTATTTTGTTTACTCTCCCGCAATGTTTCCGAAATATTACACATTTAATTTGTCACAAATGCATTTTTCGCATCTGGAGTTTAAACATGGACTCCAGAAGCTAAAAATTATATCCCTCTGAGAATAAGCCGTAAGCCATCATTATAGCTGTTGGGCAGCAATAATCAGTCAATATGAGCTGTAAGTGTGCAGCTGCCCTCTCCAGCAGACCCCCTCTGTTCACACTGGCTGTGTTTACACTCCAGAGGATTCAATAGTCATTTCCCCCTCAGTGTGGAAAAGAACAGTAACACCTGAGTCGGGAGGGTAATGAACATGTCCTGTCTTCTTCCTTCGTCTTTCACTGATTATTAAGGAAAAACAAAACAAAAACAGCAACATCATTTACAAAAAGCTAACTGTAACTGTTTACACCAAGAATCCCCAGCAGAAATTAAGCCACAGAAAAGCCTGGGGGAACAGCAGCACTGACACACACACAGACAAAACGGTGTAAAGGGATGACTTGCTGCTGAATGTGCTATCTGCAGGCAGATAATATGTATCCTCTGTTTTTATGGTGCAGAATTATGTATTAAAAAAGGCTCACAGATGAATCATTCATTAATGTTGTTTCTGTTTAAATTTAGTAAAACATTATTTGGATACACAAAGAGTCAATCTCTGCCATAAGCACATAAACAGATCCATTTGTTTTATATTAATCCTTATAAAGATAATTCAAAGACAATTTAATCTGGCATTAAAGAGTAATGTCTGAATACTTGTAGTTTTCCAAACCACTGAGGTTTCAAGTTACCAGCAGGTTCAAAGTGACTGCTTTTTGAATTTAATGTAAAACACCGTGGCCCCAATTCACTGAGCTTTCAAAAACCAGAGAGGCTGTTTTCTCAGTTTCTACAGGGCTTTCTGAAGTGTCCTACAAATGTGGAAAGCAAGGACATGGACTTTTTTTTTTCTGAGAATTCCTGCCTTTAGCAAAATACTCCCTTGGAGAACATATAACACATAAAGCAGCATGTTAAATATGCCAAATATTTAAAGACTAACCAACCAAGCAATGATGAGGTTCCAACTGCAGAGATAATATGTGATAATCAGTATGCTGTAAGATTATTGAAAGAGACAGCTTTTATTGAAAGCATCATAGTGACATGAGGGATTTGCGCCTTCATCTCCTACCTGCTGAGTAAAATCAAAAGCACAGCACTAAGTATGTTTTCTGTTATTCCTGCGGTTTTACAATTTATGCAAGTTCATCTTACTGAAAAAGCCTAAAAGCCCTCTCTGTGGATATTACTGTCTCTAAGGTGTGTTATTCAGTAGATCCAACAAACAGCTGTGAAGTGAGTGAATGATTACCAGTCAACCAAAAAACTTCAGTGTGAGTGAATTTATTGTGATTGTATAGGTGGCACTACTGTTACAATAATACCTACTCACAGGATCCAACTGCACTGCTCAAAAAATAAAGAGACACTTTTTAATCAAGTCAATTAAACTTCTGGGATACTGATCTGGTCGGTTAAGTAGCAGAGAGGGTTGTTAATCAATTTCAGGTGCTTTGTTGTCAATGAAATTACTTAGAGATGCACTAGAGGGGACATTTTTCTTTTCTGACTCTTTTTTCAGTCTAGTTTTACACTTGGCTACGGTCACTGTTGCTGCTGGTGGTATGAGGCGATGCCTGGGGCCTACAGAGGTCACACAGGTAGTCCAGCTCCTCCAGGATGCCACTTTAATATGTGCCATTGCTAAAAAGTTTGATGTGTCTCCCAGCACAGTCAAGCGCAAGAGCATGATATTCCAGGCAGTTACTCTAAGAGCATTAGATAGCGCCGTAGAAGTTCCTTAAGCCATCAGAGGGTCGGTATCTGCTTCTTTGTGCAAGTAAGAATAAGATGAGCACACCCAGAGCACTACAAAATGACCTTCAGCTGGACACTTGTGTGAATCTCTCTGACCAATCAGAAATAACCAAAACTGGCAGGTCCACCACTGGCACCCTATCCTTTTCACAGAGGGCAGCAGGTGGGTGAGCAAATGGGACATGGATGGGTCAGTGATGGTCTGACTGCACTGGTTTGTGTCCTGGGTTCCTCCTGGTACGTGACAATGCCCAGCCTCATGTGGTGAGAGTATGTAGGCAGTTCTCAGAGAATAAAGGAACTGATATCATTGACTGGTCCCACACTCACATGACATAAATCTAATCGAACACCTGAGGGGAATTATGTTTCGGTCCATCCAACACCACCAGGTTGCACCTCAGACTGTCCAGAAGCTTGGTGATGGCCTGGTCCATATCTGGGAGGAGGACACTGTGCATTATCCCTTTAGGTGCACACCCCGATGTTGTTATGCATCCATACATGTACATGTGGGCCTTACAAGCTACTAAGTACCAGTTTGAGTTGCTGCAATGAAGTTTCAGTAAAATGGACAAACCTGCCACATCATTTTATCCTTTGTCATTTTCAGCGTCTTCAGCCCTCTGTAGGTTGATCATTTTCATTTTGATGTGGCATCCTTTCATTCATAATACATTACCCATTTCATATTAGTGTAGATTTCTTTTTTGTTCCCAATTGAGATCTGATTTGTTTTCAAAGTGTTTCTTTAATTTTTTGAGTGCTGTATTGGAAAAGATACCAAAAAGCTGCTGAATGTAAATCTCTGGATTTATAGTAAAATCACACAAGGGAAAATTGTGGTTAAACAATCACATGTGACTGTGTGCAATAAAATTCAATTTTTTTGTTGCCTTTGAAATTGTTCTTTGATGAAACTGTTGCTTTCAAGTGACTTTTATGAGTCAAGACAATGATAAAATCACAAGTCATTGATTTCAGCTTCTTGAAGCTCTAGCAGATATTTCACCTTTTATTCCACAAAATTGGTTTTACAGCTTTGGTTACTGGTTATTTTGCAAATTAGGAATAAATATTACAGAATGTAAATCTAATGAAATGTAATGCATTGTTGTCAGTTATATTATCCATGAGTATATACAAGAATTTAAGAGACATATGCAACATAATCACACACTCATGTGAGCTGTTTTTCTCCCTTAAGTGCTTTTGATATGTTGACTGTTTTGTATTGTCTTGTATTATTACAGTTAAAACATTTAAAGTACAACTATATAGACTAAAGATATGCAGTCACAAGTAATCTTTCACTTTCTACTTTTTAACATATACAGTTATAAGTTCAGACTTAATTACTAAAGTTTTTAACCTGCTGTCCCCATTTTTCTGTATTTTGCAGTCTAGATTACAGCTCAAACATGTTATTTTCTTGTCTTTATAGGTATCTGGCTATTCGCTATCCTCTGCGCTCCAGAGAGCTAAGAACCCCTTGTAATGCTGTGGTTGCCATGGTAGTTATCTGGGGTCTTTCCCTGGTCTTTGCAGGTCCATATCTCAGCTACTATGACCTGATTGATTATGCCAACAGCACTGTGTGTATCCCCGGCTGGGAGGAGCAGAATCGTAAGGTGCTGGACACGTGCACCTTCCTGTTTGGCTATGTCATCCCTGTGCTCATCGTGAGCCTCTCGTACACTCGAACTATCAAGTACCTGTGGACGGCTGTTGACCCTCTGGACGGCATGTCAGAATCCAAGAGGGCTAAACGCAAAGTCACCAAAATGATCATCATCGTCACTGTACTTTTCTGTATATGCTGGCTGCCGTACCACGTGGTGATCTTGTGTTACCTGTATGGAGATTTCCCATTTAATCAGACCACATATGCCTTCAGGCTTCTCTCTCACTGCATGGCCTACGCCAACTCTTGTGTCAATCCCATCGTGTACGCTCTGGTCTCCAAACACTTTCGCAAAGGTTTCAAGAAAGTGTTCAGCTGCATCCTCAGTAAAAATGGGAGAAATAAGGTTCACGTGGTTCATGTAGCCAACACTGTGCCTGGGTTTGAAGCCGGCTCTACGGAGGTGTCACACATGAACGAGGAGAACGTGCGGCAGAATGAATGTGAAATGATCAACAGGCCAGTCGCAGAGCCAAGAGAAGCCACCGTGTCCCTGAATTTGCCCTTTCAGCAGCAGCAGACTTGACAACTGATTCAGATTGGCTAAATTGGCTCAGCACAGATTGCCTTGTGTGAAAGACGTTGCAGCTAATGTTTAAAAATTTACTATTCATATATTCATATTTTTGATGGCAAAAAAGATGAACAGGGATTTGTTCATATTTGCAGAGACAAAATATTAAGGAGCATAAAGCTAGTCCACTACAGAAATGTATTTGTTTTATCACTTACCTAAACATATATTTTATATCCCAAAACAACTTCCTTAGAAAGTTAGAAATGTTTATTGTTAAGCTAAATAAGAAATGTTCTCACTTTCCCCTGTCTTCACTATTTGCCTTAATCATGGTTTGCACTTTAACTCATATTGTCATTTGTCACAATGTTTGAGACTTCATATTATCCTAGCACTTTCTAGGACCAACACAGAACCTGTCCCATAATGTTATGGTATGCTTCACCTGATCCCCCAAAAATATTAAAAAGTTGGCAACTGTGGAGGGAATTTAATGTGAGTCAGCACTATATGCTACTTTTCTGACTTCAAACAGGCTTTTTCATGGAGGATTGGAGTCCCTCTAGAGCTCAGGCATCAAAGTCAGAAAAATGGCAATGCACAGCAAAGCAGTGCTCCTCCATATAAAGAGCATCTTATGGGATTCATTAGCATTTCCAACACCATGTTCAACTGTAGATTTCGTGTTCAGGTGCTTCGAGCCCTCATATGGCATTTACCCGGCATTAGCTCAATTTTAGCTGCACTAACTAAAACATTTTGACCTACTTCAACCTCCAAGTTATTAGGGCTCCATAAGTGGAGCAGAATGTTATTTGGGTTCATTGTTTTGTATTTTGCATGAAGATGCTGTTCTGTCTTTTCAAGATATTGACAGGTGGTACATGTTAAGTAAAAATAACATTTTTGGTATCAGCAAAATTTGATACCAAGCAGTTGTTGGTAGAAATCTTTTTAAAAAAAACTGGGGATAGTTTATTGCTATAATTGTATTTTGTGATTAACAAATTCATGGCATGTTTGGTGTGAAATGCTATATTTAAATAAATATGTTTCTCAAAAAGCATACTTATATATTGAGATTTATGTAATTTAAAATGTATGTATTAAGTGTATTAAGTATTAATTTTATTTGTGTATTAAAAAAACTGTGAACTGGTTATCATACATTTGCTTTATTTTTCCAAATGAAAGGACACCCACAGGGTGTCCCTCTTTTGTGTTGCTGTATGGTTGTCTCCTACCTCAGAGCTGTAAAAAGCTTCTTTGTTGTCTTCTGTTCAGGTTGTGCAAGATGCAGTTTTCACCTTGAAAGATTGGACTTCTTTCAAGACGCAACACGTTTCTTTGCAAAATTATACTCAAGTGTGTTTGCTGTAATACTTTCCCATCCCATCCTATGGTATACAGCTTACTTAAGTCTATCTCTGTTGTACATTTTAAGAAAATATATTTAAATAAATATCTATCAAAGTGATTTAAAACACAATGTACATCACACCTAAAATAACAAATAAACTATTTTCTGCTGTGAAACTGTACTGAGGTTATTTATTAGTAGCAAAATAAGCTCTAGGAGGCTACCTTACACATGGTGGAACAGTGGTTAGGTCTATTGTCTCACAGAAAGAGAGTCCTGGGTTCAAACCTGTGTGGAGTTTGCATCTTCATATTTTATTTTTTTTTTATCAAGGTGCTCTGGTTTCTCCTGCCACCAACAAAAATGCTAGGTCAGTGCCATCTATCTTTGCTTATCTTATACTAAATCTAAGGAGTTCTGTTTAACACTTGAGGTAAATAGAATTCTTTCTGATTTCTCCAGTGCAAAAGCAGAAAAAAATGTTTTTTCTCCTTTTGCAACACTCACTGTAGCTTTAAACTGTTTGTGTTGAATATCTTCAAATGCTCTTCTTGTCCACTCAGCGAAGAAAATATTTCATTTACTGCAAAGCTTACTTCATAAAACTTAGTACTTAGCAACATCTAGGCCATTCAACTGAACATGAGTAGGTGCTTAAAATTAGAACCATGCAAAATTTCCCTGCCATACTTGGTAAACTGTCTGAGTTAGAGGTTTCTGAAGTAAACAGGTAAATGTTCAATAGCCACAAAAAAGCTCTGTAAAGGATTTTCTGTAGATTTTTTGTCAGATCTAGTGATAGGTCTGCTATAGTAAATCCTTTTTGATACAAAATCCACAAAAAGAGTGTGCATTTTGTCCCCATCTATACCGCAAATGACTGTTTTTGAAAAATAACAACAAATCTGATTGTAAGATTATGTTTGGAATGTATGTTTAGAGAAATGTATTAGTGAACCAAAATATTTTACTTAATATTCTTAATTATGCAATGATGGTTATATTAGCTGCTGTATTCAGCTTTGTGAACCATTTTTACATACAATGGGGAGTTCTGGAAGTATTGCTTTTTATAATACATCCTTTAGTGAAAGGAGTATTACCAAACTATGAAAACACCTTATTACAAATAAACTGTATTACTGGCAAACTGTATATAAAGTATCAAAAGTAATTTCTTGGCAGAAAAACATTTTCCCCATCAGTTTTATCTGGACTAATATTTCTTTATTAAGGGTTAATGTTCAGTTTAAATAACCGACTTTAAGTAGCCCACTTTACATTGTGTTCAACCTCTAATAGTGCATTAAAAATCATGTGTCTGTAGTGGCTGTCAGCTCTCCATCATCAAGGCTTTTATTGTTAACATGCTAAAGGAGTTTTTTTAAATCATCAACCTGCACACTAATTTCTCTATATTAAACATGTTGGGCAAGCTTATCTGTAAGCGAAAGCTTACGCAAAATCTCTTTTTCAGTTTTTATATGTTTTTGTTTACTAGCTAATGCTATCTCTGTTTCAACACAAAGCACAGATTATAGATGATCTCAGAGCAGTGAAAGCAGAGCGAGCAGCAGCTTAGCTGGCATGTCAGTCTCCCATCAGTTTCCCTTCAAAGACCAGAGTGTTATTCACAATGCACATGTACAAACAAGCAGAAAGGCTGCTGACCTCACAGCTTGAGCAGCACCAGTCTTTGTTAAATGAAACAAAACAGATATGGGAACAAAAGATGCAACAGATTTCCAGTGGCTGCCACAAAATGGCAGTAATATGAATGATGGATGCAAACCAGCAACAAGCTTTAGGATAGATCAGTGGTAGATATGCAAGAACAGGGATTACTTTCAACTTCGTAGGTTTTAATTGATGTCTATGATTAGATTTCAATGGGCAAGCATTGCTTGACTTGCTTGCCTTGAAAGAATGCTACTGCTAAGAAGATAATTTTCTTTACATGTACATTTTTGATGAATTCATAGTTAGATATATTCACTTTATATTGTAGCAAAACATTACTGTTTCACATTTTTACTTTTGTATTTTAATTTAATTGTGTGGATGCTTTAAGCATCCACACTATTGAGTTCCTCTTGGGACTTCTGTACACTTTTTGGCACTTAACTACTTCCACAATTTTCAGCCGATTTTCACCGTTCAAATTTTAAACTATTCTGCTATTTCTGCTAATGATGGCTATGTCTTTTGGTATTTTTCACTATTATACTTTTTAAAATATTAAGCTTAATTTGTCCCATTGAAATGAATGGGAAACTTCTGCAATTCTGCTAAAATTTGCTTGTTTTTGAAACTTAACTACTTCCTTATATTTTCACGTAGAACAACCATTTAAACTTTAAAATGTTCACAAATTATTGGGCTATTCAGGTATAAATAAGATTTTTCAAATCTTTTACCATTTTACTTTTATGCCTCTTAAAGTTTTCAGTTGCAAAATTGTGATTTTTCACAAAATACATGCGTTGTTATGGTTGCTATGCACATGGCTTCCAGTGTGCCACTGAAGGTTTTGCAGTCTTCTCTTCATGTCCGAACAACTTCTTGCTACTTGCTCGATTTTCACTCAACTTGCACAAATTATACATCAAAACGTAGGTATTTTTGCTGGCTTTCAGAAAATGTCACTATCATGGTTGTGAGATTTATAGAATTTTGGCAAATCTCCTCAGACCAACACAAACTCTGAAAACTCTCCATAGAAAGTCAATGGAGAGCTTGTTCAAAATCACCGCTTGATTTCTGTAATGAGAGGCATATTCGAATCGTCATATCTCCTTAACGAAGCGAAGTTAAGACATGAGGCTTGTCCTGGTATATCTTCAGACACTCCTGACACTCACAATTCAAGAATTTTTTTCTCGCCTATTACCGTTCTGGAATGAGTTACACTTGTTTGAGCGTAGGAAATTCGTCCTTCGCTCAGATTTCTTCAGATTTCAAACTCTGGAAATGAGGCAATTTTTTCTCTCGTCATATCTTTTTGATGGATTTCCACAGAGACCTGAAAATTTCCATGACTGTTCACCAAAGCCTGCTGTCTCTTACGGTGAAAGAATGATATCGATACTCCAAATAGATTTAGAGTTACAAAGCTTTGTTTGAGGGCAGGTCAATGCAGTTTTTGCTTCGCCTCTACTCAGTTATGGTGCATTACAAGTCAAATATCTTTAATAATTCATATTTTAATGATAAATTGTCAACACTTGAAGATTCCCCCATCTCTTCTGAACAAAACGGTGTAAGAATGACTGTTCTAGCCCCTACGGTTAGGAAATTATGGCCATTTGTTTGAGAGGAATCCTCACTATGAGAAATACACTGCAGAAATCCTGTCTCTCTCTGTGCTGAGTGTGTGTAAAAACGGCTGCACTTGTTTTGGCGGGAAAAAGTACACAGCCTCTCTGATTGGTGGATTCAAATTCAGCAGCTCCCAGGCTGCTTGACTGACCTAGAAAGTTGCTTCTCTCTCCCTCTGTGTGTGTGTGAGTGTAAGTGTGTGTGTGTGTGTGTGTGTGTGTGTGTGTGTGTGTGTGTGTGTGAGAGAGAGAGAGAGAGAGAGAGAGAGAAAGCCTTTTTATGGGATCATCTCATTGTAAGATTCAAATTCAATATATTTAGACCGGTTGACTGAATTGGATCTTGTGTGTGTGTCTCTCTGTGCATGTGTGTTTCCATATGTGTCCATATTTGTGATTGTGTAGCTGTTATATTTTTTTTTGCCGATTTTTTTCATTTAACAAGTATATTTGAGGGACCCTTAGCATGTTCAGCATTTTTTCAGCTGTCCATTTTGCTTTTCCAATTTTTCTATTTAAGTTATTACTATTGTGCTGAATCATACTATTTCTGCTATTTTATAAGATTTGTGCTAAATATAGTATTTCTGCCAAATATAGTATTTCTGATTAATTATAGTTTTTCTACCAAATCATAGTACAGTATTTTTGCTTTTTATAGGATTTTTATAGGACATTTATATTGCTTAATATAGTATTTCTGCTTTTTATAGGATTTGTGCTTAATATAGTATTTTTGCTTTTTATAAGATTTGTGCTTAATACAGTATTTCTGCTAAATGTAGTATTTATGCTTAATCATACTATTACTATATATTTCTGCCAGGTCCCCAGGCAGCCAATCCTCTGAGGAGTGAGACATTCAAATTTTCATATCAGGGCCTGCACGGCTTCCCAGCCAGCCAATCATATCTGAGGTCTGCCCTTTCTTCTCTCGTCATATCTCAGCGACGGATGTACAAAGAGCAATGAAAATTGCAGTCAAAGTACACCAAAGTCCGCTGATTCACCCAGTACAAGAATTATGCTTCTAGTCCACCTAGTTTTTGAGTTACACGACGTTTTGTAACTCCAAAAAACGGCATTCTTTGCCTCTCACCGCGATCTAATTCTGACTGCTCATCAACCTGTTTTCAAGGAGCTCAGTGTCTTTCCCAGTGGCGCAGATGGTAATGACATGGGTCTGCAACCCAAAGGTCGTGGGTTCAAGGTTGTGGGTTCAATTCCACCTTGGTCAACATCTTTTTTTTCCCTACAAATTAATACACTATCACAGACCACTAATTCATATTCATCATTTATTACAATTCTGAAAACTTTTTACCAGCTTTTCTAATATGGACCTCAGATTCTTGTTAACAATCCATGGCACAAATACTCTTCCCTTTAGGCTCTGTGAATGTGTATGTGTATCAATATTTCTCCCATTTTAAAGTATTACTCCTCCATAATTGTATTTCTCTTAAATTAAAGTACTTTTACTACATCTTAGTACTTCTGCTCAATCATAGTATTTCTGCTAAATCATAGTATTTTTGCCAAATCATGGTTTTTGTGCCAAATCATAACATTTGTGTTATGTTATAGTATTACTACTAAGTGGAGGAATTTCTGTCATGTTACAGTATATGTGCTGATTACAGTATTTCTGCCAAATATAGTATTTCTGATTAATTATAGTTTTTCTACCAAATCATAGTACAGTATTTCTACTTTTTATAGGATTTGTACTTAATATAGTATTTCTGCTTAATTATAGTATTCCTGCCATTTTATAGTATTTGTGCTAAAACATAGTATTTCTACTAAATGCAGTATTTCTGGGTAATCATAGTATTTCTATATATTTCTGCCAGCTCCCCAGGGAGTTAATCCTCTGTGAGGAGTGTAATATTCAAATTTACATATCAGGGCATGCACGACTTCCCAACCAGCCAATCATATCTGAGACCTTACACATTCAAATTTGCATATTAGTGCATTCATGGCTTCTAGGACAACCAATCATATCTGAGGCCTGACACATTCAAATTTGCATATTGGAGCCTTCATGGCTTCCCAGCCAGCCAATCATATCTGAGGCCTGACACATTCAAATTTGCATATTGGGGCCCTCGTGGCTTCTTAGATAATCAATCATCTATGTCATATATCTATAATATTTCATATTTTTATTTGAAATGGTCAACATTTCAAGATTCTCCCATGTCTTCTGAAGAAAACGGTCTAAGAATGACCGTTTTACCCCCTACGGTTAGGAATTTATGGCTGTTTGTTTGAGGGGAGTCCTCACCAGTGGCGGAGCGTGGGGGTGGCTTACTGGGCTTAAGCCCGGGTTGTTTTTTCAGAAGCCCGGGGTCTTTTGGAGTGTAATTTTTTTCATAGTTAGATGCCTGGCTGACAACTGTATGTAATAAAAACTACACACAATATTTGAAACACATAGTGCACACTGTGGGAATTTACGACTGTGCGTGAATCCCCCCTAATATTGGTATGATCCGAGCTCAGGCACTAAGCGACTGAGCGAGGGGGCGGGGCAGCAGCTGCCTGTGAGAGCGCTGTTGGAGAAACGGAGCGAGGCAGACAGAGAGCTGAAGTTCGACCAGGTACCAAAGCAAATCATTCATACTGTACAGATAATGACGGTGAATGTGACGGTGTATCACGAAAGATTTATGTCAAACTGATTACTTCACCCATATTACTTTACTTGCTCTTCAAGTGAATCAACAAATGGCGAAATGAAAAGCCGAACAAATGCTATTTTTTAGAGAGTGTTAGCTTACGTGTGTTTATTTCATATTTTCAGTACTTACCCTCCCCGACTAAATCGGTTTCAGTTATGTACTGAAATATAAGAATGGACATTAGAGGGTTCTTTCAAAGAAAAAACTCAGGTAAATGTTATTTTATATATTATGCTTTGTATGTTGTTCAGTATATTTCTATGCAAAACAAGAGGGATTTCAGTACACAGCAGTATATTCACATTTGTAACCAGATATTTACATACACTTTAGGGAGAAAACATAAAACATTTTTACTGTACAATATCAATTTAGAGTAAACTTGAAATATCTTTTGAATTAGTTAAATGTCAGAATAAAGAGAGAGAGAGATCTGTCTATTTATTATCACTTTCATCAAATGTAGGAGTACATATACACTAAGTTTATTGTTAATTAATAAGAAAACTGCAGACGATTCCATTCTGAGCTGAAGAAGCTTCTGATTGGTTCGTAGACTCCATGTGAGTAAATTGGTGGCACAGCTGTGGATGCATATAAGGCAAAACACAGAGCCTGTTTCTGTGACATGGGAAACTCGACATGTCAACCAAAACACCAGGAAAAGAACTGTGGAGCTCCATAAGTGAGGCTCAATTTTGAATACATTTTGGGTGTCATTTGCAATTAAGAAATACAGACAATTTCTCTCTTTACTCTTAAATTTAACAAATATAAATTAAACATTTAGTCTAATTTGAGGTTTTACCTTAAATAAGTGTTTTTTGTTTTGTTTTTTTATCCGAAGAGCATGTAAATATCTGGTTTCAACTGTATATTTGATGATGTTGGTGTTTGGTTTGATTGTCAGCACAAAGAGGGAGAGAGAGGGTGAGAGAGGGAGATGGAGAGGAGAATGAGGACAGAAGAGAAATGGAACAAGAACCAGGTGAGACAGACATGTTAGTCAAATGGTTGTTCACCAAAACATCAGAACACGTATCTCGTACCTAGTGTATCTTTTTAGGTTTGTTATTTTTCAAATTCTATATTTATTAAGTTATGCAGACTTATTTGCACAACAAGGCTAATTAGTTATATAAACATTTCTGAATCTAAATAGAGTACTTTGGTAGAATACAAAATAATATGGCACAAACTTGTAACTCACAAAGACAAATACGGAGGGATCATTAATTAGTAATGATTCTCTTTCTGATCATTCAGAGAGGTCAGGGGAAATCAGGAAAGCAAGAGAAAACCAAAACACAACAGCATCACAGCAGGAAGCAGCAGGTGGATCGTTAAGGACAGCTGAAGGAGGTTTACTGGAAGGAGCAGCAGGAGATGATTTAGGAACTCTAGAAAGTGGTCCGAGACAAAATGTCCTCCCACAATATCCGCTGAGCCAGTTTGGAGGCCAGCAGAGGGCGTTCAATAAGAGTTGGTTTGAACAGTTTACATGGCTGGAGTATTCTGTTGTGAGGAACTTGGCTTTCTGTTTTTCATGTCGCATTTTTGGGAAGCAGAATACTTTAAAAAAAGATGGCCTCAGTCATTCAGGGTTCTGCAATTGGAAGAGGGCTTTAAATGCCTTTAGGGAGCACGAAAAGAGTTCCAGCCATTCGTCTTCTATGATCTGCTGGCACAGCTTTAAGACCACAAGAAACCAAGGTGACGTTGTTGAACAACTTAGATCAGCAAGCGCAGCAGAGATTTCAGAGAGACGACAGTATCTCCACAGGATCTTAGCTGTAACAAGTTTCCTTGGAAAACAAGGAATACCATTCCGTGGTCACGATGAGCAGGAATCCACCAGTCATAATCAAGGGAACTTCCTTGAGTGCATGAAGCTGCTGAAAACATTTGATCCATTTTTGAAAAATTACAGTCCTGTCTCACATGCTACCTATCTGTCTCATTTTTCACAAAATGAGATGATAACCAGTATTTCGCATGAAATAACTGGAAATATAGTTAAAGAGATCAAGGAAACTAAGATGTACTCTGTTATGGCTGATGAGGCTAGAGATGGGCACACGGAACAGCTTGCAGTGTGTGTACGTTTTGTGTCATGTAAAGGCCATGTCAAAGAATGTTTTCTTGGTCTACGGAAACTAGAAAGGTTTGATGCACAGTGCATTACAGACACTATTGAGGAGCTGTTGCAGTATCACACGCTCAGTGACTTATTTTGTGTTGCTCAATCCTATGATGGGGCATCTGTCATGAGTGGTCCTGTGGGTGGTGTGCAGGCCCGTTTTAGACAGAGACACCCTGAAGCAGTATATGTGCACTGCTATGCACATGAGCTCAACCTTGTCCTTTGCCATACATGCAAGGCTATTCCAGCTGCTTCTGACTTCTTTGGACTTTTGGAAAATGTCTACACATTTTTTAACACCTCCCTGGTAAACCACACAAAGTTTAAGGAACTGCAAAAGGACCTCGGACTGTTTGCATCTGAGCTTGTTCAGCTCTCTAACACAAGATGGGCCTGCCAAGTAAATTCCATCAAAGCCCTTCTCAACAACATTTCTGCAGTTTTAGCAACTCTTGAAGCCACAAACACTCCTATTGCTAAAGGGATCTTGTCCAAGCTGTCAAAACCCAAGACTGTGTACATGTTAATCATGTTCTCACAGCTGCTTGGCATCACTGAAGGCCTGCACCGCTACCTGCAGGGAGAAAGGCTAGACATGGGCAAAGCTGTGGAGTACAAGATGTCGGTAGTTGATACACTATGTAAACTGCGCACAGAGGCTGCTGCTGAGGAAATATTTGAGAAGGCCATGGACATTTGTGGAAGCTACAACATCCAGATTCCTCAGGGGGCACGACACAAACAGAAAAGACTCGAAGGATTTGTACTTGAGTCCAGCTGTGGTGCAACACCAAATCTCACAAGCTCAGCAGAGTTTAGGTACGAGATATTCTTTCCTTGTTTGGACCGAATGTTGCAGGAGCTAGCAGACAGATTTTCTGGGGCAGGACAGAAAATAATGGAGGGCATTCAGGCATGCAATCCATCCTCCCCAACATTCCTTTCCGAAGATGCCTTAAAACCCATTGCGGCACACTACCATGTGACGATAAAGCCTGAAGAACTTGTTGTGGCAAAAAACTTCATGAAAAGAAAAATGGAAAAAGAGGACATTTGCGACATCACAACTGCCTTCCACTTGCTTGACGAGGACATGTTCCCAACTCTGAAGGTCATCTTTAGAATTGCACTAACCATTCCTGTCAGTAGCTGCAGCTGTGAGCGCTCTTTTAGTGCCTTGCGTCGTCTCCACATGTGGCTAAGGAGAACCATGGGACAAGAGCGGCTGAATGATTTGGCCATATTATCTATTGAAAAGGAGTACCTGGATAATGTGGATCCTGAAAATGTCACTGATAGGTTTGCAAAACTCAAGCCTCGAAGATACAATCTCATGTTACCACAATAAAGAGGTGTTGTCAGTGTAGTGCAGATCTGTGATGATTTTCAGTGCTACTGTCATCTAGTTTTGATTTTGATTCTTTGTTGGTTAAGTCCTAAAGTAGTCCTGATTTTGAACTGTTATTCTACTGTTTTCATTCCGGATCAGTTCTGGGTGTGGTTGAAATGGGGTTTAGTCCATGTATCTTGAAACAGCCCTAATTTCGTTCTGCCTTGCTGTTTAAGTAAAAAACTATTTTTAAGCTGCATATGTGATATTTTTTTTCTCATACTAAGTTTTTTTTTAAAAGCTTACAACACATCCTAATAAATCTTCAACTTCACAGCAGTTTTTATGTCATTACCTACCCTTACCACGCCTCCCCCCCCCCCCCCGCGTATTACTCTTTCGGGCTAAGCCCTGGGTGTATACAATGTCTGGCTCCGCCTCTGGTCCTCACTATGAGAAATACACTGCAAAAATCCTGTCTCTCTCTGTGCTGTAAAAGCCTGCACTTGGTGCACCAGTTTTGGCGGGGAAAAGCACACAGCCTCTCTGATTGGTGGATTCAAATTGAGAAGCTCACAGCTGTTTGACTGACCTAGAAACATGCTGTTAACAGCGCCTGTTCACTTGCTGCTGCTGCTGCTGTGTGTGTGTGTGTGTGTGTGTGTGTGTGTGTGTGTGTGTGTGTGTGTGTGTGTGTGTGTGTGTGTGTGTGTGACTGAGAGAGAGAGAGAGAAAGCCTTTTTATGGGATCATCTCATTATAAGATTCAAATTCAATATATTTAGACTGGTTGACTGAATTGGATCTTGTGTGTGTGTCTCTCTGTGCATGTGTGTTTCCATATGTGTCCATATTTGTGATTGTGTGGCTGTTACATTTTTTTTTTGCCGATTTTTTTCATTTAACAAGTATATTTGAGGGACCCTTAGCATGTTCAGCATTTTTTCAGCTGTCCATTTTGCTTTTCCAATTTTTCTATTTAAGTTATTACTATTGTGCTAAATCATACTATTTCTGCTATTTTATAAGATTTGTGCTAAATATAGTATTTCTGCCAAATGTAGTATTTCTGTCAAATTACAGCATTTTTGCTATGTTTTACTGTTTCTCTAAATCATAGTATTTCTGTAATGTTTAAGAATGTTTGGCTAAATATATTCTTTCTGTTATCTTATACTATTTCTCCTAAATTCTTGTATTTTTGAGAAGTTATCGTGTTTCTGGTAAGTTACAATATTTCTGCTAAGTTCTGCTATGCTATTGTATTTCTGCCAAGTATTATGTTTCCTCTAAGATATTGCAGTTCTGCTAAGTTACTACATTTTAGCAAAGTTCCTTTGCTTCTGCAAAGTTTTTACAATTTCTGTAACTTTTCAGCTTTTTCAGCTAGTTTCAGCAGAAAGCTTCAGCTTTAAAGCATCCACACTGCATTTTCGCAGGAAATGCAAATTTTTCTAGTTTTGAAGGAGAGTTTCCCAAATGCAGCATGTTAACATGCAGTCTTTTCCAGCAAGAGACTCCTAGGTTAGAAACTCAACAGTCCATATCTGTTCTCTTCCACAGGGACAGAAAAATCAATTTGGTTTTTAACTGTGTTCACTTGCTGCTGTATGTTGTTAATTACTGTTTTGCTGCTGGAGTAAGAGATATTAACAAACACATGCAGCATGCCAGAGGAGTTCCCCAAGAGACTACTGCTTCAGTGAAAATAAAGGACAAAGCCAGAGGGATTACAGGCAATGTTGCATTTTGAATGAAAGCTACTAATGAATCAATGAAGTGGTAAACCAGTCAGTACACTGGAATGTTGTAAAGATGTTGTAAATACATTAGGCATTACACTCAAGACTTAGCTGCAGATGTCTGCTGAGCGATCTAAAAGATTTGTTAGGTTCACAATGGTAAGTACATCATGGATAATAAAGTGCAACAAAGACACTGTCAGCTATTTGAATCATTAATGGAAGGTCGGAACAAGAGAGACTACATTATAGTATCAATCTGTTGCAAATATATATAAATATCAGGGAAAAAGGCATTATTCAATGCAATGTATCAAATTATATTTTAGGACTGAACAAGTGCATGCTTTTCCTTAGTCAGTGAGATATTATACTATTATATTTATATTTATTATACACGTTTTATTCCCTCTAGGAGCAGGAGCAGCTTATTCTGGTGTCGACAACTCAAGAAAAAGCAAAGCATTGTAATCTACTGACCTCCAAACAGACACTCTGTCATTTGAGTATTTGTACAATAGATAGATAGATAGATAGATAGATAGATATGCATTACTCAGTCGCTGCAAATTTCTGGCTAGACATCCATGATCTTATTTAGCGACTTTCCACAGATGCTCCACTTGACTGAAACTGTTTTGAGATGATTTAATCTTTGTGAAATGGCACAATAAAATGCAGATAGCAGCCATAAGGATACATATATATATAAAAACACCCAGCACGCCCCTGCGGGTGGTTTATCCTTCAAGCTCGGGTCCTCTACCAGAGGCCTGGGAGCTTGAGGGTCCTGCGCAGTATCTTAGCTGTTCCCAGGACTGCGCTCTTCTGGACAGAGATCTCTGATGTTGTTCCCGGGATCTGCTGGAGCCACTCGCCTAGCTTGGGAGTCACCGCACCTAGTGCTCCAATTACCCCGGGGACCACCGTTACCGTCACCCTCCACATCCTCTCGAGCTCTTCTCTGAGCCCTTGGTATTTCTCCAGCTTCTCGTGTTCCTTCTTCCTGATATTGCTGTCATTCGGAACCGCTACATCGATCACTACGGCCGTCTTCTCCTGTTTGTCTACCACCACTATGTCTGGTTGGTTAGCGACCACCATTTTGTCCGTCTGTATCTGGAAGTCCCACAGGATCTTAGCTCGGTCATTCTCCACCACCCTTGGGGGCATCTCCCATTTTGACCTTGGGACTTCCAGGTTATACTCGGCACAGATGTTCCTGTACACTATGCCGGCCACTTGGTTATGGCGTTCCATGTATGCCTTGCCTGCTAGCATCTTGCACCCTGCTGTTATGTGCTGGATTGTCTCTGGTGCATCTTTACACAGCCTGCACCTGGGGTCTTGCCTGGTGTGATAGACCCCAGCCTCTATGGATCTTGTACTCAGAGCTTGTTCTTGTGCTGCCATGATTAGTGCCTCTGTGCTGTCTTTCAGTCCAGCTTTGTCCAGCCACTGGTAGGATTTCTGGATATCAGCCACCTCCTCTATCTGCCGGTGGTACATACCGTGCAGGGGCCTGTCCTTCCATGATGGTTCCTCGTCTCCCTCCTCTTTCTTGGGTTTCTGCTGCCTGAGGTATTCACTGAGCACTCGGTCAGTTGGGCCATCTTCCCAATGTATTCTTGGATGTTCGTTGTCTCATCCTGGACTGTGGTGCTGACACTCACCAGTCCCCGGCCCCCTTCCTTCCGCTTAGCGTACAGCCTCAGGGTGCTGGACTTCCATGCATGGTAAGGAGCTTTCTTGTCTTTATGTCAGTGGCTTCTATCTCCTTTGGCCAGCCTATTACCCCAGCAGGGTACCTGATCACGGGCAGGGCGTAGGTGTTGATGGCCCGGATCTTGTTCTTACCGTTCAGCTGACTCCTCAGGACTTGCCTGACCCTCTGCAGGTATTTGGTGGTTGCAGCCTTTCTAGCGGCCTCTTCATGGTTCCCATTCACCTGCGGGATCCCCAGGTACTTGTAACTGTCCTCTATGTCTGCAATGTTGCCTTCTGGTAGTTCTATATATGCAATGTTGCATTGCAACATTGCATATATATATACATACATATATATATATATAGGGAGAGAGAGAGAGAGAGAGAGAGAGAGATACTAAACAGCCCAAAATGTGATAAGAAAATATTCCCCGCACTATTACATCACAACCAGCAACATGAACCATGGATATGAGGCAGGATGGATGTACGGTTTCAGGTTGTTTACACCAAATTTGACTGTATAATCCAGATTTTGCAGCAGGAATCGATACTCTCTTTATCTTTTATTTTCTCTTTAACTTTCAGACCATTCTCTCTAAACCTACAGATGCATACCACATTGAGAATCACTTAAATATCTTTCTTCTCCATTCTGGTTCTCGGTTTGCACTTTAACGGGTCAACTTCAGCGTGTTTATGTGCCAGAATTCATTGAATTTATCTTAATGAGCAATTGAAATGGTGTGCCTAATATAGTGGCCAATGACCGTATATAGAGAGAGTGGTGTAACTTCATTTAACGATGTCATATAAGGTCGTAGAGAAGCATATTTTAAATCAGAATCTCAAACACACACACAAATCCGCACTTTTTTGGTGACTGCCAGAATTTTTCAATAGCTGTTGTCACAAAAAAAAGGTTATTGTGAAAAGTATTTTACACCTGTGGTCTTTTCTGCCTTCTGTATGTCAGGCTGAAGTTGACAAAAGTGTCAACACTTTCAGCAGCTTCTTTGTTGTAGACAATTAGTGTATTATTCCTGATGGAACAATGCTTTAATAGAAAAAAACACCTCTTACCTGCAGTTGACTAAATGCGTAGCTACAAAGTGGGATCACTGTGGGTGTCTTTTTTAGTGAATGATAATGCTTCATGCCAGAAAGATGCACAAATTAGCCCTCTTAGGTTGGAAATGATTCAAGGAAAGTTATACTTACGTCACTGACAACCTTGAAAGGGTCTGTGTTGGTTTTATGGTTGCTTTGGAAACCACTCTGCAGTTTGTGTTAGAGGTTGCTTAAGGATACAAACATATTGCAGTTGCAGTTTTACAGCTCCTTTTTTCAGAAACTATAAAACCTCTTCAGGTCAGTGCTACTTCTTCTAATGTTTTAAAGGAATGTTTTTGGTTTGTTTTGGGGTTTTTTTTTGTTTATTTAATTTCTTTTGGCTGTTTATATCACCCAATGTGAGTAGTTTGTAACTATAAAACAGTGCAAGAGTCAGTGAGTCAACATTTATTAGCCCACAGACATGGAAAAATGCATAATCTTACATCATAAGGACAAAGAGGCAATGTTAAAAAATAAATAAATAAATAAAACATTAAAATCTGAATTAAAATGGCTGAAGAAATAAAATATGATCTGGAGATTGATTTCTCTCTAATGACCCCAGGTATTGGAAAAATATCAAACTTAGGGTTAAATTTGAATTCAACAACATCCAGTTATAAAATAAAAATTCACTTGCTGCAGATGCGTCATTCTCATGTGTAATGTATATAGTCATCTGTCATCTGAGTTCCTAAACATTGTGGACTGCATTTGTAAGGGCCCAAGTATTCAAAGGAAATACTGGCAGAAGGTATTATTTTCAACATGTGGGTTTTATTATTCCTCAAAAAGACAAAAATAATCTTAAAAATACATAAACATAATGAACATAAGTGTATTTTAAGAGTGGGATCATAAAAGTTAACTAAACTAACTGTAATACACAGAACTCTACACAAAAATAATGGTTAACAAAATAAGAGCTTAAAAATAAGAACCACCTTAATCTGTTTACTAGTGGAGTAAAACATTTTAAATGCAAAGGGTTAAACCACTGCAACAATAAATAAATGTGATATAAAGGAATGTAATTCTCCCTCATGCAGTCAGAGTAGGTGTTTGGGTCTATTTTGTTGACCTATCCATTAGAACTAGCTCTGTTCTCTGACTCTGCTTTTACTCAAACCAGGAAGGACTGGAGTAGCTGACATGTAACTCCAGAAAAATAATGAAGGCAACTTGTATAAATCAATGACAAAACAATCTAAATCAAATGTTTGCCTGATTATTTGATAGTGAAATCATTATCAAAATATTTATTTCTACAATTGCTACCTGATTATTTGCAGTATCACTTCAATTGGTGACATAATGGTGACTTCATGATCACATTTTGTGCATTTATGTCAGTGATCAGAACATTTTAAATGTTATTAACTTATATGAAGCTAGTTTCTCTTAACTTTCTATACAGAGGGCATCTGACTACAGTCTTACAGCCTTTGCAGACCAACTCACATATATTCCTATATATTCCTTAACATTTAAACCCAGTGACTCACTGAATAATGGGCAAAATGACTCAAAGGAGGAGGAGAGTGAAGTAACTAGTGTCGAGTTTCAGGTCAGAGTGCCTCAGACAGATCGAGTGTAGCCTTGTCATGTAGTTTCTTGGTGAGGTGAATAATCACATCAAAACTCCTGCAATGCTATTGTGCATTATACACACAATAGCATTTGCATACTGTTCTATACACAAGTGCATATACACATAGTATTTTTTATGTCTTCTACTAGAAAGACAAAAGTACAAAGAGAAAGAGAAATAGCATAGAAATAGTCTGATTGATAATGCAATTCATATTACTTTCGTTTATATAACTGAATCAGGAGATGTTAGTCACCTAAAAAGACAAATATGGTAATAAACCACAGCAACATAACTAACAATATGGCAGCATCAGCAGAGATTGCCTTATTTGCTCTCAGCATCATGTTCATTTAACTCTCCATTCTATAAAATGCTGATCAGACTTTATGTGTAAAGTGACAAACACAGCACTTCCTGGTAATCTATGCAGGAAACTCATCGTTAGCAATGAGAGCGAGCAGTTATCAACCCTGCTACCTGTTCCTCGCAGGAGATTTGTTTCAATGTTATTTTGTAAAACGGGTTTTTTCTTTTCTTTTCTTTTCTTTTCTTTTTGGTCCAGGTTTGAGATGTGGGAGGAGATCTTCTGGTTCAGCTGTTCATTCTCTCTCAGACAAGTAAACATATTATGCACACTAAATACGATTCACATGAATCAGTGGTAATTGTGCACAGAAATTCATTTCACTGTAGTTGTGTAGCTTCCAATCCATATGTTTGTCCAAATTATGTCCTAAAGCCTCAGCAATATTGCTTTATAAAACTTTCATGCCCATAAAACCCCTTTGAACTGAATTGAACTGAGCCGTGTTTGCATCCTCCATTCTTGTAATCTTCTAATGTTGGTGAACAAAGCTCAGCAGGATTTCCCAGCGAGATTCTGATTTCTTCACATCCACAATATCCTTACTTTCTTTATACTCAGTAAACACATTGAGCCACCGTTCATTTCTCGTGTATAGCATCCGATATGCTTGTCCTTACCATTTCGCTTGGAAGAATATGAGTGTTATGTAAAAATAAGGTGCAGCAAATCTATTATTACCAGCACCCTGTGAGTGCCATCTACAGTCTGCAACAAAACACTGCAGTTGTACCAAGCTGCTGCTATCTGAAGCATGGTATGATTACCAGCAGTGACAGTGTGGACAGCGTTGTTTTCACCTAATGGGTCTGTGCATATATGCATGTTGATAATCACAGTGAAATAGGGACCTGGAGATGACTACTACAGCAGTAAATATCAAAAAGTTAGGTGTGGTTGGTGGTGTATGTCTGTGGACAGATTTTTTCCAAGACACAGTCATACAAAAACATGTGGCTGGGATCAGAATAGAGGTCAAGTTTACAGATCAATGTGGTTTGACCCAAGGGTAATAATTAAAGGATACTGGAACTATGGGGTCAAAGGGTTCCGTGGCCTTTTTCCACAAAAGATGGTTGAGTATCCAGTCTCTTTAATATTCAATATGTAATTAGCTATTTAAAGTAAGTTTACATTTTACATATCATTATCCTGGGCGCCTGCTCATTGGTGTCACAGGTCACTCCATCCATATGGTGCTCCAACCATAGGTTGTATATGAAAGATAGAAGCCTGATAATTAATGATAAGTAACAGACAAGTCAAATGCTAAAATTCTTACCACCACCACACTCACCAAAAAAAAGGCACAATTGTTCTGTAGTGGTGTGTATCATGCAGTACTGTAGTGCTCCAAAAGCCATCAACACCTAATTTGGTTGAAAGATTAAATGACTCAGATTGGTATAGTTGCATGTGTCAGTACACTAAGATCATAAATTTAAGCTACAATATGAAATTGTTTAACAATAAATAAAAGCTCAACCTGCATACAGGTGGAGGAAGAAATTAGCTAATGTGATTTTTTCTCTACCACTGTGTCTTAGCCTACTTTATCCCTAGGTTAGCACTTGTTTTAAGGTATAGCTCCAGAATGTGCTGCACTTTAAATGCTCTTATAGAAATAGTACGGCATTTTTAGCAACCCTATGAAGTATTTATTTTTAAAGTATTCCCCAATTGCTTTTAAATAGTTTTTTAAATAGTTTTTGTAAAAGCTTTTTTTAAAAACATTTAGCCTCACTGATGCTAACAGTCAATTGTGTATTTTTGGGGGGGATGACAGCCTGCAGTCATTTGAGTTTTCAACAAGTCTCACACACGTCTCCTGAGCAATCCCAGCCCATTCTTCTTTCGTCAAATCCCCCAGATTTAATGGTTCTCTGGCATGGACCTCAACCTTCACTTCACCCCACAGATAAATAAGTCAGGGCTTTGTGCAGGGCAGTCAGTAATGTTCACTCTAGTCTTCTTGAGGCTGTTCTTCACCGGGAGCGACATATGTTTTGGGTCACTGTCATGTTGGAAGACAAAGCAATGACGAATGTAAGTAGCGTCTCTATGCCCAGAGAGCTCTCGCTTCAACTCATCTGACCAAAAGCACTTGGGGTGTTGACAAAACCTTTAAATTTCCTAGCACGGCTACAAATTTTATTGTGCCACAACACTCACTACTATGTAACCAGTTCAGCAAATAAAGATGCAGCGGAACAATTTGTATTGAACACAAGTGCTTTTTTATTGCAAGTATTTATTGGTACCTCGAATGGTTCCCATGCCAGTCATTGAACAGAAACCAGTCCAAGGTACTGAATGTGATGATTGGGCTGCTGGTCAGGGGCAATTTAAGTTTTACATATTTACATTAAAAGGTGGAACTGTTACAAATACTGAACTAAACTCATGGCAATGCAAAATTAAAGCTCGTCCCCATATCCCTCTGAAAGTTACACTAAAGACATCATTAGCATAGCAATAAAGGCACTCTGCTGTTTGTTATGCACATACTGATCTTAAATAAGAGAAGTTCACTTCTGGGACTTTTACAGTAAGACTGATGATAGAGTTGATATTTTAAAAGAAATAATAAATGGGAATTTCAATTTGTTAAATGCACAATTTACCAGGCAAACGACAACAGAAGGCTAATGCACTTCATATATTAAACTGACTTAAATTAGAAATCTAAAAAAAGCAGCATGTCAAGAAAAAAAAGCAGGCATTCTTTACACAAGGTTCTACGCAACAGCGCACACAATACAGCACTTTGAATTCAAGGCCCACCGGTCTTTCCATTACAAAGGAATGCACACTCATTATAGCACACTGCTTCAGCACAATGAGGAAGAACAGAAAATAAGAAAAAATAAAACATGGAGGCCTCGAATCTTAATGTCACCTTAGATACCCTAGCTGACTTTTGTTGGGTGAGATATTTCAGTATAAACCTGGTGTCAAATTGAAAAAGTCAGATAATACAAACAGGTGGAAAAACACCATAACTACTGTAGTAAAATCGTATTATTCAAATATATTAAAGCCTAAATGTTTTAAACCCTGTTACTTGGATAATACATTTTACATGTTTGTATATTATGAAACTGTCCCACCTTTTTTGAAACAAGTTGCTGAAATCAAATCAATGCTGTAGGCTTTCACTTACAGCTATTTTGGAAATAAGACTTTAACATTTATGAGCATTTGCCTCCTTTTCCTCCTCTTTGGTTTAACGTGTCCCTCACAAATTTACTAAAGGTCAAACACGTCCTGTCAGGCACAATATGTGACTGTTATAAGCTAGAAAAGGCTATCGAGTAGACATGAGCTCTTAGTGCAGTCCCTTATTAATTTACCAGCCAACTAAGGACCTCAAAGTTGAAAAGACAAAAAATAAACTTGAAATTGATATTGAGATGCTTTTTGGCATCAAGATGTCCAAATATTCTATAATTAAAACTTAAAAATTCAAACTTAAAAAAACATTAAAACTCGTTTACCTCAAACAAGCAAAAGTTAGAATTTTAACTGGCAATAGTAGTTTTACACAAGTCAATAAATAATTAGAACGAAAAATCTGCAAAACCTTTAAAGATCTCGTGCCGTTTCAAATGTTGGCTTTATTTAATTTATTGATACTGACTTTTTATAGCCTGACAGTTCTTATGTGAACTCTTTAATTATATATTTTTTTCTATTTAATGTGCTTATGTTGACTTAAAAAACACAAACACCTAATGTTTTTTGTTGTTGTTGTTGTTGTTGTTGTTAAGTAACCAAAATTATAAACCAAGTTGCATAGGTATTCACTTTGGAATTTTTAATCACAACTTTTTCATCACTATTATTGCATCCATTTTCACCTGTTAAGTCTAATTTAGGATAAAAGCAATGTAGTGGACAAGTCTTAAAGAACATAGCAATAAGCCACACTTACATGCCAGATACAGCAAAACAGAAAAATACAGTTTACAATAAACCAGAATTCAACCCAATAAAGCTGCGTTACTGTTTTACTGGATTATATATTGAGCATCTCATGTTTGTGAAATGTATGGAGGATATGGTTGTTCTCTGTTACAGTCACCTATACCAGGGAAAACAGTGGCTGAGAGACTGTGGCAAAAAAAATAAATAATTGAAGCCACATGCAATAAACTTGTGGTCTTGTTGCCTTGGTAACGGTTGCTTCAACCAGATGCAGTAAGTTGCCGTTTTTAAAGCAACTTTCGTTGGGGTCAAGTTGGCACGCAATAAATCGCCAAAAAGAGAAAATCTGTTCCCAGCTACATACACAGAAATTCACATTAACTACTTACATTCACAGTCCAGCCAGAACCTCACAGATATGAAACACAGACTCCTCCAAAAATAGTGACATAGTTTCTGCAGGACAGTAATTTAACTGCAAAATAGCATGGGTGCTTGACAACCTATCAAGTCCCCTAATGCAAAACGATGCAAGGCAGGAAGACTGACTCAGAATGACTGGAATATGTTTGCAGTCTGTCTGCATTTATAAATGAAATGGCAGATATGTGTCAGTCTTTGCTGATCTAAGAGTGACTGCAGTCAGTCCAACTCAAATCGTGACTGCTTAGCCCTGTTCAAATGGCAGGGGAGATCAAAAGTGGTCACCCACAGGTTGAGGGTGGTCCAAAAGGTGGACCAGCTTGTGGCCATAACTACTTGCAGTCCAACAGCAAACAAATTCAGTGCAATCAGACAGTTTTTTCTAGTTGCAAGAAGGTTGCCGTCCTACTTTTACTCATGTGTGACTGAGCCATAAGACAGACATTATAATCTGTTCTGTATTGGATTTTTGAAATATATTTTTAAATACATTAATAAAATGTGACATTACTGCACTGGGTTGCAGGAATGGGTTCTTTAGAAGCTCTACACCGAGTCAGTAGTATATAATATAACGAACAAGCAGTCTGATTTAATGCCTCTAAATAAAGTTCTGATAAGTGAAGTATTAAAAGCACTTTGAAAGTCACAAACATTAGCATCCAGAGGGCTCTTACAATTAATGAAAAAAAGAAAACAAGAATCAGCCCTATCGAGGATTCGGATCGTCTTCACGAGGGGCAACGCTTCACCTTTAATTAGGTTTAAAAGTAGCAATTTAAATACTTAAATAGATAGAAAATTTTTGCTGTATTTTAACACAAACTGTACACATCTGGTATCAATACATATAAAAATTACAAGTGCAGTTATTTTAGAAAGGAAACCCTTTGATAAGTCATTATCAAAAATACGTAGCATTAGTAGCACTTTTTGTTCTTCTTTTCTAGTAAACTTTACAATGCTACATTACACTCCAAGAAGAAAATGAGATCTTTCTTCTTCAAGTCCAACTTCACTGCAGCCGTGATACAGAAGTCAATGACCACTACTGTAATCTTCTGACTCTGGATCCATCTTTGCAGAATCACCTTTTTCTCTCCTCCTTATCCATTCTCCTTTGTAAAGCACTTCCTCTTCACCATCCACTTTCTCCTCAGTCCATCATACGCTGGCTACTCGGCTCTCTCCTCTTTAAAATTTAGTCAACTTTTTCCACTTTGCCAATGATCTTCTCCTCAAAGATGGGCAGGATAGCGTCATCTTCACGTACCTCTTCAAACACCACCCCACAGTCAAACTCATCGCTTACCTTCTTGAAATAATACCTAAAAAGAGAAAAAAAATAATACAAGGTCAACTTGACTTTCTTTGATACCAGAAGACACTGCACATGTTACCCAGTAGCACCGTGAGTCTCTCACCTGTAATTTCCTTTCTTTGTTAGCAGTTCTTTGAACTGGCCCAGCGTGACAACCCTCCCTTTGACAGAAGTCCTGTAAGGTATCAGCTCCTCACAGAAGTAGTACGCCACAGTAATGTTTTCACATGGCTGCTTTTTAGTAGCTTTATGTCTGAAAAGAGTAAAGAGAGATTTTTTTTTTATAGAACATTTGAAGTTTTCTCATGTCCAAAGCTATGTAAAACATTTTTCACTTAAAAGACACACAGAGGGAAAAAGTCCACTTTGAATAGAGTTTGCTGAGACTTAGAGGAGTGACAGTTGTGACAAAAAGTTACTGAAACAGCAGAAAAAAGACGAATCAAATTCATGGATTGGAAAGGCTTTTTTTTGCTACAAACTTGATGGTATAACTTTGTCTATTTTTTAACAAACTAAATTCAAGTTACAGAAAGTTTCAGATATAAACTGATTTTTGTCCGCAATTTATAGCCTGCGATGTCATGATGAATCAAGGCCAATAATCACAGCTGAGAGATGTCAATGAATAAACAGCTATCATTAGTCAACACGTTACTGTGGGAGTGCATTTACATAGCATCGCATCCATCTGGCCTCTAACAGATGGCAAAATGCAGGTGGCCGTTTTTCCATCGATCTAAACACACAGCTTTCATAATAGGATACATACATTGGTTTTGATGCATTCATATAAATACATCTCTGCCGCATGATTTTCTCTTTTCTGCAAGAATTGCGGATGCAAATTAAGCCTGATAATCACAATTTGCTTCCAAAATCCTCATCCTTGTGAGTCACAGCTGGTCATGCAAACACGACATGCATGCTTTTGGATTCGGTGTCACATTTACCAAAGATGTCATTATCCACCTCAAATATGCTCCCTCAAGTAAACATCCATAAATCTAGTTATAAATCACAGAAAGATTAGAGAGAAGATACTTATGACTGCAGAATTTCTGTGAGAACCAAGCCTTTAAGCTTCTTTAATAAGACACTTCAAATAATCTAATAACAGTACACAGCACAAAGAGCATAAAGGCTTCTGAGTCTGAAAAGTGAAGAAAATCGAATCTGTAGAAATCTGAGGCAAAACTGCTCTCAGCTCTGGCCTCAGTCAACACTTTCCTGATAAGTTTAGAGCAGCGGTGTCAAACATATGGCCCGTGGGCCGGATATAATTGTATCAGGCGAGTGAGATAATTTCATATGTCAATTATTAATGGCCCATTGGTATGTGTGAGCCGAATCTTCAGCCCTGCTGAGAATCCAGGAAGGAGTGGGACTTTATTTTGATGGGCACACCATTCGCAAAATCACATGCAAAGACCAACTGTGATCGTACCTTTATGGGAAACAAGAAAGGGGGGCACACGTTCTGAAGCCATCCAGTATAGACATACAGGCCAGGTACACAGAAGTAAACTCAAAAGTGATCATCAAGGTGCATTTCAGTGATATTGGAGACTGCAAAGCTGATTGCAGAATTTATTAAATTAGGAGATGCCTAAAGTGATTCCAGTTTTTATTTTGAGTCGTTTTCCACCGTGGAGGACAAAAGATGTCAAACATGTCCAGGCCTTAAACCTCATGTGTGTTCTCCATAGTAGGAGAAAATGCATAAAAACACTTCGTTGAAAGCAACTTAATTTATAATACTGAATATTACATAAAATAAACTATATACAAAGTGTCTTTGAATGGCAGAGATGCAGGAATATCTGCATGTAGCACAGAGCAGTGGCTCAGTGTCTTAACTTGTTTGATCTGCTGCTCACCACAAACAAGCACAAGCAGACATTTTGGACTTTTAACTGTATTTTCATATTTTTTCCAGCTTTTCTTATTGATAAAAACCTCCCTTGTGGCCATTCATACTACACAAAGTAATTAAACAATAAATAATCAAATTACAGAATATTTTCTGCTTTTCACTATCTACTATAGACATTTTTTTACGACTACAGCTGAAAAAAAAAGGACAGTCTGGGCAATGAGCTAACAGAACTTGTTTTGTAATTTTACACATTTATTTCTTACAATTTAAGTCCAAAGAGTCATGCTGACAGATTTCTTCATTTGTCGCAGGAGCCTTTTCATTATCACGTAGAAAAACGGACATGGAACTTCTTTACACTGACAGGAAGGCGGAGTTTCACTGGTCCGGCCCACTTAAGATCAAAATGGGCTGTATGTGTCCCGCAATGTAAAATGAGTTTGACACCTCAGGTTTAGAGGCTCCGTCATTTTGGGTCACAGTGAATAAAGTTCATTTTGTAAAATATGGCCTGTCCAAAAGGACTGGAGGATTCTCCAGTTTATGCTCATGTGCTAATGAATCGTGAATAACAAGTTCAGTTTCAAAATATTAAGATGGTGATGACAAAAACGCTTTACAAGAAAATAAGTGACAACAGTGGCTACGCCCAGCTTTTATACTGCCAGCGATGCAGGGTTTCCAGTATACCCCCCAGCCCTCTCACCAAAAGTATCAGAAATTATATATTTATAATTTAGAATTATATATAATTATATTCCTAAATACTATTATTATTATTATTATTATTAGCCTATTATCCTTCATATTTTCTGTATTCCAATTTTTTCTGTCATCTTTAAGTAATGTTTTTAGAGGTGCGTACTGGAGTTATGGAAAGGTCCGGTCAGTAAATGAATCCCAGTCCTCGCAAATCTAACAGGAGGATTCGCCCACTGGTGGTGTCACGTAATCGTTCTTTCATCTGCAGTTCTCATGCTCTTCCTCATCTGTTAAGCAGCTATCAGGCAGTCAGACATCAAACAGAAATACGTGTTTCTCAAATAACATCAAAAACAGATCCTTTCTATAATACTCTAGCTAGTCTGCCACTCCGGGAACACAGAAAACATACACTCCTACTTCCTCTGTGATCTAATGTTTTTTGCGGTCTTCACAGAAACTAATCACCAAAAAATCTGATGTTCTCAGCCTTCAAGTCTGATCAATTTATTTATGAGCAGCTGAGGAAATGATAAACCTTATACCATGAAAATATTCTTCCCATTGGCTGCCACATGAAGTTAACAGTAAAACCACTGTTATTAAATCAGTAACAACACTGCAAAAGGCAGTTCTGCAGGAAAGTGCGTAAAATGTGCTATTTGTCCATTAATTTCCACTGACTTAACATGTCGCATACAATGTTAAAAGCTATTTGTGGAACACAGTGGACGTACTCGGGCTCGGAGAGCTCACTGTCTGAAACTGCAGGTACAACGCTGAGCTGAGGGAACTGTGCGGGCCTGACTGCTGTGCGACCCCTCTGGATCACCTCCAGCACATACCTGAGAGACCAAAAAACCCCAGTGGTTAGACATAGACCAGCTTACACAAAAAAGAGGTGCACGGGCTAAAGCTTTTCACTAGATAACAGGGAAAGGGCTGGCTTTCCCTTCTGTGGCTTAACTAATAAATTACAATCCGTGACATTCAAACCCTTTTCGAACCGTTTACACAAGCTTGTCTGTGCCTTTTAAATCTCTCAGTATTTCACAATATATCTGAGATTTATATCTGCTGACAGCCAGCAATGACTTAGTTCCCAGAGCTGAAGAGGGGAGCAAATGTCACAAGTACGACAGAGCAGGTTACAGATATGGCAGAATATTATATTCTTTGGAAAAACTGAAGAACTAAACAAGTGGACATGAGTCATATCTGTTCTTTTACCTTTGCTTAGGCTGCAATGTTCCAGACTTCATCTTCTCCTCCTCGAGTCGCCGGCAAACCTCCTCCAGCTGAATGAGGGGGCTGGGAGCTGGGTTGGGCGGCATGGTGGGATCCTGGATGAAAGGGTGAGATGGATGCACATTGTTCCGCAGCTGGCCACTGATGCACGGATGCATCGACCCTGACCGCTCTGTTGAGCCCAGGCGGGATCCTTCATGTCCAACAGTCCTTTTGGACCCAGTGGTACTCCTATGATGAAAAACACATCAGGGATTTATTCCTTAAAATAAGGAAACATGCTTATCTTATATTAAAAAAAACACTCGAGCAAGAAGAACCAATATTTTAAACCAAGAACACAAAAGCACTGGTGATGTAGCGGCATGAGCACATGCCTAAAATGTTTTAGTTTTATTTAATTAAAAAAAGAAAAAAAATTTCTACTAAAAGGTAATCACTGACCCATATGGGCTTCTCTTATGTTGAACCATTTCTTTCTGTCCTTCCATCAGCCACAAAAGGATCTTCTGGTTTTTCTCCATCTCCTCTCCAGGCCCCGGCATGTCGTAAGGCCGCAATTCCTCACCTCTCTTGAATGCTCTTTTACATTGGGTGCCACCTCTCCCGCTGTAAAATAGAAAATAAATAACAGATAAGTAGAAAACAACAGGTATTTTTCATGTGCGAATTCAGTTTTTCTTAGTCTGTTCCTTACATATATCCTGCATAGTCCATGGGGTTGGATCCCATGCCGTCTGCATAGCTGCGAGACTTTGATCCGTAATGACTTGACTCGATGCTCCAGGGAAAGCTCCCATGCACATGCGTGACTAAATCAGCCTCCACCTGCTCTTTGGGCTTGCCCACGCTTGTGTGGTGGCTATGGTGTTTGTGGTGGTACAAGTGGCTAGTTTCTCCCTTGAAACCGTGCCTGGATGGATGTTTACTCTGGCCTGGCAGCCCAATCCCTTTTATCCCTGGGAAACCGTCTGGTGAGCGCAACTTTGGAGAATGACGGCCGGTTCCCGGCGACTGGCAGCCCGGGGTCTTCATGACTCGCTGCACGTGGTCGTCCAAGATGCTCTCTGGGTTTTCTTCATGAGCATCTCCGACAAAAGGAGCGCTGTAGGTGTTGTCAGCATAGCGGGGGTTGTAATTCTGTGAATAAGCACCAGGGGGGAACCTGTGACTGGACAATGATGTTGCTGTGGCCATCATGACTTCGTCAGCCTCCTCTTCCTTTAGCACAAACACACAAACACATATACACACAATGTAAAAGATAAAACCTTGAAATGAAAATCTAGATAAAGATAAACACAAGATATAACACAAAGAAAACACAAAAAAGGGCAACCTGATTTATAAATAATGTATATATTCTCGAAGCATGAATATTTAAATAATATAACAAAGAAATACAAAATATGTAAACATGCATTTTATTTATTCATACATGTGCACTATCAGCATAATTGATGTTATTCCACCAGGCTGCAGCTGCAGTACTTATTTCAACCTGCAGATGGCAGGTTTAACCTTAAGTTGAAATGTGTGTTCTTGTTCTTAATGCAGCAGTTTGGAAACAATCTATGAATACAACCGTTTCAGTACGCAAAGAGCACATTTCTGTGGCTTCGTGTCATGACAAGTACAACTGCTACAGCTCGAGCGCTGACTGACTGGGACAAAACTCTCTGACAGACTCGTCTCCAGGGGGATTTAAAGGGTGGGGTGCTGCAGGCTTTCATAATAGGTTTTGATAAGCAGGCACTGTAGGAAGTGCAGGACGTGCAATGTTAAACGGAAAGAGTGAATGGAGAATGCCAGACAAGAACTGCATGGTCATGTTGTTACTCCTATATGGCCCAGGATCTCACGCCTCTGTTAACAGAAACACTTTATTCTAAATGAAATACTGACACATAACAAACCATCATAACTAGTGTTGGGACTAACGCGTTATTAAGTAACGCGTTACAGTAACTACGTTATTATTGTGGTAACGAGCACGGTAACTAGTTATTATGCCAAAACCAGGAACGCGTTACTCGTTACTAGGATTTAGATAGGCTCGTTACTCATTGCCGTGTGGTGGATATCGCGGAGCTTCCACAGATTCAATAACATTAGCAAGTGGTGGAAGCCAGCAGGTGGATGAAGAAAAGGGAGGCAAGAGGAGAGACCCAAGCGGCCGCCGGTCCGCGTGTCAGGTGAACTGAACTTCAGGTAAGAAGTTATGACCTGCAGTCTATCTGGGTCAGATATAAACCAAGTTTAGGTGGAGTTTATTTTCGGTATGCTGACATTTTCGTACTGCGTGCTAGCTAGCATGACGGAGTTTCTATACAGCTGGGTGGGTGCTATGTTACTGATGTTGAACTTTATTTTGTTCATACGGTTAATTATTAGAGTTGCCAACCGTCCCGTAAAAAAACAGAATCGTCTGGTATTCAGAGAAAATATTACGCGTTTCGTACTGAGGTGAAAAGGAACACAGTTTGTCCCGGACTTCAGCTACAATGAAAAAGACACGAAGCTGAAGCTGCACAGCTGCCTCTTCTTCTCTCATTCTCTCCTGTTTCTACTTCAATCACGAAACTGATCAATGATCAGCTGATTAGCTTTTCTCTCTTGTTTATTTATCGCCCACTTTGCGCCAGAAAGAGGAAACCAGCGGATGTCGCGTTAAACAACAGCAGCACGTTTAAGCTTGATCAGCTGTTGTTAGAATTTATTTAATATTAATTGCTAGTATCAGCTGATGTTTGCTGGAGCCACAGCTGTAAAGCTGCTGGTCATGATATCAGTTTGGTTATCTGGTGAGAGGGAAACATGAAGATGAAACCAGGAGATGTCCTTACTGAATCATCAGAGCTGAACAGCTGATGGAGAAACAGGTTTACCTTTTAGGTGACATGAATGAGTTGAAGGGAAGTTATGAGCTGTTTCTGAGAGACAAATAACACCAGGATCCTTTTCTAAGTAGCTGACAGATGGTAACTGTGCAGGGGCGGATCTAGCAAAGTGTTGCCAGGGGGGCAGGTAGGGCATTAACAGGGAAAGGGGGGGACAAGGAAATACTTTTCTTTATTATTCTCATTTAAAATGTCTCGCTTTAAAAAAAATAATTATCTGAGTCTTACAACAAACAATTGATAGATTGATACATATATACCATCAGAACAGTGTACATCACTGTCACAACAGTGTTTATTTTCATTCAAAGGCTTTATGATTTTTCCTATAATGGTGGGCCGGTCTCTAGTCAAAATGCCCAGGATGATTGTTTTGTCCCAGTCCAGCTCTGTATGCAGCTCATCTGCAGTCTGGTGTTACCTACATCTTCCTATTCAGAAGGCAGAATTTCCAAGTTCTGAGTACAATCAAAAGCACCACGACTGCAGTTTTTGTGTTGGATGTAAAAAGCAGGCTAGAATCATGGCGGCGGTCAACGACGATCCAGGCGTGGGATTTCTCTCGTGGAAATGTGCACATTATTTTTTCCTTTCTATTGGTCGGTGGCACAGTGCACTTGTGGCAAGTAAGCAAGCTAGAAGACTGGCAGTCTGGCTGGGTATCCAGTTACGGAAGCAACACATTAACAAGAGAATTCTGAGTAAAACCAAAGTTACTTTCCCTAGTAACTAGTTACTTTGAAAGTAACGAGTAACTTGAAGTAACTGAGTTACTTTTTTAGAGAAGTAACTAGTAATGTAACTAAGTTACTAATTTAAAGTAACTTACCCAACACTGATCATAACACATTACTAGATTTTTTTAATGTAAACTTCTAGGAGTGTAATGTCTCTAGAAATCCACACTTGAGCTCGAGCATTTTTATTTGATACTCGTGGTTGAAAAAAATAAATCCCTATCAGAGATTATCGATCATGACAGAATCACGCATGATATATAATGTCCCCTCTTCTAACTTGTTTCCACATAATACTTGATGTGAATGATCTTTAAGCTTAGCACTAGCATGCTTCACTACTATACAATAAGGCCCCATGGCTATTTAAACAAAGCACCATTAAGCAAAGGGCAGATTTACATGAGCACTTTAAAACTATTTCTCCACTTATTCAAACACATGCTGTTTACACCAAACCAAAATGAGCACCTATTTACAACAATGGCTCACGACTTGTGGTTAAACTTAGCTAAACTGAACACAGCCATCATGTAATCCTACTGCCCCCTGTAATCTCAACATAAAAAACAGCTCCACAGTCATGCCAGCAGGTTGTCCAGAGCGACAGTAAAGACCTTAAGCATTCAGTTTCACCCTCATAATAATATATTCATCATAATCCCCCGGGGAAATTTGGATAAAGAGAAAACATTTTATTGTAGGTGGAGAAATGAGCACCATACGCCTTTTATTTTGCATCCTGTATAAAGTCGGGAACATTTTGGCAGAGAGAATATCTATAGAGGTAGAGATAGATTTCATTTTTAACCAGCACAAGCTCAAACCTTTCATGCCAGTTATGTCAATAATTAAATAAACCTTCAATAGATCTTCACTTGTAAACATGCCAAACCATCTTTTGAGCGCTGCCTCTGTGCTCGCCATCCTCTTACTCCAACTGTGTGAAAAGGAAACTCAGCCTGTTCCTACATGCAGTTAACTTTCTCATGCCCACGGCTTTCTTAGATGCAGCTGTATTGCAAAATATGACCCATGCAGCCAAATATTTTTTGGCAGGTTTTTAAGTAATTGATGTTTCTTCACATCTCCGCTTTCCATCCGGATATCTGCGCTAGCTCAGCCCACAAAAAATCCACACAGAACAATGAAGAAGAGACGAGCAGATATTTCAAGCAATCAATGAGAGCCCTGCTCACAATCTTTTGCCAATAATTTACTTACTCCGTACAATAATTACATTATGTAAAGTCCTAATCACATTTTGTGCAGAATGCATGACGGAGCTGTGGAAAGCTGAAAAGTTGCATTGTCATGAAATCAGATTTTGGATTTTTTAACAAGATGGCACACCCTTAAAAATCGAATTTCATAACTACATCACATTTTAATGCTTCTGATATCATCATTTACAAGCTAAAACCCAAGCTCACATTTCCAAAGTATTACTTGATGAATGGCGTCCTCGCCTCCCGTTTCCAAAGGCCAAACCCTCAGCTGCGTGATGGCACCTTCTTTCCTTTCATACCTACCCACATAAATTGCCTGCCTTGAGACTTAATACTTGGCACCGTACACTGAGGGAGATTTCATTTGTGGTTTCAGGAACCATTTCATCACCATTCAAGTGACATCAAACAGGCGGCTCACTGTTCCAGGCTTACAAGTGGCGGCATGTGCAGGTGCTCCATCTGATTCACAGACAAAGCCAGATTGCTGACAGGCCAAGGACAGAATTCTCCAAGTGATTCATAATGTTTTTTTATTCCCTATTCAAATGGTTGGCCTCATTAATTTCATTAAGGCCAGGTGGATTTAAGTCTCCTTTGTTACTGAAGACTTAAAGCTCAACGGCCGAGCACACACCTCACAGTCTGGCTCAGAAATAAGCATCGGTAGTATCTACTGTTACACTTCAACCAGCAATCTGCTTTTCAATAAGCTTTCACAATCTATTCAAGTATTCTTTTATTAAAGTAAACCAAACTTAGTAAATTGGGAAAACAGAGCTCTTTGATTTTACCATTTGCACTATGAGGACTTTAAATTTGATCTTTAAAACCAGCCCTTCATGTTGCAGTCACAAACAATCTCTGACTCAAGCTTTGCAAATGAAAAAATTTTAAGTTTAAAGTTGTTTTAAGTTTAGTTCTTTAGGCCACTGTACTGCATTTTTCATTATTAGCTGACATATTACTGATGATAAAGCAAATAAAAAATAATTGTTCCTTTGCCCCAAAGCATTTATACTTCAAGAACTCATACTTTAATTTCCCCTATCCCCTAAAGTTCTTCAGTTGTGTTACACAGTAGTAGCAATGTTCAGCTCCTAACACTTCCTCACTTGACTTGAATGTGTAACTAATAGCTCTGCATTGTTAGGACTATATTAGAGGTCATTCAGTGAAAACGTGGTTCCATTCAGCATGAACCTCTGTAGAAACTGCTAAAGGATGCTTCTTATTCATATCAATTAGACAGAATTAACAAAATACAGCATCTGATTGTTCTTTCAATAGTACACGCTGCTTCAGAAAACGGAGAGAACATACCAACTGTACTCTCTTCAGTCGCTCCTCTAGTTTCTCCTGAGCCTCCCTCTCCTTCAGTACACCCTCCAGTCTCCTGATCAGCTCTGCAGCAAACCTTTCTGGCTCCACGTGTATATCCTTTGGAATCCGGTTTGGGCGCTGGAGAAAGAAATGTCAAACTGTAAGCACTGCTGCATTACTGTCAAAGCCACTTCAGCAGTCCCAGGATGTTTTCCCACCTTGGCCTCCAACATTCTTTCAGCAATCACATTAAAGTGATTAAACATAAGCAGGAAGACATTAAACTAGATGGTGTTGAGTGTTAAAAACACCAAAGGGATAATAAATTAAGTATCAGCGAATGTGCCACAACTTTACCACTAAATATCACTAAAGCTGATGGGCTTTTTTTCAGTATGCTTCATTCTCTGCTGTTAATTCTATCAAGGTAACGCATTCTGTGTGACTCTTAAAATGACTTTGCATCCACTAATCATCATCTTGCAAGCCTGAGTATTTGCTCAAGACTGATTGGTGTGAACTATGAAAAACCTTGAAATAAGTATTTACAGTAATTATTTCTGAAGATCTGGGTTTGCTCCCCAGCAGTAGGGACTCACCAGTTTGGTATCTGAATCATTTAGTCTTCAATTCAGTTAAAAATATTTCATTGACAAGTGTCTTGCCATATTGTACAAAGACCTTTTACAGAAGAATGTCCGGGCAGCACAACCTTAAGCTTAGGAGAGGTTGACTGATGGAAAAAGACAATGACAGAAAGAACATAAATATAAGAACTGAATGGTAAAAATACAAGAAATGGTCAGACGTTAATCTTATTGAAGTTTTAAGGCATGAACTAAAAATATTAATGATAATTTTAATGAGCTAAAACTGTTTTGTTGGAATAAAATGTTACAAAATTATTCTTCTACATCTGATCAAATTTGTGCTGCTTAAGGAGGTTCTCTGACTTCAATGATGACATAAAAGTTAAGATAACTCTTAATTGTCATTGCACAGTCATATCTCGTACAATAACGAAATTGGAATGTCGGCACTAAACACAAAAAAACACAACACAGTAAACCTTAAAGTGTAAACCTTAAAGAATAATAAATTAAAGAATGAATGTTCATTGTGCATTATTGCCCCCCACAAAAAAAAGCCCAATGAGGTCGCTAATCAGGTCAGCTGTTAGCACTGATTAGGGCTATTGCCCTGTTGTAAAAGCTGTCATTGAGTATATTTGTGTAGTTCATATATTTAACTGCCATGAAGATCAAACCACATTTTTGCATAAACACAGTTATCTTTGAAATACAACACTTACATTATTTTACTTACTTACATTATAATACATATATTTGATAAAGGTGTCTTTGTTTGTCAGGACATAAAGAGATTTAGACCAGATTTAATAACGGCCTCATCCTACAGATATGTGACAAATTCAATTTAAAGCAGGAATGCTTGGTCCCTACAGTGAGGGGGATCCACCAGATCTGTTATGCTGTGGGAACATTTTTCTGGCATAGCTGGGCCCAACTAGACCCCTGCTTTTCCAGGTGTTCGTCTTTCATGTCTGTCATGATGGAAGTAGTCCGCTGAATTGAAAGACAGTCATGCGTAGGTCTTGTGGGGGTTGGGATGAGTATCAAAATGATGTAAAACATATGCTACTGCTTTCACTATAGGCATATTTAAACCTTGTTAACCGACTGCAGATTTAAGGCAGCACGCCGCAGTCACAAAAACTCTAAATGGAGGCTTTGGGAGAACTCTCCAGTAGAGTTCCTGGGACCTCGAGAATTAACACCAATGAGCACTAAAGCTGTTGTGCCACCATGTATTAGCCCAACACCTTAGAAAGACAGTTAATGTTGTTTTTTGTCCTTTTAAATAGTGTTTTAAATAATATTAAGCACTGCATAATTTCCTGGTAATTTAGTTGAAAAACAAACAATATTTCCTCATCTTACATCATAAGTATGTTGTACTTTTAATACAGGCCAGATTATAGAATGGCTCAACCCCGCCCAATTTATACATATATTATACTGTAAGTACTTTTAAGTGCAGTGCAACTAAAAAAGGACAATGGAGTAGATACCTGGAAGATAGGGAAGGTTAAGCGATTGTATAATACGACCCATGCCTCAAAAAGTATAGTGTACCCACCATGTAAAAAGGGGGGAAATATTGTTTGCTTTTCCACTATTACTAAGTATTTAAAATTACACACTACTTCAGTTTATTTCCTTGTTTGATTGTTTTTTAGTGTACCTACCTTTAAGTATTTGTATGTTAATATAATTACATTGTCATTTCAAATAAAATATGCTGAAATTCTACTTAATTACAGGGGAACTGCAACTTTAGTCTTGGGTTGTTTTATAAAGTGTACAATTTCTTCTCCTGTCAGTGTATGCAATTATACTGCAATCCTATTCAAAGCTGTGCCCCCCGATTTGAATCCAGTAAGTGCAAAAATAACTTGACAAGAGACTCATCTTTAAACATATTTAAAACATAATCTCAGTTTTTTCTTATTAAGAAAAAACTGAAGAGTAATTTGTTAGGGCTAGAGATTTGGGCTCTTCTATATAGTCAATCCTTACATCTTAATGAGAGGCTGGATGAGGCGTTTTAATTTGACGCTTTACTCCAAGGCCTAATTAGAGCTCGAGTTTCCTACCAAGAGAGAGCAGAAGCTGCAGAGGGAGGCATCAGGCTGTCACAGGGAAAGGTTCATGTCTACTAGGCTTCAGCGCACGCAGCTTAGGAAAGCATCAAGCTGCATTTAGACAGACTACTCTTTCACCATCAGCTATTCTTATACTCCATCACAGGCCCCGCGACACAGCAGAGCTTAAATATGCACATCTCCAATGGCGGAGCAGAGAAAAATGAGCCAGGAACCGACAGCTAAAGGTGTCGAGGCAGAAATGGAGAGAAAAGGGAAATAACCCATGAATAACTCACTGGAATATGAGGTAGTGGCACTCGCCCATTTGCTCTGGCACTTTCATGCATCTCGCGGCGATGCTGCTTGCGGTATCTGTAGGGTGGAACCCCATCTCTGGAATTAAACAAAGACATTTTCATAAAACATGCTCATGAATAAACAACAGAGGCAGCTTTGAAGTTGAAAGCTTTTCACAGAATTCGTGCCTAAAATGAACACCTAGAAAGTGATTAGTTAGTAAAGCAGGACAGGTATTCTCACAGGCTAAAAGTGTCCCTTCTGCGCAAGCGGCATTGCACATTATGGTCACATATCACGTGCGGAAGAGTGTAATTTTATATGATATTACTCATTCTGGGTTTTTTCCTGTTCTGGAAGTCTTGGATCAATTAGCTGATAACAGCCTCTAATCCATTCAGCTTCAAAAACATTTTTGTCCAGTTGTGCAAGCTTTGAAGCTTCGTTGGCTGAATTCTCCAGTGTCATCTCTGCAACTAAAAGTCTTTATTTTGCATATATTTATTCAAAAGCACACAACTTGCTATGACTCAAAAACACTGAAATCCAAGTTGCACTAAAATATATACTATTCCCACATATAAGAGGATCCTGTCTTTTATTTTAATGGTGAAGGTAAAACTGTTGCTGCCCTAGAAGTTGTAACCTGCATAGCCTTTTTTATCTGGTACAACTGTGTGTGAAATGTTTGGATGAAGCCAAAATACATACACACTGCTGTCCGTAAGGGAAATGGTGTCTGCGTCACTGGACATGCTCTGTTGCTCACTGTCATTGGCGCTGGTGGCAGGAGCCATAACATGGCCAGTGTTGACGTAGTACGGGTTGATTGTCTCCCGACATGGTGCATGCCTGGAAAAATGAGGGGGGAAAAAGAAAGGAGAAAAAAACAAAAAACAGGAAATGCTGAGAAAAGGGTAACAAACAGAAGTAGACTGAGATATGATAGGCATCTTCATAATAAGATGGACAAAGGTTTTTTGGATGATTTCTAAGCTGGTTAACATGACAACATAAACAACAATTAGAAATGCTACATCTTGTAAAACACCAGTCTTCTGGCCAAGAATCAGTTGAGCTGAGTGCATTAATGAGAAGTCAGTTTTGTTTTGTTTTTTGTGCAGTATAGGCAGCAGTGTGCTGTCTTCACAACTTTGAAGAAAAGAATAAGGGGCGGGGGGCATACAATTTGCATATAAAAACAAATCAATACATGAATGAATATTTGTTGATTGATTGACATTTTATTTTGTTTTTTTTAACTGAGTTTGCCTCAAAGTAAGGCTGTAGCAGGATGGATAAAATCTATGTCTCTACACTTTGGACTTTATTTATTTTAATTGTGTTTTTGCCTGCAATTTATTTTCTGTAACATACTCATTTAAATGTTTCCCACCTGTCAGAAAGCTCTATTATGATAACAGAACCTGCAGCTCTTGTAGCTGGATGAAGATTTCTATCTTCAACCACAGGGATGAAGATAGAAGAACATGAGAGTCTTTAGATTGAATTCTTCAGATTTGCTTAATTTTTTGTCATTGTTGGCATAAATGAGATTGGATTTAAGTTCATATAGGCCCACTAATTATACACAACTTAGATCATTTGCAAATACTATACAAGTTTGACAGTGAGCCTAATACTAGTTTATATCAATCCCCTGACCCCTCTTGACCCCTCGTGCCACCTGACTGCCAGTGATTCATATCTGAAAAATGTCTGGCACAAGGAAGCAGAGGCTTCAAAGGCCATAAACAGCCATTAACTGCGAGTTATGAGTGACTCTGTTTGTTCATACAGTGTAGGTTTTTTGGGTTTTTTTGCTGCTGTAATATCCTGTCACTCGCACTTCTATCTCATTGGCATGGCTTAAACAAACAGGCTCACAACCAGAGTAAAGTAAGAGCAACAGAGAGCAAGATAGGCTAGCAACAGCATTTTTGATAGCATTTCAGCATGTAAAATTCTACCCAGCCACTTTCTTAACCCTGTGACCAAAATGCCCTGTGTGCCCTGTGGCTCAAATCAGAGTCACAGGGCACTGGGGCCTATCCCAGCTGTCATTGGGCAAAAGGCAGGGTGCAACCTGGACAGACCACCAGTCCATAGCAGGAACAGAGAGATAACCATTCACGCTCACATTCACACATACGGACAATTATAGGATCACCTTACATGCATGCTTTTGGACAGTGGAGGGAAGCTGGAGTACTTTGGGAGAACACAGGAACTTGGAGAACATGTAAACTCCAGACGGCCTGACCGAGGATCTTATTGCTCCGAGGCAACCGTGCTGACTGCTGCACCATCATGCCATACTCTTCAAATTCAATACCAGAGTATTGGACAGTCAAATGTCGGTGTCAGCCAGATCCAGATGCAATTTTTCCTCATAGATTTAATAAAATTTAGGGAGACTTCTTTTAAAACCTTTCACATTTTTAGAAAACCGTTCTATAAATGAATTATACATGCAAGACATCGATACTTTCTTTTCAAATTCCAATTTCCTGAAGTCCTTTTTTCCTTGTTAAGAGTACAGAGGGGCCAGAGTTCAAAACAAAATCACTGCACTCAATTTCATTAACATTTGGCTTATAAATATGTTATAATTATGAATAATTATAATGCCAGGTTAGCGAAGGGCTAGTACAAGTACAAAAATTGCACTCTATCAAAACTTTTAAACTGGTAATTTTGGAGTATGTGGTAACATTTTTGATACAACTGAAAGAAGAAAAGGTGTTATCTGTTTACTGGTTTCTTAACCCACCACCTCTGTTCAATGATGATCATTCACTGAGTACATAGATGCTTTCTTTAAGGCCCCAGTATGCCCGGCCCAATTGTCGCTTTTCTCGCCACTGCAACATTGTCTCACATTGCAGTATTCTCCTGAATGATAGATGTCGCAACTCAGATAATACTGGTACATAAGTACTGATATACAAGTAGAATAAGCCAAACAGAAGCAAAGATTTGGCTTTGGAGTGGGGTTTTTTGCAAAGTTTTGGCCACAAATTCTCAAGTTTTCAAACAGTTGCAAAATCTTCCTCTGTATATCTGTAAGTCTCTGAGCTTCTGTACTGAAATATCATTAAAGTGGCGGTAAAAGCCGACACGATCGTACACTCGTGTCTTCAACCCAGCTTCGGCGCCCGGTTACAAAAATCGAGAGGTGCACGACCTGACTGGTTGAAGCACCACAAAGATTTTGGCATCCAGCACATGAGGTGATGTCAAAATCAGCACACGACACCCGCGATAGCGAGCGTAGGGCCATTAGTCATATCAAACCATCTCTGTCACTGAACACTCATCTCTTTGATACATTCAGGCATAAGTCTCGAAACTTGTGCATTTCAGCATTCTTTGCAATCCAGGAAGAAAGCATGGGTGGCACTAGCAGTTTAAGATTTTAACTTGAAAAATGCAATACAGCATCTCAGTATCTCTATCTGACTTGAACAATATAAAAATTGTGACTAATATTATTATTCCATGTGCAACTCAACTTTACTTAAGCCTGGAGATTGTTGTGGGGTGGCTTTTAATATTACTCAGAGGCAACAACAACTTTCATTCAAATAACAAATATAGTGAAGTCATGCCTTTGAAGTATAATTTTAACTTTAATGAGAACAAATCTGAGTTGTTCACATTGCAAAAATCTCCCAAAACATTAATGCACATAAAGGCTATTCTCTTTCAAGTCATCTCATTTCTTAAAGCTGTTCTGAAAGACTATTTAATGTCTCTTGTTGCCTGTCTCTGAAGAGATCTGACAAAACTGCTGTAAGATTTAGTTTCACAAAAACCCAATGGGTGATGCTTTAAAAATGAAATGCCTTTTTGTAATTCTGGCCAAATGCTTGATTGCTGAAATAATGATGTGGAAATAAGCTCACAAGTGTGTTTCAATCACAACTTAAAACCTCTTTATCAGTTGCCGTGTAGATTTTCACCAGCACATGCCTGAAATGCCTGCGGCAGAAGCTTTTTTTTTTCCTTTCTATATTTTGGATAAGATTTCAAACATTCATATCCTCCAACAGAGCCTTTTGCATTCTGCAATCTGCAGATATCAGCTAGTAAGAGCCTAGGTGCCCACAGTGTAGAACGAATTTGGAGAGAAAGGGTAGTAGTCATGCTCACGGTATTTAACTGACCAAATGGTTATCGGGATTTGTTCAGTCACAGACACATAGTACAGGGCTGTGTTCAATATTGCTGCAACAGAGAACTTTCTATCTGTAAGGTATTCTATGTTCGTCAGCTGATGTAAATTCCTGTCCCCACCATCATACCGCTGCCACTGCAGGAACAGAGGTCAAACATGGCAACATTTTTGTAGTCTGACAGTGATGCAAATTGAAAATTATACATAACAGCAAATTAGGCAATTGCGTTAAAGTCTTACAATGTAGCTATTTAAGTTGTAGCAATAACCGAACAATGCTACAAGTGCTCCTTGTGACGCACACCAAACATGCTTCTGTTGGCCATTTTTACTGCAAGAGTCCTTAAGCCTCTGCTTAAGCTGTAACCTTAGTTCACACTAAGTTTTAGAAGTTGACTTCCTATCAGCCCTTATAACAAATTTTCTATTTCTAAGCTGCTTTTGTTTAATTTAACAGGATTATAATTCCCTTTGCCTTATAATCACAAGCATCTAGATCCTGGTCTAAATACTCAGAACCTACCAAAGCCAAAAAAATTTCACTTCTTTCTGCCAGTCTCTCGACTGCTGTATGTTGGAAAGGTTCCATGCATAAAATATCACTGAGATCTACCCACATATGTCCAGTACATTCTGTAATATAACAAACCTTAAACCAAAGTTTTCTTTGCCTTGATACAGCTCAGAGCTATTAATTATTATCACTATTATACATATTTAAAAATCAAGGAAAAGATCACCAACAACCTAAGGACAGCCTATACAAAAGAAAGAAAAAGAAAGAAATCCAAGTATTGCATCAGAGAAGAGTTGTCTTGTTTGATTAATCAGACTTGGTCTTCCGTGGCATTTCCAGTTCACTTGTGCAGACATTACCAAATATAATAGCACATAGCTACAGGTAACTTAATAAACCACCAGCTCTGTTCAACTGTTAACAATGCAATCAGAAAGATCAGCACTGGAATAAATACTGTGAACAACAAGAGCATGTGCAGGAGCATGACAGGCATTGGTAGTTTCAGCTCAAACACAAAACAGTACACCTCAACTCCACACTTGACTGGCGCTAAAAAGCCAAGACTTTGTAGACCTGCACATGGGTATGCAGCTGATGTGCGTCAGAGTACAAAAACTGAACTTTGTCCCAATTCTAAATAATACATTCCACTTTTTATTAGCATATTTTCTTTGACTTTAAGCTGCACTATTGACCATTTCATGTACTGAAAGCTTGCAGCAGATGTCCAAACTGAAAAAAGATCATATAGGATTGTGCATTCCAACATGTCATGTTGTTGTGAAGATTTTATTAATTTTGTGACTTAAAATTCAAAAAGAATCCCTACTTTAAGGATCTATTAACAGCCCTGGCTAACACTAAAAAACGTTTGGGAGCCCTAGACTAAACAGTCAAACATGATTTTTGCAATATTTTATTATGGAGCCCTCATATACAGAGGAAAGGGAAGGCAAAGATTACAAACTCCAGGGGCAATGATTTCGGAAGAACTCCTCCTTAAACAAAATCATTGTTTAACTCTTTCAATACAAAGTCTGTTTCAGTGCCTAAACAAAACACATGATTATTAGAGCGCCCTCACAAGAACCACAGAGATTTCTGCTGCAACCTCCAAACAGTTGGTAATGCAGCCTTATTATCTTCTGAGATTTTTTCACCACCATAAGTGCAAATACTTAAAACTCTCTTCACACAGTCTTTGCAATCTCCTGAGCTACACTCACAGTCACATCAGCCCAAGTGCTGGTGTGCAGTTTCAGGGCTTTTTTATTTTTCTAATTCAGCAGTTTGCAGAGAAATGCTGTGCAGCTAAAACTGAAGTGAAGCTTTTTCGATTGCTCGGAGGATTTACCTGTACTCGTGACTGTCCTGGAATCTTGTGCTGTTGGCAACTCGTTGCTGTGCCGTCTCCATCAGCAGCTTCTGAGTAAGACGGCTGCTTGGCGTGGGGTCACACTCAGGCAGCTCCTCTGGTCCTTGGTCGCATCTCCATTCCTCATACTCCTTTAAAGGTGGTAAATAGCTCGATAGCCCCTTTCCGTTGCCAGAAACCGAGCTCTGGTCAGTGTACAACTTTGGGCTTTCACCCCCTGTCCGCGTGTATTCCAAATATAGGTCAGATTTTAGGAATAATGGATAGGTATTTTCCTCCATCATAGTCTGTATCTCAGTCTGAGCCTGATCAAACATGGCAGGATCAATGTGAAGCTTCATCACACAGTCTCTGATGAAGGACTTTGTAGCTGGTTTGATTTGTCTAGAGACAATCCCATTGTTGTCCAGGATGTATTTTTTGTATATCAGTTTTGCCAGTTTCACCTTCTTCTCCTCAGTAACCTCACCGGCTTCAAGTTTCCGAAAACCACTGCAGGCAAACCAGAAGTCCAACATATCTGCGCATTCCTCTTGCTTGAGGAACGTCCTAAACAGCAGGATGCCATCCTGGTCATCCAGGAGAGAATGAAGAGATTCCGCCCACTTTAAGTAGGGTGGTGTTGGCGAAGCGCTGCCCTCCGGCTCGTAACCCAGGTCCAAGTCAGATCGCCTGGGTGTAGCCACAGACGGCTCACATTTGAGGCTCTCATTCTTTGAGGAGAAGCCGAGGTTGCTGTGCTGGCGACCATCACTGCATATGAGCTCTCCTTCTTCACCGGGGACAGGAGGTCTGGGAGCATCCTCAGTGAAGCTGCCTCCTAGGTCTGCTAAGTAGCCCCGTTTGTCGCTTATGCTCATAGTCCCAGCATCCATATACCACGTCCCCGTAGAGCCCACACTGCACAACTATTCGATCCAGAATTCTACTTATGCCACTGCAAAAGAACTCCTGCAAGGAGGAAAATTTATAATGAGATGCAGCTTTAACACGTTATAGAAAGGCAGTCTTTTGCTACTCAGTGACAGGGCACTAACAGTGTAACATTGTTCTGAGGTTTTTACAATGCAATTTAATCCACACTGAGAAATTCACAATCAATAGAATATAAATGTGGTTGTTGAGCTTTTTTTTGTTGTTGTTGTTTTGCCTGATTTTTTTAAAGCAGGTAAATAAATATCACTTATTTCTGTGTAAGCTTTTGAAAACTACTCTAAAGCCCTAAAGCACATTGATCTCACATTTGAGTCATGTCCAATAACACAGCCACAGGAAAATCAGTACAGCGGTACTTTATAATCATAAAAGCATAAAGTGAAAGAAAAGCATTCATGCACTAGGATCAGATATTCGACATACAATCTGCAAACCTGAGCAGAAATCGAAATCTACAGCTATTAGGCCTTTAATATGCGCCGAAAGTCTAGAGGCGTATTTTTACTAGACAGCAGTATGAATACAGTGTAGCAAATGCATATCATTAGTTCACACAGCTATTCCAGTTTCATTCAAATTAGTATTGGAAGGGTGGAAATTCACTTGGGGTTTACAAAATTAAATTGATAATGAAGCAGCCCAAGTCTATTTCCCACTAGCTGACATAGCAGTACTGCAAATGACACATTCTACATCCTTATGCCATATTCTCGTTTTATATGATACCCCCTGGTGTTAGGAAAGGACCTGGGATGGTGTATCAAATGATTTTAGGGATCAAGGACAGATCTTACTCTTTGTGTAATAACCAAGTGGGCTGCTTTTTTGCTGAGGAACGACACCGTAGAGCCCGGATCTCCACCTCTACGCAGTACGGACTGCTTAGCTTATGGCTAAGCTTCCCAGATACTGTGTCAGGATTCAATTTAAGGTCTAATGCAGCCACAGCTGACCCTTTAAATTCACATATCCACAGCAGCAGCCACTACTTCTTGACAGCTGCAAGCAGATCCAAATCACGGGTAGAGAAACTGAACGCAAATAGCCCTGACTTCAGCCTAAATCACTTCCCATTCGAAAATCCCAGTGCAGCCTACTTGTTGACTAATAGGATTAAATATAAATGTTGCCAAATTATGATTTCAGAACAAATGACAGGTGGGTTTACTCTAGCAAGATCACCCTTCCCTTTAGGGCACACCCACTCTCTTGTCTGGTTCAGTACTGATACAAATCTTTTTTTTTCTGATTGAACAAAGGCTGTATGAAGACAAAACTGGCAGCAGCGGCTCTGCTCGCTGCAGAGCCCTGGAGTGTGAGCAGCACGTGCACTGTGCATCAGGCCAGATGTGCTGGAATGAAAATTAGCCCTCCCCTCCAAAAAAACGAGCGTTTCAGGCCTATTAACGATGCTGGTAGGAATAAATCACCCGGGCAAACTGCTGCTACCTGTAAAGACGATGCATCCGCGTATTAGTATATAAATGAACGCTTCTGCGCTCTCAGGTGTGCGGCTCCGGCGGAGGTATATTTAGAAGAGATTACATACAATTTCCTCCGGTCAGAGTCGAGTTAAAACAGGGGGGGAAAAATGGCCCTTTTTTCTGAAACCGTGTCAGTTGGGTTGTTCCTTTGAAGTGAGCCTCTCATCACATCCATGTCTTGGCCTCTCCAGAATGAGCAGAACGACAGCGAGTGGGGGAGGGGAGCCAGAAACAAACTCCACACACACACACACACACACACACACACACACACACACACACACACATAGAGGGGGAGAGCGAGCCAGGCCTATCAGCAGCCGACCGACAAGTGCACAACTTTGTCACACTAATAATATCTGTGGTGTACCCGCTAACAGCTGCTAAAATAAACACACAGCATAAGCACCCGTAAACATTTCCCCTACCGTCAGAGGACACAGAGGGAATCCCAGCAACCATTTCCGAACACATTTACAATCAGCAAAGCAAAGCGATGGTATATTTCCCCCCCGATTACCGCAATCCCAATCTCTGAGCACGGGGGGAGCCATTAAAAAAGTGACATATACTTAACCGGTGAAAATCTTTCTGCTTTCGAGTGCATCGGGCTATCGGACCGACACGAGTCCCAGCCGACAGTGTCATTGTTGCGAATTGCAAGAGTTTAAAAATAACAAAGAAAGCAGTCCGCTCTCCGCCTCTCCATGGCTGTCTCTCACTGTCTGTATGGAGCTGAGGCTACAGGAGATGATGCACAGCGCCTCGCCCGTTCACTTCACAAACTGCCGGTGTTAAGCTTCGGTACATGTGGTACACCGATTTTTCCTCTCCACCCGCCTCCTCCTCCCCTCTCTCCCTCTCTCTCTTTCAAGTGGTGAAATATGAAAATTCATGCATAATGCACAGAAATACGACATAACAATACATTTAAAAAATCTACCTAAAACGAAACCGCAGTGCAATACGACTGATTAACTGCTACATACATCAGCATCACAGTGCACATTAAGCTGAAAAGCCTTTTTTTGTTGTTCACATCAGATCTACAGCCAGTATAATAACCTGTGATCTCAGCGTTGCCCTGATTTTTAATCCCTGGTATATATAAAGATTCAAAAATGCTCAAATGTTTACCTTAATGGATTTGAGGAGCCTTATTTTGTCAGACTGTGTCTTGCCAGGCAGAAACCATGACACACACTGAGAATGTATCCACAAAGGACACTAAAGAACTTCTTCAGGGAATGAGTAGCACTTATCAGCAAGAGCAGACTACACTTCAGAGCAGGTTGGGCAACCACTTGTTTCGGAGTCAGAGAGTCTGCAGGTTTCATTCCAACCACAGACTGCACCAGATGACTTTACTGATTACTCTACAAGAGCCGCTTTGATCAGTTAAAATCAGCAAGGGTTTACTCTTCCTGTTATGTGCTGTATTCAGGCGGCCTTTATCATAAATTTTTACCACCAGGAAGTTTCGCTAGAACATCTGATAAAGCAGACATCAAACGTACCGGTACATAACACATAATGATGAGGCCATCAGCAAAACTTTAACATACTAATAGTGTGAAAACAATGAATCTGGCTGGCCTCATTATTCATCCCTTAGACACAAACACTTGTGATGCATTCAGTGTAAAAAAAATATGGTACATTTTCTGTGTAAATGCAATGTTTACTAGCTTGCAATTTTTGAAAGTATTTTTAACGCAACTGGGACAAAGAGATCTTGTTCGAGTGTCTTTATGAAGAAAACTCAAAAAAGTGTTGGAGACAGACAACAACATGCAATTGCATCACATTTATGTCTTAAAAACTGAAATGCATGAATTAACAAATATAATAAGCAGTTTACAATAGCCAGTGTGCAGCTGCTGACTGACTGTGTCATGTCAATTCCTCAGCTGTCACACTGTTTTACTGAGCCTAAGATGTAAAGCTAGTGGGGCACTATAATAACATATTGTTTTTGATTTGTAAGTAATTACATGAAATCATTAAAAAAAAAAAACTAGAGTAGGATAACAGGATACAGCTGTATACAACAAGAATTTCACACTTTGTCTCAACGTATCACTCCAAACACCGGCTCAAACCTGGAAACCTTTCAAGTGTGAACTGTAGTTCTTACAATATTTATGCGGGCAACATAAAACATGAAAAAGGCCCAATGCACTGCAGCCTCCTCGAGGCAAAATTGATTTTGTGCAGAAGCAGTTTAAGCATTTTAAGTACCCTGACAGTTCTCTCTTTATAGCATCAGTTACTCTGTGTTATTGTTGTTTCTTCCAAAAGCAAATCAGAAGAGCACGCAAATTCCAGTACTGGCAATTTTTTAACTGGTACTTTCTTTGAGTGAAACAAAAATAATTTGGTGCTTTAGCCTCATATGTAGATCTGTAGTTTAAATCTTGATGTTTTTATTGATTCATAGCTTTTAACAATCAAACAGGTAATATTGTGAAGAACATCTTTTACGAACTACAAGTACTAATACAAATAGTTATCCAAACCTTTATCACCCCTCAGCTGGTTAACTGTAAATCCCTGCACATATTCGTTAGTACCTGACTGATATATTGGTGGGCGCTGACATATCGATATCACAATTTGTAATGGCCGATAAATATAAGTAAAAAAGAGATGGGAGATGTTGCGTCTGTCAGCCAGGGGGCACTGTGTAACTTCCCAGTTGGCAACACTTGTTTGGAATATCCCAATCATAACAACCAGTTTGTCCGAGCAGAGTCGGGCAGAGTGTAAACAGAGTGTACACAAGTAATCCATGACTTGCTGTGACAATAATCAAGCATTGTCATGTTATCTTAATAAGGACTCGTAAATAACTACTCCTACCAGATGTTAGGCAAATCTGTTTATGTTTGAAAGAAAAAAAATGGCTGATTGTATTTGTAAATGACCAAGGCAACCATTCTCTGCCACCAGACTCTGGAATCATCCCACATAAAAGCATATTTATGTGCTTATTTTATTTGACAAATTTTATCATTTTATCCTAGGGTTTGCATACCATTTTATTTATTTATTGAATATTTTATTTGTTTTTTATTGTTATCATGTTGCTTTGTTATGGGTTCTTGCGTTTTGTACCCGTTTTTTGGAGACCTGAGAGCATACTATGATCAATGGGTTAGCGAGCTGTGATGAGCTTAAAGTCAGAGTTTTACATGAGCAACTTGTTAAGGCGTACATTACTAAAGCTAGTTTAATATCCCCTTCAGTGGACTACTTGGAATGGTAACATGTGATATTACTTGTATCTAATCTAAAGTTTCCAAGCTCCAATTAAAAACAACCAGCAGCACCAAGAGTGCAATCAGCTTTAAAATAAATACATGAACTCCAGTCAAAATCTTTATTTTAACACTCTTTTTGCAGCATTACTCTCTTTTCTTATTTCCAGTAGTGTTGTACTTTTTGTCAGATTTTTTTGAATCATCATGACCTGATAATGTCTACGATTGGAATCATTTTGTGAAAAAGAAAAGTCATATGGCGAGTGAAACGCCTCTTTTATGTCAGGACACACACAGCCTGAACCGGAAAACCAAGTTTAACAGAGAAAGTTGAAAGATACCCCTTATCACTGACTGAGAGTTTCAGGTTTAGTCAAGCCAGCTAGCACAAAGGAAGTGCTGCTATGTCAAACTTCTTTTGTAGTATACTCCTTTGTAGTGTTAACTGGAAATTAAAACGGTTCTCTTAGATTTTCTCCTCCAAGGGTCAACAGGTTCTGGGTCTACATGTTTATATTTGGTGAACGGTGAACGCACAGATGGAGAAAAGGCTGATCTGCATGCAAATGCACCTGCATTACCTTGAGTTTGATTGACTTCCTCACGCATCCTCCAGTAGTGCATCCTTTTATTGAAGATTCCATTGTATTGCTACTCAACACACATTTCTTCCGTAAAGGTAAAGCCCTTCTCACCCCTATGAAATGGAAAGTCCTGGCTGAAGCAGAATGTCGCCATAACGGTTTGCCATTGCAATCCATTTGCTTCTGAAAAGAAAGAAATATTGGTTAAGACTAGTTCCTACATAACTGAAAACATGTAGGAGTTCAACATGATGGAATAGTTACATTTTCATTTGAAGATGTTTCTGCTGCAAAATATTTGAAACCAAAACCATTACTGATCTATATTCGAAATATTCTTGAAAAAACAAAGCTAAAGCTCCTAACACTAGGGTAGGGTGGCCTCATGCCCAACACAATGACCCAGTCCAGTACACTGACAGTTTAAAGTTGTAAAAAACTATAAAATTGTGGGGTCTTTACCTTAGATTATAAAGTGCCATGAGGCGTTGTGATTTGGTGCCCTATAAATAAAACTGAATTGAATTAAAAAGCCCAACTTTTTAGAGTTTAATGATTTGAGAGAAAAATCATTCAATCCCTCCCGAGATAATTTGAGATCTGTTGCATTACAAAAACCACTGACACAAGTTGACACTGAGGAAAGTACAGGAGTATGTCAAAGAATCAAGAAACAGGCAAACTATGCAGAAAATAGCATCCTCTCTAACCCGGCCTTAGCCCTGCTGCCACCTTTAGTTCAACGATAAATAACAATCTTACTGTAAATAAATCTCTCAGTTTGTACAAACTCCTCTTATATAATCAGGAGTTGTGCAACCACAATTGGCACACAGATACCTCTTGAGCATCTGAAGGTTCTTATCTATATCACATGTAATGGTGTCATCACATTGTCTTGCAACCACTTGGCAACAGGCTAAGATGATATGATGACATCATTACATCTGATATAGATAAGAACCTTCAGATGCCCAAGAGGTATCTGTGCCCCAGTTTTGGTTGCACAACTCCTGATTGTACAGGAAGTGTCGGTGAGCAATCAGAAAGAGATTTCTCATATTACAGTTAAAGTAAATAAGAGGAGGTTAAAGTCCCCAAAATTAACAGATTTGATGGTTCTACTTTAATGCGTGTTTTCCAGAAGTTAGATCTACTTTTAACTTCAGCAGTTAACAAGAAACAAAATGTACCTTTTTGCATCGAACTGTCCCTAAAAATAAGTGTGCTTTATCATAAAAAAGACAAATTCACACACTTTGACCTCTTTTGGCATGCTGTCCAAAACATAACACCACAAACTGTAAATAACTGCAACAGTGAAAAGGTTTAAAAACATAAGCTCAAGAAGTCCTGTAACCAGAAGGCGTTTTAAACTGGACCCCTTTGATAGTTTGAAACAGCTGGGTGTGAAATTCATACGAAAAAAAATGCTCTTCCCTTTCTTTTTAACTACAAATAAATAGCCCTCAAGCAACTGGCCCAGCCAAGCTGCTTAGTGCACAGAGGAACAATAGAAGAGGCTTCTCTGTGCCTAACTCTGAAGTGTGAACAAGAACTGGTTTTCACTAAAATCAGCAAACCTTTTGTAAAACAAGCACTTTGTGTCAGAATTGTTATGGAAACACACTTGTATAAAGCCTTTAAGGAGAAGATTTGACATTTTATTCTTAATTCCTTTATGCATGTACCCTTCCTTCATACTAAATTCTAAAAATGCATATCCACTATTCTGTACTTTGCAGGAGGAATTTTTTTACAACCCTTCAAAGCTACCTTTTAAAAATTGTTCTCATATTTTAAAATATTGTCAAATTACTGCTGCAGCTAAGCATTACCAGAGGACAACTTAATGTCTCCCAGTTCAGCTCTTTATGCATTCTTTTGTTCCACCTGTCAGTGTGGATTTAGGCTTTTTTGTAGGCTTTGGCTGAAACAGGCTTATCTCTGCTGAAGACTCTCTGATGAACAAAGCCACATTAAGATATTTAAATGGAAGCTCCCATTTTCAGCGCACACAATAAAGATTTTTCAAGCTGGCTGTCTTCAAAGAGTTTGCCAAAAGTTAAGAAGTATAAAAGAAACAACGAAGAGGACAATGCATCTTTCAAAGCTCTCAAAACTATAATGTAAAGCAATCGCGGGGCTTATGGACTAAAAACATTCAAAACCGTTGATATGACGAATGAATATTAAAGCTTTTCTGTATTTGTTTTAAGTTCTGGAAATGATCCAAAGAGTAATATCAAAAGACTGTCAGAAAATGTATTCTGATGTCCTGCTGATATCCTTTGTCCAGGCTGAATAGATCATGACTAACAAGTCTTGGAATGGATTAGCCACAGAGGATTGAGCAATTTGCAGACTTGAGTTTATTTTGCAGGATATTATAGCTTGCAGAGCACCATATTCCCACAAAAAGGGAAGAAAAATCTTATTAAAAGGCCTACATTTCCCATGGTGATATAATACCAAAGACATACATGCGGAACCATGTACCAAATGGCGAAAATGCATTGCCAGACATCTGCCGGCTGGAAGAAATCCAAATTAATTTAAGTGTTCAATCTATCGTGGTCTTCACTTGTCTGGTCATCCGATACACACTCACTGGTCAAATCAGATGATGTGCTTTGCTTTTGATGAGAGGGCTGACACAACAAAACAGTACGGCACTGACATGAAAGACGGTAACGGACGTAAGGGAACGATACACAAGACAAAGGAAAGTAACACCAATTTTCATCCTCACAGATTCCAAAGCAAACATTAGACCTGCTGGTTTACCTTACTGTGTGCTTCTTGGTTTTGTTGTGCTGAATCGCAGACTACTCCCACCGCTTTTCTAGGCATCGAGTATAGTCCTTCATAGTCTGCAGTAAAGACAGCCGCCATCTTTAATCACAACAGAGTCCATCTGTCGATGGTTCTTCCCTTTCTACCCTCTCTTTCTCTGTTCCAGTCTCTCTGTTCCAGCCCTCTGTTTGTTGTGGGGGGGTTCTTATTTTCCATCCAACATCAAACCACCATATCGACAGGCTCATGGGCCGCCCAGTAGGGGAGCAGCTTGAACATGCTGCATTGGCTGTTGTCCTTTTCCAAGCTGCAGTTGAACTGACCGCATTTATTTTTCTCTGAATTATATGGATAGCTTGCATAACATATTTCTGCTCTCAGGCCTTTGATTTCAACAAGCCTGGCCTCAAAGCTCCTCCATGATTGCTCCTGAATGCATCTTTTCTTTGGATGTTCTGATTGATGTGTTTTGGGGTTCTCTTTGATTTAGGCCACATCTGTGTAACTACAATTAAATTCATGCATTTTTTATTCAAGATTCAGATCGTTTAAGCCTCACATCTGTTTTAATGTTTTGGGTGTTTTCCCCCTATTTTCGTCTATTCCGTCATATGTAATGTACAAAGAACATCGTTCCTTTAAAGCAAAGCTCAGCTGGAATTCTTTGATCTCACCAACTGAAGCTCAGTTTGACTTAAGAACCTTCGGACGCAATTATAAGTCTAAAAAGACTGTAGCTGCCTGCTTTCGTCCAGCTAATGCATTTCATTTAAAGTGACATTTCTTTTTTGCTGCTTTTTAGCTTTCAAAGCTTGAATGCAAAGCCGTATATTGTTTACTGTCACTGTTGTTGCACAAAACTCTTTGAATGAACAATGAAAGGAATTGAATTTCAAAATGGTAGATGCTCTCACCTTTCTCTCCTGCTGTTTGGCTCGTCGGATCTTATTTCTGTTGTCCGCCATGACTGGGCGCAGTCCCCTGTCTGCCACTCTCCAATACTTTCTTCTCATAATGATTCTTACTAGTGTGTTGCTGAAAGATGAGCATCTTTACTTTATACTACAGCTTTAGCTGTGCGACCCTATTGGAGGAAACAAGGACCAGATGATTGCATGCACAATGGTATTGTAGCTATGGTAACAGACCCAACAGGCATGAGGACGTGCACCTAATTGCTTGTACAAATTTAAAAAGAGAGAGAGAGTAAGAAAGAGAGTGAGAGAGAGGGAGAAATATAAGTATTCAGTCAAATCGAATTGTTTCTTAGACGTCTCGCAGGCTTTTCAGCCATGAGAGGATTTGTTATTTAAACTTACACGTATGTGCTGTGTAAGGTGGTGGAAACAGCCTTGCTAATAAGCAAATGAATGCAAAGAAAAGAGAAGAGATGTGGGTGAATGGAAAATTTGGAGAGAGAAAGAGAGATGATATTGCTTTTGTCATGTAGCTTAATCAGCTGCTTACCTTTCAAGTGGATTTCACACTTGCATGTCTTTTTGAGACCAGGGTCAAATCCGGCGTACCCTTCGCACAATAACCAATTTTCCCTTCAAACTACACCAGCAGAGACCTGCAGCGTTGGCTGCCACTTCATCACATTCAATTTACACGATCTACGCTTAAAACTTACATTTATGTTGCTCTATTTTTTTTAAAAACACATATTTGTGCAAATCTGTCAAAATTACTGTCACTTTGTTACTTTGTTCTTTTTTTGTTAGTAAGTAAATTATATTTATACAGCACTGTTTAAGCCAAGGAAGCAGTCACAAAGTGCTTAGAGTTAACATTAAAAACCAGGCTGTGTCAGGTCAATAAGGACACACCTGAACCAATCAAAACAACTCAAAGTTAAAAAAAAAATCTAAACAAAATTCCAAACGCTTAGCTGTCCAAGTAGCTGTACTGTGTATTAATTTAACAGAGTTAGTGCTCTTTTTATGTGATTTTCTACCAAAAAAACGGAGGAAACAATTATCTTTGTTGAGGTAATCTAACATACTTCTGAACTTCTAAAGTTTATTTTATGGTTCTGCGTGTACACTGAAAAAAGAACCAACTTAATTGAATTATTTCAATTGGTAACACCTAATTTAATTAAGTTCTTTGAAATGAAGTTAATACATTAGATAAATCAGTTGTGTTATCTAATGTATTAACTTCATTTCAAAGAACTTAATTAAATTAGGTGTTACCAATTGAAATAATTCAATTAAGTTGGTTCACCTATTTTCTTTTTACAGTGTATGTTTATTTCCATAAGTATTTTCCTGCGCAGAGGGGTATGCAACTTACGCAAACATGCTTGCATCCAGTTCTCCAAAAAACTAACAGTATGAAGCTCAGTCGATGAACCTGCGCTGACTGACTGAAAATTGGTCCAGAACAGAAATGGGAGGAATAAAAGAGTTCACCACAAACAGCGGAAACACGAGAAGCAAAAAGCACAGTTGGTGGCTACAGTGGATGCTTTTCCTTCTTTTTAACACTTCACTTCACATCAGCTTTTTGTATAACTTTGCTTTTCTCCATGGCCACTTGTTTATGACAGTGCCCCCTAGTAATGGGAAGCAGCTACAAAGTATCAACACACAGCCAAAGATAGTTGCCATTACTGATAAGTCAAAGGAGCAATGTATTGACTGCATTTAGTAGAGGCCCTTAGGGATTAATGACGGTCTGTTATCTTGATGGTGGTGCTAATGTGCATGCTCCGCATGTACATGGTTATTAAGGAAAACATCTCTAAGCATTTTATGCATGGACAAGGAAAATAAGAGTCAACATCAGCTTTGACTGTGCATGCTTTTATCTCATTTTTAACTTCAGACTGTGCACAGTATTCTCGACAGCACTTTTCTACAGTTGACCACCTGATGTGCTACGATGTTCTTGACAGCACTTCTTTTGCATTTTTCATGGATGAAATGAAAACAGAAAATCCTTTCTTTAAAATAACACGTGTTGACATAGCCCTTTTAAGGTACTATAAAAGATAGAAATAGCTACAGAGATGTCACCCATTGGTTTGTGAAGTCCCATTTTGAAGCCTTGAGATCAGCCTTTCCTTGGCTGTAAAAAACACAGATGTGATAAGAACAGGCATGTCTGAAACATCACTTGCTCATTGGCTCATTGGCCATAGCTTGTTAATAACAAGCCAGCAAGTGGGGAGAAAATGCCATAGCTATCACATCTAGCGGCACTTTTACACTGACTTCAAACTAATTCTATAAAACCAATTTTAAAGGCACCCAAGGTAATTAATTAGCTTTTCTACCACAACAACAACAAAAAAAAGTTAAGAACCATATCCATCAAATCAAAACAAGAATGATAACTTTCTGGTTAGGTAGAATTTGTCACTTCAAGGATTAAAGGAAGCTTAATTATTTAGGTTTTAAAAAGAGAGCTGCTGAGCCAAAACTCCTTTAACTGAACATATACGTACCCATAAGAGTGTGTCTGTACTGTTGGCTTTTTTATTCCATGCTTTCTGCTACAGTACAAGTGCAAACTTTAAATAAAGTGCATACATAGTTAGCACTTGTGGTCCCAGCAATATGAAGGAATAGACAGGGAAATATTTTTTATGAAATGAACAACTTTTTATCAAAACCAGTCTAGCGTGACTGCCATAAAAATGCTTAAAGATGTAAAATAGAAAAACAACCAGAAGGTTAGTGCAGACTACTTATTTTTATATTTATTTACTGATTGATTTATTGTCCACTTACTGTCAGTTACCAGAACTCAGACAAAGCAAATGTGCTTCAGTCTAGAGGAAAAAAAATCTTGTGTGTTTACCACAAAAAAATAAATAAATAAATATTCTCATAGTTTCAGGGCATAAGAGTATTCATTCACAGGCAGCATAGCAAAATAGGATTTCTCACAGCAACAGACCAATAAATAATTAAACAGACTGCTACAGTGATACTACTTATTCTCTCAGGGAGTAAGATGCTTGGTGTTTCCTTCATAAAGAAGAATGCACACTGTAATCTTACACTGGAAAATATTATATTTCTCAGGTTGTAATGTTGCAGGGGTTTATGATTTGAAAAAGCAGACCAGGGAAAAAAATAATCTATGTGCTATAAAATAAACCACAGGCCCTTTGAGCAGTTTGAAATCCTTTCGATTCAATGCTGGATGCTCATCTGGTTTTATTGTAGAAACCTGCCCGTAAGACAGTTACAGTCTGCTCAATAAAAGTTCATCTTAAGAGCATGCAATCCTAAATAACAGGGGAAAACAAATCAAATAATTCCCTAGATGGGTGTCAGCTGTAGTTCAACAGTCACCTTTGTTAAATACTTGAGAAACTTAAAAAAATCTCACAGTCTGAAAAAATATATTAATAAATTTAACACTCTTGTTTTTCAGTACTTTGCCATTTATTTTAGATGAAAGTTTGCTTGCTTTGGTCTACTAAAGCACAGAAAGAAACTGCCACGTTTCGAGGCACTCTGAATTCAATTTACCTGTGTGGTTTTATCCCACAGAAAGCCCATTTTCAGTCTGTAGTGCTGTATGCAGGCCAAGGTGAGTACTCTACATCTGCAATTTCCACTGCTAACACATTCCCACTGGAAATGAGTCTTATTCATTTTTCAAACAGCCTCTAGCATATCTGATACAATAAAATAAAATATAAAAAGCAGCTCAGCCAAGCATTCATCTTTGATGTTTTGCAAAGAAATACAGTGGAAAGCTGCAGTCTGACTTCATGCATATTGTATTCCTTGTATTCCTTAGCAACGAATTGCAAGCAGCTCACTGGTTTTTGTAGTTACTTCTCATTCAAGTCCATCTCTGTCAATTCCATACTGACTAAAACAATGGGACTGCACAAAATTGGATTAGAGTTAGATTTGTTCTGATCATACATTTTCTGTAGCACCACTGTAAGCCAAGCTGGGAAATACAAAGTTTTTGAGTTCCTGAGGTTGCAGACATTTAAATCAGTTACACTTTACACATTGTTTGATAACACTTTTTTCCACTTAATATCCTTAGAAAAAAACTTTATCAACAAGATAATTATTTATATATAAGAAGGGTTAATCTTCAGGTAATATCATCTTTACTTTTGCTTAACCCCATTGCTTAAATTAGTTCAATTCTAGATCGTGTACTGTCTTCGTTTTACAGACTGTAGCAACATCACAATTTCTTGTAGCTTTCAACAGAAACAAAGAGTAACAAAGTAACAAAGAGTAACAACAAAAGCAAACCTACCTTCTGTGTAGCTCTCTGTTGCTAACACTAGCCATAGAAGAGCAGAGACCTCTGCCTGCCAAAGATTACAAACGGATCTTGTTTTCACGGAGTAGAGAACAGCGTCCTCTTGTGGCCAAATGTCGACAATACATTTGTACCGATTGCATGGGGTTTTATCTCAGCAGAATAGTGGCGCCTGTGTCGTGGGAAAAAGACTTGAAGTAGCAGCTCTCCACAAGTCATGGAATATACACTCACAATGAAAATAAGCAAGCCGCGACAGCTATTCTCATAACTATTAAAAGATATCTTGATGACGAACACAGCGCAGGCGCGGTGGCCAAGTGGTAAGGCGTCGGTCTCGTAAACCGAAGATCGCGGGTTCGAACCCCGTCCGTGCCTTTTATAGTATTAATGACTTTTAAACGTTAGCTTTTGTGAGAGGAATTGCATTTGGGACCTTTTTCATTATTTTTCAAATAGTATATAGCTGGAAAATTAGCCACTGTAATCCAGGATGTTGAATACTTGCCTTAATGTCTTATCATACATTGAAAATACTGTACAAATAATACTTGGCTTGAGCTTGATAACTAAAAAAACATGTTTTTTTGTCATTTATAAACTAAAACAGCAGTTCAGCATTATGAAAGGTGAAATTCTGTACCCCATATCTGCTCAATAATTCTCAATGAAACACATGTTGGTCAAATAGCACTGTGATCAGATCTGAGACAGAATTAAATTAAATTTGTTACAAAATGTATTCAGAATCCACCCTCTTTCCTATATAGATAAAAAGGTCCATAAATATTTGGACATGTTGTTTACATCACCACAGCAGATTTCAAATGAAACAATCAAGGTGTGCATATTTTCATCTATTTCAAATAATGCATTAACAAAAGTATTGTATTGAATGTTTAAGAATTTAAATACATATTTTTCAAAAAGGTTTTGATATTTGACTGACCTGCAGTTTCATGGACAATTGAGACCTGGCACTTTGTTATTCCATTACAAGCAGATAAAAGGTACTTGGCATCTGTTCATGGGAACAGGTCATGCAATCAAATTCTTAAAGGATGATACCTACATATTGCGTAAGCAACCCAAAAGTTTCTAAGGACAGAGAAACAGGATATTCTTCAATGGTGAGGCCAGTCACTTGATCTGAACTCAATATCACATGGTTCTCAGGTACTGAAGACAAAACCGAAGACAAAGGCAGAGAGAGCCACAAACAAGCAGCAACTGGAGGAGGCTGGAGTAAAGGCCTAGCAGAGCATCACAAGGAAGTAAATGCAGCATTTAGTCAAGTCTATGGATTCTACATTTCATTGAGTCCTTATATATAGCCCTTTATATTTAAGATTATATTAGCTTGTCCAGTTACTTTTGAACCTTTAAAAGTGTATAGTGTGTATGTGTATAGAGACATCATGTTTGTTGACAGGTTGGTCAGCCCTTCTAATTTGAATTTTGGGATAAGATCAAATTACTGGCGCAATCAGTATAATGAGAACTCATTTCAATGCAAGGCATAACTGCAAAGAGCCATGGATGAAGATTACATGGAAATGGAAAAATCGGTATTAGATTTGCATATTTACCCATGTGTTTAAACAACAGATCTAGCAGAGATCCACATTTTCTTATTGAACACTGTTATGACATCACAAGTGTACATTTTTTCCCAAAAAAACATTTCATTAGCTCAAATATATATATTTGTATTTTTTATGCCCTGCAAACATGCCACTGATGCTAGACTAGTGCAGTTTCCTGGGTAACGCTTTGTGTTGCAGCATCAGTGATTCATATCTGGTTCATGTTGCATTGCAATCACGTTCCGTGTGCTGAAGTGACCCTTTGTGAAATGAGAAGTGGTGATAGAAGGAAAACAACTGGAAAATGCCGCAGTGCTTTGCAAAAGCTTTAATCAGTGATGTCCACAACACACCACTGGCGACTGATTTTCAGACTTTGGCTACAATCACTGAGACTCAGTGCAACACTTCCTTGGTCCTAAATCAGCACCTTGGTCACTAAAAAATAACACATGGCAAATTCACTGGTTCTAGAGGGTTTTCTTGTCATGATTGTGAAGTGGAAATGTCTTTTTGAATCTATGAGCAGAAGTTTTCAGGAACGTGTTCACGACAAATTTTCTAAGATGAGTTTTTACTTACATCTATCCAAGTATATAATGCTGTGTGTCCTTTTTTCCTTCCCAAGATTTGTTGTTCGCCTTCAGCCTTGTGCTTAATGCTTTTGTGTTTTTAATTCAAGATCCAGCTCAAGATCTATACTAGTCACCCAAGATGACATATACCAGCATGTACGCATAATGACACAGTCTCACCTTAGTGCCTATGAGATCAGAAAAGCAATTATCAGACGCCTTCAAAATAGCTTTGGCTTTCACGACAGCTTTTAAAATCCTGATATAGTAACAGAGTAAGTAAGATACTACAACCAAGACACTTAGTAAGCTCATATAGCCTCTGGAATGCCCAATGACAGATGTTTATCGCTTTTCCCTCTAGAGTTTTCCGTCACAGGTGGAGGCTGTGTGGAGAAACATGGAGGAAAATACTTTAAAAATGGGTCTTCACACAGAATCACAGAGTCATTCATTAGTTTAAAAGGGCTGAGTCAGGGCTGTATTTCCAAATATAAAAAGTGCCACCCCAAGCTGAAACTTAAATAAATTCAGCTAGTTGTTGTTTATATAATGACACAAGGTATTTAAGTAGCAGGTTGTTATTACAGAGGGACTGTTAAGATTTCTACAGATTCTGCTTTTCCCTAATTATAAACCTTGTTATTTTTGTGAATAATCCATGTGAAGTGCTGTATCATTTCTGTAATAGAATCCCCTTGAATTCATTTTCTGCCCTCTGCAATTTAAGCCTTAGAAAGAAGAAAAAAAAAACACAAATGGAGTACAGCAGGAGTAAAACAGGAGGAGGAGAACAAAGGAATCAGTAACACGCGGCAGACTGGCAGCAGGTCTAGGCTGCGCTCACATTGATTTCCTCGTGGGCTGTATACTCTGCTTTCAAACGAGATTTTTATACAGTGAAGACAAGAGAATGTGACCCATTCAACCTGCTCTTACTTTCGGATCTCAGTTGGTAATTGTATTATGGAAATCAAAGTCCTTCAGTATCATCACTGAATTGGATGAACACAAAATCATCTGACATAGCACGTGGCCAGCCTCAAGTCTAGGAAGGCATGTGCACATATTTCTTTGTTATGTTTTGCGCTCTTTAAGCCAGACTTCACTGCGTGCCGTCTGGCTCTCCGTTGGGGACCCAAACAGTTGATTAAAGAATGCAATTAGCATGGAGCAGATTCTGTCAGCTCTCCTATGGGGATTTAAATATGCACTGACTCACTGTGACAACCATCCCGCTATGAGTCGATGCACGATTGCAAGATGCTAATACAGGGTCAGCTAAGACCAGGTTTTGCATTTGTATGTGCTAAAGGAAACATTATTGTCGGCAGTTTAAATGTAATGACCACCTAAAACTTAAAGTGTATCTAAAATGTTAACAAGAAAAATTTAATACCAGGTGTTTTAAAGAGAAACGAAATAAAATGTTTGTTCTTCAGAAACTTATAATGGCTAAAAGTGTTATTTTTACATATTTATTCATATTCATTCATCGTCTGTAGCAACCAGACCACTGCGACCGAAGGTTTTCATAGCATCTATCTTTTCATTTTTACAGATGAAAATGAAAAGGAAAAAAAAGAGAGAAGAAAAGTGGAATTTTGATACACTTTGTCTGCCATGCGGTGGATAGAGATGACTTCTTTAGCCTCAGAGATTACACATGGCGAAGCCTGGACACAATCACACAAGTGTTTTTGGGCCGTGACCCAGATTCTTAATTCCAGTCCTGGACTTTGGGCGGAGCACTTTGGCGTCATCTCCCATTTCAGCCCACACAACTGAACTGCACTAATTCAAAGAAAGTCAAAGTGTTTCCTTTGTGAATTCCCTGACCAAGCTTACAGAAGTGTAATATTAGATAACATCAGATCAAGTAACTTTGAAGAATGCTTTGGCTACTTTGATTACTGGCTGAGATACTCTTTACTGGGCATCAGAGAGGAAATAAAGTTTTACCCTTTTTTTCTAAAATTGGTCCCAAAACCAAAACCAGAAACGCCAGTGGTGGATCCCAGAGAACATAAAACATTAATGCTTTTTAGTTAATATACTTTATTTATTCAGTAACATGTTAGTGATCATTATGAAGCGCTAACAAGAGCTTTGTTTGGATGTGTAAAGATGCCTGCATAGCTGTGGATGTGGCTCCATCTACAGGTGAATATCAAATTTGTCAGTTTATTTACATATAGCCTCCTGCTATGAAGAGGGCTGGAGATGTAAAGAAAAAAAAAGTTTCTTTATCTCAGCAGACTAAAGGAAACCATTGAAGAAACAATAAGATTCTGCATAAGTAAAGTTTCCTAATGGCAACCCAGGCTCAAAGGAAATGACAAAATCACCTGAGAACACCTGTAACCCTTATGAAAAGTAAGAATTTAAAGTTAAATATGTAATTGTTTAATCAATAATCTGTGTGGTATGCGGATGTGTGTACTTGTGGTAGGTACACTAATCAAGAAATAAAGCAAACAATGTTCTAACAATCTCAAATTATCTGGAGGAGAGAAATAAAAAGACTGAGTCACTATATACCTTAGATGAACAATCAAACCACAAAACAAATATTGCTGTAACTGAGTCATTCTCCTAACTGCAAATCCAGGAAGAGGATATAGAGGCCTCAGGCCGTTGCACATGCAAAATCATTTGGTAGCTATTCAGGGATTATGAGGTAATCATTGGAAAACACATGCAACTGTGACCATACTGTGATATTTTAAAACCTTAAAAAGAAGTAAACATGCAAGAGGTTTCAAACTGTTTTTTCTCAGTAATAAATACAAAAATAAAATTTGGCGCTGCTGCTGAGACTTTTCCCTCACTGGCTCTGGAAAAAAGTGGAGGAAGTCGCGTCAGAGCAGATTTTAAATAAAAAGAAAACAACCCTCGCCATTAGCTCAAGTGTGTGGAGTTTTTTTTTAAACTCCAGTAAATGAAGTCCAGTCAAAAACACACCCAAAGCAAAGAGTCAGCTTCACTGTTATAAAGCAGGCACTCCACTTCACGGTTCAGTAACACATGCTAGCAAATAAAAGTACTATTGTTAGGTCTGGGTACTTGATTTTTCCCTCTATTTGACTCTGAGATTTAGGATCTTGGACTTCTCATTTTTCTCCAGGAAGTTGGGAAACAAAATAGGTGGTGTTCATTTACTGTAATTTCTTTTTTGTTTTGTCTTTTATTTAAAACAATTTCTGCAAAAGCAGAGTGACTGACTTACTGTAACACCATGTATATTAAAAGAAAAGGCACATAAGACACATAAAGATGTATTTATTGTGTCAGTAAATATTGCATGTAGGATGGTCGTGGCCACATAGAAAATCTGGCCATAGTGCATATTTCCGAATGAAAGGTGCTTTTCTCAAACATTTGGCAGCATCTCTGTCACACTTGCACAGCAGCTTTTCACATTGGTCCTTCAAATCATCTGCAATGAAGAACAGGATTTTCACTCATTTTCAGTCAATTTCTCATTAACATTGTGAATCTCTTTTTACGTTTGCTGTTTCATATCTACATATACAGACATATGGAGAACTCCAGCTATATTTTTGTTTCATTTTTAGCAGTTTGTCTATAATTAGAGAAGTTCAGTAACCGGTTATAAATACCATTTGGGTCATGTTTAAACCTAATTATGTTCAGTGCTTAATAAATTTAGCAGACCAACACCCAAAGTAAGGTTTATGACACAGCTGACCTAAATTAACACTCTTGGTAATCACCAAAATCATTTTTTATATATTTCTGTCATGATAAATTTGCCAGTAAGTGCAAGTTCTTTAGTCAAAACTAGATTTTTAATGTGAAAATATAATTATTGCTGTTATCCACAAAATTCCAAGTTTACTGTTATACAAAAAAGTTGAATAAGAATAGTAAAGTATGTTATTATTTTTTGATTCAGATGCCAAATTACAGTTATTTTCTTTGATTTCTAAACAGAAAAAAAAAAATTTAGTGGATGAATGTTATGCTTGATTCATTTCTGACTTCTCGGTAAAACCCAGTGTGCTAGGTATAAAAACATGAATTCAGTTTCCTATTTGCCTAATAAAAAACAAAACAATTTTAAGATAAGACAAGATTTTGACAGATTTCTAAAATATTTGTTTTGTCTTGTTTTTATGACAGCTGGTCTTTTTGATAAGCAAATACTGTGCTTTATGCCGTTAAGATATCCTGTAAAAATCCTGCTTTTCTCCAATCAACTGTCTCCTGTGTGTCGCACTATGGGAAAGCATGAGCAACCTCATCCTTTCTGTAGCATAAACATGAAGGTGCGGGTGCCCACATGGCAGTTAAGCTGATTATAAGAGTGAGCGATCAAGGGCGATGACCATCTGACTACCAATTTCAAAATAAAATAAATAAATAACACCACTGCAGTGTCCGTAATGGTCTCCGCTGGGGCATTCCTTTCAAAATTGTCTGGTTCTGCCACTGTTTGCCAGTAAGATTACACTAAAGCTATCAGTCTGCCTTTTGTGAATCTTGGTGGAGACATGGAGGGGTAGCAAAGGAAGAATTTATATTGGTGCTGATCTCAATCTCAGTACAATTTTAAAAAAGACAGTTGGACTTAGTGGAGAACATCCTAAAATTCGAACCAATGGAATTAATAAGAGCATCAGCTGTTTTAACTTTAAATCACGGAATGCAAAAAGAAATACCAAAAAATGATAGAAATCGCAATACCACACTCAGCTGTCTTGTCCTCACATGTCCATCGATACTGGCTCAATTTTGTATAGCAGCCAAGACGTTCTGCATCTCCATAACAGCAATCATGTCTGTGGCAACACCTGCACACAGACAGATTAACAACATGATAAATCCATTATTTTGAAAGCTGAACTCAGTCTGATCTCAATCAAGGACAGACAGGGTAAAGAAAACAGTAGGTGGGTGGTTGCAAGGCTGTGGTTTAAATCACACCAAGACTATTTAAAAGGCAGGGCAGGATCACCACATGAGTTTTCACAACAGATAGTTAGAAGTTAACTGGCTTGAGGGGGTGATATGTCTTGTGGTTAAGAAGGAAAAGAAGGAGACGGTAATTAGGATTTGGGTGTGGAATTTTTGGAGTAACTATTGGACCGTGTGAGTCTGCTGAATTTACACAGCATTCCCTCCTTCCATCCCGTCGCACTGCATTTGTGGTTCACTCGACTCATTCAGAAGCGGAAACTGTGCGTACACATCAGGATGTGGATAGACTGGGAAGAACCAACAGCATTTAGGAGGAGAAAATAATATGTACACATTATTTCCTCCTCCTGCGACGAAAGGCTAAACTTCACCCAAGTACTTGGAAGGATATTTTTTGCAAAGCATAATGCATAGGTTGGTTATATATAGTGTCAGCTGATTGTTTACATTTTGGAGTGCACTATCATCAGGTGACCAGATATAGTATCCTCACCAATTTGCATTTTCTTCTGTCAGGTTCTTAAGGGAATGTGATAATAAATGCTGCCTCACCAGTCTGCCCTGTCCTTGGGCCAGCCTTGGCCGCCCAGACCACAATAGCATCCGTAGATCATATAAGCCAAAGCAGATCTCCCTGTGCTGCATTTGATTGCTCCTGCCAACTCAAGCAACCCTCGCTTTGTCCGCTGGGATCTGCGTGTTGCCGCAGAGGCCACAGTCACTGCAAAGAGACACAAACAGCACAAGAGAAGGAAAGAAGTTATCTCTCTGTCCCTACACCGATCCAGTACTGTACTATATATGCTATACTGATTTGGTATTCAACGCAATCTTGATAAAATTATACATTAAAGAGTTGCAAAGACGTTTGTGTTGCTATTTGCTGGCTTTATATCGTAAAATGTATCTGCAAATTGGATTTAGGATATAAGAAACTTTCTGTAGCTGGAATTGAAATGTTCAGACCTCCATTGCAATAGGACTGACTTTCCTGTTACTCTGCCTGAACACCATACTTAAGGCTTAAAATCACAGACAAGTGCATACTATTTTACAGCAAAATCAACATAATTTGCTCCCTTTCAAAAGCGCTCACTGAATCACTGTTCTTGTGTAAACACAGGTAGTTTTCCCCTCAAATGTGCACTGACTACCTCTTGAAATAACTTCTTAAGTGTGTAGTTTTTCACTATGCTTCACTGTGGAGCTCTCTTTTAAAGTAAATAATCACCTTACCAGATAGCAGGAGAAGTATCCGATAAAATGCTGCCATGACATGCAACAGGCAGTTAAAAATCTCATCTGTAAGTGCTCTTCACTTCCACCCTCTGAGTGTAACGCTGAAAGGAGTGGAGAGCTTTTTATAGATGCTGTTCGAATAATCTCCTGAGCATAACCATTGGCTGGAGGCTAATCCAGTGTTTGTGAATCTATGCTCCCCCTAGTGCTTTATTGAAGTTGGACCAATGTTTGTGTTTTTATATCTTTTTAGCATTAACACTGCAATATTGAGAAAACAAAATTTTCTGTTTTTAGTTTTTTGGAGATGTAAGATAAGTCGATGTTTCATAGAAAGACACATATTATTATTAGGGCCCGAGCACAAAAGTGCGAAGGCCCTATTGTATCTGCTCTGTTTCTTATTATTATTATTATTATTATTATTATTATTATTATTATTATTATTATTATTTCGGCAAATGAATCGGCCTTTTGAGGGCCTAAACATGCTCGAAAACTCATGAAATTTTGCAGACTCGTCAGGTCTGGTGAAAATTTACGTATTTTAATGTCCGTAGACATGTCCGGGGAAAATTGGCTCAGTAGCGCCACCTAGAAAAATGAGAAACGCGAGCCCCGAGATGGGTATGACCTACATGTATAAAACTCGGAACACATATCTAACGTTCGGAGACGCACACAAAAAGTCTATTATGGCCATGTCCTAAACCCAACAGGAAGTCCGCCATTTGGAAGTGAAGGTGACATTTTGGCTCTAATTTTGCCATTTCCATGCCTCGAACTTTTGCGAACTCCTCATTGGAATTTCATCGTACAAGCTTCATATTTGGTCAGTCTCAACTACACACCTGGGCCATGTTAAATTGCGGAGCTTTTGAGTTTTCGGGTTACTGTGAGGCCGTGGCGCCACGGCGAATTTCGATGACTCGCCATGAAAATCTTATTGCCTCTCGTTCTGTCATACATTGTCCGACCTTGACCAAAGTGGACACATATGATAAGGCTCCACCCTGAACATATTTCAACTGCCATATTTGACATCAGGGACAGCGCCACCTAGTGGGAACAGGAAATGTCATGTTTTACACTTTGGGGTACAGTATTGTAATGGGTGACATCTGCAGCCTCAAATTTCTCCAGGAAAGCCTTAAGGAGTTGGTCTTGGGTTACAGAGAAAACTGTGAGTTTTCGCTGAAGGGTGTGACCCCAGCTGCATGGCGAACATTGAGGTCTCGCCATGAAGAAACAAATTAGTGTAACTCAATGAAATCCAATCTGATCAGTACCAGATTTTACAGGGATGATGTCAGACCCGCCCTGAACAGATTGATATGCCCATTGTCAGGAATACGTAGAGCGCCACCTAGTGGCAACAGGAAATGTCATGTCTTTCATTTTGTTGTACTGATTTTCACAGGTTCATCGTGGCCACCTCAAAAGCGGTGAATATTAACATCAGTCCCTCGTGATGCTTCAGTGAGAAAATTGTGACTTTAAACTGAGCGGCGCACCCTGGTGGCATCGCGGTTCACCATGACCAATGAAGTGGCTTTTGAGGGGCTTGGAAAGTTTAAAAGTCTTGAAAATTGGCGCACACCTCTAATGTGATGAGGATTTCTTTTTATATGTTCATTTTCCTTGAACAGCGCAAAATGGCTCCACAGCGCCCCCTACAAAATTTCAAAACAACAGCCCCTGCTCTGTGTTTTATGTATGAGGTTGAAACCTGGCAAGCTTATTGGAGATATCAAGATGTACAAAAAGTCTCTTGGAGCAATATCCCAAATCCAACAGGAAGTCAGCCATTTTAAAATCAATGTGTAAATTTGGCGACATTTTCCCTCTTTTCAGGCCTCATACTTTGACGAACTCCTCCAAGGGATTTCATTAGATTTACGCGATCTCCTGTGTGTGGAATCTAAAGACCTTGGTGATGTTAAATTGCGAAGCTTTTTACGTTCAGGGAAACGGGGTGGTCATGGCGGCACGTGGAGTTTCAATCACTCGCCAAAAAGCAGTAACCTGCTGTCGCTCAAAAACACAATGTCCAATCTCTCCCAAAGGTCGCAGGCGTGATGAGACTCGAGCTCGGAAATGTTTGTTATGCCATTTGTCAGTAATGGTTAGAGCGCCACCTAGTGGGACGACTATAATAATGGTTGAATGAGATGAAATTTTAGCTGGTGGTTAAATGCATGAATTCCATCAATGTGACATCAGATCGGAAGCGCTGGTTGTACGTGTTGGGCGTGGCTCGACGCGCCGGGGTGCGAGGGCCCTCATATCGCTGCTTGCAGCTTTAATTATAATTGTTATTATAAGAAGAATTTTAAACCTAGAAAAAAAGATTTTCAGCTTTTTTGGGGTTTGAAAATGACATATAATCATTGTTACATTCCCCTCCTTTGCCTTTGGAAAGCAATACCACCCACTCACTCAGAACATAAGGGACATAAGGGGCCATAGGGACATAGGTGGGAAAGGTTTTAAGTCTACTTAAATATGTTAGAGCTGGATCACAGACAAAGAAAAAATTGTCCCTAGACCCTCTGAGAGGGTTTTTTTTTTTCTAATTAAATGAATTGTATCAGGTCACCAAACCAAAGCAGTAATGTGGGGTTTTTTTGGTTTTTTTGCACCTGTCCCGTTTGGTTCTTTTGCCATCAGAATTATTGTCTAAAGGCGAAGAAAGATGCCCAACGGATTTACTTTACCAAATGGACCATCCCAGCCTTGCCGTAATGGTCCATTTGATTCACCTTTTATTGTTTATTTTATTTTCACTTGCTGAATACGGGACAGACTTGACTGGGGAAGGAAAGGGAGAAAGAAAGAGGAAAGAAAAACAGCTGAGAAGAGGGACGGGAAAAAGGGCAAAAACAAAAACCAACAGAATAAGCAGACAAAAAATACATATATCGATCACCTGGATCACCTGTTGAGAAAGAAAAAAGAAAACAAGCAGAAGAAAATGAGAGTAATAGAATAAACAACATCACAATGATATATGGGAATATGACAGTAAATACTAAATATTAAACATTATTGTGCAGCACGTAAGATTGACAGCGCACGGTGTGCTTTGAGGTAGGAGCCAAAAAGGGTGTAGTTTGTGTGTGTGATCACCCGTGTGTACACCTGTGAGCATGGACGCACTTGTTTTTAAAAGGTTCCTTCATGTAATGATCTGCTAGAGGGTGTGGGGGGCCACTGCCCCGACCTCCAGGGCATGAAGCAGGTATGGAGGAGATCAAAACTCCAGACATCCAGAGGCCCCCAGAACACAAGAGACCAAGGAAGACCAACAGAGGGGCAGCCGCGCCACTATCCCAGAAAAAGCTGAGGAGAGTCCCAGATGAGGGGTCACTCAGCAGCCGCGGAGCAGAAGCCAGGGGGGGGTTGCAGTGACGTGTCCGTGAGCTCCGCCGGCAGCCAGCTGTGCCTGAGTGACCGAGCCCCAGGCCGAGAGGCCGAGGGCACCCCACCCCCGAAGTGGCCCGAGCGAGCCCCAGGCTCCAGGCCCCGGCAAGCAGCCACCAAGGAGTCAACCGGTGTGTACCTGGACGCCCATCCCCGGACACAAAGAACCACCAACGCACCGATGTCTGAGGGCGTCCGCCACCGGCAGGGGAAGTGGTGGGGGGAGATAGGCCTCCAAACTTTGGAGGGCCTGAGATGTCCCCAGAGACGTGGTGTCTGATACCCAACCTGACATATAGACACAGACATACAGGCACACACAAATACAAACATCCATTCCCACCCTCATGCTCTCATAAGCAATTACTCCACACTCAACCAACGTGGAGACAGACATAAAGAGACACTGTACACACAATCACACTCCCCAAGCATACTCTAAGAACCGGGTCTAGGTACCCTTGCCCCTGGAGGGGGAAACTGCACCCAGACCCAGGTGGTGTTACCCTTTTCCCTGCGGTGGGGAGAAGCAGACCGCCCCGACTCCGCAGCAGCAGGGAGGCCCCACATTCCAGACCCCAGTCGGACGGCCAACTCCTCCTCCTAGCCCCCCCGCTCCAGCAGGCCGCAGAGAACGGGGGTGTGAGAAGACTCCAAACCTCCCTCCACCCGCTCATATGTAGTGTTGATGTATGTGTGTTCTAAGGTGCATTTAAAACCCAGGAGGGCATGGAGCTACCTGCCAGAGAGCAGCAGGTAAGCGCATAGCCCCTCCTGCTAGCCCTCAATGTCTACATGTATTTAAAATTGAGAGGTGGGCAACGACGCCAGGGGTGAGGTTGTACACCCTGATGGTAATTTGGAGTAATGTGTTTTTAAAGCAATGATGTTTTTATGTCTTTTTTCCCTATTCCGTTTTTTCCCTCTTGTCAAATGTCTTCTGTTTGTAATACCAAATATGGTCATTACTGCATTGGGTTGGATAGTGATGTTAAGTGCTTCTGACAGTTGTTTTAAAAATCTTAGACCAGTATGTTATTAAAGCTGGACATGACCAAAACATGTGGGTCAAGTCCGGAGTGTTTCGACACCTGTTGTAACTTGCATCTGTACTAGGATATCTTACTTGCTTCGGAGAAGTGAGTGTGATGTAAGATTTTGAACTGTTTTATACTTAATTTGGCACAGGAAGAGCTGTTATTCAGGCTTTATAGAGCACTATTTTTAGCTTTTTAAATATTCCGTCTCCATACAACAGTAAATAGAAACGGATTAAATATTTGTTCTTGGAGAATAAAAGTAGGTCTTAGATCACCTTCAGCATTCCCAACCCACTGAACCCCCATACATGTTCCAAGTGAGTTTAAACTTCTTTAAACACTGATTTTAATACTATTGAAGAGTCATTGTATAATCCACTCATACTTATGGATTAGTATTTGTAAGCTAAACCTGGACCATAATTTTGGCCATATTCCATAATTTCAATATTTTCCTGAACAATTCAAGTTTTTGTTGCCAGATGATCTACCAATGTATAATAGGATCATTATCCAATCATTTCCTATTTTCAGCTTGCTATTTAATACGTATTGTTTGTAGTTATTCAGTCAATTGTTTTCTATTTATTGCTTTTAGATTAATTTTACACTGCCACAATCTTCTTGACTCAATTTTCTTTTTAATCAACTTGTACTTTACAAAAGAAAGTACAACTTTAAGGTTTAACTTATTCAGTCATAAAAAAAAAGATCCCTCCTTAGCTGTTAACACACCTGACCTGCAAACTGCTAAAACCTCTTTTCACACTTGGTGGTGATTAATTAATTAGCAGCACCTGGCTGCTATTCCTCCTCCTAATTCTTATGGACGCGTGTACTTAGTTTTTCACACATGACCTCTGCATTTTGGCTCAGTTTTTGTTCAGTGAATAATGATTTTGTGTAATGAGTCATGTTTTGTAGTTCATCTAAGGTTGCATTTCCTAATTTTAAGGACCCAGTTATTTTTATTTTATCCTGACATGTAGAACTGAAAGAGGGTGTGCTTTCTTTTTACTATGACACTATCTGTTTTATTTTTTAAACACCACACAATTGCAACTTTTCAAGTATCCCTTGGAAACTACAAAAGTACCAACAAAGTTACAATTACCCTTGGCTGAGAATCACCGTCTTAAGGTATAGAAGCTTTCAAACAGCGCATCATTATTTATACGTCTCCACTTCTTCACAACAATTGCAACCAGACAAGCTAATTACGGTCATTATACCCTAATAATATATCTTTTCTTCCTTAATTATAAAGAGATGTGCTCATGTGTCTCATCTGTCATTCTTCTTTTTCTAAATAAACAATTCAGTGAGGAGAACAGAAGAGGCTTTCACTGCTTAAAACTCTCAGCATATATTGCAGCTATCATTATTGTCAGTTTGATTTACAGAGCGCCACTTCAAGTGTCTAACTTCTGAAACTGTTTCGTTGACAAATTTCAAGCCTGATTTGAAAATGGCACGCACTGTGTCGTATCACTGCTTCTCATCTTTTTTATTATGTTTTTCTGAGAGTATTTTTCCAGATCTGTCACACTTGACTCTGTCGTCATCAATAATGTGCCAATGTCAGGGAAGCTAAATCATAAAAAGGATCCCCGCTTTGGATTTTGATAGCTAAGACATACAGTATTCTTCACTTCTTTTGTGATTCAGCTCCTCTGGGATGGTTCTGCACAGTATGAGATAAGCGCCTCCTCCTGGCAGTTATTACACCTGGCAGACTGCTTCCTGAGGCACACATCCTTCAGTTCTTGTTTATCCGATCAACCTTATCTCAACGTAGCCATTGCCACAAAATATCCAGCCAGCAGTAAGATCCCATCAGCCTCAATGCACACTGCTGAAAATGTTAATGTTAAACATGAGCAAACTACAAATGTAAAATGAGTCAAATAGCACTAAGCACAATCCCCAGTCACTGGTGACATTCAGTGTGTTGCTTCTTCTTCTTTCTTTCTTTTTTTTTTTTTTTAAACATAAAACTCCCTAAAACTGGAAGCAATACTAATACATGAACAGTATTTGATCCTGGTTCAGACATTGTAGTTTACCCAGTTAGGACCAACCTGGGTTTGCTTGATGAATGACTAGATGTTACTGTGAGTCACAGATTACTAAACTGCTTTTATAATGAATTTGACATTTTAGTCATCATTTAGAAACTGCAGAAAGATGAAGGCACTTTTGAAGGTTTCCATGGTACCAGAGGATGATTACTGGCTTTTTACTGTTATTTTTAAAATGTCTTAAATGTTAAATATTTAAATGTGCGCTATCGGCCCTGCTGCCAACCTGTGGTCAAAATTTCCTGAATTTCCTGTAATACAGTACCTCCAACTGAGTTTGGAAGGGGAAAAGAAGCAAAAAAGAGGTTGTGTGCTTGCTCAAAAAGATCTGTGCAGCTATGTCTTTTTTTAAAAAATCAACCAACACTTAATATATACACACTAAAACCACTTTATGTCCTTATCACACACACTTTATGTGTGTGTCTATGTGTATATATACATATCGGCCCCGCTGACAACCTGTGGCCAAAATTTCCTGAATTTCCTGTATATATTATCACATCCTCTTCCCTTACAAAAACAGAATAATGAGTGTGTTGTGCAGACTGTGTTAGTAAAGTAACCTCGAGTTTGGTTTGTTTATAAGTGTGAAGCTCAATGTGAAGCAGTGGAACACTAATAGTTTTTTTTTTCTTTTTTTTCAGTTACAGTGGAGTAACATATTTTTTAAACTGATTTTTAGTCTTCTTCTTCTTCTTTCAAGTTGTTCCCAGCCTATCCCTAATGTCCTCCTCTGTTACACCAATCATACATATCTTCTCTCACCACTTCCATAAATCTCTGTGCTTATCTTCTTTTCCTCCTGCCTTGCAGCTCCATATGTCCTTTATTCAATATATCCACCATCCCTCCTCTGCACATGTCCAGAGTATACCCAACCTTGCCTGTCCAGCTTTGTCTCCAAATCACTCAACCTGAGCTGTTTGCAGGTTGCTCCGACAAAAAATGAACCTTATTTTACCTTTATCACCCGAAAGTCTCTTATGGGCTCCTCCCTCTAGTTTTTGAGCCACACTTCTATTTTTAAATGCTTTGTGTGCTGATAAATTCAAGGAGGAAACGCGCTGTCAAAGAAAGATTTGCACAAGAGTTGATGGAGAGGAGCTGTGGATGCCTCAGGCTCAGCGGTCTGAAATGTTGTGCTTTGTAGATTGTAAGGAGATTAAAACTGGGTGCCTTGCCAATGTATATGTATTAGAGAGAGTCTGAAGTACTGACAATCTTAGAATTAGGGTGAGCCCCATGTATGGATTTTAAAGAAGGGGAAAAAAAGAAAGAAAAAAGAATCAGTCAATGTATTATGTAATATATTGTAGAATTATATGCAAATTATACAGGTAACTATAATTTCTCTATATGTATATTTTAATGCATTTGATAATAATCACAACAGCAAGACTTACATACTGTAAGACAAACACTTAAACATAACAATAAAAATGAAAAGTGCTAAGCAGATTGATATTGTTGAGGTTATTATTATTGTTGTTGTTGTTGTTGTTGTTTTATTATTTGTTGTTGCTAATAAGAAAAAACAAATATCCACGTGTTTTGTCTTATTATTAATCGCCACACACCTAAATCCTACTTGCCACAACCTTTCAGCGCCTGTAGGGGGCACCAGAGCTAATGGACTCGATGTTTGCGCTCGCTTGCATCAGAGCAGAAAAAGAAGCAAAGGGCGGCCTTCAGCGATATCCCACATTTAGCCAAGTTCTTTTAGCTTTAACGAAAAATCACTTTCCCTCCCTTTAGATAGCCGATGTAAGGTTTGTGCGGAATAAAGGCTCATTCATGTAAGTGTGAACGACAGCTACTTCTTATCCATTTCTTTGATATTTATTGTGTGTTAGCTACAGCTAAACAGCTACACCTCGCTATTGTTTGCGTTGAGGAACTAGTTTAACTTAGGCATGCCTATGCTTTGTTAGGTTCAGTCTACTTCCTAGAAACTTAGGCGAGTAGCGTCGTGTTTTTGCTAACGTCCGCGTGTTTCCAGCATCCATAGAAGACGTGTGTTGTATCACTTCGGTATATTTTGGAACAGTATGAAAATTGCTAATATTTGCTAGCCGATGATGATGGCTGGTGAGAACTGGACGGTCCCTGGCCGCGGGTAACACACGTGCGCTAACTGTTATGCGCCCATTATCGGACATATCCACGAAGCGCTTTCCCTCCTCTCCTGTAAAACTTTGTTGAAATGAATGTATTCTCCACACTGTGCTGTCTTCATATAGAGGAGAGTGCTTAGTGGCTAGAAGAAGAAAAAAACGTGTCTAAACACAAAAGCACTGCAATAATAAAGTTAATTTTGGTCCGACCGTTAAGTTAATGGAACATAACGGGTGACTGTCTAAAGCTAGAATAACCGTCCGCATGACTCGGGAGCAGCCCATATTCTCTTCCGATTAGCAACCACAATTAAGAAGTGCCTTTGAAAATGTTTATAAATGACACCTGATATCATGTTATCTATGAGCATCCAGGGTTGACTGCTTCATTTACCGGGTTTATGCGCCGTGGCCGCAGTACTGTCAGAAGGTGATAAATGCTCGAATACTTACGCACATTGTTTAGCACACAGTGTGCATTCTTTGTTGATGAAATTCGTGACAAACCCAAAAATATTTACATGAGGCAATGAGCTGTCCGATGATGGAGCGCTTGATTTCAGATGCTAAGTTTAAATGGATCCTAACGGCTCTGCTTATTGTCAAACTCTTCAGGTGTGTAGATTTTGTAGCTTTCTATCGTTCTTTAACGTTATACTAACCCGTATCTGCTCTGTTGTTACTGTTATTACTTCGCAAGCTAACAAAATGTGTAGCGTTACTTTCCGGAACTAAAAGCATGTCGTCATTACTAAATGCGGAAGCTAGAAATAATTGAAGGCAATCGGCAAAGAAGCCCCTGATAAGTTGAAATCATATACTGAATGTTAACACTGAGCAAAGGAGCTTTTTAGTTAGTACAGTCTGCCCTTGTCCAGTCAATAATGAGCAGTATTTTATTTATTTATTTATTTTGCACCTGTCATTTTAAAATACTCTACAATTTCAGGTGCTGACTAAGTAAAAGGGACAAAACACGCAAACATGTCTGGAGCGTGTCTGGACAGAAGGAGCCGCTGGCAGGAGATTCAAAAAGGCCTCCAGTTCATCCAGTAAGTGTCCCTGGTTGTTTCTTTTTTTTCAGTGTGTGACTGTTTTCCTGAGCCCATTTATTAGTTAGTTTTGGTCCGCTTTGGCAACTATTTTGATAATCTGATAATCATCTTATTGGTTTGTTTATACATAAAAAATTAGGTCTGTGAAAGTGTGGTTTTTCATACTATTATGGTTTTGCATGTGATGTCATTTGCATATTGCTCAAGAGTTGTCTGCCTCATTAGATGTGATAACCGGTAGAGATCACATCCAATAACTCGTATTTTGTTTACATATTTATATCGCTGCCTCTTCTTCATCTGGCTCCTTCACCACTACTCTCTCCTGCTCATTGGTATCTCATCCTCTTTCTCCTCACTCCTGAACTGAAGTTAGTTGCCATACTTATGCTAGAACCCTATGCTTACTTATAATAATGTTTAGTAGGTTATTCACTCACTTGACGTGTCAGGATTGCTAAACATCTAAAATGGACGAAAAGTTAATGCCACATGGTAAGCGATCACGTGTCTGCAAAACCACAATCTCTCATTTATGATTTAAGATTCGTACATTAAAATTTTCATCATCTTTCTCTTCCTCCTCTTCTTCATCCGCCTCCTCCCTCGTCTCCACCTTATCGACTTCCTCCTCACTTCAAGCCTTCTTCTCGTCTTCTCTTGATTTCAATTTAGGGCTATAACATAAGAAAAGTGTATATAAAAATGTTTATTTATAATGAGTATTGTCACAGTAGGTAGGTTATTGTCACTAGATGTCATCAGACATGCAACCCTACTGTCTCTGGACAGCCGACGACAGCTGGTTGTAAGCTAATGTTATGCTAGTGTCCTAAAAAACTGTGACTTTGACTCACACTTTGATTACATTGTCAGACCGTTTGTGAGTTTATTTGCTAAGTTTACGAGTCGTTAACAACATTACACCCACTTCAAAGAAAGTTTGATTAATAAGCTGTGCTTACTTAAGTTCAGGAGATCCTCAGAAACTCTCCTTAGTATTGTGGTCAGAGGTGAGGTTCACTGACTCATTGACTCATCACTACAGGTTAAGGGAGAAACATGCTGGTACAAAAGCTTAAAATTCATAGGCAAAAGGAATCCTTGACAATAATATATCCTTGTATCAGAATATTAGATTACTTGAGTATTCAAACAAGTTACTTTTGAATTTATATATATATATATATATATATATATATATATATATATATATATATATAATTTTTTTTTTTTTTTTTTTTTTTTAACATCAGTTTGACTCACCCAAATTCAAAGGAGGAAAAAGTATCATTAACATATCTAGCGATGCCACGATACCAAAACATTTAGTAGTCAGTACTCAATAGAATCGCATGATTCTAGATACTCAAACAAAATGATCATCTTACGTAGTTAAACAAACTACGTATTAAACAGTTGTTGTAAAACATGGAGGCAGATCTTTTATTTAAAATGCATGCCTATTGTGTTGACAGAATACAGACTGAAAGGATGTTTGCAGAGTAGCCTTCTAATATTACAGCTACATTACATCAGCATTAGGGCTGCAACTAAAGGTTAGTAATACAAATTAAAGTGCTAGTAGGATTTAAACAAAAATTAATGTGCAAATAGGAAACTAAAAACGGCTTCTGTCCATAAGTTTGGGTTCAAATTAACTCAAAAAGATTTTCTTTCCAGTTCATGAATTCACGGTTGCAGTGGACATGCTCTGGAGTGACGCTTGCTCTTATCTTTGAGATGATGTTCCCAGCTGCCGATAACCATCCTAAAGATGCTCTCTGTCATTACTTGAGCCATTTGAGAGGTGCAAAGCCTGGAAACTCATCTTAATACTTGTAAAACAGAATTAGAAAAAACAGTTACTTATCAGAAATTTAGTTATATATCATAGTTTCTCAGATGGCGTAGTGTTCAATGTCAATTAAACTAAATAATTATTGACATGATCCAACCTACAGATTAACTACCTAATGATAGGTGGAAGACGTTTACTTTTCAGAAGAAACGTTAATGTGTGAGGGGAGGGAAAAAAACTTAAGAGTGTGGCTACTTCTGTTTAATTGTTTACTCTTGCGTATCACTCATCAGCTAACAAAATTTCCATAGTGTTCGCTTAGCAAGCATCATGCTGAGAAGTTTTCCAACAGGTAAGCTAACATAAACATTACTGTAAAAACTTAAACATTATCGTACAAACATTAACATAAATGAGACATCAACACAATGCACTAACTTAACTTCCTAAATCTGATCCATTCAGAGTTGACGTCACAGCTCCAGGGTGCTGGCATTTTAAATGTTCGTGCACTGCAGTATTGCTGTCGTGGAAGGTTTGGTTTATTTGAACACTGCTTTTTAAGAGTGAACCATCATCCCTTTGTCAGCCACCCTTGAATGCAAAGTACTCTCATAGCTGAATCTGCCTTTCTTGAGTTGGAGCAGAGCTGCACTACTTGCCATCTTCCACGTGTAGTTTTTGCTGTCCCATTTGTATTTTTCCCTGTGCTTGTGGGCTTTGTTTCTAGTATTGTACTTCAGCATGTTTGGTTAGATTAGACCACTTGTAGCCTTCTTCAGTTTCAGAAGAATTGCCACCTCCGTGCATACAGCGCCTGTGGATGTTGGTATGGAATCATAAGTAGTTTTGATTCTGGTGACATCCCTGACGTCCACCCTACAGTGTAATCCTGTCACACAACTTGTCTGAGCAATAAATATATATATATATATATACATATATGTATGCCTATAAATTAAGTAACAAATTATGTGAAAAAGATTTCTTGAGGTTTTAAGCGTGTAGCACATGGCTTTATCATATGATATTACACTAATTTTGCTCTGCACTCTACTCTGAGCCCCTCCCAGATGGATTAACTCCTCATACTATCTCTAAGGGAGAAAGCTGATTTTTAACGCTTGTATCTGTGATACTGTTCTTTCAGTCACTACCCAAAGCTCATGACTGTAGGGGAAAGTAGGGACGTCAACCAGTAAAACGAGAGCTTTGCTTTTACACTCAGCTCTCTCTTCACCACAATGGACCCGTACAGTGTCCGCATCACTGCAGCCGCAGCGCCAATCCGTCTGTCGATCTCGCGCTCCCCTCTCTGCTGACTCATGAGCAAGACCCCGAATACTTGAACTCCACTACTTAAAATACTTAGTCAGATAACACAATACCCATTGAATGATTGTAAAGGAACAGAGTGAAAATAAAATCTTGTCATTTTAACAGTAACAGTTAGTAACAGTAACTAACAGTCCACCACAATCTTATTGGGTTATTAAGATCAGTTGGAGGTCAGAGAGACTTCAGTTTTGTTTCTAGCTTCGTATTCAAGCATCAGGCAGAATTCCTTTATGACCACATATTGTTTTAGAGCTGAGCAAAGCAGTTTAGCTTTTCATTTCATCTAATCCACCAAGGGCAATTTGTTTTAAAACAAATGTGATACTTAAAATACTATGGTGAATGTCGTCACTGTTTCATAGTGTGCGTGTAAAGTTGACAAAGATGAATGAAATAGGTCTGCCACTTAGATTTGTTCACACAGAATCATTAAATACTTAATTGTTCAAAAACAATGGGCGAACTGGTATTTTGTTGTATGCAGAGGAGCTCATCATGCCGTGGTTGAAAGGACTGCCTAGAATATATCACCCTCCTAGTCCACTGTTTAAAAGAAGGAATGCAACTCTACATACCAGGCAGCAGCTGAAGTGGAAAACAGCCTTTGAGGAAAAAAACCCAAAACTTTTCCATGATAGCATTTAATGGCACAATGGAACCTTTTAGTGTAGCAATTTATCCAGCTAGTTTAACATTGCATCAAATAATTGATGACTGTTGATGTGTTGATGATATTAAGCTTGATAATGACTGTAGGTCTGTGTTGACCTCTAAATGAAATGTAGGTTGTGAACTGCTTGGTCAGAGATCAGTATTTTATTTGGTCTGTTAGAAACAATAAATTGTGACATAAACCGCACCCTGATTAGAATCATAATACAATTTTACTTCCTGCCAGTCACTACTGGTTAGTATAACTTAACAATACAGGAAGACTATCGATCGATTGATTGATAGATAATTTTCACATATACAAGGGTGAATGCTTGTTCACAATGGGTTGTTGACTTACTTGTCTTTGCTCTCAGCACCTGCACCCACACCAACCTATTGAACCAATGTCTCATACAACTACGCTTTCCTCTCCCAGTGCATCAAGTTTAGATCTGTTTTGTTTTTGTTTTTTTAGTGAAGAATATTACACGTGTTGTATGCATTCATCTGATCTGATCTAATATGAAAGCTCTGCCATAACATGCCTTCACATATATAATAATGTTCATTAGTGTTGACATTTAAAATCAAGTGTTTACTAATCTTAATGGGATTTGAGGTTCATAGTGGGGTTGAATTGGACTGCATTTTGAGGCATTCCTACTATTTTGTTCCCCATTACCAAGTATGGGAAAGACCCAATGCTAGATTTTTTTATTATGTAATAAGAGATAGACATGAACAGGGTTTACATGGCTAAGAATAGGCTTTTGGTGGTTGAATATGCACATAGGCACTAATTGGTCTTTATATAGTTGAGGCGGAGTGTTGCTTCACTTAACAGAAGTGTTTACATTTTCTTGTCACATTAAATTGTACAAACATGATCTGTCATTGTGTACATTTTCCTAATGGTAAACTACATGATTTAAACCAAACCTGTAGATGGTTTGGTTTCAGTACAGTTTTTAGGATGTTTTACTTAAAAAAAAAAAGAAAACAAAATCAGTGCAATTAATGTAATTTACAGTCTCTCACACATCCATAATTTATTTAATGGCTGGCACTTTGTAATTTCATTTATTTTCTTTCTTTTAGATCAACCCTTCCGTTTCCTGGGAGTCAGGAGCAGTATGAGGTAAGCAATGTAAATTTGAATGGACGGTGACCCAGTTTTCATCTTCCATCAAAATTTGATCTGAGTTAAACAAATTTGACGTCATTTTAATTTATTGGGTAAAAAAATAAAAGGCAACATGTAATTTCATGCATCTGTGTAAAGACGTATTACTATATTACTGCACTTTGTATGTTTTGTTTTATTTGGATTTTTAAAATTTTCCAGGTGTTCATAAAGGACCTTGTGTGGAACCTTTTTGGAGAAGGAAACGACGTGTTTAGAGAAGGAGAATGGACAAAATCCATCGAGATGTATACTGAAGCACTGAATATAGCAGATTATGCTGAATCAGAAGATATCTGTGTTCAAACAGGTTTACTAGAAAAGCTGTATGCAAATCGAGCTGCGGCATACCTAAATATTGTTCCGGTAAGTTGTGAGCACGACACTGATCACAAGTCACTTTCAAACTTTGCTCTTAAAATTTACATATTAGTTTTGTTAGTAAAATGCATAATGGTGAAAAGGAAAACTCTAAGGATAAGGTACTGTACTAAAATTTGGGATGTGAAAAACAAGCTACATTATTGTTTGGTCTGTTTGTGCTGTTGGCAAAGTGATATACTTAATCATATTGAGATAATACAGTTAAATATAGTTACTGCCCATTTTTTGTTGCTCCCCTGCTCTGCTGTGTAATTGTTATTGTAGTCTGTTGGTAGGTGGTTGCTATGACATACGTCATGCACTATTCAACTTTTGTGGATGGAAAGAGATGTTATGAAATTAAAATGACAGAATGCTTTAATAAGGTTTCTTAGGTGCATAAATGCTAGAAATGGGTCATTTTAACCCAGTGGTATGTGGTTGCTAGGCAGCATGATAATGTCATTATCTGCCATGTAAATAAGAAACTTCATGGGTTTAAGATTTATCTGTGTGCCAAATTTGGTTGCTCAACTGATTGCCAAAGCAATTTGGTAGTGAAGGAATACAAACAGTGTGTTCAGATTGAATTCAGACTGCATTGACAGGAGAAAGTTTCCTCTGTAAGTAAGATGGACACATTCCAGAGGCTCGGCACAGTCTAAATGCAGTCCAGAAAGTGTAGCAATGTCTCTCTGGAACACATCATACTACACTCACCATATTCCTTCTGGGACTTAATCACTGCTCTGAGCTCATCCATGATATTGTCCAGGGTCATCGCATTCCTTGTGATGATAGCTGGTACAGACGGTTTATATTTCCCCCTGTTTAACCCTGTGCTTAGCTCCTCTGAAAACATGTCGTTTTTTTTCCATATCTCTTCTGGAATTAAATTCCTGGCTCTGTACAGAAATCAGTGCATTCAGCTAGTGAAGATTCTTCATTGCCATGAGTATAATGCAAAGGAAAATCACAAATAGACTTGCAAAACTTGACATTTACCCAAAAAGTAACCATTTCACCTTTGCATCAAACAGTGAGCAATGAAAATCGACTTTATTGTGTGATAAAGTCAACAAAAATCAAACAAAAGTCAAACAAAACACAGTTTTAAGTTACAGATTAGTAGAGGTGGATGGTGATGACCATGTTATGTTTTAAGGGCTTCTTACAAGTTATTTTATCTCTGTTGTATAAAACAGATGATCTGTCATTGACATAATGTTAGAATAAAATCTGAATTAAATTCTTGAACTCTGGCTTCAGAGTACCATTTCACTGTCCTGAGTGTCCCAGGAGTTCTACTAAAGTGAAGCATTACCTGGCTTTGCTATTGCATGTTCTTTTGTACGTTGTCAGTTAAACGTGCATTAGTGTAACTAAAGGTTTTCAAATACTAACTGAATTGCTAACTCGCTGTAATGCTACACTTTGCATTTCCAGTTTGACACCCCTTAACATTAGGGGGTGGGGGGCTTAACTTTGATAACCAGGTTGATTTTTGCCATATATATATATATATATATATATATGGCAAAAATACACAGTACTCTCAGTGGCAAGGGAACAATAAGAGAACAGCATCACCAAGGCTGGAGACGGAGCAATACTGGAAGAGCATATGGGAGAAGGACGCAACCCATAACGGCAATGCTCAGTGGCTAGTGGATCTGAGGGCAGACCATAGCGACCTCCCTGAACAGGGTCCAGTAACCATCACAGTGGCAGATATCCAAGAAAGGGTCTCCAGTATGAAGAGTTGGACAGCACCAGGGCCCGACATGGTTCACGCCTACTGGCTGAAGAAGCTGACTGCACTCCACGAGCGTCAGCACAAATGAACCAGCTGCTAGTTAACGAGAGACACCCGGAATGGCTAACCGAAGGTCGGACGGTCCTGATCCCCAAGGACCCCAAGAAGGGACGTCCCATCCAACTACCGACCAATTACCTGCCTCAGTACTACATGGAAGCTCCTGTCAGGCATCATATCGGCTAAGATGAACAGGCACATGGGTCAATACATGAGTGGGGCACAGAAAGGGATTGGCAAGAATACCAGAGGCGCAAAACACCAGCTACTGGTAGACAGAACAGTCAGCCGAGACTGCAAGACCAGACTGACCAACCTGTGCACTGCCTGGATTGATTACAAGAAGGCCTATGACTCGATGCCCCACAGCTGGATACTGGAATGCCTAGAATTGTACAAGATCAACAGGACCCTAAGAGCCTTCATCAGGAACTCAATGGGGATGTAGGCACAACGCTAGAGGCCAACTCAAGCCCATAGCACAAGTCACCATCAAGTGCGGGATCTACCAAGGAGATGCTCTGTCCCCACTGCTGTTCTGCATAGGCCTGAACCCCTCAGTGAGATCATTAACAAGACTGGCTACGGATACCGACTACGGAGCGGAGCAGTTGTCAGCCACCTCCTGTACATGGATGACATCAAGCTGTATGCCAAGAGTGAACGAGACATCGATTCACTGATACACACTACCAGGCTATACAGCAATGACATTGGAATGTCGTTCGGACTGGAGAAGTGTAGTCGGATGGTAACAAAGAGAGGGAAGGTAGTCAGAACTGAGGGGATTGAACTACCAGAAGGCAACATTGCAGACATAGAGGACAGTTACAAGTACCTGGGGATCCCGCAGGCGAATGTTAACCATGAAGAGGCCGCTAGAAAGGCTGCAACCACCAAACACCTGCAGAGGGTCAGGCAAGTCCTGAGGAGTCAGCTAAACGGTAAGAACAAGATCCGGGCCATCAACACCTACGCCCTGCCCGTGATCAGGTACCCTGCTGGGGTAATAGGCTGGCCAAAGGAGGAGATAGAAGCCACTGACATAAAGACAAGAAAGCTCCTTACCATGCATGGAGGGTTTCACCCCAAGTCCAGCACCCTGAGGCTGTACGCTAAGCGGAAGGAAGGGGGCCGGGGACTGGTGAGTGTCAGCACCACAGTCCAGGATGAGACAACGAACATCCAAGAATACATTGGGAGGATGGCCCCAACTGACCGAGTGCTCAGTGAATACCTCAGGCAGCAGAAACCCAAGAAAGAGGAGGGAGACGAGGAACCATCATGGAAGGACAGGCCCCTGCACGGTATGTACCACCGGCAGATAGAGGAGGTGGCTGATATCCAGAAATCCTACCAGTGGCTGGACAAAGCTGGACTGAAAGACAGCACAGAGGCACTAATCATGGCAGCACAAGAACAAGCTCTGAGTACAAGATCCATAGAGGCTGGGGTCTATCACACCAGGCAAGACCCCAGGTGCAGGCTGTGTAAAGATGCCCCAGAGACAATCCAGCACATAACAGCAGGTAGAGCTGGGCGATATAAGATTTTTTCATATCACGATATGTTTTTTTCATTTCAGGCGATAACGATATATATCACGATATAAGCCAAATAACTATATTTGTAAGATTTAAATGTGCCGTTGCTCACAAGTAAAATGTGAAATAATTAGCAGCTTGTTTTAATTAAAATATTTATTTCCTATAATAAGTTCAACAGGGCAGATGTACTTAAGGAACATGAGACTTCAGTTTCAGATAAATAAAGGCAAATATTGCAAACTACACAAAAGGCAGCCGCTAAAGCGTTTAAGTTTCAAAATAGAACAAACAAAACAGACCACTAAATTGTCAATTCCACTTAGAAACAAAATATTAATTCTAAAACTAAATCTTAGGTCGTTTTACAGAAGAACAGACAAAATTGACTTTTGTCAATATCAAATAAACTGAGAACTAAAAGGAAATTCTCAATCTCTCCTTGTTGTATAGCTTAGCTTTTCAAACAGTTTTAACAGTTACTTTAGTCTGACAAAAGCCGAATGACGAATTAGCGCTGTCAGTCAGAGATTGAGCATGCACCGCTTTATTGTATTTCCAGACTTGCTTTCGGCACAATTTACAGTGCGCGCTACTCTGTTTTTTGTCAGACTTGAAATAGCCGAAATACCTTCACACTACGGAACTTCTGTGGCCCTTCCGTTCGACAAGCTCTCCGACATTGGAGCCATCATCTGTTTTTTCTTCGGTAACCTTCGCTCACGCTCTCGGTTGATTTTTCTCTAGTCCGCAAACTCATTTCCTTCATTACCCGGGCTGCACGGCTGCAAAAACAAATACACATGTGCGCCTTGGCGCTTGTGCTGTCACGTAACAAGTCACGTGACGTGACACTGCGGCTGTGATTGGTTCGGCTCTGCGCTACTTAATTTGGATTGGCTGTTCTTTTTTTTTTTTTTTTTAAGAGGACAAGAGTGATGAGGCCTATCGCAATAGTTTAATTTTTCTATCGAGAAAAAGTTATTTCGCAATACATATCGTTATCGTTTTATCGCCCAGCTCTAACAGCAGGGTGCAAGATGCTAGCAGGCAAGGCATACATGGAACGCCATAACCAAGTGGCCGGCATAGTGTACAGGAACATCTGTGCCGAGTATAACCTGGAAGTCCCAAGGTCAAAATGGGAGATGCCCCCAAGGGTGGTGGAGAATGACCGAGCTAAGATCCTGTGGGACTTCCAGATACAGACGGACAAAATGGTGGTGGCTAACCAACCAGACATAGTGGTGGTAGACAGACAGGAGAAGACGGCCGTAGTGATTGATGTAGCAGTTCCGAATGACAGCAATATCAGGAAGAAGGAACACGAGAAGCTGGAGAAATACCAAGGGCTCAGAGAAGAGCTCGAGTGGATGTGGAGGGTGAAGGTAACGGTGGTCCCCGTGGTAATCGGAGCACTAGGTGCGGTGACTCCCAAGCTAGGCGAGTGGCTCCAGCAGATCCCGGGAACAACATCGGACATCTCTGTCCAGAAGAGCGCAGTCCTGGGAACAGCTAAGATACTGCGCAGGACCCTCAAGCTCCCAGGCCTCTGGTAGAGGACCCGAGCTTGAAGGATAAAACCGCCCGCAGGGGCGTGCTGGGTGTTTTTTTGTTTTGTTTTTGTTTTTTTTGTTTTGTTTTTTTTATATAAAATATAATTTTTTTTTCTTTTTTTTTTTCTTTTGGTCTTTATAAAAACACATCCAAGAGTTCTGTGCTGCACTGCTGAAGCTGACATTCTAGATTGATTAGATTTTGGACAGTGATTTAATAACACGTGCTGCTTTTAACTTTGATTTAAATTGAAATGGCTAGTCTTGCTCTAAGATAATAAATTATAGTGTATGTCATGTATTAAATCCATTTGAAACTAGGTGAAAACGTATAACAATACACCAGAAAGGTGTAGGTTTCATGCATCAAAATGTAACTTGGTAATGGGAGAGACTGGGTTCCAGTAAATCAAACTGGTGGAAAATCAACCCTACTTTCCTGTTAGTGTGTTTGCCTGTATTGAGTCATGTTACATGGCAGTAAAACCACTCTGCTGTCTTCAGGGAGGCAAAACAACACACCACACCCTTACCTGAGTCAACTCACTGAACATGTAATGTCAATTTATGACACAGGAAACTTTTGTTTTGTGCACACAGACCATGCCTCAGTATGACTATTCTTACTCTGTAACATGTTTTTTTCCATAGGGACTCTATGACCAAGCACTAGAAGACTGTGAAAAGGCTCTCCGGTTGAATGAGGGCAACTACAGAGCTCTGTACAGAAAAGCAAAAGCCTTGAAAGAGTTGGGGCGACATCAAGAGGCCTATGAGGCTGTTGCCAAATGCTCTCTAGCAGTGCCTCAGGTAAGGAGGCCCAATCCCCCTGTTTTTTTGTTTGTTTTTCTCCTGGGATTCCCGTGGACAAGTTAGCTGGTAATTCTCGTACTGGATATATATACAGTTAAGCCCATAATTATTCATACCCCTGGCAAATTTTGACTTAAAGTTACTTTTATTCAACTAGCAAGTTATTTTTTGACTGGAAATGACACAGGCGTCTCACAAAAGATAATAAGATGATGTACAAGACGCATCATTGTGGAAAAAAAATATTTCTCAGCTTTTATTTACATTTGAGCAAAAAGTATCATGTCCAGAATTATTCATACCCTTTACAAACTGTCACAGTCTCTGGGAAAATCCAAAGTTCCATACCATTCCAAATAGTCAAAGCTGTTCTAAAGCATCCTAATTACCCTGATTAATTGGAAATAGCTGTTTTGATCAACTCAACAGGTGAAAACAGCAGCTCTCTGCAGGTGGTCTGTGGACATTCATGACTAAGACAAAGGAACTCAGTGAGGACCTGCAGCTGTGCATTGTGGCTGCTCACAAGTGAGGAATGGGCTACAAGGCCATATCCAAATGTTTTCAAGTTCCAGTGGCTACAGTGCAAAGTATTATTAAAAATACAAGATGTTCCGCACTGTGGAAAATCTCAGAGGACGTTGTCGGAGACCAAAAGTGAAACCTGTGCTGGCCAGGAGAATAGTGAGAGAGGTGAAAAGAATCCAAGGATCACCACCAAGGCCATTCTGGTGAATCTGGGCTCTGCTGGTGGCAATGTCTCAAGGCAGACAGTCCAACGGACACTGTTGGGTTCCACGGATGCAGACCAAGGAAAACGCCACTTCTCCAGGCACTTCTAAGGCATGCAAAAGCTCATTTGGCCTTTGCAAATGCTCATCTGGACAAAGAAGAAGATTTCTGGTCTTCAGTGTTATGGTCAGATGAAACAAAAATTGAATTATTTGGTCACAATGATGTTGCCTTCATTTGGCATAAAAATGGAGAAGCCTTCAACCCAAAGAACACCATCCCCACTGTCAAACATGGTGGTGGGAACCTAATGCTTTGGGGGTGTTTTTTTAGCCAATGGACCATGGAACCTAATCACAGTAAACAGCACCATGAAAAAAGAGCAATACATGAAGATTCTCAACAACAACATCAGGCAGTCTGCAGAAAAACTTGGCCTTGGGAACCAGGGGACATTTTAGCATGACAATGACCCAAAACATACAGCAAACGTGGTGAAGAAATGGTTAGCAGACACCAACATTAACGTTTTGCAGTGGCCTAGCCAGAGTCCTGACTTGAAACCAATTGAGAATCTGTGGAGGGAGCTAAAGATCAGGGTGATGGCAAGAAGACCCTCCAACCTGAAAGATTTGGAGCTCATTGCTAAAGATGAATGGGCAAAAATGCCTGTGGAGACATGCAAAAAGCTGGTCTGCAATTATAGGAAGCGTTTGATTGCTGTAATAGCCAATAAAGGCTTTTCTATTGATTATTGAGAAGGGTATGAATAATTCTGGACATGATACTTTTTGCTAAAATATAAATAAAACCTGAGAAATATTTTTTTCCACAATGATGCCTCTTGTACATCGTCTTATTATCTTTGGGGAGACACCTGTGTCATTTCTGCTCAAAAAAGAACTTGCTTGTTGAACAAAAGTAACTTTAAGTCAAAATTTGGCAGGGGTATGAATAATTATGGGCTTAACTGTATATAGAGGATACACCAAATGACTGCTTTAGCAAATGAGTAGGACTTAAGAAAGTTTCATAGACTGATATACCCCGGTAATTAGATAATTGGCTATCGGTTTTGCTTTCTGCCATCTTAATTTACTGATTTCTCTTCCTTTCCTACAAATAGTGCTCAAATGTCAGTTCAGGAGAAGTTTTAAATTTCCAAATGTTGCCAAATCACTGAACTCCAACTGGTCGTGGCAGATGGCCATCCCTCCCCAAGCCTGGTTCTGCTGGAGGTTTCTTCCTGTTAAAAGGGAGTTTATCCTTCCCACTGTTGTCAAAGCGCTTGCTCATAGGGGGTCATATGATTGTTGGCGTTTTCTTTGTTTCTTTGTGTTCTTGCAGGGTCTTTATGTTACAGTATAGAGCGCCTTGAGGCTAATGTTGGCGCTATATAAATAAAATTGGATTCAAATGGATAATGAGTTATTCATACTTAATGTTGTGAAATGAAAACAATACTGTGCTTTAAGTGTTACGAGTGCATAAATGCTAATAAGGCATGACTTAGATTTCTGTGGGGAGTCTTTACAGTTTTCTTTACAACTAAACCTACATAAATGGCTGACATTGTCGCAGGTATTTATGTTTGTGCTGGTGCTTTGTGTTAATTATCTTGTGGTTGTGTCCCAGCTGATAGAAATAAATAAAATGCTGGAGCTTTATTTCCCCCTGGGTCTCCCTTCTTTCTGGAGATTTATGCTTCAGCAGGAAAAATACAGTATCTATGTCGTAACTACAAACCGCTCTAACGGCATAGCCTTACATACACCGCCCGAGAGATGTAACTACATGTCAAGTTGGCACAGCCTCAAAATATTGTCATTAGCCTGTTCATCCTTGTTTCCTCCCATGCATTTCTATCTGCTTTTTTGCTGCAGTTTTTGAATTTATCGGTGAGAGGATAAAAATCATCATCTCAATATAAGGAATAGCAACCATAGCATCAACATAAGGATTCACAAATGTCAGCAAATTCTTGAAGGGTAATCGTGGCAATTGTGGTATACGAGGGAAATATACAAAGATGTGGAAAAGCGTGAGGGACAACAATGTTAGACCCTGAAGGGGAGAAAAACCTGACCATAACAAAGGCCTGCTTTAGACTTCCACAGGTAGACTTTGTACAGCGCAGAGACCATAGGGTTTTATAGGAGTTTGAAGTTATGAAGTAACTGAAGCATGAATCACCAGTAATTGGACATTTTAGCCTGATGGTAGGTGGTTGCTTGGCCACATGGCCTATATGACAGAGAAGCACCTTCAGGGGCAGACATACCTGTATGCCAAGTTTGTCTGCTTAACTGTTGATCGTGTAGGAGTATTTTGCAGACAGAGATTTTAAAGATTTTGTTATAGTAAGTCAGAGTTGGAGATCAGTTTCATAAAAGGTGTATTGTGCTGTATAAACCATATACCGCAAGTATGAATATGTGCCGTTACATTCACTGAATCTTTGTAGTAAAGGTATAAAAGTAGTAATTCTACATGCGCACTTTGAATCATCATAGATAATATAAAAAATGAAGAAAATTTGGTCTGTAGTCAGATTGTTGTCTACCTCCACCCACACCCATTTTTTCCCCTAACCTCTGTACACATTTCAGGTACAGAAATTTTCTTTGCTTGAAGGACTGCAAATGTAACCTTGGATACAAAAAATGTCAGGAAGACTTTGTGTTACAGCCGTGCTTTAAGAAGCTCTGCTTTATAAAGTAGTGGTCTCAACTGCACCATGTTTCTGCCCTGTATTTGTATAGAATACTATGAATGGAGGGGGTGTGTGTATCTGTCAGATTTAATTTTAGATAGACTCTCCAGGTTGGTGAAATAGTGCAACGAAAGATTTCGAGAAAAAAAAAAAGTCTTAATTTAACATGAATAGCATGTAGGAGATTATTAATAGCTGTAAAACATAAAGAATCAACGACAGTAACTGTCCTGTGTTGTTTCCCCAGGACTCCAGTGTCACACAGCTGACTCAGGACCTTGCCAAAACTTTGGGGTTGAAAATCCGTAAAGCTTATGTGAGGAGTAAGGTATGGATGTATATCCGGTTATTAAGCAATGACATACAAACCCTGCTTCCAGGTCCAAGCTCCAACTGTGTTCATTAAGGCTGTTCTCTTTTTTTACACGTTGCAATGCCCTGTATATTGTTTTATTTATTTATAAACAAACCCCTTAAAAAATCCTGTGATTGTTGTATGCTTCTTTAGCTGTTCATTAGCACAGTTCATCTGCGTCACATCTTTAGGCTTAGTTTTTAAAACCCTGTGATGTAACTGTTCTTCACAAAAGAATATCTCTGAGGCTCAGTAGGTGCATGACTAACCCTGTGTTGTGGATCGATCATCACAGGCATTCTCTTGACTGAAGTTTGGTCTGTTTTCAGCATCTCTTTCACTGCCATATGATTGCATTTGTCTCTGCCCAACAGGGACACTCAACTTTTAGAAAAACTTACCGTTCATCCTCCATTCCTGTTTAGTTTTCTGTCTCCATTGATGTTCAAAGAGAGAACAGAGCTGCACGTTTTAGTTTCCTTTTTAGAAATCCCTCAGTCAGAACAAGGTGGATCAATTTTAGATGGAAACTAGCAAGCTAACTTCCTGCTAACTTCAGGTTCCATTACACTTAAATCCTGTAAAGCCCCTTTTTCATGGATACCTGGATGTTAAACTTTATCGTAACACGTGGGAGAGGAACCACACGGAACATTTTATTGACAAGTTAGGGCCATTTTTAACTCTGTGATACCAGTGTTTGTTTGAGTTTGGACCTGGAAATGGATAATGATGTCAGACTTAAGAGGCAGCAAAAATATTTGACATAAACATGTAATCCCTGCAATCCAAAAGCTCAGGCTTCAGAGTGCACTAAAAGTTGAGCTTGAGTCAGATTTTACAACTTTTGGCTTAATGTGATGCTAATCAGTTGCTTTGCTTACTACAGTTGTCCCTGTCTGTGAGCCCACACCTGCTCTACACACATACTCCACCCAACCACCTGTTGTTTAGACTTTCTGTTTACAGTGGAATAGCCACTCAGAACAAAGTTTGCTTAAAGGAAAAGGAGCTAAAACTGCTCTGTCCAAAAATTAAATGCAGAGCTTGGAGCATAATGGGTCCCCGGTTATGGTCAAAACAAGTAAAACCACTCTGATTCGTGGAGGTGGTTTTCAGTGAATTGCTGTGTTAATTGAATGATAAGGAAGTGAATTCATAAAAAGATTTTATTTATTTATTTTACAGCCTGCCTTGAATGTTTTGAGAGGATCAAGTTATCAAGATGCATCATGTGACAAGGTAAGCAACCTCAGCCACACAAAAGAAAATATGTAGCAGTAGTTTTTCAAGACACAAGGTGATCAATAACAATTTGTATTTTCCAGTTTTCTTATGGCTCAGATTCGGTTGAAAATATAGAAATTGGTAAGTTTCGGTCCTTGATAACCTTTTTATTTGCATATCAAAAGATGCCAGGGCTAAAGTCACTCAATCTGTCCACCCTGTTATGTGTTTTTTAGAAGTGCCTCAGTTAACCCAGGATAGCAGTGTTTTGAATCCAGGACCAGCTCCCATCCAACCTCCGGTGGCAGTGCACCTACCTCTGAATGAAGCAGTGGTGGATGAACTCCCCTCTACCAACAATATTTCATCTGTCCCCTCATCTGAACCTCCGGGCTTCGAATCTGTCGCCCTGCCTGTGTCTGCGTCCACGTCCGATCCCCTCCCTGCGCTCACATTCGTAAATGGGTGCCGAGCCAGTAAGCCTTACCCAATTCTTGATACTAGTCAAGATTTTGATACGGACATCATTGGGGACGACCTAGATGATCTTCTGGACCAAGCTGGCCCCGAATCTACTATGGTTAGTTAGCAGAATCCCTGGCGAATAAATACGACAGTGAGTTTAGATTTGAACAGACGTGTGACTTTCCCTAATCTCCTCTGTCAGGTTATTCCTACAGTGAAGGGGCCTCTTCCTTTACCTGCCAGTATTGCCTCAGGCAGTTCCATGTCAAGTGCATTCCTGATGCCATCGCACATCCACCCTTTTCTCCCCAGTGGTCCACATCAGTGCACTGTAACGCTGCCGCCTCTCTATCACAAGTCGGGGTCAAGTGCATATTTTGGTATGGACACTTTTGACTCCATTTCACCACCACTGGACTCTCTGGATAGTCTCAGCATATCAGACTATAAACCAGGTATGCTACTTCACCTCTTTACTTGGGTTCAGATCACTATTTCTCCATCTGTATCAAATACACAAATAAGCATTTTTCCCCTCCTACTGTCGCAGTTTCAGATTATGCTCCAAGTGCATTCATTCCACAGGTAATTACTGTTTATCAATAATATCGAACCATCATCAGTTCAGTCTTTGTTACAGGCTCATATCACATTGTTTTTCTTTGTTATTACAGATCAACAATAATGACACCCCAATGGGGATGGCTGTGGGTATGCCTGATGTGAAAGGCCTCCCTGCTGCTGTTGATTTAGCAAAGAACCCCCTAGCTGAAACACATGAATTCAAACAAGCCTGTTCAGTGTGCTATGTCAAAACTGGTGAGGAATTGTTTTGACAGTACACTTATTTAACTGTCTGCTTTTTGTTCTGCTGTAAGCTCAAATTTGTCACCGTCTTTGAGGATGGGATGGGAAGTAGGGTTTGGTGTAACTTGTTTCATATTTTCTCTATTCACAGGGCCTGGTGTGTTGGATTACACACTTCATACGGAAGACCATAAATGCAAAAAGGATGTATTACTTGGCAGAATCAAGCATTTGCCAGACAAAACGTGGAAGCTCATTCGACCCAGACCAACAAAAACTCAATATGTTGGACCTTATTACATTTGCAAAGGTTAGTTATTGATTGATTGATTTATTGATTGTAAATTCCTTTGTCGCAGCCTGTTTCATTCACCGGTGTCCTGTAAGTTTTAGCTATCACCCTTGGTTAACACACCTGAATCAAATGCTTAATTCATTACCAGGCCTCTGGAGAACTGCAAGACATGTTGAGGAGGTAATTTAGCCATTTGAATCAGCTGTTGGATCAAGGACACATCTAAAACCTGCAGGACACCGGCCCTTGAGGCCTGGAGCTCTCCACCCTTTCACTAAATCAAAACATTAATTTACCTTTGTTTTGACAAGAATTATCTGAATTATCAAAGCTCTTTTTGCACATTTGTTTTGTTACAGTGGGCATATTTTATTATGTTCATTTTCAGCTCCACATTCTTATTGTTTGATAACTTGGCAAAATAACCCTTAATTATCATATACCAAGCTCACGAGTTCATTCCTAATCAAGCCAGTTTAGCTCCTCTCCCTTTAAGACTACGCTGTCTTTAAACTTTCTTCTGATTGGTCGCCACTCCCAAATAGAAGTTTGGTCTGTATTTTATTTGATCATCCACCATTTTAACTGTAAACATGACATAGAAAATAAGGAAAAGCTTAAAAGCCCCACTTTAAACTTGAATCGTTTACCACCTTTTTACAGAGACTGAATAAGATAAGATAAGAAATCCCTCTTAGTAGGTCGCATTCCCTCTTTGCTTGTTTACACTGACACAAACAAATGTGGTGTAATGCTGTCCCGGTGTGTGTTTTCAGAAAGCATGCCAGCATTCTGAAATCAGAGGCATGACGTGTATTACAACAGTGTCAGTGTCTAGTGTAGCATGTCCCCCCTCACTGGCTTTCTCATGTACACAGATGTCAGTTCAGCTCTGTGACTAAGTCTGCCTCTGGCTTAAAGGAGCAACAACAATATGCCCCATTCCCTCTCTGTACCTTTCATTCAGAAAAGCAAGGCAGGAAAAAATCATGCAACAGCACTGCTATTTCCTGTGTTTTAGTTTACCTACTTATCCCTACAGAACATGTACACATTTATCTCCAGAGGAACACCTGTAACATGCTTTATGACTGACACTTTGCTTCTAGCACTCATTATGATAATAAAACGTGACCTTGCGTGTTGCAGAGGTGGCTGTTGGAAAAGATTGCTTGTATCCTGGCCACTGCACATTTGCATACTGCCAAGAAGAAATTGATGTTTGGACTCTGGAGCGGAAAGGATTTATCTCCAGAGAACTGCTCTTCGATCCTTTTGGGCCAAACTCCAACGTCAGGTTGACTGTTCCCAAGATCTTGCAGGAGCATCATGGGATATTCATGTTTCTCTGTGGGGTATGTATGTTGATTTTGTGTCTTATCCAAAACTAGTGTGGATGTATGCAAGGCAGGACCAGTACTTCTGGTTAAGTTATATGGAAGTGCCAAATCTTCACTTTAAAAATTAATATTTTCGGTTCAGTGTTTTAAAAGTAATTGGACATACAAATTCAAGGGGGAAAAACATCCTCGCATGTTTTTTTGTTTTTTCCTTGTGAGTTGAGGAGAAAATCTTTGGCCTCGTTGTAGATTGATTCTTTTGCTCAAATATGTTAAATGCAGAAAACAATGCAGACAGTTACGAAATGAATAAACTGGCTCATTTAAGCGCAGCAGTAAATATCTTTTTCATTTTCATTGGAATGGAATGCGAGAAACTTTTTCTGCTGCTCACGTTTTATAGGTTATCAAAGTATGTATAGCATAAAGGTGTATATATAGTTTATTGTCTTGTTAGTTTAATGCCTAAAACAGATATTTTATGGGAAATGTGCTGTTCTGCAGGTATGCTTTGACCACAAACCCAGAATAATCAGCAAGACCAACAAAGATGACCCTTCACTTTGTTCTCATCCTGTGACAAAGCATGACTTTGAGGATCATAAGTAAGTGAATCACCATTTCAGCACATGAAACCATCTTCATTTTATTTCTGACTTAAAGGATTTACCCTTACAGTGTTTAGATCTTAGAATATGAAGATATTCTGGAAATATATAAGAATTATCAGATTGCGAGTTTGATCACTCTGTTTCTTTTTGAAGGTGCCTGGTCCACATTTTGAAAGAGAATACTGTCCGGTATTCCAAAATAAGACCCTTGAGTCCCCATTGCCAGCTGGATCTTTGTCGCCACGAAGTCAGGTACGGTTGCGTGAGAGAGGATGACTGTTTCTACGCCCACAGCCTCATCGAGCTGAAGGTCTGGATGATGCAGCATGAGCTTGGTAAGACTATTCTTTGAAAATGATACAAGAACTGGGTGGTATTGCATCTGAAATGCTCCCTTTTTCCCATAAAAGATTGTAATTTTAAATGCTATGTTTTCAAATATAAATCAAATTACATGTATATTTGGTTTTCTGGATTACACAGGTATCACTCACGAAAACATTGTCCAAGAGGCTAATAAGTTTTGGAATGCAACAGCTTCATTGCAGGGAGCTCAGGTAAAACCAGTGTTGTTGTTTTTTTCCTTTCTCTAGTGGGTATTTCTACATTAAACATACATAAAATAATAAGAAGAAGAATTTTATTGATCCCAAAGGAAAATTCCTGTCTCTGACATGAATTTAATGGTTAAGTGTAAAACATTTCTGTTTTACATTTAACAGTAAGGAAATGAAGAACCTATATTTTAGACAGATTTTTGCCCTGAATTAAAGTTACAGTGGGGGAAGTAATTGTTTGATGCTCTGCTGAATTTCTTTTTTTGCTCACAAAGAAATGAACAGTCTCTAATTTATATGGTATATTCATTTTAATGGAGACTAAATTTCAATCAAGCAAAAAATCGATTGCATAAATTGATTTGCATGTCATTGAGTGAAATAAGTATTTGATACCCTACAGCCCAAACAGAATTCTGACTCCCACAGATTAGGCAAACAGCCATTTAGTCAGTTACAGATACTTGTGCTCTCACAGAGAACCCTTTTCCACTAGTATGTACTTGGGTCAGCTCAGCTTAACTCAACTCAGTTTTAAGGGCTTTCCATTAGGTGATAGTACCTGGAACCAGGTACCTTTTTAGTACCTACTTGGCTGGGATTCCAAGCAATCTGAGGCAGTCCGACAATGTGACCGCATGCCACCGATTGACGTCACTCGATCAGTCATGAGAGCGTCTCCTTTATGAGAAAAAAAAAAACCAGCAATTTTTGAAATTTGAAATGGCTACCAAAAAAACAACACCATGGTCCCTTCATATACACCAACCAGCAGGTATGCCATCTCCTGGATGCCCTCCATTGTTGTGGTGTTTGTGTTGCATACAAATGACGTCATAGGACTTTCAGCTACGTTGCTATAATGACCCCATGCACATTTAAGTGGTGCTCAGTTGTAATGGAAAATGTCTTAAATCAAGTAAGTACTAGTGGAAAAGGGCTAAGAAATGTCTTCCATTACAACCTTTCCACCACCAAGACCAAACGGCTGTCAGAGGATGTCACTGACAAGACTGTAGACCTGCACAAGGCTGGAAAACTATCAGCAAAAAGCTTGATGGGAAGGTGACAACTGGTGGTGAAATTATGGGATTAGGATGATCATGTTGGTGGAACAGCCCAAATGTACATGGGAGGAGCTTGTTAATTATCTGAAGGCAGTTGGGACTGCAGTTACCAGAAACAGCATTGGTAACACACTACACCATTATGGACTGAAATCTTTCAGGTCCCTCAAGGTCATCCTTGCTCTATAAGGCACATGTACAGGCCTGTCTTAAGTTTGCCAGTGAACCTCTAAGTGTCTAAGAGAAGGCGAGACGAGAACCTCTTTCTCTCAACCAGAGCACTGAAGATGGGTAGTGGATGGGTCTTCCTGCATTGAGTAGCCTAGCCAGTCTCTAGTGCTAAATCCTATAGTAAATCTGTGGGAGCTCAAGCTTTGAGTTGCCAACCGGCAGCCAAGAAACCTAAAGGATTTAGACAGTTTCTATAGAGAGGAGTAGGCCAAAATCCCTCCTGGGATGTGTGCAAACCTGGTGACCAACTACAAGAGGCTGCAACAGGGGTTTCTCCACCAAGCTGCAAGATGTTTTGTTTGGGGATTAAATGTTATTTTACTCAGTGACATCCAAATCACTTTATAACTTATATGTAATGTGTTTTTTATGGATTTTTGGTAGATATTCTTTCCCTCCATTAAAATGACAGTACTACAAACATGACACATTGTTCATTTCCTTGTAAGTGAGCCAACTTACTTGATCTGCTGCTGAATTTGTAATTATTTTCCCCACTCTAAGCTGTTGCCATTGTCATTAGCCTTGCACTATATACATTTATTTAATTCTTTTAGTTGTTTCATTGTTGCAAAGGGGAAATTTATATTCAGTCACAGATTTTAACAAGTCCTTTAAAATCTAATCAGCAGCTTCCCAGTGCACTGAGAAGATTTGGGCCTCCGAATCTGAAGATGATGTTTGTTTGTGGCCAGTGCTGGAGAAACGGCCAACTAAGTGAAGCTGACAAAAACAAGAAGTATTGCACAGCCAAGGCAAGACACACGTAAGTATTTGGATGTCTTTGTGTATGTGGGGGACTACTACAAAATATATGTCATTATTGAGTCACGCTGTCTTTCTGTCTCAGGTGGGCAAAAGACAGGCGGGTGGTGCTTGTAAGTTCCCATGAAAGGAAAAAGTGGACAACTGTAAGACCGCTTCCAACCAAAAAACCCATCCCATCTCAATTTGAGGTATGTTTCCAGCACCATTTTCCATCTTGTATTTGCCAGACATATAAAATATTCATTCTTTGTGTTTCTAATGAGAACAGATTTCGAATAATGCTGACCAAATGTTTTCTGGTCTCCGTTTAGATTTGCATGCATGTGACAGCTGGCAAGAAGTGTCAGTACATTGGGAACTGCACATTTGCTCACAGTGTGGAAGAAAGAGACCTTTGGACCTACATGAAGGAAAACAACAGTGAGTTTTGTTGAAGCGATTGGCTCTCTTAATGTGTAAAATTTAATTGGTGAATGTGACGTGGCAAACACATTTTATCCCCTCATTTAGTTGGAGATATGGATCAACTTTATGAGCAGTGGCTGCAGTCTCAAAGGCCTGGCTGGGGTGATGAAACTTCCACTAACTCGGTCAGGGAGAATGGGAAACAGATCCACATGCCAACTGACTACGCAGAGGAAGTGGTGAGTTGACAAGTTAGTGGATATGAAATGTAGTTCAGAGGCATCTAGTTAATATTGTGCTCAGGGATGTTTGCAGCTAGACTATTACATTTTGGTTCTTTCCCTAATTTGCAAGTAAAATACACTACCTGGTAGTTTAATCATTCTAATTTCATTAATGTATAACAACACGGTAATTGTGTGGATGCTATTTCATTAATGTAGATTAATGTCTGATGTCTGTGTGCTTTTTGTGGCCGTGTGGATTCGTATATAAAGAATTTACATTATAATGCACTAGCTACACATGCGCCCCAGGCAGCACACTTCAGAATTATAAGCAGAAAGTCTATTTGTGTCCTATTCAGTGGAATGTAATTGAGGCTTTGTTCAGTGGCAACATCCTTAATTATGCATCCTGAATTATGAATGTCTTATTTAATTTTTTTTAAATGAAAGCAAAGCCAGTGCCAAATTTCGTTAAATGTGCCTTTTTATTTATTGGCCATGAGGTCAAAGGTCAAATCCTGTGGAAGTCTATGGAAAACTATCCCTCAAGCTGACCTCTGCAAAGGCGTTCTTGTCGAGTTTAACAAGCTCTGTCACTTGTTAAGTTTTATTGTATAGAACATTAAGTTCTTTTTGGAAATGTTGGTTATTCTAAGCATAGTGGCAATTATCCAGGGTTTCTGCTTGAATAGGTGTTAGCCAATTAGCATACGGTTTTACAATCCTATTCGGACGGCACTCGTCGCATCCAGCTTTAATTGAACAAGATGGCCAGTGTGAAAGTTTTATGTAACAGGGCTTCACCAACTAGTGGGTGATACCATGATAGCTAAATCCATCATTTATCCTGTCTTTCATGAAAGTGTTTTCATTAACAACAGTGTTATTCTGTTTTTAGTGCTATTTATTGATGAAGCAGAAAATAGTTGGACCTAGTGCTTCTACCTTGCATATTTTGATGACATTTCTAAAATGTATTTATTTGTTAATTAATTAAATGAAATTGTTTCTGTAGGCTGGCAATCATTGTTGGCTCTGTGGTAAAAACTGCAACAGTGAGAAGCAGTGGCAGCAGCATATCACTTCAGAAAAACACAAAGAACGAGTTTTCAACTCTGAGGATGATCAGAATTGCTGGCAGTATCGATTTCCCACAGGCACTTTCAAAGTTTGTGAGAGGTAGGTTTATCAAACACAACATGTACTATATGTGTCTTGTTACGAGTCTGATTGTTTCCGATGGTTGACATTTGCTGTCACTTTTTGGCAGGTTCCTCAAAGGCACGTGCACAGAGGATGACTTGTGTAAGCTGGCTCATGGGGAGCAGGAACTAAAAGAATGGAGGGAGCGCAGGGAATTCCTTTTGATGAAACTTGCCAAAGCCACAAAAGACCATCTTATAGCACCAAATGACAATGACTTTGGAAAATACAGTTTTCTGCTTAAAGACATTAAATAATGACGTGATCACAATATTCATGCACACTTGCAAATGATGCAGTATTCAGTCTCGAATCAGGTCATCTTTGAGGGCCTCTGACGTGCACAGGAAATAGCCTGATCACAGCATGATTTTAAAGGAGGGCATACAGGACAGGCCCCCTGAATGGTGGCTGTTTGCTCTGATCAGAATTACAGGAGTGTTATCATTGAACGCAAATACTGAGTGTTAAAACACTTTCCAGAAGCTTTGCAGTGCACCATTCTGTCATACCTGAAAATGGTGGGGAGGGGGGAAGCATGAGTAAACCTTGATCAGAGTCATGTTCAGATTCTTACAGTTGACCTAAACAATTTTTTTTCCCCACAAACAGTTTGTATGTTAATGACCTTTTACTGTTTTAAGTATCAATTACTTAAATAAAGAGTTGAGTTGACATTCTTTTATTTTAATCAGTAAACATAGGTCATCTTCACTTTCCATTTATCTAATAGTGTTACCGATGTAATGGGCACCACACCAAATAAAGCTCCTTTTTTAATCTGTTTTGAAAAGGCTTTTATTTAAGCATACACATGCACAATTCCTGTAACTAAATACAGAAAAGGTGTCCATCTCACTGTAATCATTATGAGAGCAGTTTCATACATTGTTGGTTATTGTATTGTCTTATAATGGTCCATATATTACAAGCCTGTATGTTGTCAGGTAACATTGTTAGAGTTGAAGTAAAATAATTTCCTACAAACTTCATTTACATTAAACACAAGTTCAGAGCAATCCTCAGTGATGGCTTTATGCACAATGGGGAGTTTTGAACTCTCATGTCAATACTGATGCAGTGTTTTAATAAAGAACTGAAGCATTATTGAAAAAAGTTTTTTTTTTTTTTTTCGACCATGTTTACTTGGTTAACAAAGGTATTTGATCTGAAAAAGAGGCAAAACCTCAAAACAGTACTATTAAATACAATGAAGATAGGTGGATAACTTAATCTTGATCAAAAAACTAACAGCTCCAGTGACAACTTTGGATTAGGAGCCACACACACCAGTTTTCTTAATCACTTAAGCACTTGACCTCCATCAAACAAGTCCAGCAGACAGGGAAGTCATCTTTTAAGTCTGCTGAGGTAACATTTGACACTTCAGTAGTATGTAACAAGCTACAGGAGGAGGAGCACTTCAGGCCAGCACCTGCTGCAAGTCATCCACCTCAAGCTTCCACATCCGTCTGTGAAGTGCAGCTAGCTCTGAGAGGTCTGCCATCTTCACTGCACGGATGACTGGCTCTGGTGAGACCGCCTGAATGATGCCCATCACCATGACATATTTCCCTGTAAGAACAGCAGCAAGTGGTGAACTGTTGACCGACAGTGATTTCAAAGGTAAATCGTGGTTGGAGAGATAAATCCGTCGGCTTGCTGCCACAGATTTTAGGATTCATGCTCTCCTTTCAGCCTAACAAGCTGTGCACTGATGAAAACATTGACATTAACCAGGATTCTCATTAATTCAATAACAGGCCACTAATATCTAGAGTGAAAACGATCTCATTTAAAAATTGTTGTTCAACTACAGCTTTTGAACTTTATTAGAATTTTAAATACAGGTCTGAGTTCATTAACAATAGTAGTTCTACTTTTTAGTTGTAATTAAAAAAATAAAAGAGCCTATCCTCTTTTTTTACAAAGCTACATTTTTCTCTTTACCCAAACACAATGTACGTCCCCTTTCTAATTGGTCCCAATAATAATGACTGAGTAACAAAAGCAGTTTATTTTCACTTACCGGTATATATGCCTAATAGCTATTAATTGTTCTCTTGGGGGGGGGATAATTTAATTATAGCTTCTGTGTGGATTGAAACAGAATCTAGCTTGGTTCTGGGTCAGTTACCTTGGGACAAGCACGGTTTCCCTTTGGGGATGTTGTTAACACCCTGAACAACGAAAGTCCCCGTCTCATCCATCAGCAGCACGGTGTCTCTGTCCTGCTGGACTTCCAGCACAGTCCCCTGCATCCACACCAGCGAGACAGGCAAAGAGCGTCCTCTGGCCAGTCTAATTACACAGCTGGCCCCGCTATCAGCGGTGCCCCAGTTCCCTGCCGCCCTCAGCTGTCCCGACAGCACTTTAACAGGCGGAGGACGTGTCCTTTCCACGTCTGTCTTTTCAACTTTGGACATCACTAACAGATTGCTGCTGCCTTCAAGCGATGGACAACTTGCAACAGCGTTTTCATTTCCCGCCTCCCCAGGAGCGCAATATTTACCGGAAGTCGTGGCAGCACTCTTTTCCGGCAATAAAATACGTCCTCGCCTGATTCCTTCAGAGTAAAAGCATCAAAACTGAACTTCAATCACAGACAGGTGAATAGGAGCCAGCATATGATAGAGGGGAAAATCCACAGATAAAGCACATTTAATTAGTCCAACTGTCATTTCCGTATTGTTTGCAAGCATCACAGAGGGGATCTCTGGGCATCAGGTCCATTTGTGAATGTTACAAAGTTTTAGTCTGCTGTGATAAAGACCTAAAAACTTGTATAGAAATCTATCCTCTATTATCACAGTCTGACAAACTGTGATAATGAATGAAATGTATAGTAGTGTATGTTTACAATCCGACAATCCTGAAGCTATATTAAAAAAAATAATTTTTTTTTAAATGGACCAAATAGAAAGTGTCTCCCTTGGTATTTTTGTTTTTCTTTTAAATACTGATAGCCATTTATGCAAGATTGCTGCAAAACATGGCTTTAAAACAATTTGTTAAACTGAATTTGTGTTTGATTTGACTTCAGTGTATGCATCATTATTATAATGGTTGTGATACTTTAATCAAAAATAATAAGGAAGGGAAACCAAGAAAAAAACACGTACATCTGAGCCCAAGGAGCAGCTCATTTTGTTCTTTAAATCAGATGCATACTCCATGGATGCATAGGAATAGCTCTGACTGCAGCATAATATTCACTAAAGCCACATGGGAGGGGGGTCTCAACAACTGCTTTAGTTGCATATTATAGGGGTGAGTGATGCTGATTAATATTACTGTGAAAAACACTGCAGCACAATATACAAAATGAATAAACAAAATGAAAAACCACAAATTAATACTAATTTAAAATACAAACAACTGCTGTTGTTCACCTCCTAAAAATACAGAGCTGTTTATTAATCTGCCAAAAAGTGTTGAAGACTAATGAACACTACATAATGCCACTCTGGACATGACAATAATCATGACAAATGAGTTTATTACTAGAATTTATGCAACTCACCTCCACTATGACAAGACTAATAAGTCATTTTGAGAAAGTTGCATAATGTGGTTTATAGATTCAGCTTCACTTCCACCCCTCGTGTAACTTTTTCTTGAAAATTAAGGGTTAGAAAGTCTGAAGATTTCGAGTCCATAATCAAACTTTTTGTTGGCTGTTTAATACAAGGCAAGCACTTCACATCACTGCAGGGCTAATAACAGAGCAAAGTCCTGGAGGAAAACATGCTGCGGTCTGCAAGGAAGCTGCTACTCTGGAGATTTATTTGTCTGTAAGACAATGACCCACAACAAGAAAGCCAAAACTGCACAGGATTGACTTTAAAGGTTCTGCAGTGGCCTATTCCAGACCTCAATCTAATTCACAATTTGTGGCAGGACATGAAAATTGCTGCTTGTTCACAGCCTCTATTCCACTAGACAGCATGAGCAGTTTTTTGCCAAGAGAATTGGAAAGAACTGCATCTGTTCTTAAGTGTAAAACTTGGAAAAATAAAATAATGCAGACGAAGTTTGCGTGGATTTAATACTGAACGGAGAAGACAGACAGCAATGATCTGGCACATTCAATTCATTAAATAATTTTTTTTATTTCTTTAAGAATAACTGAAGAAAAGTGTTAGCAATTTCTGTACATTTTTTGTAATTGTTTTCCCTTGGATTTGCTGGAAACCTTGAATGATCAACAGGGCTGAGAAGTGTTATGCTGCCACATAGTGCACTTTAAACCTAAAAAGAATATGATTAGTCCACAGGCATCCGTCAGTGTCCTTGGAATACACTCCAAGAGGTTCCTTAAACTGCTGACACTGCTGACTCCAGTTTCATGTTATCATCTCCTCTCAATCCCAGTTCATCATTGTCAAAAAAGAGGCACATTAGAAATACTGCCATTTTCCAAGGACTGTGTCTTTGATTGCATCGACAAACTGTGCAGGCACCCAGTAGACCCAATACTGCGAAGCTTCCGTTGGACCCAGCTGAAAAGCCTGCAAAGGTGAAAGACAAACTGGTAAGTACATTAAGTGGTTTCAGAGGCATTTGCAAATTTAAACATGTATTGAGAATAAATAAACACATTGTGTCTTGTATAGATTTTAAAAGCGAATTTAATTTATAGAAAAAAGAACTTAATTTGCAATAAATAAAATTCAACCACTTGCAGTATGATCAGATGTTAAGACACAAAAATCTGGACTTCAGGAGGCCTTAAACGTCTACTGTCATACATACTCACTCAATACTTTATCTGGCATACCTGTTCTAATGCAACTCAATGCATTTAGGCACGTAAACATGGCCAAGACTATCACCAGAAGTTCAAAACACCAGAGCACCAGAATGGGGAATAAAGGTGATTTAAGAGATTGTGAACGTGGCATGAATGTTGGAGTCAGATGGGTTGGTCTGAGTATTTGAGAGACTGCTGGTTTACCGGGATTTCGCCCCACAGATATTTCTAGGGTTTACAGAGATTGGTCTGAAAAGAGGAAAATATCCAGTGAGCAGCAGTTCTCTGGGCGAAAAATGACTTGTTGAGGTCAGCAACTGTGTGATGCTGTCAACTGAATATGACATGGACCAAAATCTCCAAGGAATGTTTCCAGTACTTTTTTGAATCTGCACCACGAAGGATCTCTAAAGGGAAAATGGGGTACAACCTAGTACTAACATGTTGAGTATGTGCAGTGCCTCTTAGAAGCCCTTTCAACACAAAGAGAGTCCTTTATTATAATCCACTAAAATGTTATTTTGCAATATTAATATGATATAGTATGCTTAATGTAAAAACAGCCACTGTACTGAATTTTTCTTTGAATTTAAAGTAAACAAGCTGGCTAACCAAATCCAATGTTTGGCTTTTATCTTTCTTCTATCTTAAATCATTCCCATCTCCTCGTCTATCTGCTGTGAATATCTTTTCAACTGTTGAGTGATGCAAAAACACACTCGGAGGAAGCTGCAGGCATCGCTTTTCATTTTTGAGCCAAAAACATGACAACACAAAGCATTGTTTTGACTCCACTATCATACATTTGAATATATCTGCTCTACAGATGTAACATTATCTGCATTTAGATCTGTTACACCGAGGGTGATATCTGATGAGGTGGTAATAAGCTCAATACCAGGGAAGTCCCTCAAAGCCCCACTTATATGTGCTCAGACACTATACTATTTGATTGGATGCACTTATGTGAAGCTGCTATGAAATTCAAACAAAATTACACAGAGACATCACTTGGTCTCAAAGTCTTTTTTGGTGTATTGATCACTTCTATACATACACAAAGTATCTGCTTGTTCTGATGTTGTTAGCCATTTCTGGGTACAAATACTCCAGAACAGCAAGATACTCCTGAGAGTGAAAAATACTTAACATTTGTTAATCTCCAATAAAATAATCAATGTGGCTGTTTGACTAGGTATTACAATAAAAAGCAATAACTGGATGAAGAAGGGGATTTGCAGCAATAGAATTAGCAATTAGCAATACTGTTAGTTAGCTAAAGATGATATACCATGTCCTGACGAACATTTTATATAGAAAACAAACAAACAAGAAACAAACAACAACAAAAAGAACCAAAAAGTGTGTTCAGGAGGTTTAGTGAAGTTGGGCTAATTGCAATACTATAATGACCTGTAGCTAGCCAGAGATCTATTTTCAGGCTAATACGGACACTGGACAGGGAAGATATAGGATGACAGGATGAGTACTAAACTGTCTGAGGGTCCACTCATTCCTCCATCTTCCAATGGTCTAAATAGAGACCTCCCTCTCGCCAATACCTCTCCCAGCTCTTCCCCTGGCCACAATGAGGTCTTCCCAAGACAGCAGAAGACATGAATGTCCTGGATCTACCTTGGGGCTTCCTCCCAGTGGAAAATGTCCAAAGCACCTCACCTTTGAGGCGCCCAGGAGGCATCCAACCCAAATGACCAACTGTATCCTTTTGATATGTAGTGGCTCTACACTGTGACCAAGCTCCTCGACCTATTTCCACCACTTGTATCAACAATCTTACTCTTTCAGTCACTACCCAGGGCTCACAGGTGAGGGTAGGAACATAGACCGACTGGTAAACTGACAGCTTTGCTTTGACACTGAGTTCTTTCTTCACCACAACAGACCAGTACAGCACCCACATCACTGCTGCCACCGCACTCTGTTAATCTCCCACTCCTTTCCTCCATCACGTGTGAACACAGCTGAAATATGTGTTGAGGGCCCTGTAAGTGACCCTTTTGGGGGTTTGTATCTATTCGCAAATCAAAAGAACAAGAGACAAAACACTACAGCACTTTAAAAAGACAAGAACCCAAAACCCTAGCTAGGAACAAGTGTCATTACATCACTACTTAACAAATGGATAGTATACCAACTAAAGAAACTTTTTTTTTTAACTGAAAACCTTCGATTACAGTGACTCCATCGTTGAGGCACACATAGTTCAGTCACTTTAGTGAACAGCCACACCAGCTTTTTACCACACAAAAGACAGTTACCATCATGTGATAGTCCTCATGGCCTTCGATGGGTTCAGACACTATGTTTTTAATGGAGCCCATTGGGACTTTCTCCGTCCTCTCTGCAGATGAGAAATTTAAATTATCAGCATCTTTATGTTGCAGTGCAGCTTGCAAAAGTACGTTAGCTATAATCTTACCTTTTGTTCCAATCCACAACTGATCTTGCTCCAGTTTGAATGTGAGTCTAACTTTTCCTCCGGATTTGTTAAACATTCCGGATAAAGGCACTGTTGGTAATCGTTCCTGTTAAGCGGCACAAGACAGCTGTCAGTTCTGTTCAGTTATGTATATTCAACACACTGTATCAATGTAAAAGCACCTTTATCTACAGCTAGTAACAGGTTAATTTTCTCTTACCTTTGCTCCTTTAATAGCTGGCATGATGTCATCAGGTTTACCTTTGTCCAAAACTTTCCTATGTTGCTGAGATAATAGTGCAGATTTAAAATGACAAATAGTAACTAAAAAACAAAACAAAAAAACTATTTCTACAGTAAGGTGACAAATCATACCTTTTGCCTGCATAAAGGCTCCTTCTTGTTTTCTTCAGCTTTAACTTCCTGCTGGATGACTTCTTTGGGTGTATTTACAGCTAATACATCATTTATTGTAGATCCTACTACCATTATTTTTGCACCATTTGTAATCTTTATTTCACGTAGCGTCTTGTCCTCTGGAAGCAATCCTTTATACATCACTTTCTGCATTGCCGGTGGAAGACCTAAAATAAAAAGAAAAGAAAGAACTATCTTTGAGTTCTTATTGTTTATGCGTTGCTAAACAACACTCACTGTAACAATTAATTTAAAAAAAGAAATGTATGCTGTTGGCTCTCACCAGTGAGTGAGTGAATGCTCTCTTTTAGTTTGGCTCCGGTGCTATCAACAGGAATTTTCAGATCATATTTATTTTTGTTCCAAATGATCTTCAAGTCCACTGTTTCCTTGTCCTCTGTATCATCCCCATTGCTAATATTAGAGTCCTGAGTTGTGGAGTTTCCTGCATCTGTGTGAGACGTCGCTTCTGCACCACCTTTTTCAACATCTTCACCTAGTAGCTCAGCTTCTTTTGGTTTTGCCTCAGTTTCCATTATGACTTCTTCACTTCCTGGAAAAGAATGAAATCTTAGACTTATGTTCCTTTAAAGTAACCCTTCCAAGTTTAAATTATTATATCTCAAATTTTCCATATAAGATGTATGCATTATGATACTGCCTATAGAGATGTGGTCAAAGGTTTCCATACACTCACATGTGGTGGTAATTTGGGGATTTTAATGATTTCTTTGAATATTTCTTTTTCCAAGATCGAATGATAGTACAATATACATCTTTAATGGCAATAAAAAAATAATAATTGGGTGCAAAAGCATCCTAATCAATTTCCAGTTTGTTTCTTCTTCCAGCCCTCAGCAAAGTAATGACACATCTGACTAACTTCTACTAATGTACAATTGTTTGAACTAATGATGTTCAAATCAGCAGTTGTTTATAAATGGCTCCAAGAGACCTTTACAACTTGTGTACATCTACAATTCTTCTTAGATCTTCACTGAGTTCCTTGGACTTTCCAATTGTTCTGGTTATTGGTCACTCAAATGAGTGCTGTCAGGAAAATCTTTTTATGCTAGCGAAGGGAAACTCCCAGTTATAGTCAATCATATTCACCATAATCACCAAAGAGATGTTAAAAGACACACATAACAGAAGCTGATTACAGGAAGGCCATCAGTGCCAACAACAGCACTGCAGAAAACAATGTATCACAATAACAACCACAAAGTTTTCTAAAGAGAGAAAGAAATGTGTTGTCTCAGCCTATCAGCTGACTGCACTTGTCTCCTTTTTACAACAGAGAAACTTTTTGCATTAAAAGTAACAACAGACCAAAATGTTGATAGTCCTATTATATTCACTCTACCATGACATTTGTTACAAATGTCTTTCTTTCAGGGAGCTTTTTTATTACAAGTGTTTCTTGTGTTTTATGCTGGAGGTTGACCACCTTGCCTTAAATGATAACCATCTGCACTGTCAAAGTGTCCTATGAATTAGATTAGTATTAGGGCAGACATACATATATAATATCAGATTTTTACAGAAAGATTAACAGAATGATGGTATCTTAGTTGTCAGAAATTGTGGCTATTGTTCTCATTGTTAGTGGGGGGAACAATCATCCTCCCAGCCTTGTTAGCCTAAATTAATAAGACATTAAATACTAGTACCTGCAGTAAATGAGTTTAACCCGGTCATTGCATAACAAAATGATAACGGCAATCTATGAGCAGACCAGCACATAAATAGAACTATCTCAACTAGCTGTATGTCGACTGCTAATCCCAGCACAAGAACAATTAAAGAATGCTAACAGCCTCAAATCATGATATTTTTTTCACAAAACGTCCACTGAAATATCAATATCTGTTTCAAAGCTTGAATCCAGTTTTGTCCGAACTCAAAGCCTCATGTCAACCTACTGCCTTTGGATGACATGTCAGTTTCTTTGCAAACTGCAGCAAAGTTTACACTAGACATTTTGGCTGTTGGTTATAACAAAATGCAGCCATAACATCTTTAACACAATGTCAATTAGTCTGGAAGTGACTCAGATTAAACATAAACAGAGCTGTGATGCTGAGCTGAAGTTTTTTCCACAGTTTTTCCCACTGAAGGATTTGTTTTGAAAGACTGTTGGTAAGCATATCAAGCAAAAATGACTGGCTGACCAAGAGACTACAGTCCTAAAAATTACAGGAGTAAAGTGCCAGGTTAAAATTCATCCTTTGAGTTGTTTATTATGTATTTTGACTTTCTGGGGCAAATGTGGCGCTTCCCACAGAATCAGACTGTATCTGCTGCGGCAGCGAGGCAGAACACACACATATGTATCCTTAAGCGAAAGGTAACAATGCTTTCTTTCCATGGAAGACTCAAACTACATACAATCGTGCAGGTTGTATTTAACACAAATAATTTACCAAAATTGTTGTGAATTAGCTGAGTGACTAAGTGTCAAAACTCTGCATCTCATTAAAAACTAACAATGAAACTACATGAGGTTGAACCTAGACGGCTTACTCACAATAACTTAAAATGAAACAAAACGGGGAAACCCAGCTCACCTTTATCACTTACAAAATACATTCCTTTGAACTATATTTAGCTACCTATCATATCTATGTCTACTTTGCAACTTTGAATAAGAGTGTTTTTTGTTTTTGTTTACCTTGATATAATACAAAACATCGACGTGTTTGGAAGCGTTTAAATCAATAAACTATAAGTTGACTTAATACTCTTTAACATATATATATAATGAGAATCTCACTTTAGTGCAGTTCCCGATAGTTTCACACAATAAGCAGTTATGTATGGAGATATAATGAATTAATAACAAAGATGTAACGAAGTCTAATTTAGTCTTCTTTGCTAACCACTTTCCCCCTCGTGGTTTTTCTAGGTCTTTCCACCACTTCTAGTAAGCAGTCTTTCGATGTGTGCTGAGAAATGGGATACATAAACGCGAATAGCGGCCAAAAGAAAACAGAAAAACGTTTTTAAACAACAATAAGCACTCGCAAAACAACACATCTCGTAAGAAGAATGGCCTTACTGCAAAACTAGTAAAGTAAATAGGCTGTATGTTAGTGTTTGATCGCTACCATACTTAATCCTATACAGTTAAGTCTTTAACAGCTTAAGTTAACTTGATAAAAACAAAAAAACATTTGTTAAATAACATCACGTTAACCGCAGTGCTTCACACATCCAGCTAAATGTAAATGGACGTTAGCAATCGTTAACATTAGCTAGCCGCAACACTAGTGAACGTTAAAAAATTACTCTGCGGAAAGACGAAAATGTCCGTTATTAGTTCAGTATATTTACAGTATATTTAGAGGTACGTGTAATTTCATTAACATTATATGACCTCAATTTAAAGATATTATGGAAATACTGCTGAATTTTCTCAATACCCACCATCCTGCGTCGCCATGATGATTGTGTACAATCCGTTGTAGGTTGTGGCAAAGATACTACAGGAAGCAGGATGGCTCCAGTATTCAGGAAACAACAGCTAAAATCGTTCTTCTGTCCACACTCGGGCGTGACAACGTAGAAACAGAAACAATTTAATCATTTATTTTAAAATCGCATTATTAATATAGCTATACGCAACCGAACAAAGTTTAAACGTTAATAGTTTCAGTTAGCTCGTGGACAAACAGGGATAATGGAAATGCGCATGCGCTCGCGAAAACAACTGCAGATAACTTTTTGTTGTTTTTGTAAAAACTGTTACAGGTTAGCTAACGCTACTGTCGACACATTATGGCTAAACATAAAGGCAACAAAACACTTTTTCAAGCACGAACAGTCCAATGTACGTACGGCCAAGATAACGAACACGGAAGTGAAGAGACGTAATACTCTCGCTTGGCTTCGTTTCTTTGTTGTTGTGAAAGCAAGGGAGACACCGGGAGGTGGCACTTTAATCAATAGCTATTGGTTAAGTCTTTCCTTTAGAGGTGTAAAGGTTCGAAATTTAAAATGACTTTACTTCGCCAACTCTTACAAAAGAATTTCAGTTATGGAAAAGTAAAAATAGTAGTAAAAAAAAAGTAAAAAAGCATTTTCCCAAGCAGATGACGTTAATGAACTCATTTTGCAACCGATGGCGCGTTAGACATGATCGTAATAGTTTTTTTTAAGGCAACATGACACCTAACAACATGCATATCTTACTTATGAAAATATATTTGAGAAATTAACATACAGTGTAATAAATATATACATAGATATGAGTTACTGGTTTCATACTGAAATAGTGTCACGGATGCTGGATAATTAGTCCACAAAGAATAATCTGACTTGAACAGTTTCTGCAGACTTAATGAACTTTTTGCCTTTTTAAAGCTGCGGCTGTGGTTATTCTACAGTCTCTTACACAGTGTGGAAAGTAATTTCTCTCTTTTATGTGCTGCTTTGGTCCCTGATTGCAGTACTGTGCAAAAGTCACTTGCTATCTCTTTATATTTTGTTTCCACAGAGCCAGACTTGCTTGTATTTTTTTTTTTAAGTGGCAATAGTTCTACCAGGCCTTCTGAAGGTCTTTTAAAGTATTTATTTGGATATTGTCTGCTTTCTCGCACATTTATAGTCCAGACCTTGTACCTGATTTTCAGAGGAATTGTTTGTTTGTTTGCTGAAGCACTCAACACTGACCTATGAATCATTCCATCATTCAATAACACAGGGCACCTCAACAGATGAACCAGTGTTGTGTCTACATATAAGAGAAAACTTAGCAAATTGTATAGTTAGGCACTTCTTTTCACTACAGCCTGTTGCAAAAACATTACTTGTTCCTATTTCTTTAGTTGAATTTATGAAAAATGCTAAAGAAAATACAGTTCGACAGGCATAAGATAGTATTTTTGCACCAACAAAGCGATTCCCAAAAAGCTATTAGCTGAAAATGTGGCATATCTCAGCATACTGTGCAGTGTGTCCTTAAAAAAAAATGGATTGGACAGTAGAAGACGTGGCAAGCGTAAAGAATATCTACAGGCTCTTTTATATTGGGAATCTTGTCAAAACTGATGGACTTATGAAGGCAGAGAAGTACTGTTGGGATTTTATTCACAATGCACTGCCATCTAGAAAGCAGATGATTAGCAGGGGCTTCATTTTTCCTCATGATAATAATCCCAAATACAACAGCAATGCAATAAAAATATACCTAAGCAACTTAGGACTCAGCAGCTTACTGTGCAGCTGGATACTGGACTTCCTGAGCAACAGACCCCAGAACGTCAGAATGGGAGAGCACACCTCCTCCACCCTCATTCTGAATGTGGGTGTCCCACAGGGGTGTGTCCTCAGTCCCCTCTTATACTCACTTTTCACCCATGACTGTTCACCAATCCACACCAGTAACACCATTATAAAATTTGCTGATGACACCACCGTCATAGGACTGATCGACAACAACGATGATTCAGCCTACAGAGAGGAGGTTCAGCATCTGAAGCAATGGTGTGACGATAACAACCTGCATCTGAACACAGCCAAGACCAAGGTAATCGACTTCAGAAGAACAAAGCGATCTGAGCACTCTACCCTCTACATTGATGGGGAGGAAGTAGAAAGGGTAGAAAGCTTTAAGTTCCTCGGAGTCCACATCTCGGCCAACCTTACCTGGTCCACAAACATCTCCCACCAGGTAGGGAAAGCACAACAAAGGCTATACTTCCTCAGGAAACTATGTCAGGCCCAATTACCCCAAAGATTGCTAGTAAACTTCTACCGCTCCACCATCGAGAGCCTTCTGACTTACTGCTGCACACTCTGGTTCAACTGCTGCACCGCGGAGGACAAAAGGAAACTGCAGCGGGTGGTGAGGGCAGCAGAGCGGGCAATCGGCACTTCACTAACTCCCCTCAGAGACATCTATACTGGCAGACTTCAGCAGAAAGCCAGCATCCAGACTCAACAGAAGTTTTTACCCACAGGCTGTCAAACATGCCCTACCTCCACCCTGATTGGAGGATAACTGCACTGCCAACACTCATGGACATTACACCTTATTTATAAATCGTATTTCTGTTTATACTTCAATGCAACCAACACCCCTACCTCTTTAAACTGCATTTATTATAACATTATTTAGTATAGTTCCAACAGCACCCCCCTCACTCAGTGTGCAATATCATCCCCCCCACACACTCAATGTGCAATATCACTGATCACACTGCACCTCTCAATGCACCTGCTAGTTAGATGGCATGTATGTGTATGCATATAGATGTAAGCGTGTATGTGGAAATATGTGTGTGTATGTATGTACGGATGCATATATGTATATATACATATATGTATGTATGTGCGTGTATGTTTGCAGGTGTATGTATAACTTGTACATATCTTTCTTGTGTAAATGTAAATTTGTCTGTTATTGTGTAAATACTTACGCTATTGTGTACTTCACACACATGGAGAGATGCCAAACTGCCTTTCATTGTTCTTGTAACAGTGACAACAAAAAGCTATTCTATTCTATTCTACCTGGACAGAAAAACACACATTTGAAGACTATCGGTCGTAGATTGCTCTCCCCAGAGATCAGACCTCAACATTACTGAAGTAGTGTGAGATCATCTGTAAAGAGACCAGAGGAAAAATCACCGAACATCCAAAGAAGAGCATTGAATGTTATCCAGAAAGCCTGGAGAATTATTCCCAAGGACGTCTTAAAGGAACAAGAAAGTTGCCTAAGAGAGCTCAGATGGTTTTGAAGAATAAAGGTGGTCATACCAAATATTGATTTATAAGCTCCTTAGAATTGTGTGAACTCTCTTTTTGCCTTATATAGTGTTTTTCCATATGTCTGCAGAATGTTTCCATAAACCACCCATTATCCATTTTCCTAGCAAAATAGGAAGAAATGAAGGGTGCAAGACTTTTGCACAGTATTGGATTACTTTTTTTTGAACAAGTGTTTTTTTTTTGGTTTTTTTTGTGTATGTGTGGGTTTTTTGTCTTTTAGATTTAATACAATAATTATAATACAATAGCAACAAAATTATGTTGATCAGTCAAAAATGAGATATTTAGTAATAATAAGGATGCAATGCGAACTAATCATCTCTCTTTTCCACTCCAACGTCCTTATGCGTGGAAGGGACATGTACTCTATAAACTTTTTCCTATTGCGTCATAGCGCAATAAAAAAAAAAGTCATCTATTTCCCACGGGGAATGTTTCTCCTGGTCACCTCTGGAAGGCAGCAAAGATAAAATGCGTGTAAATGTCCGCAGATTGCACAAGAAGAAGAAACTGAAGGCGAAAAGGAGCGTGACGAAAGCCATGACGAAGAGGTCACAGTAAAAGGAAGATCTCAAAAAAAAAAAGAAAAAAAGAAAAAAAAAACAGCAACTCGCTTTTAATTTAAGTCACAAGTTGTCATGCGTACTTGGTGTAATAGGAGAGACGTGTTCTCAGTGCTGCTCCCTTAACTGTCTGCATATACGCCACACCGCTCATCTCCGGCCGCTGTTCGCTCACTAAACGCGAACTTTACAGTTTGTGAAGTGAACTTTATTTTCGCAGCTGCTGAAATGGATCCACGCGAGTGCACATGGGAGGCTTTAGGCTTATAGTTCAAAGTTAGCGACGCTACCGAATCGCGAGTCTGCAGTGAATTCAACATGTGTTTGATTTAACACGATTAAGAAGACGCCATGGCAGACAGAAGGACTTTCAACGTTGTGATTTTGGGTGTGGGATTTTTGTTTATTTTCACCGCCTTCACCACCTGTGGAAATGTTGAGGTAACAGAGTTCGTAAACTTCGCTTTTTTAATTATATTTCATTTTTACTTTGTCCCAGAAATCATGTTAGAGGACAGCGCATTCAGTTGAGATTTGTATTTAAGGAACAGGAGGTTCCTTTATGTTGCTCATATAAAACAACGTGTTTTTCTTCTCATAAACGCTTTTATAGTAATTTCTAAAGGAAAAAAATTAACCGTCTCATGGGATGTATGAAACAGGGCAGTCAAAGGAGTATATGAGGCGCATCTCGTGTTTCTAATTTTCGTCAATGATCACTGAACTAATCAAATCTTATGACTGACTTAAGGACATTACTGTGACTTATTATGTAAATTCTAACCCTGTGGTTCACATAGACTTTTATTCTTTTCCTATTTGCAGCAAACTGTAGTGAAAAGCCTTGGAAATTCTACTTTCACTGGAAGCGGGTACCACAGGTACGTCATGGTGGAGAAACGGGGGGAAAATGCTGGTGTTCATTTCACCAACTTGTATTTATTTACTTACTGCTACTTACTGCCCCCACTTTACAGCCTTGGAATCATATATGGAGTCTTCTCGTTCTCCAATCTCCTTGCACCAATGCTTGTTACAGTTGTTGGACCAATAATTACTATGTTTCTGAGCGGCCTGCTGTACAGGTAAGTACTGACGTGCTGTTTGCATAAAGAAGACAGACAAAGATGCTGAAACACGTTCATCATCATTATGTTTTTCTCTAGTGGTTACATTGCGATGTTCATTGTTCCCTCGACGTGGTCCTTTTACTTGACCTCCGTTCTCATCGGCATAGGAGCAGCCAGTAAGTCGCTCTCTCCTAAACTGTCTTTGGAACTTCAAGCCTGGCTTTTAAATGTCTTTAAATACATGCTTGCAATTGCATGCAGATTATATACAAAGTGAGAGTTAGTCTCTGTTTAAAAGACATACAGAATGGTGTGAAAATATGAACATTGCAGTACGGTTATTATAATTATTTAACTGAATAATTATTAATATAAATTTGAAATGTGAGTGTGTCAAGAATTACTGATTGGACTGTTTTTTTGGTTGTTATTCTGGTGTTTTTACTGGCTATTTTATTTTCACAGCTGGGTTGCAACTGATCAGTTTCATCATCGATTAATGTGTTGATTTTTTCTACATAAAATATCTTTAAGGGTCAGAATTTGGCATAAACCACATGAAAGCCGTGTATGAACAGTTCAGGCTTTCATGTTTTATGTTTATTCTTGAGTATATATTTGTATTTTTGATTTGTTTAAATATTCACCTTTCAGAGTTTTCTTTGCCACATGCATCACATCACAGCCCACTTACTAAAATCTGCATATGAACACTGAGGCAGGATACAGTGTAGTAACAGATGAAGACTTTCAGCAACATAAATACTTGAAGGTGGCTGTTGTTGGCTTTTGCAGTCCATGCAAGCTCAATTTCTGTGCCGGAATCCAAATGCAGTTTAATCATGCATACAGGGATTATCATGGCTGGGATATGATGATGAACATAAACAGTATATCCCAAATTAGACCTTAAATGGGTTAGGGGCTGATTCTGCAAATAGTGCTTAACACCTTTATAAATGTAAGTGGAAATACATAGAAAGCAGACCTCATGGTGAGCATGTGCTGCAAAAATGAAGAAAAAATGTTTTTAATGCAGCCTCAAATCACTGCAGAGCAATGAATTTTTATCAAGTCCTAGGGCTACTGTATGGTATGATGCATTACTTGACAATGTAAAAAAGATTAAAATTCTACATTTATTAATTTGGGCAATTGACTGACCTTTTTTCCTACTTCAATGACCCCCCTCATTCACGTTCCTTCAGTGCTCTGGACAGCTCAAGGACAGTTTCTGGTGGAAAACTCAGAGGCCTCCACCATCAACAGGAACACTGGAATGTTCTGGGCTCTCCTACAGTGCAGGTATGGAGCTACTCCAGTCTTTGTGTCTTTTAAAGACAAACCTTTAACATTTTAAAGCTTTTTTAAACCAGAGAGTAATTCATTTCATTTAATTGATTTCGTTTTCATTTGCATCATGCTGTGTATGAGACTGTTTAACTTTGGGCTGTGTGAAATAAATAGTAATTTTTTATTTGAGAATATAACCGTCTTCCTGCTCATCTGCGCTCTGAACAAACCCAAAGTTACAATTAATTGACCTTGCATCAAAATATTCATTTCCACCAGTACATCCGGTGCATAAAACACGACTGATCACCATGTTTTCACTTGTTATCTTTTTGTTTTGCTGTTTGATGAAGCTTCTCCAGTTGATCAAAGGTGTAACTGCAGTGCAGCTGCCAACATTTTGTTCTGTCTGTATTTTCAGCTCGAAAACATATATTGCAAACTACAAAGAAATAGAAACATTTAGTAGATCATTTTATAAATGATCTTTTCTTTAAAGCAGTTATACGTTTGTCTGCAAATCTAAAAAACATAAAAGCCTCTTAAAGTTTGCTAGGTGACAGTTATGGCCTTTTCATCTTCTCCATTTGGCCCATTGCTCTCGCACACTGGCTCGGACGACTAATTTGTATTTGTTAAAATATGCAAATTGAATTAGTATAATAATAACATTGGCTGTCACCTGTGCCAACGCTCCCAATAGGGCAATGCTAATCTGACTCTGCAGTGGTGATCACTGCCACAGTAAACTTATGAATCAGTTCTTCACAGCCTGCAGACACAAACACAGAATACCACTGAAAATCACTGTTATCTTTCATGACTAACCCCTTTCATCCATTGCTGTGGCTCTGGGACAGACTAATTGCTCATCTACATTTTTTAGTTTAGGTAGATATGTAATTAAAGACAGAAATAGATCACAGAATTTTACACAACTCCAGTGTTAACCATGAAAGGCAAATAAACAGCTTCAAAAAAACGAAAGAAAAATCCTCGGAGGCAAAAATGCAGATTATTATGCTTATAAAGTCAGTGTTTGATCCAGCCAGTAAATAAACTTTGTCCACATTTTCTGTCTATCATACATGATTTCTCAAATGATTCAGCTAACACCATGTCCACAGTCTTTTCTTTTAATTACTCTGATTGTCCAAATGGGAGCACTTTAATTAAAGGTCACTATTTTGAGGTTTGAAAGGCCCAGAGAGGTTTGGTGCACATAAAATTTGATGTACACATAATAAATTGCACCGAGAGCAGAGAATGTTTAACTGAACTAATAATGAAAGTCAATAGTGGTTAAACTGTGATAAAACCTGAAGGAATTTCTGTGTTCCTCATTGGCTCGCATGGTGTATTTGCCTTACCAAAAACCAAAAACAAATGCGTCCTCATGAACCTTTTCCTTCTCCCTATTTATACATATACACTACATTGCCAGAAGCATTTACCCACACATCCAAATAATAGAATTCTGGTGTTCTAACTACTTCCATGGCTACAGCTGTATGAAATCAAGCACCTAGGCATGAAGACTGCTTCTACAAACATTTGTGAAAGAGTGGGTCGCTCTCAGGAGCTCAGTGAATTCCAGCATGGTACTGTGATAGGATATAGGATAGGATATATTCCTTTGATACTAAATTTTCCACAGTCAACTGTTAGTGGTACTATAACAATGTGGAAGTCGGTGACAATCTCCATTTGGCAATCAGATAGACAAATCTGGGTTTTGGTGGTTGTCACTTCTGTAAAGTTTGGTGTGTGTGTGTATGTTTCTGACTTAGTGGTAAATAGTTTTGGGATGGCGTTTTGCTTTATCCACCAGCGCACAAAGCAAGGTCCACAAAAATATGGATGAGCAAGTTTGGTGTAGAAGAACTTGACTGGCATGCACAGAGTCCTGAGCTCAATCTGACAGAGCTAGACCAGATACTGTGAGCCAGGCCTTCCTGTCCAACATCAATATCTGACCTCACAAATGCACTTCTGGAAGAATGGTCAAAAATTCCCATAAACACACTTTTAAACCTTGTAAAAAGAAAGCCTTCTCAGAAGAGCTGAAGCTGTTATATCTGCAAAGGATAGGCTGACATCATATCAAACTCTGTGAATTCACATGTTCATATATGTGTGTTAAGAAAGATGAGCGAATACTTTTGGCAGTATAGTCTAAATGATATCTTTTAGATTATTTTCTCAGTAAACCACCGTCATGATCAGACACAGGCGTTCTATCACACAACATCATTTTTACATCTATAAATGCAGCTCATCCAAAGCAGAGTCCTTGACACCGAGTACATTTTGAATGCCACTGTGGGGATTTTGGAGAGTGCTGTACCCCATAAATTTTTTTCGGACAACAGTGAAATGAAAATAATTTGCCATGCAGCATAGCTGCACCAATCAGCCATAACATTAAAATAAATGGCATCTCGCTAAAATGCACCAACTAGCTGAGAAACCTTGGCTTTTGGCATATAGGAACGTGAAATTAAGGAGGAGGCAGTTTATTAACTTTTCCAAAATAAAGGAAAACAAGAATTTAACCTATCAGCAAGTCCAGTACATCCCTGCTTTGTTTGAGAAATGTTCTTTTACTCATTTTCTTTGCACCTTTTTTTGTCTTGACAGCATGTTGTTTGGTAATCTTTACATTTATTTTGACTGGAATGGAAGAACAGAAATACCAGGTAAGGTCAAACTCGTGTAAGTACAGCCAACAGCATGAAAATGGTAGTAAAATGGTTGTTATTTTGAGTATGCTCCAGCTTAATGTTATTAATATTTCTAGCACATTTTCATTAAGCGATTTACTTTAATCTTCCTGTCTCAGACAACAGCAGGAGAAACATTTTTCTGTCCCTGCTGGTTATATCCATCCTCGGCACGCTTAGCTTCCTGGTGTTGAGAAAGAGCCATCATGAAGAGGAGATGCTCTCTGAAGAGGAAGGGCAGTCACTGCTCTCAACTCGAACGATGTAAATGAACATCCTTTAGATAATTACACATTTTTCACTGCAGACCCACAGAATGACTCAGAATACATAAAGTGTTTGAACTACTGCTCGGATAGGATACATAACGGCTAACATAGCCAAAAAATGTCCGTTTCATCCAGTTGACCTTCTTAAGGAGTTTTCAGAATTCCCACGAAACGTTTTTTTTTTCTTAACCTTAAATCACCCACTTTTTGACTTACTGCTGCTCTTCTACAAGACTTTTAAATCACTCTTGTCCTTCACAAAAAATGGACTGATCATTTTCTCTAGATCAATGCAATTTCGACAGAGTCTTGTCTAATCACAGCACTTTACATAAGTAGGGCGCAATCAGGCAGATTTGGGGCAGAGAAGAGAGAACATTTCTCTTTGAGAGAGACAGCAGTTAAAGACCCCAACCTTCAACATTTTTAACACATATTAAAATTTTAATGTCTTGAATTATGAACAAAGTTTGACTGAAATCACAAGATGGAGAAAAAATCAGTAAAAAAAAAAAAAGTGGCATCAAAGGCAAATAAAAGTCATAGGGAAAATTAAATTACATTCCATAAATGTATCATTCACAAACATCCATCGCAAAAAACAAACCATGAGGCTGAAAGTCTTGTTAGCAAAACATACTCTGCCCATTTCCATCACTCTTGTGGCAGCAGATGTGTGTGAAAAACTGTTACGGGTATGCGTGATGCATGTATGGGTTTTAGTGTTTATTAGCCAAGTCTGGAACTAAATAATGACTCCAACAGAATAACAAAGAATCCCATCGGGAGCAATCCTTCCACTGTCTGATTTTTAAATTCCTCCACCTGTTCTTTAGTTGAAGGGACGTTTGAGATTGTCTGTGTATGCAGTTTATCTCTGTTGATTAATTTCAGTGTTGTGGAAGTTGTTATTGATTTAATTGTTGTTGTTGTTTAGGTACAAGCACAGAGCGAACACTGCCATGCAGGATACTAAATCGGAGTTCAGTAAGTTTTATCTGCACTTTTGGAAAGCCACATTGAGGCGTACCTAACGAGCTTTGCTAAAATGATACTTGCTCATTTACATACATTTACTGGATTCATTATCCATCCATATAAATGTGCATATTGAATGCAGTAAATGCATGCTGGTGCAAAGTGTAATTGAGAAAATCCCATATGTGCTGTATATATGGATACATAAGGAACTTTGTGTAGTAACAAGACTAATGTGCTCTAAATGGATACTGTGAGCTCATTCAAGGTTTTTATAATCCGTTTTATTCATGCTGGAAAAGTGAAAAAGTGACACTGTTGAATATATTCCTGACAGACAGCATGGATAATAAATGTTCTTTCACAGGAAAATAAAGAGCTATACACACACACACACACACACATATATCTCTCTTTCTCTATCTATCTATATATCTCTATCTATATCGATCTCTCTTCCTCTCACTCTCTCTCTCTATATATATACATATATATATGTATATGTATATATATATCTAAGACTATTCTCTTTAAACCCTAGACATGGTTATGTGGGAAAAATCCCAGTAGAGCAGCAGTTTCTAAAAGACCAGCCCATCTGGCACTAATAACCATGCCACGTTTAAAGTCACTTAAATCACTCTTCTTCAGTGGATAGTTTTCACCATGTCTACATATTTATATGCACCAAGGGCTGATTAGATATTTGCGTTAATGAGTACACAAACAGGTGACCTAATAAAGTAGTCGCTGAGTGTATATTTGTAAGGATAACTGCAGTGACATTTCAAAGTCATTAAATTCCAACACTGTAGTTCTCTTCCTGTTTGTACAACAGAACATATGTCAGTTTTTTGTTTGTTTTTTTTAACTCTAAGGGGTACATCCAGATTTCCTGGAATTCAGCCAATATTGAACCAAAGAGCTGAAATTCCTGCCTGTACAGCTATTCACTGTTTTTTCCCCCTTGCACTGTAGATGGGTATCATCTGATATACTGAGCATTCAAAAGGAATGTAAGATCCTACCAAAGTATTTATTTTCCCTTTCCCTCTCTGTTATTTGCATTGCTTTTCATTGCTCTTTTTGTGAAACTAGCAGGCACTCACAGGAGGTTTTGTTTTTCTTGAAGGCGAAAATCGCTTTCATATGGATAAAAATCTTCTAGCATCACAACAGAGTACATAGAATCTGCCTGTGTGTTAGTTTATTTCAGATTCTATCTGTTTGTCAACTGGAAACTCTGCTGCTGCACTTGCACCTGCCTTCAGTGCAGCCTCAAGTTGTTTGGATGATCAGATTGCACCTTGTCTCGCGTGTATCTCTATGTGCATTTAGACTCGTGCACACCTGCCTTAAAGGTATCGGCTTTTATCAAAGATGCAAGCTGATTCATGTCAAGAAGGGCCATCCAGGCATATATAAACAAGCCTAGTGGGATTTCCTCTTTTAAAATCTGAATTTTTCTAACAGCCAAGTCTCTCTTGGCTGTTTCTTTTAAATTAGCATTTATATATGGCTTATCATGACAGAATATTTTCCTTCTGCATTGAACTGTCTTAAATTCTCAGCTCAATACCGAGCTAAAGGAGATTTTATCAGTGAAAGAACGGTATTTATTAGCATTTTAAATCATTGTATTGTAATTCTCCCTTTTAGAAACCATCCTACGACTGCTGAAGACTAAAACTATACTTCTTCTGAGTCCTTGCATGGCGTACAGCGGTAAGTCAAATTCTTTTGCATATTAAATATTTTAGCCTCCAGTAAAAATGCCTGCAGCTACAGCATGCACTCCCTGTTCTCCAGGCCTTGAGCTATCTTTTTACAGTGGAGTGTACGGGACGTGTATTGGAGCAACTGCACAGTTCGCAGAAGCAGCTAAAGGCTTGATTGGGATCTCAGGGATTGTTGTAGGCATTGGAGAAATAGTAGGTACGTTCACTTTCTGCTCTTAGCAAAGTTATTTAAAGTCATTCAAGGCCGTGCAGATTGATTGATTTATGCAGAATATGCCCTTTTCCATCAGGTGGGGGTTTGTTTGGATTGTTGTGCAAGAACAGCCGCTTCAGACGAACTTCTGTGGTGTTTCTGGGAATGGTTGCCCATTTTGTTGCTTTCTATTTGATCTTTCTTAACATCCCTGACGATGCCCCCGTTGTTTTTGAAACCACGTCCCTAAAGAAGCCATATCTAACCCCAAGGTATCCAGTTTTTATGATAATTTAGCATATAAGAAAAAACTGTTTGAGATTATGCTTTGATTTTATTTCTTTTTCTTTCTCAGTGTATCCATTGCCCTGCTGTGCAGCTTTTTGCTTGGACTCGGGGACAGCTGTTTCAACACACAGCTCTACAGCATATTAGGCCATGTTTATGCTGAAGAAAGCACGCCTGCTTTCGCCATTTTTAAATTCATCCAGGTAATCCTGAGTTGCCAGCTCTCAGACGTTGTTAGCAGAGCAGACCAAAGCTGCGGCAAAATGTATTTCTTCCAAGTGAAATAAATTCACCTGAAGTCAGTACAAAGAAAAAAGGCAGATATGCTATATATTATACCCTCTTCCTTTTTCTTTGATTTTGAATTGGAAATTAAGCTCTAGAAATTAATGTATGCTTTATAAATATTCAAAAAAAATCTTTGATTTTGTCAAGGCGTTGAAAATGCATCACAATAGAATGAACATAAACAAATTGAGAAATCTTGACATGGTTGCCACACCTAGTTGAAGTCCAGCTCAGATTTTGCTGTAACTGGAAAACAGTACATCTGAAAGTAGGATTCATGAGTTTGAAAGTAATAGTATGTTTAGTATCTTATAAAGCTCTCTGATTCTGCCCAGAAAAATGAAAACCACATGTGATTTAAACACATCTGATCTCTTCTTCAGCGCTACACTGCTTCCAGTGCTGGTGCTGTTTTTCATGTTCTCTGCAGGCCACACCACTCCCACATGTGCATTTCCACTTGAGAAACATTCAGACTTTTATAGGGGTCAGGATATAAACCCCACCCCAAACTGAGAGTGGAAAGCACGCAGAATCCAAACTTTAAGACGGAGCATCGGGTCAGCTCAGGAGCATGTTTGGGGTTGATTCACCAGGTTCAGACTGTTTATGAAGATTTCTACGACAGTATAATATCCTGTGGTGTATGAGGGAGAGCATCATGTGAAAATGAACTGAATGGTGTGGTTTGCCTTTGTAATATCATGCATTGGCAGACAGCAAATTGAAAATACAGGAACCCTTTTGGCCACTTCACCATTATCGTCACTCACCACTAGCCACATTTTACTCACTGTGGCTTTTTCCACTCCTTCAAAATAAAGCTTAAGTTGAAGGGTCATTGTTTGGACTCAGTGTAAATGTTTAGAATGGCAATGATGTGAAAATAGCAGACATTCGGGAAGTTGTGCCGTGCTACACAAGGAAATGACTTTCAGGGGGTGATTGGTGAAGCTGGACAACTTTATAATCGTGTAATAATTTGTGCAACTTAGTTTATTAGATTTGTAAAAGCACTTTATCATATTAATCAACAACATTAAATCTGTCTGTCCCTTGTTAGTCTGTCTGTGCAGCAGCTGCGTTCTTCTACAGCGGTTACATCATGCTGATGTGGCAGCTCCTGCTGATGGTCATCCTGGGCTTCACTGGAACACTCTGCTTCTTCATGGTGGAGAGGATGCAGAACTTCTCTGTAGATATACAGGAATTTTAGGATTCATCTCAGCATTGATGGCTTTCTGAAACTCATTTTTGGGATAAAATGAGGCCAGCAGAAATCCTGTAATTTTTAAAAATCTCATTTCATGAAGCGCTTTTTAAAATCTCTTTCTATAATGAAGCACCGAGGGTCATGCACATTTGCATAGCATCGACACTAACAAGAGTTCGAATTGATACCATAGCTGAAACCAAGCTGCCTTACAAGTCCACGCTGTACTTTGCACAATCCTTTTTTCCTCTCACTCTACAAAGTGGTCATCAGACGTCTTTAAAGTTATTTTTCTATTACTCTGTTGTACTGCACGTGGTCTTAATATGGAATTTTAATAACTTACCTTATCATCTGCTTTGCATTGTTTTGGAAGCTCACGTTCGTAATAACGGTGCCGTTGTTGAAGTTAATTTATGTATCTCAAGTCTTACTGCAGGATGTTTAGTGTTGTTTATAATGACAAGAATACATGATACTAATTAATGCTTGACAATCACTTCATTTTTTTTTTTTTTTTTTTACAATTTTGCATATTAATGTAAATGTCACCAATTTTGCTGAATAAATTTTTAATGAATTTTAAAACACTGGGGTGCTCAACTATAGACTGCGTTGTGGTCTACATGATTATTATAAATGATCATTTAAGTCAGCGGTGCAAATGTTTCAGTCAACGCAAGTGGTAACAGCTGACAAAAGGTTTGATCTGTAGATAAACATTAATGTGCTCATGTGTATTAATTAAATTATATGTGACCTGCAGACAAGTTGAGAGCCTGCACTTTAATTTTTGGGTTGTTTTCTTTCATTCTTCATTCCAATTCACAAATTGCAACATTCACAATCATGCAACATTAAAACAATGTTGCATTATTGAGCTACTTCTATTACATATCTGTACAGAAATAATCTTGAGCTTTTTCCAAATCTGTGTTTCAGATTTGGGTTCCAGTATTTTCTCACTAAAACTTGTACATCCAGAAGTAACTGTATTGTCTATTGCCTACTGTAAATCGAATGGATCTAATCCTGATTTGCCAGATTTATTTGAAAATCAATCGCCATTAATCAAAAAGAAGGCGAAGCGAGGTCTAAGTTTAAGGGAAAGGGTTACAGGCCCAGAGGTCCCACATTACTTCACTGGTAATTGAGTATTGATTACATTATAATGAGAGTAAGCAGTTTTGTGTGATCTTAAGTCAATTGTGCCAGTTACTTGACAACAACAAAGCACTGAAGGGCTAAGTGAAGTGTACAGCATTTACTTACAGAATTAAATCCTGGCAGGGTTCATATTATTAAGTTTGGAGAGATAAGCTTGTGAGGAAAGTAACCAACTTTGGATAGGTCTATTACCTGAAATTTGCAGAAATCAGGCCAAACACTGGCATCTCTAATGCAGGAGGCAATATTTATCACGCCACCTGTATCTACAGAAACAAAAAAGGGAAAGAGGCCTCATAGCTAAACTTGCATATTTTTAAATATTAAAACTACTTTTGCTTGGTTTTACCAACATTACAATACTGCAGTGTAGGTTGGGAGAATTTAATTGACCCAGAAATAAACTACAAACAGAATATCTATGCCCATTTGTGATAATGGGTGTTTGTAAGTATATTTAAGATAAGATAAGATAAGATAACCTTTATTAGTCCCACACGTGGGAAATTTGTTTTGTCACAGCAGGAAGTGGACAGTGCAAAAGTTATGAAGCAAAAATTAGAATAAAATAAGAATAAATACAGTACACAACTGTACAGAATAGAATACTATATACAGTAGAATAAAATAGAATAAAATATACAATAAGATAAAAATAGAATACAAATGCTATATACAACTGAGTAAAAATACAAATTTTTAGTTAAACATACTAAAACATGAAATTTAAATTGTGCATAAAAATATTAGGAAAAGTAAGTAAATCAGAGGCTGCAGAGGGCATTGCTATTTTACCTTAGTACCTTTAGAAGGAATGGTTTGTCCCTTTTTTCTCCTTTATGATTGCCTTAAGCTGCTAAATGATTAGTGTGGTGCCGTGAATTCTTAAGATTTACCAAAAAGAAAAAAATGTTTAATAAAACAAAAAATATGAAAGCTTGTACAGTAGCTGCATCCATCTCACCAGCTAGCTGTATAATCACTGGTCCATTTGCAGTCATTAAAACTACATCTGTAATACAAATACATTAATATATTTTTTTCACAGGACTCTGTGCATTCCTGTGAAAAACTAAATACACCCTTCTTGCTTTCGTAGGAATTCGAAGATAAGTAGCCAGATGTTGCTAATAAAACCCACTTGATGAACTGATCATCAGCAAGTCTGACCACTTCTATCAAAGTAGAGATTTTAAGTTTGGTGTGTGTTAACAATGCTACAATTTCCCCAGGAGTGGACATACCAGCAAATCTACCCCAAGGTCAGATGTTTGAAAGGTTTGAAAACCCAAACACAGCACATCTGCACAAACACCTCAGACCAACTGTGTAGGGGTGAGGATTTGGGCTTGTTTTGCAGCCACAGTACCTGGGCACTTTGCAGTCATCGATTCATCCATGAATTCCTCTGTATGCTGAAGTATTCTAGAGGCAAATGTGAGGCCATTTGTCTGACAGCTAAAGCTGGGCCAAAACTGGGTCATGTAACAGGACAATGATCCTACGCACAGGAGAAAATCTACAACAAAAGAAAAGAATCACGGTGTTGCAATGACCCAGTTAAAGTTCAGGCTTCAACCTGATCGAAATGCTGTGGGGGGACCTCAAGAGAGCTGTGCATAAATGAATGCCCACAAGCCACCATGTTCAAAGGAATGTTTCACATGACTATTTATGCTTTTTTTTTGGCTAAATCATTTTCAGAGTCAGACAGTATATAGCTTATGTTTTCAGAAAAATATTTTAGCTTGTTGAGGCCACTTTGTTGTTTTGAACTACAATTCCTTTGTATTTTTTACCCTCTTAAACTGAAGGAAAAAGTGTCTATTATATATCCTTTCCTTGAGCTAAAGTGCTTTATCAAAGCATTCCCCACAAGTCTTCAAGTTCACCTGTCTGACACTGCCTTGATTTCCCAAAACACCGCTACTTCTGACTGAATCCAGATCAAACACACACATTAGGGCAGATCTGCTTAATTTTGTCACTTCCTCACATCATAGTTGTAATAACCAGGCTTGACTGAACAGGACCTACAGGATACACGACTGTGGCTTGTCAGAGGTCTGAAATCTGCTGCTCCCTTTGTTGTCAGGTTTTGCGCTTCTGGTGCCAAACAAGAGTTGTGCTGTCAAAGTACTTTACCAATGAGATGGTTTTAATTTCAAAGTCTGTGTATGCCCAGGGGATTAATTCATTTAATTTATTAATTTTCATCTGTGACCTGCTTGATTAGCTCAGACTGTCAGTTTAACCAGAGAGCCGTGTTTATTACCACATTTCTGTACCTGTAGCTCACTTGGTTATTAAATTTGAAGACTTGCCTCATTTCCATGAATTATGGAAATCACACATCTGAGAATATTTGTGGGAATAAGGTTGAGAACACAATTAAATAAGCCAATTTGAAAAGAGAAACATACCCTATCAAATTAGATGACTAACAACCCTCTGTAAATTATATGCAGAATGAAATGAGCAGAAACACTTTTAACTGCTCATTTGTTGTTTTCTGTGGCTGCCGGTCGCTTTCCACATAATAGATGTTGCAATCATCAGCAGCACAATTAAAGTAATCATTGAGCAATGTGTGTGCATAGTTCATGGATCAAAGGTTTTTGTAATCAGAGGTCGTCCTAATACTTTTATTAGCCTCACATTAGTTAAAAGCTCTCCAGTGACCTTCTTCAACAGCAGGAGAAATCAGGATGAACTAGTTTCATTACACACATGCTATATGGTTTTTTATTTAGAAACTGCAATCACGACCACCAGAAGCTGACAGAGAAGCTGAGCTCTAAGGAGCGGACGTAGTGCCAGTGTAGGACAGGGATGAAAAGAACGTCTCCAGGCTGTAACACGCATTCGAGATATGGAGCTTTGGCAAACTCCGGGAAGCGCTCGGCATCTGGATTTTCCACCTCCACCTACACGGAAGAAGTCAGAAATTGGAAATACTGCATACATTTGCACGTCCAACATGTGCTATCTCCATGGACTGTCAATCCTACCTGACTGGTATTGTGAAGCAACTGTGATTGATGAGGGTACAGCTTGCCTGTGTCCTCAGGGGAATATAGGCGAATGTATTTGCTTCCCACTACCTGTATATACAGAAGGAATCCCACGTGGTAAGGAAACTGTTATCACGTGATCAACCTTTGACATGAATTTAATTCATAAAGCATTACAGTTAACGTCACCTGTGCCAGAAAGTTCTGTTGAGGATCTTGATGAAGAGGAGAGACAGTACCCCCGGGACCAAACCACGCGTTCACAGTAATATCCTCTTCGTCGCCTTCACCAAGACAGCAATAATCAGGGAGGCGGATATCATCCTTGAGCTCTGGTATCTAAGGTATAATCAAACAGTAATAGGGCATTTAAGACTAATTTCACTTACTAAATAGTATCTTTTTTTCTCATGAGAACTTTGCCAACATTTCCTGGCAAGTAAAAAGAATTGCTAATTATTTTTCCACCTTCTGTCATGCAAACTAAAAAAAATGCATGACTCCTTTTTGTCAGTATATCCACCATAATTTTCCGACTGAAAAATATTCATAAATACTCGATGGATTTCCATGAAAACTGGCACAGATATTCTGCCATAAGGTTGGTTTTTACTTAACTATTACTGATGAGCTCCCGTACAGCCTCAGAGAGCCACCCGAATGTCTGCAAACAGTCTTATTAATGTCTGTTTATTTATTGGAATTTTCAGTCTCATTACAGCCCAGAGATATTTATCAGCCTGATAAATATCAGTCACAGATTGGCCTCCCCAAAGCCTGGACCTCAATATTACTGAAACAGTGTAGGATCATCCTGACAGGGAATTAAACAAAAGGCAGCCGACATCCAAAGAAGAGCCGTGAGCGTCCTTAAGAAGCCTGGAGAACTGCTCATGAAGACTACTTAAAGAAATTACAAGAAAGCTTGCCTAAGACCGTTCACACTGTGCCACATATTCACTTTCGAGCTCATCAGAATTGTATAATCTCGGTTTTTGCCTTTTACCTTGTATTCTCATGTATGTTTGCAGATGTTTCAACAAATCACTGCACGGACTTTTTCCAAGTGATATATAAAGAAATCAAAGCTTTTGCGCGTCAAAAATAAATGTTTCATTTAGAAACATGGCACTATAAAATCCCTAAGAAATGTAAAAAAATATAGATGCTGTGTGAAAATCGGTCTAAATGGTGACTCTGTGGTTGGGATCCTTCTAACCTAATCATACAGTCCAAAAATTTGATCTTAATTATCCAGCCCTGATGTTGAAATTACTGCTAAAAAATACCACTAATGTTAAAAGCAATCTTGTGTTAGGATGACAGCTAGAAAAAAAGAATCCCATTCTTTATAGTGCTGAAAATGTCATTTTTAAAGAACTAATTGTTAAACTGACACAATTATTCATTATTCACTACAATTATTTTGTGTTTTAAAACTAAAATTCTGAACTCTACCTGGTCAAAAAGCTGGTGCTGAGCCAAATAACCCAAAGCTTTCACTCCATCCTGTTCAATGTTGATACACAAAACAAACAACAAAAGCCAAAATTATGTTAGAAATCACAAGGTCTTCTCTTTCTCTCATTCACATAAATCGGCGGTCCCCAACCTCCGGGCAACGGACCGGGCTGTGAGAGTTGAGGCTCGGGTGTGAAATTTATGGTTTCCAGGGTTTTTATCGTTAACTCTGTTTCCCTGGGTCTTTTTCCTGTGTTGTAGTTGTGTGTCTTATTTTGAAAGAAATATTTATGTGTTACCATAGCGACCAGAGAGCGAGGAGGATGTTACTCTCAATGTTGTTGTTCAGGAGGACGCTGCTAATAAAGTAAATAAAGAATAAAGAATTTGCGTTTAGTGTTATATTTAGAAAATACCACAGTTTTTGTCTTGGTTGTATCATTTTATTTTGTTGTATTTATCCGCGATACCTTATAGCCGGTCCATGAAAATATTGTCTGACATTAAACCGGTCCGTGGCGCAAAAAAGGTTGGGGACCGCTGATATAAATAATGTGATTTAAAGACTTGCTCAAGATGTACTTACTTTATTCAAAATGTATCTATCAATGAATTCATTGACCGTGAGCAGCGTTTGTGACCAATCCTCATCAGTGTACCTGGATCCCACTTCAACAGGAACAGTCCGGCAGCCGGCCACAGACCTCAGGTATTCTATGCTTTGCAGGAGGGAGACAGTTACTTGAGTGAGTCACACATAAATGTGGCGATCCTGGTTTCAAGCAATGCTTCAAAACATCTTATATATAAGCACGTCAGGATGTGACTAAGGTGCCAGAAGCTGTATGTCAGATGCCAGAGTGAATAGGCTGCTGTCAGGAGTGAGCAATGAGAGGGAGGACAGTGAAGGATATTGTTAAATTGAAAGAAAGTTATATCAGACGCTGGTGTCAGACTTGAGAGTCAGGAATCACATATGCAGAGATGAGTAAACAGACCCGTTGTCCCCATTTGCTCACATAGTTAAGGAAATGACAGATAGATATCAAAGTGATACACACTGCATACTACATGTCAGTTGCCTCTCTGTACCAAAGTCCTTCAGATTTTCTGTCCTCTCAGCTTGATAAGTGCACTCTGCTGCTGCCGCAAGTGTAAAATAGTCTGATTACAAGGCTGGACTGGACGTAAGTGCTGTATTTAACCAAGGTGGAGGAGCACAAACATGCTAATACTGTGAAGCTTATTTTCACAGACAGAATGTACAATTTTGAAAGTGGTTTTCAAATCTACTTTAACCTTTTCAGTGCATGATTGAGATTAGCATACTAATGAGAGTAAATTGGTTCATAATTGGGGGAAACAGCTGGCTGGTGTCATCCGGACAAAAATATGCAAACGACAATGATTGATAATAGCCAATTAATTAATACAAATAGCAATCGTGAACTGAACAACAATACATTCTGTAGAAACAAACCTCCAGGGGTGTTTGTTGAAAGCAGGCCAATGGTCGATGATTCCTTCTAAAATCACCGGTTTGAGGGGGAGCAGGTAGTTTGTTTTGAAACTTTCCAGTGAAGGACACCTTATCCTGGGAACCGCCAACTCTTCTTTGATTGCAGAGACAAGCGGGCTTTCAATCTTTATTCTCTGAAAATGATTTCAAAATGAAAAAAAAAAAAAAGTCAATTCAACCTTTAGAGGAAAACGATAAGAAAAACAAGTCCTTGATTATATCTCACAGATGTGAGTAAACAACTATCAATTAAGTCTTCTCTGGGTTCCAGCTTATACTGATTTCAGTGTTCTTTTGTACTGTAAGTGTGGCAGGCAATTTAATCATAGTATGACTTTAAGCTTCTGGGAAATGTGTTGCTACTTTCTACAGTTTCCTTGACCTGATTAACCAAGAACAAATTAAAGAAAATTTCTAAATACTTGTTAGTTGCAGCCCCACTCCCCACTGTGCAGCTCGTGACAGATGGGTAGAATATTTCAGCAGCTTTTTTAAGATGATAGCTTTTAAAGGGGGAAAAAAAAGCAAGAAAAATCCTGCCAGCCCTGTGCTAAACTCTCCATCTCTATTTAGATGGTGTCTAAACAAAGTGACCTGACATTTGAAAAGTTGCTGCACTTAATCTTCAGTGACATCTGATGGAGTGCAACAAAATGAAGGTCACAGAGGAATTTCTTTTCTAAGCGTCCAGAAGATTTACTCTGAAATGTCCCCATCAGTCACTATTAGTTCGAACAATGAATCAGGTTAAATGAAATGTACAACAATGTTTTCTAACTAGTAGAACTTACAGTTAGTAATTACTAAATAAACTAAAGGACTGACAGAAAATTGTGCATTTCAGATGAAAGAAAAAAATCGTTGACCTTGACCTCAGCACGTTCACTCTCATCCTCTTCTTTAGTGGAGTTCAATGTCCTTATGTGACTTTGCAGAATCCGAACAATAACCTGAAGTATATCACCCATGATGGCCGCGCCCATGATTAGACCCATGTCGCAAGTCCGAACAGCCTCCAGGATCTTGTCTTCGGACGGACTTTCACAACACAGTGCCGCCACTTTGAAGAAGCAGCCATACGAGTAAACGCGCCTCCACTCCTTGTCCACGTGCCGCCATGTTCCGGTGTTGAGCTTCTCCCATGAAATGTCCAAAATAATCTGAGCATTAAGCAACCGGCTGGAACTTGTGATGTCGCTGTACAGCTGCTTCCTGGACCGTTGCAGCATTTCCACCACACTCAGCTCCACTTTGTCACTGAATTGCAGTGGAAACTGGTCTTCATTAGCAGGCAGTACTGGAGAGATTTTTGACCACAGCGATGCCATTGACGAGAAGGTCGTTATTTTTACTGTCAAATGAACAATGAAAGTGAGTCAGGGTTAACAGTGAAGTGTCAACTCAAGTTCTTATAATGAAGCACTTAGAAGTTAAATTTGCTCAGATTTAGGCTCACTTTCACCAATTCACTGACTTTTCTTTTTTTAAAGGGAAGGGATGTAATTTAATGACTCCTTATGTATTTAGCTGGTTATTGAGCCCACCAACTGTTAAAACCGCCTGCCATTGTCGTACAAATACACAGTACGCTTGTTCAGCCTCTTTGGTGCTGTGAAACAGATGTATACAACTAATTACTAAACTGGCAACAACAGAACACAGGTGAGGGCATCCTGAGCCAGAACCGGGGGGCGAGACACATGCATGAAAACAACACTTTTGCCGCATTGTTTCTGGAGCCGCCAACTCCGCCTCCATGTGACTCCATCAGCGTTTGGATGGTCTGTGTTGCTGGAGATGATGCCAAAGCAGGAGGCAGCCAACTCCGAGGGCCTGATTCATTTGAGTACAGAAATGCAGCCCTGTGAACTCAGAGGCAGACTGGACTAAACAAAGCAAGCATTTGATATGCCACATGCCTAAGCCATCCACGACCCTGGAGTGCACTCCAGCTGATTTTTACACAGTCACATGGGCTGAGAGCATGTGCAGCAAACCCAAAAATCCAATGGAAACCCCAGCGACATAGGATATTTGGGGAATTACAGTCCCTTCAGTGAGATTTCATTATGGAAGTCATCAAAGTATGAGCAAAGAGTGGACTTTATCTCATTCATTTTTTTCCTTTATGCAGCAGCGGGAGAAAGCCAATTATATTTTTCTTTAAAGCCTCGGAGATTAGACTCCCGCAGTGCAATTCACTCTATGCTCAATTTTATCCCAAAATCTCACAAGAAACAAAGATGTAACATGAACGCAAGACTGTAGCTTTAAAAACGTGGCTACTTACACATACACACAGAGAGATATATACTCCTATAAATACAAATGTTCTTAATTTTTTGCTAATAAAGCTTGCCAGGAATTTCCCATTTAAAGCTATGACGAAACGCACTTAATACCTGAAACAGGTTAATGGACACAGGAATAGAGGACCAGACCTCATGAAAATATTTACAGTTTTCCATATTTATCCCTTTCTTCCTTCTGTCATTCTTCGTCTCTTTTCTGTTACTTGCAGTCTGTGAATTTTGCACACTTGTGAAAAACGTTTTGACGACAATGTTTCACGATGACTCGTAAACACGGAGACTTATTTAAGTTCAAATTAAATCCCTAAAATGCCACATTTACCTTTTACTAAGCCATTTACACCAATAATCCGATAATATCTGTGAAATTACGGAGCAACTCCACACACACGCCCGCGCTACTCTGACGCCTGTGGCACAACAAAAACACACCGGGAGGAAACTCGAATAGCTAAACATATTGGTTCCACGCTGCAGTGCAGATATTCAAAGCTATATATAAAAAACAGATCCCCTCAAATTAATAATGACAAAATATTGCTTTTATGGTTTATTTATTTTCAAGAACTTAAGCTTTTTCTTTTCTTTCTCAAAAGGCAGAAACTGGGATTCCCTTTGTGGTCCAGTAGATGGTGGCAGCATCTGCACTTCCTCTAACCTGTGAGGTTACAGTCCCAATGCAAAGGCAGGATGGCATTCAATTAAATGACACTTTGCTAAGTCCTTGGACTCTGCGACCCCACGCCCTCCCCTTCTCCAAGTCAAGCTGGCACGCTGCACACCCCTGTTTGTTTGTCATGTGTTGCCAGTTTCCTGCCAAGCATACACACTCCCACGCATATCCTACTCCTACACGCACATTTTTGCTCACAACCTCTCAGACTACTGGCCATTTAAAACCCGTTTCTGTCTCATTTCTGTCTTTTTAGATGATTAACCAGATGCTCTGAAGCTCAGTTAAAATGAAACAGCGCTCTGGTGACAGCACCACCTCATTTACATACAATTATAAATTTGGCTTAACAGGTGAAATGACAGAGTCCAGTCAATAGACTGTCTTGCAGTGAGACCCCAGCTCTTTTGTCACATTAAATGACAGCACACAACTATTTGTTTTTCCTCCCTTTTAATTGCTCCCACTGCTCGAAACGATTTATGTAAACACAGATATTCCAAGAAGGATGATTGATATTTATCAGCTCAAGTGAAACCATATTTGGGTTTGTCTTTTTGATGTCACACAGAGATATTTGGAGGGGCAGGGCAGTTATATTGCTTTTTTAGGGGGTATGTAGCCTGAACAAGCATGATAGGAAACCTTCGGTAGAAGTCTAGAATCTATAAACACAGTGCACTATTATCAAATGTCAAACACTCTATGAAATTCAAATATTCTCTCAGTGCAAACTGCACAGCCGCTCTTGTATGTAAAGCAGATGGAAACAAGAGAGAGACAGCCTGGCTTTCCAGGAATCACGGGGGATTTTAAAATGTTTCAGACGTTTCTATTCATTCTCACAGTGTAAACAGCAGAATCCTCGTGGCTTGATCTTTTGTTCACCTCCTGCATGGAGGTGAGAAATTACTGTGACAGCCAAAAAGGCTTTGTGTTTTTTTCTGCTTTTTAAGCTTTTCCTCTTTAAAAAAAAATCAAATAAAAGGACTAACTGCAAAAACAGGTAATTACAAATTTAAAAGAATAAAGAAAATCAGTATTTGAGTGCTTGACAAGATACTTGTGGACAATTGCCTAAAATAATGACCTACTATAACAATGTTAAAGGTTTAAAAAATAAAGAAATACGCCAACCAGCATTGAAGATTAATCAATCACATAAGTTCCTATAGGCAATAAATGTTGGACCAAACCTCAGCTCCGCTCACTATTGTGTAGGATGTCGAGGGACACAAACCTTACACTGTGGATGTGAATGATCTGTTTCTGAACCTCTGCTTGTGTGAGCAGTGAGGGTGGTCCCAGCAGGAGAGGTCGATGTATTATTCAGATGTGTCTGATTCTGGTTGTAAGACAGCACAGGGCTGAAGGTCAGAGGCCCAGCACTGTTGTTCCTCCCTGTGCTCACAGCACTGACTTCATGTGCAGGCCGTCCTTCCAACACTTCATCGACAGGGGTCAGCAACCTTTCTCCTCTTTATGTAGAAGGAAAGGCCCATGACTCTGTTCCTCCCAGGGCCTAGTTAGAGCGTGCCATCCAGAAAATATCTTGGTATTTAATTTCAAAATATTTTTTTTACATCTGATTTAAAAAGATTTTCTTGATTTCAGCTAGTGAGCCCACCAATATGTAATCTAACACATACATGCCAGTAAAACCATGGCATGTTGCTCATCCTAACAATTAAATGTGGGGCAAAGACTGTGCTTGTGTCGAACATCTTAGCAACTTAACTTTAAAAAATTAAAACAAAATAAATAATAACAATAAACTATGCAGGTCACATTGTCATTTAGCACGTTAAGGAAACATAAATTTTATTTGAAACAACTTGTACAACACCTTCACTCCAAAAAGCACAAAAGGCAACTCAAGTGTGTTGTCATGGTATCATGTGATAGTCTTAATAATCCTGTAGCCAAAAGATTTGCACGCCTGTTTCAGCATTTTTAAACCAATTATCACACACACACTGCACACTACAACATATCTTGCCTTGTGCAAAACTGAAAACAAAAAACTATATTTCCCAGTATATACTGTGGCTTTCTCTGTTCCAGCATTGGCATCAAAACACATGGTTACTTGAATCTGACTACAGTTAAATGCCTTCCCTGTTTTCTTCACATGCTTTGGGTAAAAGCCAGACTTTAGAAAAGTGAATTTCCTTCAAAGCTTCCCAAAATGATATACAGTGTCTCCATATATTTGTGCAGTTCCATATAAAGGGAGACATCTGGTAGCGCCACCTAACTTAACGTCTTTGAAGACCAAGCATGCTCTCCATGGCAACAGCATCCCCCAATGGCAGTGGCTCTTTTAAGCAGGGGAATATACCACCGTTAGTAAAGCGTAAACCATAGCAAATGTGCTATTAACTATTTAGTTTTATTTTTTAACACGTTTTTGGTTGCTGATCAATCTGGAAGCATTAAAATGACATAATCATTGTATCGGTAAGGCTAGCAACCTGAATCACAACAGGACACATCAATTTATTCATTTGAGCTTCCTAGAAGATGCATTTAACTTATGCACAACCTTTCGTAATGCCCAGAGCGACATCAACCAATCACACACATGCAAAACAAAAACATCTCCTCAGAGCACAACAGAGTCTGAACCAATTCAACAACAACCCTTTGGACTGTTCTAGGCTTGCAATTTCCTTGGATTTGTAGTCTTCTTTTCAAGAAACAACTGATAAGTCAAATGATTTTAGAAAGACTGCAGGAGCTCTGTTGAGGTTCAAGTCATCTTATATGATCTTCATTTGCAGATGAAGATACAGGATTTGCCAAGGAAAACGACAATGTGATCTGAAGCTCCAGATCAGCTATGCTGTGGTCCTTTTGGTAAGACCGATTTGTAAACAACCGTTTCTGACACTTCAGTTTTGTTTTTTGTTTTTTTTTAACAGTTAATCCACTTTACCTAAAAAGTTTAATTATTTATAGTGTTATTAGTCCCTGATAACATATTTCAGCACCTAAATTTCACCAGATTTATATTATATTACCTAATATAATAACATAATAATAATATACGTACTCTATAGCCGTTTCCTCTCTTGGTCAAGTTGAATGATTTCATTTCGTAAAAGTGCTCTCCAAGTAGATTTATTTAATTCAATTTCTTTCCAAGTAAACAGTTTTAATTTTATGCCTCTGCAAGTAGGAGGCTTTCCTGATACATTGTTTGGAATCTCAGCTGTGCCCGGGTTTGTGCAGTAAACAATTAATTTGGTTTGTATTATCATAATTCCCTTTGAACCTGGGCTTGTCTCAGCAGTGGTACAACAAAAAATCTCAGCAGCAGCAGCTCTGGGCTTGCCAGCAGTCAAACAGGGCAGCAGGGCAGCATGGACCGTGACTGTCAGTAGCATATTCCCAGAGGCCGTGAGGGTAGAACCACCGAGGCACCACAGGAGGGATGTAATCACCACCATTACGCTCCAGGTGCTGCTGAAAAAAAAGGAAGATGGAAACAAGCCTCCGGTGGTGTTGCCATGGATCAGAATCCAATTAAACACTGTTTAGCTTGACACAAACTGCCAGTCGTAGCCTGTTGACTCATGAAATTAATGTATTGTCATGGCACAAAGAAATTGTTGCCACAGAGAGTGCAGCATGACCTGAGGCAGTACCCATTTGAAGCGCTGCAGCTTCATTCTGAGGTCATGTAAATTTCATCAGGCAATTCGAGTGTCAGAGAAATCACACAATATTGCCTCTGTAATTTCACAATGAGTATTTTTTTTTCTCGCCACTACTCAGTTTTAGAGGTCACCTGTTTGCTTAACCTTGCACAGGAAAACACATCATGTCACAACTACCAAATTCAGTGTCACATTTATCCCCAAGGCAATTTATGCATACATAAAAGCTAGCGGAGGTTAAGGGTTGCTACATTCCTTGGAAACCTGGTAATGGATATTTGGAAATGCCCTGGAGAGGTAACAAATGAGAGGTGTAAAGTTAAATGTCCTGTGAAATCATCAGGAGATCTGAAACAAGCTGCCTTTACAGCCTCGGGGAGGTTTCCACAGACAATTATCTCTGGCACACCCGGCCGTCAGCTCAGTGTGACTACAGGTCAGCGTCGCAGGGCTGCTCACTTACAGATGTTGCTGGTAAGTCAGAGGCAGGGATGACAGAGCCGTCCCCTGGGTCACTGCGAAGACATGGGCTTGCCAGCTTGGCATACCTCCACAAAGCAGTGTTAGCGGAGCGCTCTTGCCCGCGTGCTCCAAATAGGTGCTCAGTTCCACTGGCTTTCTGTGGGACGCTAGAATGCAGACAGTCCGTCAAAACCACTTTGGATCAAATTAATGCAACCAGGTGTGCCCCTGCAGTTGGGGCTCAGGTGACACCTGCTACTTCCCTTTAATTAGAGCTCAAACAGCTGTTTCAGGGTAGACAGAAAGGGGGAAGGTCCCCAGGTTACTCTGCTTCCTCAGTCACCACTTGATACTGGTCATGCTTGATTATTGATGGAAGCTTGGGGTGATGCTTATACGCAAATCAATACCAGGCGGTGGGGAAATATACCATTTCAACCTTTCATCGGAATAGAAAAAAAATAATGACACTGAATGTGTTTGCCTGCTTGAAAAATCCCCCCCTTTTTCAACTCTTCCCTCGGTGCATTTCTAAGAAGAGCATGGCACTTCTGGCCAAAAAGATTCACTTCTGACAAATATGACTCACTTGGTAAGCAAGGTGGAGATAAAAGTGGAGGCAGTCTTCACCTCGTTATTCTAGTACTGTGAAAAATCTTCAGCGGGCTGCAAGCTCTGAGGGTAGTTTAGGTAGCTTTGATCTTTCTTGGATGCAGTAATAAGCATAGTATATATGAAGAGAAAGGGTATCATCTTGAAATATGATTTCCCTTTGGTTCTTTAACAAGGCTAAAACGAGGTGGGTGGTCACCTCCAGGGGTTCTGCAGGAAATTCTTAGCTTCTGACAAGGTGCTGGTGTAGAGCTCATACATACAACCGTAGCATCTGAACAAAGTGATATTACTCCAAATGTCTTGGAGGCCCCTGCAGCTGGAGAGCCTACGAGTCATTAGTAAAACTGCCGCTGCCATGCAGCCTGTAAATCTTCAAGTCACAATGTGGATAATCTGTAAATGAGGACAACACATTTGCCTATGTTCTGCGGTGCATGTCTGATGTACTGCATTTCTGAGCTACAGAGAAAAAAGACGTTAATGACACTGGTTTGATTGATTGCTCTCAGTGCATACATATGCAAATGTGAATAATATGCATTTTTAATAACAGGCTAACAATGAAGAGTTGAAGGACTGGAATGATTTCAGGAGGTTTTTGCTTTTTCTGCCTCTTTTGTAGCTTTAAGCCGTTTTCTTGAACAAATACAACCTCGACTCCTTAATCTCTCCTTATTCTAGCCTGCAAATGTTCAAAGGTCAGTTCAACACAAGAAGTTAATTTACCAGCAGAGAGCAGTGTTGTGGCAGCAAAGTGCTCCTCCTTCACGGCTTAACAATTTAGTATGCAAAGAGGAAACAGAGATAGTTGCGTATGTCATGCTTTCTTTGTTGACAATTCTTGACTCCAAAGGCTTTTCATCAGGTCAGATTTATGAACGACACCCCCAACATTAGAGAGAGAGGCTGTAGAACAGAGATTAAGACTTCAAAAGCGAGTCAAGACACAGAGGAAAAAAATAGCTATGTACACCACAGAAAACTCTCAAAATCTTTTTCATCGCTTCATGCTTTTCAACGCACAGAACAATGATTTTATTCAGGTTTATGAATATTATGGTAGACCCATGCAGTAAACAGAACATTTTCACTTGAGAACTCCTCGTAGAATTCTGCTCATTTTCAACCGCAACTTGAATGCATCCAGTTATATTAACAAAATATTTCATGTTTTCTGCTTTCTCCTGTTTTGCATTTGGCAAAATTAAAGTTGGAACATAAAAAACAAATTCCATCCAAAGACCAAAACTGTGATGCACAGTCGCTTATTCCTGTGTGTCTCCGTGTAAAACAGGAGAATGCTTTTTGTACCTATTACAGGTTCCAGAAACATCCCTTATCCTTTTCTTCATGTTAGAAAAAGGTTACAGAAGATCAGAAAGGCACTCAGAATTGAAAATACATGCACTCAGAGACTCCATAACAGTGCATGCACCAAGTCAACAATGCCTTTTGGTGGTTTGTGTACAAATAAAAGCTGTGGATGTCTGACCTTGGCACACATTACCTGCTTCAACTGGGTTAGCAGTCACCTCCACTTGTGAAGAGGAGTCTATTCTTCATTTGTGCACAAGCGGAAACCTAATGCTTCAGGAGAATGCATCCACAAAGTTCTATTTCAGTATAAGGGAGGGTAAATGTTCACACTTGTTTGCAGTGGAGGGAAGAAGATGGTTAATTTTCATGGCACCTGTGACCTGCCACCGTCTCTGTCACAAACAACTGCCTCGGTAAATAAGGAGGAAGAGAGGAAAATGTATCATGGCAGATTCGGTGACAGAGCGGTGTTCTTTGTCCCAATAGTCCTGGTTGTAACTGTGTAGAAATGTTGTCACATTGTATTGATTTAGGAAAGCAGAAGTGTTGATGGATTATTTCACTTTGGGTTTGCATGCGTGAAAGAGATGCTTTATATGAGAGGAAAGCCTCCGTTTTTTCATCTGCATCGCTGTAATCATTTTTTATAATCAGCATCATTCAACATCCTGCTCAGATTGCACAAATATTAATTTCCTTGCATTATATGTTGTGTGGGAGCCAGAACAAAAACACAAATAAAGCAGAGGAAAGTGATTCAGTTCTTCAACCACCTGCCTCTCTGATGAACAAATACACAGACACAACTCTGAGTATGCCCAAGAGCTCTTATCACATCCTGCTGTCAAATGGGTGCTGATCCATCATCCAAGTTCAGTGTTCACATTGTGACACACTGACCTCTTTGAATCTTTAATATGAATGAGCTGGATGTCCGGGGTTATCGTGCTGAAATATACAGCGAAAAATTTCCATATTAGAAAACTGCTTCTTTTTGAGCAGCTGCGCTTGAAAACCCATTTAATGTACACGTTGTGCCAGTGTGAGTGTCTAGATGCAGTCCTTTATATTGCTTTTATTGTCTTATTCAGGGACAGTTAGGAGAGCGCAGACAAAATGTGGCCAGTTGTTCCCAGCTTCCCCGCACCTTTTTTTCCCACCCGACACAGCAGACTTTCACAGATTTCCTATTACAAGTTTTTCTTCTTCTTTTTGCTCCTCATCTAAGAGAAATTATGATCTATTCTCAAGTCCTACAAAGCTACATTACTGGTAACCTTGGAAACTGCAGCTTTGTTTGAAATGGCTCTAGCACTGGTCTTTCGAAATGTCAGATTATTCAACCATCCACAACTTCTGTGTTTTACGTTAGTTGACATAAAATATGATAAATCACCTTTGCACATTTTCTCGCCTTGTCAGATTTGTTGGGCGGCAGTAGTGGCTGAACTAATGTATGTCTTTGGATTCTGGGAGGATACTAGAGCACTTGGAGAAAACCAACACAGCCACAGGTAGAAGGTGCAAGGTCCCAAATGACCAGCAGGTGTGAACTCAGTACTGTCTTGAGTGTCAGTGTTTGTCAGCTTCTTTGTATTAGTCTGTGATGGCCTGGCAAACAGGATGCACATCCTCTACCGCACCATAGTCAGGTGGGTTAGGCTTCTGAGATGAACAGCTAAGAAAATAGAAGGAAAACTGAAAAAAGTGTATTTTCTTTCATTCTAATTAGATATTTTGACAAATGTGTTACTCTTATTCTCTTTGTCAAATTTTCTCAAAGAGGGATCAGTGAAATGTCTGAAAGAACACCACACAGATGAACTGGCTGAAGGCGTCCTGTCCTCTGTAAGCTTCTTACATTTCATTTGAAATCGAACCCAGAGCAATTCATAAGCTTCCTATGTTAGTTCAGAGAAGATTTGCCTTGAGGGGGATCTGTCCTGCATAGCCACTGGGCTGCACAATTTAATTCATTTTCATTTGATTGTCTTTTTTGACATTGACAATTGAAAAAGCAAAAACTTATCGAAATCAAAGTCATTTTAACTGCCCATCAAAGAATACTCTGTATTAGTGAACTGGTGCTTTTTTAAAATATACATCAAAATAGTTTAATAATTCACAAGTCAGTATTACCAGCAGCTCTGACTAATGCACTTTATTGACTTTATTTATAAAAAAAACAAAAACAAAACTTAAAATATGAGTAGGAAGAAACCTTTGATTGCCTGTCTGGCCACTGGAAGCATTTTTTTGTTTTCCATATTTTCTGCAGTTGAAAGAATGTGATGAATCCTCTGCTTGTAGGATGTGAAAGCTTTGGCAGTTCACTGACTCCAGGCAAACTTGGCAAGCCTCACTAGGTTATGTTTTAACTTAGATAGATTAAAGTCTCACACTCAAGCCTCTCCCTTGATATGCTTCTCTAATCTTGATGGTAATGCTAAGTAAAACATAGAAATATTGGGATTCATTATGGTAATATTGCATATTTGCAGAGTCTGTGTGAAATCATGGAAATAATTCAAGCTGTTCACTTTATTTCATTTTTCAGTGCAGTTTATGACTCTTCTCTCAAATCAGAAAAGGGGAAAATATAATTAAACCCTTATTATATTGAAATATAATGATGTGAACAATAGGAAGATAAAAAATACAAGGTAAAATATAGCTGTATTACATTTTGCCAGCATTAAATGCCATTTTTTGTATTTATACATGCATGATATGCCTGTGTGGTCACTGCAATCATTATGATAATCTTACTTCAGTAAATTAAATTTTTCTGTATAAAGATAAATGTATAAATCTGTATATAAGAATATAAAACCCATGTATGAGTTAATACATGCATATATGCCTGTACATTTATACATACGCATCTACTTATTGCAGCGAAAACAAATCTAAATACTCAGAAAATATAAACAACATATTTAAAAAAATAAATTGATAGTACATTCAGGCTCCGTCTACAATTTTAGCAGCAAGCACCAAGTTACTGTTATCTTAATCTTGCCTAAATTACCACTGTGCAAAAAATCTATTTTATTTGAATTCTCCTGAGACACTCTCACAAAATTAAATTTGGAGACCCTCCAACCCTGCTTGATTTGTGCTGGAAGTGCATGATGACTTCGACTCTGGGAGAAAATATAAATAGCAGAGGCTGTTGGATGAGAAGAAGAATGATGCATATCTCACAACTATCTCAAACCAGCGAGAGAGAGAAAAAAAACAGCAGCAGATCTGATTTCTTCTTCTGTCAAAATGTATTTCCCCAGCGATTCATTCATAAAATGATTGCACCTCAATAGATAAGGGTGGTAAAGCTGTTTTTCAATATTTTTCCTAATGTCAACAAAACATGTAATAAATCCTGAAATAAATACAAAGGATATTTTACTAAGCATGTTTAGTATATCATGAATTACATGTTAAATAATATAACATTAACAGTTTTTTATAGTAAACGCCCCAGAGGAATATATCTGCCAGCCATTTGTTTGTTTCTATTTTTTTGTCTTCTTTTTTTTATGTTTACAGGTAGAATAGTAGACTCTTAGATTGTAACTGTGTAGATTGTATTACTCCTGTAACGATTCAATAGCTGTGACTTATCAGGATGAATCAAACAGAACATTAATGACTGACAACAAGTCAGTAGTTTGTTGTTAGTCAATAATTCTATGCTATTCTATATCTATGTCTGTCTATTCTATTCTATTCAAGCTTTGGACAGCTACTTGACAATAAAAGATGAATATAGAATATCATATTTTCCAACATTCACCCCCATTAATCCATAATTTTTCTTAAAATATTATCTTCCATTACCCCTACTGTTGTCATTCCCACATTTGCTCTGCATTCATAAATCTCATTGAGTTCTCATCACACATATATTGTTCTGTCTATTCAGTTTCTTCAATTCATGGTTGCAAAGGCTGTCACAGGGCTACCACAGACAAACAGACAACTATTCACACTTAAGGCAAATTTTAGAATCGCCAGTTCACCTAACGAGTATGCAAACACCGACCAGCAGATTCAAACCCAGGACTTTGTTGCTGTTAGAGTGACAGCCCTAACCAGTGCACCGCTGTACCACTGATCCACCCTGCCACACATACATGTTTGTGCATATTCTAACAGAAGAACACAAGCGCAGTCAGACAAGCTAATATTTAAATCACAACTCAGTTCAAGGTTGAAGATCGGAGGTTTTTCTGCCTCTCTTTCAATTTATATGCTTGGCATTGTTGCCACATTTTTTTCCCAGAGTACAGTACACAAGGGCATGATTGCCTTCCTACCTGTGTGATGGAGACATTTCCTCTGTGACTTGAGGTCCCTTCATGCTTTCATTACAACAGAACCATACATCTTCCCTGTATCTTGATGGTGCTCAGGGAGTGCAGCAACCATCTGGGGAAGCATACAGACATACAACACTGTATCATTTGTGGCAACCTATCAACACCTGCCTCACCTTTTTTAATTCTGATTTAGAGGGCGAAGCAAGCGGCTATGAGGCAGTGCTGATGATACAATCCCCTTCAAACTGGGCCTGCTGAACAAAAGAGACCATGGAGACCAACTCTCCTCCAAGAGACACATGAATCATCACTGACAAGGCTCCTCCCCTTGCACTGTTGCCGCCATGAATTATCTACCTCTTGTAAAGGCCTTGATCAATTAGTCAATCTCTCAACTGCGGCCCTCAATTAACAAGGTGATTCCCAATGCTGCTAGCTCCTAACATGTTGTGCATTACTTGACGCTGCCAATTAAAGTCGTGCACTGCCACAGCACTCAGAGCCGATATGAGTATACAGAGGGATTCATCTATAACCACTCTGAGCCTGTGAAGCTGAAAATGAGGGGGTAGAAAGCATCTTTCTTAGATTGATGTGCTCAGGGATGCTGTTAGAGAATTGATTTTGTTATAAATTCAGCAAGAAGGTGCCAATCACCTGTGCTGGCAGCCAAAAACAGCCAGTATGAACAGAATCTGAAACGAAAGCAGGGCTAAAAGGAGATGTGTGCGGGTTCAAACAGAATACAGATTGGCATTGGGATATGTGGGCCCCCAGTGCTCCAGAGCAACATGCCACTACCCTAAGTCCACTCCAATAGACCGTTGCATGTGTCAAGGGGAATCTGGTGCGTGAGGCTTGCTGTAATTGGAGCAATCTGTTCCCTTGGCCTGAAGCTGCTGAGGCTGTTACATGTTTGAAGTCATAACCCTGGCAAGATGTCCTCTATTTCCCACTACTGGTGAGTGGCTATGCTGCTTGTTCGAGAAGCTCCGGCCCCTGCATGCTCTTCACTGCACCAAAACGCCCTTTGACATTTGCACTCCTGAATTGCCAGACTGCAGCCATCATGTCTGAATGCTTGGTCTATCCCAATTCCCTTTTCTGTCTGTGAGGTAAGGTACTTGCTTGAAAGGTAATTTCAAGCAAGTACAAAAGAAGCTATTAGAGCTTGAAGAGGCTTTCTATTAGAATGTGTGGATTTCGTAATCTTTGCACAGAACTTGAATTATTCTCGACAGGTTCAAATTAGCAGTTAGCTAACTCGGGTGCAATAGCTTTTAATTATGAACTCTTCCTGAAAATTAGAGAACTTTTCTGATAAGGTGAATATTCTTAATGGTCATTACTCAAAAATAAAGTATTACACATTAAACATGACATTTTTAGGAGTATTAATTGATCTCCAAGACAGTAATTTGGTACACTATTCGTTACATTACTTTCATATTACCACACACGCTCATAAATCACTATCTTAACGAGGACATGCGTCTTTTCAGCCCAAAGAGACTTTAAAATGATCGCTACAGTTGTAGTCAGTATGCTGACTGCAATACAACACATGTTGATATAAAACATAAAGAATACTTATTTTGCAAAGTTTCTTTAAATAGTAGTCCCCGGTACCGGTCCATGAGTTGTTTGTTACCGGGCCACGAGAGTTGAGGCTTGGGTGTGAAATTTATGGTTTCTGGGGTTTTCAGGGTTTTAACTCAGTTTTGTAGTTGTGTGTCTTATTTTGAAAGAAATATTTAAGCGTTACCATAGCGAGCAGAGAGCATTAAGGGGCAGGGAGGAGGATGTTACTCTCAATGTTGTTGGCGCATTTCAGGATGACGCTGCTGTCTGACATTAAACTGGTCCGTGGCGCAAAAAAGTTACACCAGTTAGCATGTCTTTATCAGAGACTGAGGTTTGTGTTAGCTTTAGCTGATTGTGGCTCACGGCTACAGATTAACAGCAATGACAAAAGAGTGATATTAATATTCTCATATAACACAGAGTACTAAGAAGCATTAGGCAAAATTATCTTCTAACATGTGAATTAGTGTCATTTGCTTCATTTTAATGTGCTATTTTGAACCAGAAAATAATCCCATATTTTTTCTTGTTAAATCAACTTGGGTGCTGTTACCATGTCAACAAATGAGTCTACTATTTACTGACCATGAAAAAAATACATAATTTGCCTCCTGATGACATCACAACGGCGCTTAACCGACTCAAATATCAAAGATTATATTTGCTATTTCCTCTCTCATCTGGATACTCTAGGTGATATTTGTTTGACTTCACTCAGCACAGCAGTGACAATGCGGGAGAGGATATGGAGGGAAAATGTCCAGCAGGTCCGAGGTGATCTCTGTAGAAGTGCTAACCCATGTAATATAAAAGCTACGTTCTTTCTCAGCTGGAGAGCATGACACATGAATGGCCACACAAATCCTCACATTCATATTGCAGCTGATAGACTGCCATCAAAGGTGCTGGGCCAGATGCATTACATTTCCTGGCTCATTGAAATCTCTCCCCCTCCCTTCATTCTATTTCAAATTAGACATGCTTTGTTGGAAAAGTGTCTTCTCTCAGATGAGAGCTGTAGATCTTTTCCAGAGCCGACTACTAAAACAATCCCGACAATATTGTGATACATCAGCCTTTTGTATTAAGTAGCTGTGATTCTTTGAAGAGACCTGAGTGTAATTTGAGCTAATGGCTAACTCTGTCAGCTCATTTTGCGCTTTCAGATAAATAAGGAAGAAGAATCCGTTTCAGAGATATTTGTCTTTTCTGTATTTTACTCTCAGTCAGAGTGATCCATGGGGAGCCCGAACAATTTGATTTCAATTTCTAACTGCATCAAAATGCTTGGCCATTAAACTTTCAATTTGTAGTAAGTTGTCATTCTCTGGTGCTCTTTGACGCATTTGAATACTCATGATATTTGTAGATCTGTAGCAGCTGACATCCACAGGGCTCCATATAAGGGCATCTCAATCATTCTGCAGATGTATCCACGTGGCCTGAACTGTACCTGACAGCCTGCGTAACTGCAAAATTCCTATGGGTCTTCCATGGTGAGATGAAAGGAAAGCTGGAAATTTATTTTTCAGTAACTGCACATATGTTTTACTTTTAATTAAAAGAGAATATTACAGGTGTGTAATGTGTTAACACATACAGTATAAATATGCTCACGCCAGTACATCAGGACACCACTGATGCTTTGCCTTTCATCCATCTAGTGTCTGGCCTCCCAAGCTCTGATCATATATGTCAAGACAGAACCTAGTTTGTTTGATTTAGCTGTGCCTACAGCTCCGTCACATAATGAATAAGCTTAAAAATCAATGTCAAATTCAGCTGCACACGAGAAAGAAGATTGCACTACAGTGACATAAAGCACAAAGTTCAGATTTGACTTGAGAAAATCTGTTCATTCCTGTGTCTCTTGCATCATTGCACATTATATTTAATGTGCTAGGAGTTGTAATTCCTTGAGTCATGTTAAATGGCTTAAATAAATAAATATAGATGGAATAATTAAGGAAAATTAAGGAAGGGAGGAATAAATTAAACAGTGCTGCAGTAAGATAAGTAGGTCAAAGGAAGTATTTATATCTAATGCAAAGGGGGTTTGCATTCAACAACTGTACATAATAATATAATGTACATAAACGTTCTATATATATAGTAGTATATAATGGATATATAATGGATTTATATAATATGTGACTGTGTATACTTGTATATAATAATAATAGTATATCTATGGCTCTGTAAAAATGAATGATGCATGAAATCTTCATTTAAAATATATATAATGATACATATTTATTGTGTGCATTATACTATGCTATCTTGAGAAAGAAGTTTATTTAAGCAATTTTTTGCTTAAATGGATGCATAGAGTGCGTTTCAACTCTTACTGAGTATTCAAAGCAATTTTACACTAAATTCACACAGCACTTCGTTTTATGCACTTTTATCTATCACACAAACACAATAGATGCTTTGCAGGAAATTTGGGGTTTAGTTGCTAAAGCAGAGGTATTATTCAAAGTTTGGTCTTAAATCCATGAGTCAGATCTTTTGCTGCACTTTGTTCTTCAATCCTATAAACAGGATGAATGTGTATCTTCTTTCTACCAACTGGTTCTCCAAACTGAATATCCAAATGGGTTTTTTGTCCCTTTCTTTGATAAGCACCATAGGTTTCATAATACTGGTCTCATCCTTGTTATAATAATAATAAATAGATAGATAAGGTCATGCCGTGGTCTTGGTAAAAGGAATAAAGCTATAGCTTTGAAGCAGAAAATGAACAGCCACTTCGAGTGTTAAAGTTCAATGTTTTGTCAAGCCATTGATTCAACTTGATGTGCCAATATTTGAAATGTAGCTCTTTATAACAACTCTCTCCTTTGCTCTCAATATAATTACTATACCCACAAGTAGGCTTTGACACAATAAAATATAACTGCGGGTCATAATAAGAACTTGGACAAACAACCTATGGGGTTATTTTTTGTGGATTCTCTCTTCTGTGCTCAATGATATTAAATTTGTAAAAACTGATGCAAAAATATCACTTTAGAAATGATGCTAAAGTTTAGTATTTCATTAAAAATACTGCTAAATTGCAAGGGATTAAAATGAGCGTTTGTGTACTGCCATCATCTGTACACAATGGATGATAAGCAAGAACCTATAGAGAGCACTGAATGCTGGTTAGAGTTTTTCACTAGTAATCATAAATCGGTCATTGTCAATAATCATATTTGCCAAGTTCTTTATTCCTTTTTTAACCTCTACAACTACTGATACTGTACTTTTGCAATTAGAAATCCAAAGTTAGATAGCTAAATAGATAACTTGTGCCGCAAGTGTAATTTAAACTAAATCTAAACATCCATTTAAAAAATTTATATATAATTTTTGCCTAAATAGTGGACAGGAATATGGGGAGAGAGAGGGGTGAACCAAGCGCCTCTGATCAGACTCGAACCCAGGCTGCTGCATATGCTTGCATTCTCACCCTGAGAGCTAAACTTGCTCCCACAAACATCTTTTTGTGTTCAAAATTTATACTTTTTGAAGTCACTTTTGCAAAATATATCCCCTGCTGAGACCGGAACATTTACCCATGACTGTTTTTTAATCTTCAGTCATTTTGGACTACAATGACGAATACTTTTCCTGTTGTAAAAAATCTTTAGACTTTAAAAGTATGCCTGATGATGCAAATGAATAACCACTAACCATAGTTAGGGTCAGTGTGGTTTATAATTATAGTCTTTTACCAGAAGGTGTTAATGATTTAGTAGCCACTTACCTGAAAAGGCTGCAAAAATCATATCCACGTCGGCTCTTTAATGACTGTGAAGCTCTGAGTGGTATTTGCATGTTACCTATTTTATTCATTTCTGTTTCTATTAAATCTAAATTCTGTCGGGCTATTTTCTTCAATACAGCACTTTTTTTTATCCCAGCTGGCAGAGGAAGAAGAATATCTCGTTCTCTTCTCATGAGGGTTCTTCTCTTTTTTCTTTGATGGTTACCTTTCACTTGGTTTTTTCTTGTCTTCTTTGGGAGTTTGGGCTTGGTTGGGTAACTGTTGCTGTTGTGAGCCTGTTAAGCCCATTGAGACGTTTTATGTGATATTGGGGTTGTACAAATAAACTTGACTTGACTTCACACAGCTTTTCCTCTGGGTGCTCCAACATCCTCTTGCAGTCCAAAGACATGCAGGTCAAGTTGACTGCATCCACTGAATTTCCCAGATGTGTGAATGTGAGTGTGAAATTGTGTTAGTCTGTAAAGGACTGCTGACCTGTCCTGGGTTTTCGGTGCCTTTTGACCAATGCTGCATCTTGACAGAGGATATAGAGTATAGACAATGGATGGATGAATGGGAAATATGAGGCTAATTGTTGGCGCTTTCTCCTTTATGAACATGAAGAGATTGAAATCAGCCATGTTTCTTATAACAGATGGTCGGACATATTAAATGGAGAATCTGTGAGCTGGAAAGCAAATAGATTCATTTAGTTTACAATGAAATGACTGAACAAATACAACTCACCAACTCACTGGTGTGGTTCAGCTCACAGGCCTTAACAGGCATTATACTGTAGTTTAAACAAACAATTCACTCCTGCTTTGTCTGTCACTCTGTTGCACATTTGATCATGCAAATTTTCTGAGTCGTGTTATTTACTGTGGCTTCTCCATTAGATTCACTAAAATAATGAGCAGATGTTGTTAAATAAACATATCTGGTATGTGGTCACAAACATTGACACAGAATGTGTCAAAGTGCCCAATGGCCAAAATGTCCAGCGAGGTATGATAAATACACAAAAATGTTACGTGTCAACACAGTTGAGGCAGCGATACATCTGTCACCACAATATGTTTTGGAAAACCATTTACGTTCATCCTTTGGAAACAGACTTCCGATGCATTCAGCTGTGTCTCTTTTTAATATTTCTTTTTTCTCTTTTTCTCAATTTTGACTACAATTCTGATGAAAAATATAGGCTTCTTTGTTTTATTTTTTATCCACTGAAAGCATTAAATTCATTTCACATGCATTAATCTGTAAATCTGTAAAACAGATTAATGAGTACACATACATATAGGCGGTCCTATCATTCAAGCTCAGGTCCTCTACCAGAGGCCTGGGAGCTTGAGGTGTCTTGCACAGTATCTTAGCTGTTCCTTGGACTCTGCTCTTCTGGATAGAGCTCTCAGATGTCGTTCCTGGGATGTCGTTCCGTGGGGACTACTGTTTCCTTCATCCTCCAGGATGAATGAGAAGAAATTATCCTCTCTAGCCCTTCTCTCAGCCCGTGGTATTTCTTGGTATTTCTTGAGCTTCTTATGTTATGTTAGGTCACTATCACTTGGTATAACTACATCTATCATTATGGCCTTCTTCCTCTGCTTGTCGAACATTACTATGCCCGGTTGGTTAGCCATCACCAGTTTGTCCATCTATATCTGGAAGTCCCACAGGATCTTAGCTTGGTCATTCTCAACCAACCTTAGGGGCATATCCTATTTTGACCTCAGGACTTGTAGGCCGCACTGGGCATAGATGTTGCTGTATACTCTGCCAGCCACTTATGGATTTAGATATGCCCTGGCTGCTAGCGTCTTGCAGCCTGTTGTTATGTGCTGAATTGTCTCAGAGGTATCTTTGCATAGCCAGCCTGGGATTAGCCATTCAGTTAGCCATTGCAGGTGCATCTCATCCATTAGTAGCTTGTTTATTTGTGCTGCCAGATGCTCATGAAGTGCAGTTAGCTTCTTTTGCCAGTAGGTGACGATCATGTCAGGACCTCGGTCCTACATATTTTCTTGGATGTCTGCTACTTTGATGGTTACTGTATCCTGCTCAGGAAGGCTGCTGTGGTCCACTCTTACATTCACTAGCCACTGAGCATTGTTGTTATTGTTGCATCCTCCTATATGCTCTTCCAGTATCGCTCCATCTTCAGTCTTGGTGGTGTTCTCGTATTTTTCTCCTGCTACTGAGAGTACACCTTGGATGGTTTAGTGAAGAACAGCTGGTTTATGGTACTGCATGATCAACCATGCAATACCATCTGGAAAATGTCTGATTGGCAACAGGTTCATTTTTGAGCATGACACCTGTCAGTTATTGATTGGCCTCCCCAGAGCCCAGACCTCAACATTATTCATGCAGTTCATCTTGTCAGAAAACAAAAGGCAGCCAAGATCCAAAGCTCTCTGAACATCTTTCAAGACTCTTGGAGAACTTTTCCTAACGACTACTTAAAGAACAAAACATCTTGCCTAAGAGAATTCAGACTGTTTTCATTTATTTTGCATTCTCCCAGTAAAATATTAAGAAATAAGAAGTGGCTTGAGACCACAGTATAGTAAATATTTTTTGTTTGAAAGGAGTATTTTCAATTATTATTGAACAGCCTGTTGTATTCTTTTTCTGCCTTTGCCATACATTACTAATGATCCCATGGGCAAGAAGCTAGAATGGAACCTCTGGCCCAAAACAAAAACAAAAAACCTAATTTATTCTGAAAATACAGCCCTTCCCCTCCACCTCTCACTATACTAGCACTTCACACCCTATATAAAAATGAGAAGAAATTATCCCTAGTTGCAGCCAGCTGACCTTCTCAGTACAGTTAACAGCAGGCTAACCAATGAACAAATTACACTGTATATTATGAAGCGTGTTTCATATTATGAAAATACAAAGAAAAACCCAGTGAAGAGAGCAATTTTGCAGAAATTATTAATCTATAATTGGTATATTTATTTTGTATGCTGTTCATTCTAGCATTTATTTCTAACATGGAAACTGCATATTTCAGTTCTGATACATACATTTTTGATACGTCAGTGCACTCATGTGAGACATGTGAGACATTTGTTTTTGGCCAGTTTAATTATTAATAATATAAGCCCATAAATAGACAGATCTGTTAAGATCAACAATTAAAAACATTTATTTTCTGCATGAATGACTTGTGAATTCCTGTGACTCTCTGACACATTTGGTACCACTGTAAGCCTCTATGGGTATATATCTATAATTCCTTCAACAGAGAATCTTCACTGCAAATACACCAAACAAACAAGCAAGCAAAGTGAAATGTGGTGCTTCAAACCACAGTTAAAGCAAAACTCTGAACACAAAAACTCCTCAAGACAAGGTTATGTGTTCAGCATAAGTTGCTATGATGACATAACCAGGTAAAAAGAGAGCCACTTGTGTGACACTAAAAACTGAAAGCTCAAGATACCTCACTAACCCGGTAATCTTGCTTCGTAACACACCTCTTTGTTTTCATCATCTACTCAACTTATCCAACCACTACAGCAAATATACTCCCTATATTGCAGTAAAGTGTAGTTAGTTAAAATGCAGCAGCTTACCCGTCCAAGAAAAGAACGGAAAGCAAGGGATAACACTTCTGCAAGTATGCTTGAGCAATATTGACATGTTGTCAGACTGTCTTTTATGTTTTAAGTTCATCTTCCTTTTTTGGGGGAGGGGTTGCTTTGCAGGTTAGCTGTAGCCAGTGTTGGAATAGCAATTTTTCCTGCAGGAGTTTCTGCCATTGAATTGGAATTTCAGCTGAAGTGATGTGCACATGCATTGTAACACCCATCTCTGATAAAAGCTGATAAAAGCTATAAAGACTTTAAATTGTATTACAAGTTAGATGTTTAAACAAAGAAGAGAGGAAACAAAAAGGAAAAGGAGGATTGCAATGAATTAAAAAAAGAGTAATTATTTTTACTGGAAGAATAATTTGTTCAGGTTCAGGATTCTATAAAGCAGAATTACCAGATTTACTGACTATGAGCTGTCTGTTAAAAAGCAGCTAATTTGTTTGAAAAGCCAATAAAACACAGGTAAAACTCTGGTTATACAGTTAAAGGTGTAACAGAGTTTGGCCTTTGCAAGAAATATTGCAGGTTTAAATATACTGAATCTGGATTTATATCTTCAGATATTATCCTTTGCATAAATGTAGCTTATGAGGGAATGAATCATTGTGCTGGCAGCAGAGGCCAGCCCTGAGCACATGATCAGTCAGGATCAGTAGCTCTCTTTCTGATTCCTGAGGTGTAATGCTAGTCTAATAGCCATCATACTGCATACTAAAGAGACTCCTTTATTCATCCAAATTACTATGCGGAGAAATTCAACAGCTCAAATTCACGGCAAGTGATAAGCTAAATATGCCACCCAAAACATAACAGATTTAACAGTAATCCATTTAACAGGCCAGACGGGGACCAAGGTAGTGGCAGATAGCATGACCAGCAAACCCTGATAAGAAATGAGAGCTGACTCTCAACCTTTATCCTCTTTAGAAAAATCCAAATATGCATACTTGGTCTACTTAAATTTGGCTGGCACATTTAACAGGAGGGTCTCACATTCAGCAGAAATCCTATTTCTATTAGGCAAATTAAGCAAAGCCCAGGCCTGATGTTATTATAAGCTAAAAATACCTCTTAGCAGCGTAATGCGTGCTCATTTTTCCTTACTAGCAGACAATGACATATGTAGTTTTTGCCATGATATTATTGCTGCTGTTGTTTCTTCCACACAGAAATTGGTAATTAAGTCTTGTCTTAGGTTTAATGATTCATGAACATCAGCATCAGAGCAATATGACTCAATAAATAGGTATATTTAAGTTGATACATTTAACCTATTAAGTCTTCTCCGAATTTAAAGGTCATCTTTGTAATTTATGCTTCTTTTTTGGAACTTGGTGCTCTTTGGCTTGAAACTGTTCATTTCAGAGTGTATTAGTGTATAGCCTGTGGAGTATTTAGAGCACAGAGGGGATTTAGTAGTTGTATCCTCTTTTCGTCCTGCCTAAAGATTAAAATGTATGTGACCTGGAATTACGGTTTTTAAATCTTCTCATCGTTTCAGTTTTGTCACGCTTATTGACTATATTCATGCGTCGCCTTTACTTTATTATGCGGGCTTGCTGGTGCACTAACGTTTATTAATGTTTACATGCTCTGGTGTTTGCACACTCTCGCTCTCTGCGAGTGCAGATTTGTGCCACCATCCAACATGGAATAATTAAAGTCATTCAGTTTACTGTGACTATCCCATAAATAAATAAGGCACTGAAACAGTAAACACAATTTGCTCGCCTGCAACAGTGTTGCTATGTATTTAAAAGAGCCAGTGAAACTGACACTTGAAAATTTGAAAAGGCGGGGCTCCCCTACTTTCAGCTTAGAAAACAACACATTTTAGAATATTATTTACAGGTCATGAAGCTTGAACAGTGAGCATGAATAATAACAACCAACACCATCTGGGGAACTTCAAAGTTTCACATTAGCTAGTAATGAACATTAGTGTTACGAAGAGGGTCACTGAGCAAATCTATCTCACACAGCATGTTCCATCATTCGATGCAGCTTCTGAGAAAGCACCAAATGCTGCAATAAACCAGTGAGTGAGTATTAGCCTTATAGCATGGGAGTGAAACTGCATCTATCATAGCCATTGTGGTAGTGGACCCACCCCCCTCACTCCATCTCAAAATACCATGATAAAAAATCCAGACAATGGTTTCAGATGCGCTTTTGTTTGGACTTAATCTCACATTGTACCCTGAGATTTTTATTTCATAGTTTCTACACAAACTCGTTGTGAAAAGTTGTTATAGGATAATATATATAGAAGAAAAGACTGATTTGTTTTCTTGGCGTTTCCCTTAAAGATGTGATAAACTAGTACGTGCCCATGCTACAGTGTTGTTTCGTCTATTTGTGGTGTTGGCGAATCAATTTACTTAATCACAGAGACAATAGTAAAAAAAATTGGGCTGGTAGATGTTTTTAATATAAATAAATAGATAAATGTGGGAGTCATTGTGTGTTTGTACACAGCAAAATTTAGTTACATCTGTATAGGATTAAATGGACTACTGCACATAACAGCCAGTACAGTCCACCTGAATAAGTATATAATTAAAAACTAGTATGCAAGATTTTGTTCAGTTAAATATACACCTGTATAGTAAAAGGGGAATTCTTAACTTTATTTTCATTGTGGTTGTTTTTTACATGTGTTATGATTTACCTACATAGTCATGTGATAAAGAAAGGGCTGCCATTCCAAACAAGCCATACTTGTTCTATGTTTGTCTAACTGTACTGTCATGAACTTTAATATTTAACATGCTATCTGAGGCCTGTAGAGTCTCAGATATAGCTCTTTTTTTTCATTTTTTTTTTCGATTTCTCTGAGCATCTGACCTTGCAGTGAATTTGCTGGGATGGTCTGCTCCTGAAAGATTGCGGCATTGTTGTTAACACACACCTGCGTGCTACACCTAAATGGACGTCTGCTCCTGGAAAGATTGTGGCATTGTTGTTAACACACGCCTCACCAGCAAAATGCCAAAAAGTTCACACTTGCTGATGATAATTAAGTGCTTCTGGTCAGCACCTGGCTGCTACTTACCTTCCCAATTTCAGTGGAGGCACAAAAGGTGTACTTTTTCTACCCACATCAGTGTACCTGTCAGTAATGCACTCTTGCAAAAAATGCATTAAATGACATGCTGGCAAAATTTTAAAGGCTAGAGTAATTCACGTGTCTTTAAATCCCATTCCCATGTACATTTATACATTAAAATGAAGATAATGTCATGCAATATTGGCACTGTGACATAAAAACTTGGAGCTATCAAAACTGAGTATATTCAACATTTCCTAAATTAGACGCTGGTGTAGAGAAATAAAAATCATACAATGCTTTGATATGGTACGTAACACACACACAAAGCAAAATGACCATAACAAGCTGCAAAACATTAACACACAAAGTGACCAATGGGATCAGTACACAGTGGCCAGAAAGAAAATCCAAACAACCATAAGGTAGTTTAAAATCACTGTGCCACTGTGGTTTTCTTTTTCCAGTTTTTATTTGATGCATAATAAATAAATAAAAATCAGGGCTTTAAATTGGTATTTTAAAAAATTCATTGTATGCACTCTCACTCCTCCATTCAAAAGTGTCTAAACCTGTCCCTCATTACAAACAGACCAAAGACTAAAAAGTATCAAAGCAAAGAAAAAGTGAAGTGATTTTTCTGTTTCATATAGTTTTTGCACACTGACACATGCTGGCACTCCTGGTGTATTGATTCATAGATGATTAGAGAGGCAAGACAAGTCTGTTTGGGAATACTGAGCAGGAAATTTGGACATAATTTATCCTGCTGTATCTCAGAAGAATTTTGCTTGAACTTGTTTGGTATCATAACTCTGACAGAAGCCCCTTGTGCAGAAGTGAATGTGTGAAAATAGTCATGTTGTGAGAGGCAAGCAAGAACAAGTACAAACTGCAATGCTTCTAATATGTCATGTTTGCACTCTCCGAGTCCCTTGCAACAACTCAAAACAATATATTATTTATGCTTGTATATGATATTGCCCCCCTCAATGAAGAAAGATGACATTATGAACAAATGCTTGAGGGTTCCAATGCTTCTAACTCAGACATGCAATTTGTAGAAATTTTATTTAGAATGCAGCTTCAGGTTTACAAATATGACTTAAAATGGCAACAAAAGTATTTGAGTTCATTTTTTTTTATTAATTTGCGTGTCAGTCATGATTTTTGCATGTCATTGTCACCTCCAAAAAACTGCTAATTCCAATGTTCTTGAAGTTAACCTGGGAGGAGATGAGCATGAATGAAACAGGAACTGTTATCAATGCAAACCCTGGTTATGTAATGTCGAGATTAGTTTAGTTTTAGACCAGTGGCAAACTCCTTCAACAAACAGTAGTGGGGTACTATGTAGGGGGTCCCCCTTAAGATCCAACATGGCAACAATGAGAAAATAAAACTGCACTGTTGGGTGATTTTGTGGCTTTATAGAAGGGATAGGGAGAAGGGAGTGGAGAGAGCCATCTGGGAATTCAGAATACTACAAGTAAGATGACAGCATGGCATTCAGCTATTGAGCCAGTTGTATCTGGATAGACAGGTAGCAGTGGTTCCACTGACAACTGGTCCAAGAGGAGGTGCCAGTATCAGTACAAAGTTACACATCAGTAATATTGTAGGAAAAAGGAGCAAGGTGCATGTGCAGAACAGATGCATGTGATGGACCATAAGCTCTCTTGTTATTGGCGCTGATAGGCCAGGCCTCATTATGCCGAGCTCATGTTTCACTCAGTTTATATTGACTTTTTCAGCTTCTTCAACTTCTCCTACTGAGTGACTATTATACCCTGTGTGCCTCACAGGAGAACGGCTGTAAGACATTTAAAGCTCTAAGCACTGGGAGGAGAGAATCATCACTGATGTGACAGCCAGGTGCTGAAGGCGAGATCTTTCAACAAGGATAGCGCGGCTTGACTATCATCAAAGCAGAGTAGAAGACACGTCTGAGAGACTCAGCTGTGTTGTTAAATGCACCCAGTTCAAATTGTGGGAGGATTTTCAGCTAAAATTCCCATCAAAGCGCCCACGTGTCCAAACACTGGGCTGTTGTCTAAAATATCAGCACAGGTGACTAAAGTGACTTTGTCCCACGAGACCACCCGGAGGAAATTCGGTGATGTGAAGATGACAAAGTATCAGAGCTCAGTGGCACAGCTAGGAGTGATGTACACGGTGTGTGCTCATTCAGGAGTACACACTGTCTGCAAACAGATGTCTGCACAACTAGGTGTTTTTGCAAACCCTGCCTATTTCTAGGCCTTGACTAACTGAGTGGTTTTTGCAGGACATCTCTCCCTGGGGAGTGGGACCACCAAGGAGAGGTGGATGTACAGGGCAGTAGCTCAGGGATCTGTTACAGGATCATTTGTGAAGTCTCTTGGGGTATTGCAGATGTGCACAGACTGCAGCAAAGGCTAGAAATGGTGTGCCATGATGGTTGTGGATTAAGAGGAGTCATCCATAGAGTCTACATGATGCCTGGATGGATTCCAAGGCTTGATCAATCCTCCTCTCATCCAGCTGAAAGTGACTGATTCAAAAAGAGCAGACACTGTCTGATCCTCAGATTACTCTGATTATGTAGCCAACTGAATGAGTGGATAATGAACTACTCTGCACTGAAAACCACTTTCAAAAACAATGTATTGAATATGACAACCAATTAAATAATTTGCATAATACCAAGCTAAGTTAAGGATCAGAAAGAGAGAAAATGTACTCAAGATACTGAAATTGAGCTTTCAAATGTTTTAAGTGATGCACAACCATTCTTCCTAAATGTTTATTTTGGGGATTTATGATGATGATGGGGGACAAATCATTCTAAAATTATCCGTAGATGCTTCTTTGGTTTGAAATCTGGTGACTGTGAAGGCTATATGGCAGAAGATTCACATACTTTTTATTCTCAGCACAATGTTGCATGACCGCTTTTGCCCTTTGTTTTGGGGAATTGTGATTCTACAAGAGACAAAAATGAATAATAACAGGATAAGGATGATCACTCAAGAGAAAAGCTAGATGTCCTCTTAGAACAACTTGTTCTGAGAGGACAGATCTAGCTTAAACATGGCACCAAACTCCACAGTATATAAGACACCCTGTCGCTCAACTGAATGTAAAGGGTTAAGGCTTCAGGCTTTTTCCTTGAATTTGTCACTGGGCTTATTCATTTACTTAACACTCTTTTTTTTCATGCTAAATGTATCTTGTATTGGATCTTGGTCACCAATCTTAATATATAATGCATGGGTGGACGGGACAACGCATTCAGTAGCAAATGTTCAGTAAACAGGAGAGTCCATCTCCTCAGCTCTATCGCTTCATGTTGCCAAAGTAACTGGGCACCTGGAGCTCTACAGCCTGTGCATCCTTACAGCAAAAGACAAGAATCTACTCAAACCTCCCTCAGCTTAAAGCTTATAGAAAAACAACAGCTCTCTGAGGTTTTTATTGCAATGGTGTGTGGATAGAAATGTGTCAGTATTGTATTTTGCCCTGGAGAGCTGGAGAGATGGAGTTACATTCATATCAACTGATTGCTTGATGTGATTGTGGTCAGATTTTCTTCCACAACTTTTACACTTTAGGAGGAAAAACTGTGAAGATTCAAGCAAACATCTGTGAAGTCATCCACTCAGAGCTCTCTGAGTATTCAGACAGTGCACATTAGAAGGTTTTTTGGCCTGATTTTCCACATACTTTAACTGTGAAATAGGACTACAACTGTGATGTTGAGAGTTCACATTGTCAGCTTTGACCGCTGGAGGGGATTTTCAGCTATATCAAATGGACTGTTGAAGAGCCACAGACCTTTTTTGTATGTCTGCCAAAAATATTTTGAAGGATTAAGATTTGATCCTGTTATTATCTGTCACCCTTTTTTGTCGATTCTTGTTGCAAACTGCTGGATAGCAGGAATGGAAAACTGCCAGGATAACAGTTACACATCAAGTAAATATGAGTGCATAGCTCGCAAGCACAACAACTTTAGATCTCAATAGCAAAGATAGCTAACTGTAATCAATACAGTATCATCAGTATTATAGCCAAATTTATTCTGAGCTCTGTGGCTTCAGAGCAATGATATTAAAAGATCAGACTAAGAATGCCATGTTCCAGGATGACTATGCAAACAACAGTCTGTCTGTCGTGTTCGCTCTGTCTCTCCGGTTTATTTAACTAATTTAGCCAAGTCACTCTGAGCCAGAGAGACAGCAGGTTGAGTGAGGCAGAGGCTGAGGTGAATGACAAAAGGGATCTCAGCAGAACTGGAAACAAAACAACTGGTGCACCAGAGTGTTAGGATGTTCTGTGATCCAGCAGTATTATAATATACCTGACTGTGAGTGTTGTCACAGGTATGTAAGTCACAATTCCTTAAAGTATCCTGAAAAAATGTAGAAAGTGATATTTCTTGATTTTGGGAGCAAAGAAACAACAACAATCCCACATTTAGTTCCACCTCTTGGAGTGCTTTTTAAATTATACCCTCCTAAAAACTAGCCTTTTCATTTATGTCCTCTATAATGGACATTTGTTTTTGGTCAATATCTTTGCCTTGAGCTGCCCCACTAAGTCCTGATGTACTAAATAGAGGACATCCTGGGTTTTCCATTGATATCTCATGTGTTTGGGTGGCCTCTATTACCTCCAAAGAGGAGGGAAATCAGATAAAAGTTCAATGGAAAGATTCTCTTTTCCTCGGTTCTCAGGAGGATATGGTGGTATTTGATCTTTATTTATACAATTCCTCTCAATTTGAAAGTATGTGTTTGTAAGTTTACCATTAGGAAGCACTGAGTTAAAAAATTGTGAGCTACTCATAAGGGCTATAAAACCAAAAAATATTTGTGACAATCACTCTGACATTTCTTTGATGTGTCCATAAGCTCAATTTCAAGATGTGTTAAAAATATATTTGAACACTGAGTAACTTTTCAAAAAGTTTTTGACAAAAGGCCAATGTTCAAAAAAAATGTTATAGAGAGAATCTAAGGAACTTAAAAAGAAAAGTGACTGGACTTCTTTGAGTTTCTTGAAGATGTTCCTCTTATCCGAGAAGCTTCTTTAGTTCTAAGACCAACTGGTGGAGAGTCCCAGATTTTACACCATATTGAGAGTTGTCCATATATTGGCTCATTGACCCACTATTGATCATTTGCCTCATCACATGAGGAAAGGTGGGAAAAAGGGTGTGGGTCATTATAAGCAGAGGTTTCGGGTGAAAGAGACCTTGCATCCTTGAGTCCTTGCCTCACCCTATCATGTGACCTGTTGAGATCAGCTGACACAAGATGTGAGTGGGGGTTAAAGCGTCTGGGAAGGGATCTCAAAACTGGATTATAGGTACCAAACAGTTGGTGTCGTAAGCCAGCCAGTCTGTTCTGTGAATGCTCGTTCACGGTGTACATAGATGGCTTCTTTCACTCCTCTTTTAAACCTTCTGTCTTCTCTGTCCAAAATGTGAACATTGGCATCCTCGAAAGAGTGACTTTTACCCTTTAGGTGCAGATGTACAGCTGAGTCTTGTCCTGTCGAGGTGGCTCTTCTATGCTCTGCCATACGTTTCTGAAGTCCAGTCACTTTTCTTTTCAAACTCAAGTTTGGATTTTTGTGATTCCATTTTGCAATTTTGCATTAATAGTTCATGTGGAAGTTGAGACAGTTTGATGTAGATAGACGTATACTGGTCCTTTCATTTTTTTTTTTTGTTAATTTATAGAGAGAATTCTAACTTTTAGTTTTATTTCCTGGTATTTTTCACTTTCTGTGGTTATTAAGAACAAAGTCAATTGGATTGTAAACATGGGCAATAAGACTGCAGATCACCAACAACATAGTATGTATTGAGTATTGAGAGTTATGTATGGTGGGAAAGGGGCGAGACACCCTCAGTGATGCATCACTCCTTCTTTATAGTGAATACATCTTGCTTTCATTAGGACGGAGGTACAGTGTGCCCCCTTTGTGAACATCTTGTGCCCAGAGGTCTTTTATAACTTGTACTATAACTCCTTTGAACAAATCCAGGTGATATATGATATGGTATGATATAGGTGTCACTCGCACATATTATTTGATTTTGGTGATGACTGTGGCACTTTCTTGTTGTTGGTGTCTTTAATGTATGTAATTGTGATGTATTTTTTTGGTTATATTTGACAGTCGCCACAAGGCGCAAATAGATTTTCTGAAAGGACTAATAATGTATTACTGTGGATTTTGCCTACCTAACAAGCATACATTTTATAAAAATACAATGTGATAACAAAAATTAGAGACTGAAAATAGAATAATTTCACCACTGGATCCATGAGAAAGACAATTCTGTGACAGCAGTGACATGAACAAAATCTACACATTTTTAATTACAAACCAAATATTTAAACTTTAACTGCTTGCCTAACAGCTTCTGCACAGTCAGGCCTGGAGGCTCTACAGAGCACCCACAGTCTCAGGCTTGGCTACTCAGCAGGATTAAATTCCTTGCTCAAGGGCACCTCAAAGATGGCGAATGAGTGAAAAGCAACGAGTATTCATTAACTTCCCCAGATGCCTGCTGCTTTAACCTTTGGGCCACCATAAGCCTCCGCTCATTAAGCTGTATTTTATAAGCTCACACTGGGTCAAGTAGATGCACAGTACATTGTAAGTTCTATATGCAAATACATGAAACGAAACTACTGAAGTATCTCAATCTTAAAATGCTGTTATTGTATTCTGTACTACAATGAATCTGACCTGCTGCTTGATACACAGGTGGTGCCCAGTTTTGGTCAATAAAATCAAATGTGATTCACACATTTATGTAAAAACAAGTGTTGAATTTACTGCTAAAGAGAAAAGAGGAAAACAAATTTGGGGCTATATGGTTGCAGATATTGGTGCATAGAGCTCCATGTGTGCTTGTAATTTATTTCTACCCACAGACGCACTGACAGGCAAACCTGGAGTCATCCAAAAAAACACAGTAAAGGCCCTTGAATTAATAAAGGGCTATGAGCTTTTACCAGAGTTGTGAGACGAGAAGGCTGTGTTTATTTTAGCTGACTTCTCAGCCAGCACAATGCTGCTCTGACAGAACAAGTAGAGCCTGTGCAGTCCCACAGCGGCTCCAGTGCATTTTACAGTACATATGTTCCTGCACTTGGCTTGTTTGTTTTTGGGAGACTTATGTGTTGTATACTATTGTCGCTTTCAGAAAAAGGGTTTTGCACTTTCAAGAGTCAAGAACTGAATTATAGAGCACTTTCAAGGTATGGAACCAGTGATAAAATATACAGCATATATTCATGTTGTTTGCGTTACTGTTTTTTTTTTTTAGTATCCCAACTTCAATTTCCTCCATTCCCACTTCAGTCTGGATGTTTACATAGACTTATATGAGAATGCCAATGCAATTCTGTTTATAAATATGAAACTGTCATGGGTCCAGTGTTTCCTGCATTGGCGATGGTTACTTTTATTTAAATACAGCACGTCTTGGAAACATTGTCACAGTCGGGGTCCTTCTCTCTTTTCTCTGAGGAAGTAAAGTTCCATTACAAAGTCATATTCAAGCCAAATACAGATCAAAAAGCCATAAGTATCCTTGTAGTCATCTTTTTTCCTCTGAAAAAAAAATCAGGAGTCTAATCCGCAGAGCCCAGCTGAGGTGGTGGTGTCAGCAATAATGCTGCTGTTTTAATTGCCTATAGTCTCCCTATCCTTCGGACTTTAATAACTTACGAATGGTGAGACTTACTGTGGTACATACGATATCAATTATTTGTTATGCATTTTTCACTTCTCAGCATTAAAGATTTAGATGGAACAGTTATACTCTTAAACCTGTATTTCACATCTATTTGCTTCATTCAAACAGAGTACGGGCACTCACTCTTCTCATGTATTGTTAAGCAAGAAGAAGGCCTTTCTGCTATATTTATATATCTTTTCAGCTATATAGAGTCTAATTATTTGAGGTCTAAAAATGTCAAATAAACAAAAGCGATAGCATTGACACATTTTTATTCTTAAATTCGAGCCAGCATTTTAATCCCACAGCCTTCTAATCAAAATCCTGCTGAGACACTGACAGACCTTTGAAGTCACAGTCAAGGTTTTCAACTTTGCTGAGGACAGTCTCCGCGTCTCTGTGTCAACCCCTCTCCTCCCACTGGCTCTGTTTCTTCATCCCCTTACAGGGTCGGCTCATGGGTATCTCCACCAGTCAGACCAGCAAATGCCTGGCCTACAATGACAGAGAACTGAAAAAAAAAATCATTTTGATGTCAGAGGGAGAATAATGCAGACTTAATTACCGTGAGCTAATAACTTCGGGCAATCAAGCCAAACTCAGCTCAGTGTCTCCTTCTAATTGTGAGGGCGGCTAAAACCTTTTCTCTTTCATTTGGGTGATGCTCAGCAGAAGTCCCGGTTCTGCAGTACGAGCTGGTTTGAACAGAATGATAAGGGCACCTTCGATGGCGGCGGCGTGTAGGTTTAATTTTGTGATTTGTCTCTTCAGTGTGTGTAATTACACTGGAATTTGAGCAGACCAAAGATAAAAAGGGTGTACGGTTAAGCCGATCATTTCCAGTAGCGTTTTGAAATGAAGGTTCTTAGACGACACTAAAATTGTGTCGTACAGAGAGCCGAATGTTTGAAGGGAAGCGGTTCACAGATATCTCCCTCTCCTTTATGTTCCTAACCTTGGCTAAAATAATTGGTGGCACGCGTGTGCTCTGACCAATCATTTTGATCAAACAACTGGAGCACTTTATTGTTTTGTGCTGAAGGAAGACGTGTGGATGCTATCAAAAGGCCAGAATATTTACTGGACTCTTTGTTGATTAGAAGGCTTACATCTCAAAGGCTGCAAATCAGTTCCTTTGTTTTGCTTTTCAAAAAGACTAAAGGGAGAGGATTAAAGTCATTTCTAGACCCTTGGGCAAAATCTTAAATAAGGTTCAGAGAATTAATCAATGTTTTCCTCAGACAGGGCAGAATAATTGGAAAAGGACACTATGAGAAAAAAAAAGTTACTTATTAAATAATATGTTTCTTTAAATTCAGATTCTTTTTTTTTTCTTGGTCTGACAAGTTAAATTGATACCAACTGACATTTTACTTTATTTTATAACATACAATTATGATTAGAATTAGAATAATTTTGTGAAAACCTCAAGAACATGACAGTTTCACAGGTAAGGCGTGACGAAAGTGAGCTTCAGAGCTTGGATATCAAAGACATTAAACTAAAGAAAGCTAATAGCCTAAAGTCATCTGCGGCGCTCTTAGAAGTGTCTGACAACAGATCTGTTACATGTACAATCATAACATTTCAACACGTCAAACTACCGTCCACTTTTCTGTCAAAGTTTCCATCCCTCACTATCGTTGTCTGTCAGGCCCTATGTTCTTCAAAGTGCAGTGAAAAACCATCAACTAAAGTGATCGTGGACTAAATTTTTGCGGATAAGAAATCTTTACCAGTTTTTTTTTTTTTTTTTTTATATATTTGGGCAACCACATCTAATGGCTTTTCTATCATTTATCAAGCAAAAGATGTAATATTGTTAACATAAACATGCCCCAAGGACTGCGGCATTGTCCCCTTTAGCAGAAACATCATTGTGTTTGCATTTTATTGGTTTGTCTAGTTTGTAACGTTTGCTTGCAGGAATTTTTTTGCAAGATATTTGATAATTTTATTGCCTTACATTTTAATGGTATCTAATTTTGGACACCTCTCTTTTTCTTTTTTTGCTTGACTAAGCCATTTTATAACACTCCATTTCTTTTTTAGAGGGATTCCTCTGTGGATCTGCAGGTGTGCTCAGGATCATTATCCTTTTAAAAAGTCCAGTTCAACTTAAACTTCTGTAAGAACCCACATTATCTTCAAGGACTTTTTTTTCATATCATAGAGAAATAAAAGCTGAATCGGTAACTGGAGGCTGCCTAAAAACCACATTTTCATCACGATGCTTCAAATGCTTGGGTATGTGGATCTTTTTTCTTTTTTTTGGGACGCACAAAACTTTATAGTGTTATTGTGGCCTAACAATACTTAGAGCATGTTAATCTAAAAGATGTGAAAGTCTTTGTCTGGCAAATTGTAGTTTGGCTTCTGTTTTACTTTTTATACAACAAATGCTTTTTGTTAGGATGCATATAATTACAAAAGTTACCTGCAGATCTTGCAATGACGTTTTTGGGATTCTTGGATGTGATGATGAAGGGGTCTCTTCTTAAGTTAAATTTGCTGGAGTGCTGTCCTGGACAACTGGCATTTAATGGCATTTAAATTGTAACCTATTTGTAGATACATATTGCAAAGAAGAGATGTGAATACAAGAAGTTCCACCTACTACTCTTTAATTACTGGTCCCTAATATGGGACTGATTCTCTTTTACTCTGATCATGTAATAAATCTATGAGTCAACATACTTTTTGTATTGTTAGTAACAAAATCAGTTCAAAATGTCAAATTACATTTTATGTGTTTGTTTCTGCTTTTCTAAAAGGCAGATTAAATGCTCGCATTTGTCAAAACAGGCAACAGTTTAGATGAAAAATTTAGATGAATTTTCCAGGTTTCTCCCTGTAATATGACATATGGCATTATGCTTGCCTGAGTAAGTCTCCTTCTTCAACATTCACACCCTTCTGAAGCCACTCTGTTAAGCATCTCCCTCTACTGTCTGTGTACAATGGGCTCTGGGTGTTTTCAATCCCAGATCTCTCTGACATGGCGACTGTCGTGACATCTGCAGTGATGGAGTAATCAGACTTATGACACTAGTGCACAAACAGTTTGAAATATGCAGCTGTTCACACATAGAATGACTGCTGTATATATATATATATATATATATATATATATATATATATGTATGTATCATTGTTTATTGCTCTTTCATATGTGTTGCTTCGGTCCATGAACTGTAGAAATAAACAGTCAAGACTAATAGAAAGTAATTGTGATTTATAGCCACTGATGTCTTACTTAGTGTTTAAGAAGTCAACCTCAGGCCCCAGACTGCCCCTAGATTATCCTGTTTTACTTTATTAAACCCTTTCAAGGTGTTTAAAGTACAGGATGCCATTTGGGAAATACATGTTGTCTCTTTCTAGCTCAGCACTACATATAACAGGTGTGCACAGCTCATAGGCTATAAAGCTACAACCAGTTAACCCAGTCTAGATAACCCAAAGTGTAAAATAACCAGTGAGCTCTAAGAACTGGAAATAATTTACTGTAGTTACTGTAATTCTTTATTACAGTCAGTTAAAACTTCCTTTTAAGATCTCTCTTTTCCAAATGATTCCACATCATGACGACACCACCCCAAGTTTTAACTGGTCGAATCCTAAAACGTCGGAAACAGACTCAGCTTTTTAATGCAGACACAAATGCGTGAAATGGAGGCTGCTCTGACTCATGCCATCAACGGACAGTGGCTGCAAATTTGCAAAAAACATGATACACAGTGTGGTCCGTTCCTGTGAAGATGGACACTTGGACGTGAGACTTGAAGCTGGAATGGTGGAAGCAGTTACATGGATGAATTCACAGACAGTGAAATAACTGGTGGGACTAGTGGTGAAAGAAGCATGAATTATGAGAGTTCAGCCCAGGGGGTCAAATTGTCTGATATCATTTTTAAAAATATCAGATTTATTGTAAAAACCTGAGTTGTTAACCACTTATTTTAGTCTGTATGTACTGGTAAGTATTTTGTAATAATAATAGATTGCATTTATATAGCGCTTTTCTAGGCACCCAACGCGCTTTACAATTCCACTATTTATTCACTCTCACATTCACACACTGGTGGAGGCAAGCTACAGTTGTAGCCACAGCTGCCCTGGGGCAGACTGACAGAAGCGAGGCTGCCATATCGCGCCATCGGCCCCTCTGGCCAACACCAGTAGGTGGTAGGGTAAAGTGTCTTGCCCAAGGACCCAACGACCAGGTCAGAGAGAGCAGGGGGATTGAATCGGCAACCCTCCGGTCACAGATGAGCTTCCCAATCCCCTGAGCCACGGTCACCCGTGTAGGTAAATAGGTAAATATATATTGTAATTTAATATAAAGTACCATTGAAATTCCATTTAATTTTAGGCGAATGAAACCCCTTGTTGTGGGCTGTGTTATGAAGTACTATTTAAAAACAAGATAAAAATCAAAGCTGTAAAAAAACTGATAAAGCTTTTTTTTTTAAAAATAGTTTATTTATAAAGGATGGACACAGCAATGAAGTCCACTTGTGAAATCTCAAGCTGAGCCTTTTCATCATTACTGTCTTGTTTTAGAAACCAGACATGATGAGAGACTGGCTGACTGAGAAACCAAGAAACACTGCATGCTAGACACTGGATGGTAGTGCTCATCATTCAAGTTATACCCACCTGAAGTCTCAGTTTATCCTCAGTTAAAACTTGCATATCAAACTATTAACCTCAAAAGTCTTTAATGAGGTCAGCGATCAAGTTCCTATAGACTTAAAGAACCAGAAATCTTTTACAGTTTATGGTTTTTATAGTTTATGGTCTCATCACTTCAGCTGCACTGGGATAGCAACATGCCCACAACCTGCTTGCATCATGTCTCAAAAAATATTGGATATTGGCTAATGCTAACACGGTTCCAGCAAGATGAAGAGGCACTTGGAAAATAAACATATCTGCAATGTTAACAAATAGTTGGGCCGCCTAGACCTTAACCACAGGCAACTACTGCTTTTTGGACATTTAGAGAATTGTGCGTAATAGAAAATAGTGGAGCTTATTGCAAAACAGAAGAAACCTTGTGCACTTGTGAAAACATACTTAGATGCCCCCTCCCGGGGCTTTTGTAGAGGCTATCTTAGACAGATACGAACACATGTTGTAGTTTTGGCTTGCCATTTGGTGCGCCATAGGTACAAAAAAACCCCAAAAGAAAAAAAAAATCCCTATATGTATAGTGTATCTGTATTTAGACTATAACACTGTTATAGTTATATAGTTATACTGTTATAGTTATAGATCAATTAATCAATCATTTGAAACTTATTTAATCTTCGTTAAATATAACACTTATGGGGTTAATGCATGGAAACCCTGCATGGCAGCATTTCTTTCTTCTTCTTTTTTTTATTTGTGAAAGGCAACCGGAGTGTGGGTCAATGCTGAAGGGTGATGTGTTTCTCAGAAGCACCTCCCCTACATTTTTTCAGGCAGAACTAGTGCACAAATATTTTCCAACTTGTTTCTCTTGCTAGTACCTGCTGCCCCCACCTCCACCGCTAACACCTCCAGACTGTGCCAGAACGTACAAATACAAACAAACCATGATTCACCCTGGCAGTTTGGCAAGATTGAATAGGAAAAGACTGTGGATGGTGGGTTGGGACAAACAGTATTTAAATTTTACAGAATGCACTGTAACGCACTGACTATGTTGATACAGATTCAAAGAGTCAGCTTCTACAGGATAATAAATTGTATGCTCCCAGCAGGATTTTCTAAAGATTTAAAATGCTTGTTCTAACCTGAAGTGTTTTCAGAATTTACTGTTGTGTATTGACTGAACAAACTGATCCAAACTAATCCAATAGATTGTATTTAAAGAGCCTCCTCCAAATCCTTTGTCATTTAGTAACAGGGACATTTATACCCTTATCTGAAATGCACATATGTTCCGATCATGAAAAATACCTAAACATAAAATACATCAATGCAGCGGTGTATTACACTCACACCACTGCATCAATACCAATTTGAAATACCAAGATTTTACCTATGGCTGCTGGCAACAACTGTGAGCCTATAGTAAATCTGCATCCTTATTCCTGATCGTCAACTTGATTAATGATATGCTACAGAGTCAATTCTTCGTAATTTAAGGTTGGTGGTAATTATCACTGAACATCATTTTACATACACAGCAAAAGAAAAAAAGAAAGGGGAAAAAAGGAGTAAATTGATCAATAAGGAAATAAATCTTAAATTAACAGAATCCTATTAACAAGATTCTGTTAATTTACAATTAAGTGAATCCCATTATCAATTCCCCCATTCACTTTACTCTGTGTCCAGGGCAGAAAACGATTTCACCTCTCTGATGGCAAGCCCTTACACTCAGTGTTATTGCACTCCGGAGGACTTGCACAGCACAGGAAAAATATATAGTGCAGCCATTAATTTGCCATCTCCAGAAAAGGGCATCAGTGATCTGTGAAATCACTTTGTTCGTTTGAGATGGTTGCACTTTCTGTTCATTTACGTCTGATAATTACTTAGATTATGTGAATCTCCCCGTCTGCCTGTCTCTTTTTTGGCATCTGCACTATGTCAGACTGCAACATTCCCATGACCTGTGCTGTCTGTCTAATTCTACTCCTGACAAAAGCTTAAACAGCGTCAGCTTTAAAGTAATCAAAAGAGCATATTGGAGAATGGGAGCTGAGACACTCCCTCTGTTGAATGAGCCACAGTTTTGTTTGCCGTGATCCATGAAATAATCTGTCAATGGAATAGGAAATGTGAAGCACTCCCATCGATTCTGTTTTTTATTGTCAGTGTTCAGTTCTGCTCATGTGGTTTTATTGCACCATGGGAAGTCTCTGGTGCTGCTCTGACATCTATTGTTTCTCAACTTCTGTTCTGTGTGGGAAGCTGTAGATTCCTGTACAGCAGCTACTCTCTTGCTGCAGGATTCTAGTTTAGCAGCCGTAGCCTTTTTTTGGCAAAGCCAACTGGTCTCCACAGATGCTACCTGGGCTTGAAATTGTAATTAGTAAAATGTAATTGCAGTTTTACCCCATGAAACCCACTAATGCTCACAAAACGACACCAGGACTGTGTAAAACCACCAGAAATGTTGTGCTATATCAGTTTTATCAGATTGCTTGTTTACAAACTGTTCACCGTGTCCTTGTATTATGACTCCCACCTTCTCTCACTCCTGGATCTCCATAAATCACAGTTAGTGCTACAAAACTGTGCTGCCTTTTTTCCTTAAAGGTGCAACAGTCACTGGGTTTGGCAGCAATGACTATGTGAAGTGTGAAAGGTGATCCTTGTAATGACAAACTAACAGAAAATTATCCCATAGTCTTCAGACACTGAGCTAATGCAGCTAGACGTTTAAATCAACCTGTTCTCCACACCCAGGTCGTCACATACTGACGCTTGAACAGGGCCCACACTGGCCCAGTGCACTGCACCTCTTTAGCATCATTTTTCAATGTAGATAGTCGTTCCAGAGTCAAAAGAAGTCCCTTAGTGTCTGAAATAGAAACCATGAGACTGTAAGCAATAGCGCTCTGATTGTTTTGTCACAGTTGTGGGACGCATAACCATGGTGACCAAGGACAGGTAACCATAGTAACCGAGGAAATGTCTGAGGAGCTTATCACAGACAGGTGATATTCACCTTTTAACATGATTAATGTTGCGAAAGTGGATATTTCAACCCCAAATATAATTCTTTTCACATAAATTCATAATCACACAGTCTTGTTTCCATTTCTAACCAAACACGGAAAGTCAGAGACAGCCAGACATTACTTGTCTTCTTGCTAGAAGCTGTGTGCCATCCAACACCTTAGCTGCTTCCTAACATGAACTTTTGTGTTTTTCTTCTTCATCATGTGGGTAAATACTGCTAAGGGGGTAAATCTTCAGTACATAACAAAAAGAATGGCAATAAATTTTGAGTTTGAATGTGTTAAAATACACTACTGCATGGCAGTGTGTTATAAGGTATAACATTAAGTGTACAAAAAAAAAAAAAAAAAACCATGTTATTTTGTTAATGGCATACCACTTCAGTTACCTTTTCATGTGTCATATGTCAACTATTCATTTTAAGCTTTCTCAGTGTTATTTTATGGAATTAAAAGGATCAGGGTGGTTTTTCTGTCAAAAGCACATGGCCTGAAATGACACCAGAAAAGCAAAAAATGTCTTGCAACAACCCGTCAAATGACTTGGCTTGTTATTCATAGCCAAGTTCATAATACCAAGCTGAGTTTTCTATAGAGATGCTGTACATTAACACCTTATTCTATTTTTTAAAAAGCTCACAGTTTTATTTCTTGCCTGTCTCTGAGTAATTTTGAAGCACTTCACAATTCCAGCATTTAAAAAAAGTGTTATACTTTGCTGTTATTGTTATGTTATGGTAGGAGATTTTGCAATTTAAACTCTTATTGCCAGTTAGTGTAAGATAATGATTTTAAGACCTATGACTGCAGACATGGTTAAATATAGACTGGACTAGTGTATGTATCTGAAATGTTGGCCTATTTTCAGAATTGGCAGCTTTGGAGGGGAGGCAACATCCTTAAATCCATGGAGGTATTACAGTGAGCTGTGCCGAGTATTAGCTGTTTTTGAGGACCCAAGTGTGGTACACAGGAGTCTGAGGTACAAACAACAAGTAAGAATTTATTGCTGATTGTCCAGAAGAAACAAAAACTCCAGACTATTTGAATTCATGAAAGAATAAGGAACAAAAAAGCAGGATTCCCAAAAGCAATCAGAACATGAAACCAAAATACACAGCCAGTGGCACACAGCCTACACGGACAAAGCAATACTGAACAAAGGAATAACAGGACTATTTATACACACACACACACACACACACACACACACACACACACACTGATTGAACACAGGAAGGAAATGAGAGGCAGCCTAACACGATAAACAACAGGTGAACACAGTCAAGGAAAAACAGACAGGAAGTAAAACTGAAACGGGACATGATAGAAAACAAACCTTCAAAGTAAAGAACAAGTAATAATAACCAAAGAAGACTAACAACAAGTAGTGTAAAAGGAAGTCACAATTTACTGAGGCATAAATACAGAGCAAGACAGAGGGAGGACAAAAACACTTTGCACGGTAAATTATAGACACCAGGAAACACAAAGAACTAAAACCCCAGAAAAAAGAAAAAGAGAAACCAGATGACACGAGAATAAAGATAAAATAAAACAGTAATCCAGGATACAAGAATAGAAAATCTAAGCATAAATTCTTATTTACTAAGAGTTAAACAAAACATAAAAACTCTTCTTAGGTAATAAAGATGAAAACAGAGAAAATCCATGTAAAGCAGGCAAAGGAAGCAAACAGAATTCAAAATACAAGATAACACTAAGAAAAATTAATAAATACTGGGTGCCGCCAGTTCCACCCCAGGGTATAAATTTGAAAATCCTAGGTGATTTTCATAGAAGTTGACATCTGATCTTGAGCTTAAGGTCAAGATCACCAGGATTAGAACTCCTCTGAGATTTTTAGTAGATGCACCTATGGTATGAATTTAAAAGTTCTAGGTGACACCTTCCTTGAGTTATCACATTCACAACAATCTCAGAAAACTTGACCTCTGACCTTGAAGTCGAGGTCGACTTCAAACTATAAAACCCCAAGTGACTACATTTCAAACATGACAACGAACTCAAAATCCTGCCACAAAAGCGGGGGTCATGCTAGAAGGTCATTTACAGTGAGAGCAGTATGTACAGAATGTCTGCCTTTAACAGAGATTTGTATCTCTTCCATCAGTGCTACAACTCCATCACCAGTAAAGGTGGAGGTGGGGTTTTTCAGAATTATATTTATCTTACTTCCTGCTTTAAGTATGTGCAACTTAGTATTGTTGCAACCTGTGTTCATCTTAGAACAAGAGGTTATCTGTAATTTAGCAGTCTTTCCATTCGTCAGACACTCCGATTTTTGCTACTTAAAACTCTGTCGTCATCTATTTTTATTAGTATTAGGAAGTCTATAGCACCTCGAGGTACAATCTAGATAAAGTTTGGCAATTTCCTATTGGTCCCTGACCTACCCTAGTAACTCATCTGTTATAAAGACACCCTTCAGTTCTCACTCAGTTTTCTTTCTTTATGATGACAGCATTGATGATTGATGTGGGACAGAGGTAAGGAGGAGACAAGGGAAAATGGAGTCCATTTTGGAAGTTTATTTGCCACTTCATCATGAAAAATGGACAAGCGCTATTGATGAAGTCGTTCTGCCGCAACGGAACGAATGTTATATTCATATTCTGCTTTCATTGCCAATTGATGGAGAGCCTGATAATTAACACAGGCCATTCAGTAGGTTTATGTGCTCTTAAAACACTACGCTGATTTATGCTTTAACACAGCTTCGACTAAAGAATCACTTTTATTTATTTATTTATTTTTACAATTTATGATTGTATTAATGTAACTAATTTATAGTGTTCAACATTTGCTTTATATTTATTGTTAACTTAAAACTGCAATCTCAGATTTAATGTAAGCTTTCAAAATAAAACATAATTTTATCCTTTTTATATTTATAGTTTTTATCTTCAGTTTAAAGTAACTGACAGTAACTGACACTCAGTATGAATACATGCAGTTTGTCAATAATCTGTAGTCCTACATAGTTTTTCAGCTATGGATCCTATGAAGTTGGTTAAAAAAAATTATAAGAATGCAACTCTGTGTGAGAAGAGTAAAAAAGTATCAAAAATCATTTCGTTGTTATACTCGTCAGCAGCATTGTGAAGTATACCCATGCCGCTGGCAACCTCACTTCTGAACAGTTTAGGTTTTCCTTTATGTGGATCAGAAGAAACGCATCAATATGTACAGCTCACAATAAAACAATTTCTTCTGTTTTTCAATGTACGATTGTTGGCTGAAGCTGAAAGAAACCCAATTAACCCATGTTAGAGACAGAGCAACACTTCCACCAGTACCCTTCTACAACACTCGGGAGATCACTCTGCTATTAAAGTGAATACACTCAGATGCACCACATTTTTCTAATTGAAACCTCTGGGACTGCTTTTCGAGCTTTAGAAAAAAAAGCGTATAAATGTTGGGGAAGAGACAAAGAGCTCAAAGGATCAGGATTCTCTGTGGTGTAAAAACAAAATGTACTGGAGGGCAAACAGTTTAGGACAGCTCCAGCAACCTGCTGACTAGCAAACTTATTTCATCTTCTGTTTCTTGATAATTAGTGTTTAGATTAAGATTAACAATCGGAGGCTCCATCATCAAATCTTGAAAACGTAATTCCTACTTTGGTTACAACTTTCTCAGATGACTCAATTTAGTCACTCTAGACTAATCGCTCTGTCACTTAAGCTGCAAACACACACGCGCGCGCACCCACACTTTGTTGCACACCGAGCATCAAGGGATAAAGCAAAAGAGCATTTGTCAAATTAAGTGAAACCTGTGCTATTGATTTTTTCTAACGAAGGTAAATGAAAGAGAATTAATTAAAGAGGATTAATGGATAAATGAGAACCATGCAGCAACATTTCCTAAGGAGCTATTAATGACCCACAGGGCGAATGAGAGACTCAGCTCGCATTGTCACCACAGAATGACACCCAGCAAACAGCGTCATCAGCTTTGTTAGTGAGAAACTGTAAGTCAGGGAAGGTCCTTATTAATAGACTGCTAAATGAATAAAGCTACAGTAGTCAGAACTGTTTCTGTAAAACTTATCAAACAGAAATTCATATTTACTTAGTTGCAAATCAAATGCAGCTAATTTAACATTGTATTGTGACCAATGGTGGAAGGAGTTTTCAGAGCCCAGTCTAATTAACTAAGGTAGAGCTAGTTTTAACTATTTAATACACAGTTCAGCAGTTTAGTTGACCGAAATAATTAAATGGGTAGAACAAGTTCATGGAACTGGAAACGAAAATAAGGTTCTGCATTTTAGAAGAGAGAAGTCTTTTTGAATGAACTTGAAAATGAGCCACCTTCAAAGTCATATCAATTAAACAGTAGAGTACATGTATGCAAATTATATCAGAGATTCAGTAAAACTGAGATCAGCCACGAACAGTTTAATGGTAGTGCAGAAACAAGGATGGAAAGCTGTAATCATTTTGTACAGTGAGCATGGCACTCGTGTTAATAACATAGAATCTCAGTGCTATAAATTCAACCTTAAAGCCAGGTCGTAGTGTTTGACTGTAGATTTAATTTCAGTACAGACTTTAACACACTCTAAGTAAAAGCAAAAGGCAAACAAACTTTTTTGGGATGTACCAGATTGTGCTTTGGAATCATTAGAGCCACAAGTGTGTTTTTTAATAATCTTGAAAATATAAAATAAGTAATTAAGCTCCCAACTTTTAATGGATGAGCACAATGGATTGTTCATGTCCCAAGAGCTTTTATACTCCAGGATCTTGTTAGCTCTCCATATGAGTCAAATATCCTATATCCATAATGCAAGAACCCTTGATTGGCCCTTGTTAGTGTTCACAACCTCTGCACAGATCAATGTGTACTACAGCAGCAGCTTTAAAGCAGAACATGTTGTGTTCAAACAAGCACAAGAGAAAATTCCCAGAAATCTTAATAAAGCTGTCAGATGTCAGATTTGTCAAAACAATGCTTTGAAATATGTGAAGTTTGCCGACTTTGGAAAGTTGTGAGATTCACACAAAGTCATAGGCTATCACACCAGCAGTGATCATTGCTGGCACATTTTAAATAGATTTTATCCACCACTGGTTTATTCTAAAATTTAGATTTAGAAGAGCAAATTTGAGTTTTATCGCACACTTGATGCAAAACACTTAAGTAATGAAACTGCAGTCCCTCCTCTGAGTTCATTAAAGAGGCATCATACAACAGCAGGATCGATATGAGCTTAGCCAGAGTGAGATTGCGCGCGCTTGTGCATGCTTGTGCACGCTTGTGCACGTGGGACAACTGTGCAAATTTCATTAAACGTTATTATTATTAATCATCCGAGACATGGTGACAGGAAAGGTACAACAGGCAATGCCGGGTACTCCTTACACTTCATACAGGTGAGTCACCGCTACTGTCGAATCATTTGTTAAACAGTGGTCATCCACAGTTTGTGACGACTGAATCTTCTGTCCTTAGTGATTAATTTACCTCGGTGTCTCTAACTCAGGCTAAAACGGAAAGCCCTATCTTTGAACTGTGAACAAAAAAAGCAAACGATCACATAAAATAAATTAAAGAAACACACCTGGGGTGATGGTGCCCTAATACACCATGCTATCAGTTCTTTTTCCTGTCATTACTGTATTATTCTGTTCAGGCCACAGTATAATCCTATTTAATATTCCCCTCATTGTCTGAAATCTTGAGGTTATTAGCCCACTGTGGAATAGCTACTGTCAATAGCTCTGTCAAATTTCCCCATTGTCACTGCACACCAAATTACAGTGATAAGGGAAAAAGAACATGGGGAATAGGAAGGAGAGGGGTGAGAGTGCCACATTTCAGTAGGAATTAAGTGGCCCAAGACCGTGTAGAGATTAACTGTCTTACTTGGCACTCAGGCAGACAGTTCTAGGGTGTTCAATGGCTTTCAATTTGTCACCCAAAACACAAGACCCTCCTCTCTTGCTTGTTACATTTCCATAAATTTTCAGTTCATTTGTACATGGCCATTTTGATGGGAGCGCTATAGGACAGAGGTACTTTAACTAGTCATTATTTATTTGTTCTCATTTGTGTGATTTAAAGGTCGGACCAGAGGGTAATTAGGCTGAGTCAGCTCCCAGTCGTGCCGATAGCGAGGGGGGTTATTGATTTACAGTAGATGACCATCTTTAAGAGAGGTGAAGGCAGCAGAGTGGTTTGTGTATTCTAATGCTATGCTAGCCAAGCTTAATATATAGCAGATGTATCATCATGTCCTTAACATGCAAAGAAAACACTGCAAATTTTAATATATATATGATTCTATAAGAAGCAAGTAAAATCCAATAGTTGATGAATTGATCATATTCACAGTCCATACTGAAAGTCATCTAAGACTAAATGTTTTGCTGTTGTTTTATACTTTCAATACAAAGCTAACAAGCCTCCCAACTTCATTTAGTAGGAGAAAAAAATGGTAAAAAATATTAAAAATATTAAATTATATGAATATAATTATTTTAGAGCTCAAATTTTCAAGTCAAAACCTACTTTATCTGCTATATTTGTGTCAGTGTGGGATTGATCCAGCAAACACCTATTCCCACTCATCTACTCTTTGAGCTAAAAGAGATATTGGAAGTGAAGAAACAATGGGGAATAGCTAAAAATGTGTGCATTTGTGTATGTGTAGGTATACACCAAGTGTGTTTTTGTTTCCAGGAATGTGGGTGTGGGAATTCAACACGTTCTGTTGTATTCAGGCAACACTTTGAAACTGTGTAATCTTGCAGCCCCAGAAAGGGATAGAATTGTTAGAAGTTCACAAAAAGTGACGTCAAACAAATTGTGTAACCACTGTTGCTGAAATTTGGCTCGTGAGGGTGAAGGTAGTGGAAAAAAGCCCAACTGCAGCTTGTGATTTTGGCTTTCTCTGAATGTGGCACTTCTTCTCTCTTGTTCACAAGACGGCAAAGTTTCAAATCAGCTCATCATCTGCGCTAAGAGGTTTTCCAGATGGGCTTCCCAGTGATGCCATTTTTGAGTTGTGTGTGCAGACAGGGGGTCCAAAACAACCACAGTGAAGGCTATGATAAGAGAGGCTGTAGTGCAGTAAAATGTTTAATATGCCAAGAGGGATGATCCCTTTCATCGCAAAGTACATAATTATATATACATCCAGTGATTTATCAGTACACAGCCTCTCTGGACTTCAGAAAGGTCTATAAATTGGCCACTTGGACAATCGTGTTTCCATTTGCAAGCACAGAAATTGAATCGGCCTGTCTGGGCTGGTGCCCGTGGAGCTCCAGCTGTATAGTTTCAAATAAATATAAAGTGTATGCGTGTCATTCCTACTGAGAAACTCCCACCCCAAAGGAGGAATCAATGGGACTGTGCAACTTATGCCAGCAACAGCAGCCTAATTAGCCGCTCATTTTTTCTGATCCAGTGAGTTTTAAAGCACACATTGGCCAGTCACAAATTGTGTGGGAGAGGACTCTTTTTTCCAAACTGGGACGTATAAATATTTAAATAACAACCACACTGACTCATGAATGCCTCAGCTCCTTGTCTTAGAAATGTCTCAGATAATTTAGCCCACTAACAGGTGAAGAAAAACAAATGTTGCAAGAGAGGAACTCACTTTGTTATAGCGGTAGCAACAGTTTGGGATTCTCTAAAATCAGTGCTGAATGGTAAGTGGCGGCTCACTTGTGGCATTTCAGTGTGCACGTTAGTGACAGCAGCCACTTAGAAGTAATTCAGGTTTGATAGAGATGGCAGACTGATGGCTTGTTTTGATTTTCCTCTGAGAAGAAAAATCTCACAAACAGATGTGAGACAGTTAGTAATTCACATGTTCTCACTCTGCCTGGAGGTTTCCCAGATGCTGAAGAGAATTTTTTTATTAACTAGTGCTTTGACAGAAATATGTAGCTTGGGACATAAAATGAAAATACTGTAGAATTTTGCTTTCTGAATTGAGAAGAAGTTCCAGTCTGTTTGCTTGGTCCAGCAATGCTATAGAATTGAATTCAGTTTCTATAATACGCGTCCATTTCAACATAGCTAGCAATGCTAATTTCGCACACGTGCTGAATTTTTATATTACCTGTTGGTGGTGCAAATTTTGCATGATGTCCAAGAGTTGATGTGACAATAGTGCAGGTAATAGGCCGGTGAATTCACAGACAGTGAGAGGGCAACATGTGTACTTTCTCCTGCATGGTCTACCCAGGCAGCTCCATCACCTAAGCCAAATGAAGCATTTCCAACTGAGGTGTACTATTTCCTATTCTGTGCTACCTGTGAGAAAGGAAATCTTCAGATAAAGCCTTCACTTCATTTTCTTGACATTGTCTGTACTTTATATAAATGTTTACCTGTTCTTGCAAATAAACAACACTTGTGCCTAATTGGTCACAAATGCTTTTATGATGAAGAACATCTAAAGACAAAAATAAATAAATAAATTGGCACCGGTGAATGCAATCTTGTGGAAGTTGTTAGTTTCTTTAATCCAGCTCTAACTGATCATTTTCATACTATACTTTTGCATAGCTTTGAACCTTGACATTGAAACTTTAGAGTATGTGACTCATGTTAGAGAATGGTACAGTCAGCCTCGGTCTCACTGTTATGTACAAGGTGTTTATTGGCATTGGCGTCTTGATGCCATAATCACGGGTAAGAGATAATGGTCCCACAAGGTCCATATTTGAAGGTCGGAGGGGTAATGGTATCAGACAGATGCTGCACCAAAAACCTTGCCATTGCTGTGGTTGTTAGCAGGTTGCAGTGGTTACCCCTAGTTTGCATGGAAGATGCTAACTAATTTGCAGTTGTACTGGAACTTATGTGCTACGTAAACTAGAAACAAAGAATCCATGCTTTCAAAGTAAAAGTTGTGCATTAACAACGTGCTTTAAAAGAGACACAACATTTAATGTGAAGTCACACAGCTTCCATTTGTGGTTTGATTCCCACTTTCACTACCACTCATTGAGAAGTTGCCAAGTGTTTGGAGACAAGTTGTTGTCGTCAATGCACAATATGGGTGAAAACAATTGCAAGGAGATTTTTTGGTGCTGTATACCTCTTCCAACCAATTCCACCTAGTGACTGCTTGCAACCTTCATCAACCACTCACACCTAGGAACCAGAGGTTGCAAGGGGGTCACTGACTGATATGTAGACTTGCATGACTTGGACTTAAGCAAATGATGTCACAGACAGTTAGGAAACACTTATGAGCCAGTTTGGCAATACATGGTTTTCTTTAGAGACCCATGGTTGTAAGTGGGTCACAGAGTCTGTGTGACAGAAGCCAGAAGAACTTAATTTTGTTTTTTTTACACTTTATTTTGCTTTTCCAAGCTTTGCTGATTTGTTTCTCTTGACATTCACTTTTTACTTTTGGTTTCACTCTGTAAATAAATTTGCCACTTGGCAAGCACAGTAACTGAATCTGCCCACTGGGCTGCTGCCCATGGAGCTCCTGCTGTATAGTTTCCAAACAAACATAAAGGACATTTCACACTTGCTGGTAAGGTTTTGCCCTGAAAACTACTTAGTTAGGCTTATGAAAAGATTGCGTTTTTGGGTCAAATACGCCTGTTTACAACATTAAAACTAGCTCTTTGATGAATTGGGAGTTACAGTGTCACTAAAGCTGTAACCCAATGCGACAGGACCCAGATGCCAAAGGACACCTTGAGCATAAATGGGCCATGCCATACCGGTGTGACAAAAGCATTAAGCAACATCCAAAGAACAAGAACAGGCTGATTCAATATGCCCACTTTACATAGATTTATTATTAACATTGCATTTTGAGACACTAATAATGTTGCCCAGATTAATTAATCATAATTTGCTCATAGATTTATCTTAATATTGCAACTTAAAGTGTCCATAAGAATTTTTAGTCTAAAGAAAGAAAAAAATGTGATAATTAACATATATTATCTGATTAAAATAAAAATGTAACTTTTAATTAATTAATACACTTTTAATAATCCTTGAACATGTTAAATATGTCTCAGCTGATTTAATAACCAAAGATAGTTACATGCAGCATTTGTGTCACTTAATGTATTTCATCACGCAAGCTGATACATTTTGTTTTGAATCACAGGAATAAGAATATAAAATGAATGTGTGACCTCAAACATGTTTTAGAGTCAATTAAAACCCTGACATTTGGAGAAGATTTTAATTCTAGCACTCTGATATTTTCATGTAATTTCACCATGCTTTTATGTATGAGCGTATAAGTTTTCCTATCACAAAAACAATATACATATAATGCAAACATGTTAAATTAGACATTTAAAATTATAATTTAATATCTGGTTATGAAATGCATTTCTGGCTTCCACGTCTGTGCATTGGATTGCTGAAGGGCAACCAAAGAAAAAAAAAAAAAAAACACCCATAATGAGGCTAAAATGTTGCAGTGTCCTATCATTATTTTGACACAGCAGAAGTGTATTGCCAGCATCCAACTGTGCGAGCGGAGCACTTTGCCAAAACACAGCAATGACTGACGAGCTTACAATGGAAGCTTGATTTGTGCCCCCTGAAGAATGCAACACGCAACATCTATCGCACCCTCTCATCAGTCCAGCGACTATTAACAGCAACTGTTAAGCGCATACGTCTTCAAAACACATCACATCACCATTAATGTTTTCCAGCGGTGTGGGTACTTTAAATGTCTCATGCACTGTCAGATTTTTCAGTTTATTTTTAAGATAATGTATCTTTGTTTTGTTTTATGAACACTTCTCAGTTCAAGGTTGTCATAGAAATCATGCACTAGCACTTACTGTGCAGTCTATGGATTTACCCGTGCTACATGTAATGCTGGATACATCAATTATGATTCTCTTCCGAACTGTATTCATGTTGCTTGCAGAAAGATAATCATACAGTCACCAGAGTGGAAGCTTGAAAACATGTTTTTAACATCATGCTAATTCTGTGGCGTTCTTTTTTTTTCACTTGATTTATTTACGACATTGTCGGTGGAAAGCTTCACTTCTACTTCTTCGGTCTTTGACGCAATAACAGAGACATTTCACATGTGCTATGCTTGTGCAGAGTTTTAGATCTCCAAAGCATCTTATGATAAACTGTTTACAATGTGGATAGCCCATTAGATCTAGATTGTGCCAGGGAGTGATTAATTATGCCAGACTGTAAGACTTCTGTTTGTGTCAAGTTGATGTATATTCTGTTTTTTTTATTCTAATGAACAGAGGAATTGCAAGCTCTGCTCTCGCATCAACAACTGTGATTATGCCTCATCTCAAAGCTGGCACCATTTCTTTAGAGTTCATGTTATTTTCCAGAAGCCTGTGTGCCGTCACACAGGGGAGACATCCTTGATTTGTTGCAAAGCTGCAAAGGAAAACATTATGTGTGTGAGGGACATCTGTAAAAAAAAAAAAAAAAATCCATCAGAAACTCCAAATTTGTGATCAAGTGTGAATTTTATCCTAAGCTATGGCCATACTTTTGTCTTAAAGTTGTAACCTCTGAGACTGAATGTGCAATTTAATACAACAACAAATGCTCACTGAGCAGCTGTTGGAATAAAACAGAGCAACTAGTGTATCTGCTTAAAGTGAAACAACAAACAAACTCATGTTTTTAGTTTAGTTTTCCCTTTTTTTCTAATAAAGAATCCAGCTGGAAATAATTGCAACTGTGTTCTGATTTCATGCTACACAAAAAGTAAGCAGTTTTCAACACGACAGTAGGGAACAGTTAAGTGTATTTCCTTGCTCATGGTTTGGAAGTGTGCATCCTGTCGCCTGCAGCTATTCCTCTGACAGCCCACTGCGGCTGCTTCTTCTTCATTTACTCCTCTGAATAATTTAAAACAATTCACTGATGACAAAAATAAAAATTCTGCATCCTATTGTAAATGTGTTTTTGACCGGTAATTGTGGCCTTTCTGGTTGCCTCACACCAAAGGGCTTGTTCTTTTTTAATACGTTTTTGTTAAATCAGCAGCAGCGTCTTAGTAAAGAAACAGCAAGCCTGATGTTCTCAAGATAAAAATCCACCTGAGTATATACATGTATGTATCATTCCTGTGAAATCTTATGTTTTGGTACTCAATCTGAATCCACCATCAGAATTAAAGTGGTAAAAAAAGATATAATAACTGAAGTTAAACACATTTTAGACTATAATAATCCTGATCAGGGTTATATGACTATTTTGAAAGATCTGTAACACCTGATGATCTACCCTATAGTAGAGAGGTGGTGGCTGGGATCTCTTTGGTAGTGGAATATCCTGTTCTGTCTACTGTGTAATGTACTGTGTCTACAGAACTGTGAACCCTCATGCGAATCTCCTTTTCTTGTTAAGTTCTTGTTAATCAGAACTGATTTTCAACCCGTATGCACAAAAGTACTGGGCCACCAATTTATTATACCTACAGGAGCTGGTCAGCCATGGAAACGCATGCCATGAAGCTCCCAGCACACACAGTTTTTTTGCTGATGTTAATGCAGAAAAAGTAAGTAACTCCATAGTTACTGAGTCAGAAAAATGTTGGTGACGTACATGCTATGAGCCTCAACACTTGGTGACCCCGCTCTGTACTGTTTCTGTCCTGTTATAGTACCACACTCAAATTTAACAAGTAATTTTCAACTACTCAGTCTTTCACAAATTCTTTGAATTAAATAAAAAACATCTGAATTTAAAGATTAACAGGTGTGGCCACGTATTATGGCCATATTTGCTAATATAGCTGTTGTTAATACTCTGAATTATTGATGGATGGATCCACGTTCTCTGCATCATATCTCAGGGTGATAGGATTCACTAACCTTTATTTTGACTGGTTAATTCCCTTTAGTCAAGTCACTTATAGTCCCACAATAGAACGTAAATATTTCTGCAAAACATACTAGAAAACACTGCACAGTCTTAGAAAATTTTTTCTCTTTGTCTGTTTACTCTTCAAGATATTTCATTTAAGTGTTACTAATTCTAAACACTAGAAAATAGCTATATTAGTAAGGACAATACAACCAGCGGAGCATTTAGCACGCCTTTGCTATCACTCGAATGAAGCAACAGTAGAATTCCCATATTAATGAATAATTTACCACTTATTTTTAAATTTTAATTGCCATATATTGTAGTACATTTAGTTAAATTCGCTGACAAATGATACGGAGCACTGCATTGAGTTTCCACCATCATTAGTGATAGGTTGCACTCATTAAGAATTTAATTTGTTGCTGTTGTGTTTTGTAGTCAGCGAGCAGACGCTGTCAGTAAGCCAAGTTATTGATGAGGCAGTGCCAGGAGGATCCCTGTGGACAGACAGATAGAGTTCTGCTCAGTGTTAGAAGGGGAAGGCAGTATGCAAACAGTAAGAAAAAAAAACATTACAGCTTGTTACTGCCACCAGAAGGAAGCCATAGTTTTATGATTAGTGAACACATTAAAAAAAAACAAAACAACGATAATGGTAAATTAAAAATGTCAGACAGGGTTACTTTTAAATAACAATATAATGATAACTGGAAGAGTACATATAATGAATAATAAAACAGCACAACACATGAATTGATCAGTTTGACAGAGGTGAAACTGTGCATCTTGTGTGATGAAACTTACCTGGTGTTGCAGATAGATTTAACAGGAACTATTCTACTCATGAACAGCTTTCCAAGCAGGAATTAAAGTTCTGCTGCTCAATATTTAATAACAGGAAGCCGTGGAGCTACCCAAAACACAAGAGCTATTGCACTTCTGTATTCTTTGTGAACTGGATTGGTATGTAACACATCTATTGGACTTTGCTGTGAATGTGGGAAACGCCTTTCCTTTTCGACAACAGGACATTAAAATGTGCGTGAATCCCTGGATGTTAAGATAAAAAAAATAATCATCAATAAATAGCTCTGTGCTAAATGTATAAAATGAAAAGAAAACATGTTTCTATTCATTCTGATTCCAAGCAAAGCCTTTCTCATGTGATGCAACTCCAAAAAATAGCTCTCAGAAGATCATGCAAAAGTTACAAATAAGAAAAAACTGTCCCAAAACGAGCTAAATTAGTAATTATTGTTAACTTCCAGGATTAACAATATCAATTTTCATAAGATTGTATCAAATTATTTGTTTTAGATCAAGTTCAATCTGAAATATTAATACTGTACTATGTTTAATATTCAATAAAGGAAGCTACCAAATGGGAAAAACATAACACTACAATATAACTAATAGACCACAATTAAGCCTTTTGAAGCAAGAAGAGTTCAGTTCTGTCCAATGCTGATTTAAAAATGTCAACATGGTGTAAAAGGTCCAGTAATGAAGCTTACACTGATCACACACATGAATATAATATTTCTAGTCTGCCTGAAGACGATGAAGTGCATTTATAATATACAGGGATATGTGTTTAAGACATGTGCAAAGGATCTCACTAAATGCAGAGAACGACTTGCAACCACACAAGAAAACAAAAAAGCTGCGACAGCCCGAGCTTGCCAAGCAGATAATATGAAACCCTGCGCGCCATGATGGCAAAGGCCATCAGTGGTGCTCTGTTCTGACCTCGGACCAGACGAGCACTTTCCCTGTGGTTCTGATGTCAACACAAGGTCAATGATGTTGGCTAGGACTAAACTGAAGGGGGACTGAGAGGTCACATAAGAAAGTGATTTTCTAAAATGTTGTTTGCCATAAACCTTGAGGCTGCATTCTGACTCCAGTGCTGGTCAGGTGCTGTTAATGTTGATTCTGTATTAACAAAACGAACCTTCTTTCGGGAATTGTTTTTGCAGGGATTTCAGGGACCTCAATAAGCACACAAACGTACATTTAAGTATATTTTGGTATGTAGACGTCATCAATACAACCCGCGGTAGAAACTCAAACAACCACTTTTTACAACCAAAATATGCAGAAATTGTCAAATCTCGAGGCAAATGGGTTACAGCAGCATAAAGTGCCACTTCTGTCAGCTAAGAACAGGAAACTGAGGGTACGGTTCTCAAAAGCTCACCAAAATTGGAAAGCAGACGATTGCAGAAATACTCCATGCTCTGATGAGTCTTGATTTCTGCTGTGATATTCAGATGGCAGGATCAGAATTTGGTATAAATGACATGAAAGCATGAATTCATGCTGCGTTGTATCAGCCATTCAGGCTGCTGCTGGTGCTTTAATGATGTGGTGGATATTTTCTTGGCACGTTTTGGCCTCCTTAGTACCAACTGAGCATCATTTAAATGCCACAGCCTGACCAAACCCATTCCTTTAATGACCACAGTGTCCCCATCATCAGATGGCTGCCTCCAGCAGGATAACACGCCATGTCACAAATCATCTCAAACTGATTTCTTGAACAGTGAGTTCACTGTACTCGAATGGCCTCCGCAGTCACCAGATCTCCGTCCAACCTTTTGGACGTGGTATAATGGGAGATTTGCTTCACAAATGTGCAGCAACTGTGTGAAGCTCTCGTGTCAGTATGGAGCAAAAGTCTCTCAGGAATGTTTCCAGCACCTTGTTGAATCTATTCCACAAAGATTTAAGGTGGCCCTAAAAGCAAAATACAGTCCAATTTAGTAATCTAGTAAGCAAGGTGTAGCTAAAAGGTTACTGGTGAGTATATTTCTCCGTTATGGCTTAATCATAACCCATACAACACATAAAGAAATACAGTAACACATTCTCTGACTGTGCCTGGTTAAAGGCCGTAGTCTCCAGCTTACTTCCACTGTCTTTAAAGATGTACAGTCTGAAAGATTACTAGATTTTACACCAAGACACTGATGTGTGTTTAGGAACTATTTGGCCAATTAGAGCTACATACAAAGATAAAACAACTGTTCCAAAAACGGACCCCCGAGGCACACTGTTGGCTAATTTGAGCCAGTAAGGACACTGAACAGTCTAGACTGAGAGAAAAGGAAAAAGGATGAAAGCAGAAGCAGTTCCTCTACAGCCTTTTCTGTTTTCTGTTGGCCATTTAAAAAATGCTATTACCCATAGCAGCTACAATTGAGGAGAGTCAAGGGGAAAAAGACTCATAAAAATTAATGTCCAGAATTTGCTGGACACAATTCTGCTAACAAAACTGTAACCAGAAACCACATTGAAAAACCATGGTGGAAAATTCTGGTCTTTTTTCTCCTCTCTTTAAAAGCAAATAACTGCAGTATTGACAACAACCAAGTTATCAACATGACTGGTGCCAGAGTAATGTTTGATTATTTTTTTATTCATTTATTTAAATTCAGTTTGGTGTCAGTTAGTTTCCAAAATGAGTTTACATGTTTCCATTTAGGTTTGATTTATTTTAAAAACTCTTAGTTTCAGTTTATTTTTATTTGTTGTGGTGATACTTTTAGTTTCTGTTTAGTTTGTTTTATGTCATATATAAAATTGACATATAGTCTGTTACGGGTTCAAAATATTGGGGATGGATACAGGAGGAAAACCAAAATAACAACACTGGTCCGGCTGGGTCAAGTCAAACGATTATTTTAATGCACACGTGTGGGAGATGGGACACTGTACGCAGACAGCACCAGATCTCTCACCGAAAACCACACAACAATAGTTTTTATGAACATCAGGGTATTGGAACGCCCCCTCATGCGTAAAGTAGGTACAATACAATCAATGTTGACAACTTTTAACACATTAAAAGAACATCTTCTTCTTCCCGAGGCCAGATCCTTCCCAGTAATCTTCTAACTCTGCTTATCCCCTGGAACAAACAGTCTCTCCTGCAAGCATAATCAAACAGCTACAAGGCCTTGCAAACTATTATTTAAATATTTGAACTCTCCCCTCTACATGAGTTTAACTACTGCTTGTGTGTGTGCGTGTGTGCCTCGACCTCAGCATTCACTCTGTCTATATGGACAGAGGCCAACTCTTCATGTGTGCAATAACCTAACTGAAACCATACATGTAATAAATGTTCTAATCAAATGCCACTACTCAAAGCTTAATAAAAAGAGTATAAATGAATAAAGGATAATGTTGAATAACATGATATATGTGTTTTGTAAGCATGTGCGGCCTTCTACGCTCTACGTCACTTCCCTCAATAGATCAGCCAGACATCCCGCTGACTGTAGCTTTTAACCCTTACTGACGTGAGCACAACTCCATAATAAGCACCAAGCGGCAATATGTATAAAGATGATCATGGTTACACCTGCAATGAAAGATTATATGATTATACCAACACCTGTAAATAGAAGATTAACATGAGGTTATAACAATCACTGTAATACAAACGTTAATGTAATGTCAATAGCTTCAATAAATGCTTTTAATGCAATGCTTATTATATGATTCTGATGTAATGATAAAATAACAGTAAAATATCTCTTCTCAAGTCCCATAGATGTGTGACTATGACTAAGACTAAAAGTAAGGGTATTTCATGCTTTATTTATTACACTTATCAAAATATTGTTTGGTGCATTTTTAAAATCTCAAATTATTTCACTTTAATTAGTTATTTGAACATTTTGATAGCTCGGAACTTTAATAAGAATGGACGTGAGTGCGCAAAAATGTCAATATATGGACCGGCAGAAACACTTTAGAGAAAGTTAGATTTGTATTTGTCTGTTTGCTTACTTTGTGTGTAGCATGAAATCGGGGGGGTGGGAAATACTTGTTTTAAGCAAATCTTTAATTTGCAATCAGATACAGTGATGTATTTCCCTTTTTCTGCCACTGAGCATTGTATTGACAAGAAAAGAAATGAGGGTGTGACTGTGGACGAGGAGCATCATTTAACAGAGCCTCAGGCGCAGTTTTCTCTTCTCTTCCAGTAAGATGCCTTTTCTGCAACTCTGACTGCTTGCTGTTTCATTATGATGAGGCTATGGGCTAAACGTAGCCAAGCATATCAAATATCCTAGAAGCACATACTAAATAAATCATTTTATTCATTCCATTAGTGGTGGATGTGCTTCCCTTGTAAACCATCTTGTGACCTGGCAAACAAAAAGCCGTTGTGCCTCTGCCTGTCAGCTCTGCTGCAGAGATCAAGACAAAATCACACTGAGCCTCACTTCTGCAAATTGCAGCTGTTCCGTTCATTTAAGTTTCATCTCCTTCTTGGCATGTGATGTCCGTGGACAATATATGCTCCCTGTGTGTCCCTCTAATGTTGTCACACTTTTCCGACCTTGCAGGCGCTAACATTGGAGTGAAAAACACTGTAACTGATCAATGTGCTGAACACACAGCGGGTGGAGCGTTATGGTGGAAACATGAGGCTGTGCACATGTTGTGTCTTGTTTTCTTCCTCGTGCCTCACAAAATCTACTCAGTTTAGATTTGTGTCTTTTGATGAAAGAAGCAAAAGTGAAATTAAAGTCATGACAGTGTCGCTGAGTGGCAGGGTCAGGCAGACTGAGATGAGGCCTAATCCTAAAACAGTCTGAGGTGAATCGGCTGCTGTGTTATCTGTTACTATATGATCAGGACAGCACAGCAAGGGAACATTACCAGCAGAGAGGACACACTCTTTAACTGAGAGTCACCTATAAAGAGGTCAAGCAGCAGATGTTACAGGTGACATGCCAAGTCTGGTAGCAGATGGTATACACCGCTGTGGCTGGGCCAGGATTACAGGAGTGAGGGCCCTTGCTATCATGATGGCAAGAGACATGTGGGTGGTGATTTGCTACACTACCTTGTTTATATCAACCAGAGCACTCAAGCGGTAGTGAGTTGAACTTTGTTATGTATACAGAAATACATGCAAACATTTAGTAAACTATACTCGCAGAACTCACAAGTAATAAGTTTTCTTGCTTTTTGACACAGGTAGGATGGCCTGCCCACCTCTCTTCTTTGACCTTCCATTAATAGCCACTTAAGTAATACTCCCAGAATATCAGCTTATCAGCTCAATGAAGAATCTCCCAAACAATAAATGCATGTACCTGGTCTCCATTATATTGTTTTATTACATAGTAGCAAAATTGTAAAGTAATGTTACAGCCTTTCTGTTACTCAGCAGCACGCTTATCATACAGGTACTTCTCTATGAGGTTGTGCCCATCTGTAAGAAAACAATGAGAAACTCTCTAGTTACCTGATTACTTTGTTTGTAGCTCACTCAACTAACTAATACCCAGTCCAATCACATTGGTCATCAGTGAGACAGGCTTAGAGACTGGTTGGTGACCTGTTGCTAGGAAAAAAAATGAAGATTTCCCAGCTAGTTGCAAGTGGTTTTTGGAAGATGCTGGAAGTTGCTGTGAAATCAATTGCTAGGCCCCAGTCACTAGAAAAAGGATATCAACCAGTGGTTGAGTCATTGCTGGAGGTTGCTTGCTGCCAAACTACTCCCTAATAGCCCTTTTCCAGTAGTACCTATTTGGCTTGGCTTGACTTAGCTTTTAGGGCTTTCCATTAGGTGATCATACCTGGTATCAGGTGCTTTTTTTTATTACCTACTCAGTCGGGGTTCCAAGCGATCTGAGGCACAAATGTGATGTCAACAGACTGCATGCCACCAATTCTCAGTGGTATCACTTGATGAGTCATAAGAGCAACTCATTCATGAAAATCAAAACTGCCATTTTTGAAACTTGACAACAAGGGAAATTACTACACAAGAAAACAACATTGTGATCTTTGAGTTTTTCAAAAAGTGATACACAGCAGCAGCAGTAAACCATTGCCTCAACACCCAAATGACAAATGATGTCACTGGAATTTCGGCCTTGTTGCTATAACAACCCCACGCACAATAGCTGGTACTCAATGTGCAAAAACGAAGTTGAGCCATATCTAGTTGAGGTAAATAGGTACTAGTGGAAAAGTGCTATAAGTGGTTGTGAAATTGTAAAGTGTGCAACTAAAACCAGAAACCAAGACTGTTTTAAGACCTTTAAGTAAAAACTGGATGTTTTGGTTTATTGGTTAGACAACTTTTATTTTGATAGTGAAAAGTCTCTGTCTCTGGTTTGGGTCACACTTTTTCAAGTTTGGCTACCATCAAATTGGGGAGTGTTTACAGGTTTACAGAGAAGCTGATGTCTTCCAATTGTCCACATGCATGCACGACTAAAGCAATCCATGACTTGTTGCTGTCTTTTTTAATGCAGCACCCTCTTTTCAGATGATTTCACAGAGTAATTTCAGCAACCGCTTGCCAACTGGTTAGAGAATACACATTTTTCTCAGTTGCCAAGTTGGGGCTGAGTGTTAAAACATGCATGCTCATTTCTCTCTTTCAGCACTCCGAGTTGCCATTTCATTTTACATCTCTTACAATTTTTTAAACTCACATGTATTAATTGACATGTTTTATTTATGTCCCTTTTTTAACATTTTGTAATGATGTAATAACTAATATTTTACATTTAACAGTGTCATAGTGTCATAGTTTTATGTAAGCTCACAATTTGTGCAAAAAACAAAGAAACAAAACAGTGGATTTAACATTTTCATCCCTTAAACATCATAGTAAGAACAAACAGCACTTGATTGTGCTTGCAACAAGTTATTGTAAGCACCATCTCGCCATTTCTGTCTTTGCTCTGAGAAAAAGTTATAACTCCTCACGCTGCTAGAGGGCTGTGTCACTTTAATGTAAACACATCTGTGTCATAATGTGTAATCGCTGAAACAACTAAGGCTCGAGGACAGTGTCTTATTTTTATTTGAATTTTTTTTACTCCTCTTTGTTGCTTGAGGTTTATCCACATCTAAACACCCTTCTGAATTACATATGATAGAGTTATGAATTATGTTTTTTATAGAGAATTAATATTTCCCATGACATGAGCCTAATACAATCTTGGTACAAGGAAGAATCAGCAAAATGAGTGACAAAACTGATGAAACATTTGCAAACTGCTAACTACAGCATGACTGAACTACAAGTATCTGCTGTACTCAAGACAGCCTTGTATGCAAAATCTGAAATGCTTTTAGATTTTTATTTGTTTGCTTGTTTTATTTGGAGTTGATGAAATAGTTGACTGTCTGTGGCTCCTTTATCATTTTGATTTTAAGGTTAAAGGTGGGCTGATTTACCTATTGCGAAGAAACTTTCTTTGTTGGTTTGTGTGTTTAGAAACAGTGAAAACATTGGACTCTGTCAAAGAGTTGATGTAAATGTTTGTTAGAGAATGGGAGAGAGACAAAGAAAAGGAACACAGGAGGAAAAAAAGTTTTTTTATAGCTACTTTAAATTTCAAATGGTGCTCAAAACTGTTTGGTCCTCTTGTTGCGACACTCATCTTCCATGCCTGGATGGTGTTTCCACACAGAGGGTCATGTTGACACTGTAATGTCGTGTAAGTCAATCCCATCGTTTTTTTCACCATTTGAATTTTAATTAGAATTTGTTAACAGCACCATTTTGCACTAATTATTTATCACAGATGCAATTACACACTCCATCACATTATCCACTATCCATCTTGAATAATGGACAGAAAAAGAGACGGAAAAAAAGGTTCAAGGACATCAGTTCAAAACACAAATCAAGGAACCGTCTATTTTTTTTAAAATCTTTTCTTTGATATTAAAATGAGTTTCTGGTTCACTTATCACAAGACAATATGAAAGATAAATGTGACTGGCTAAAACACATTACTTCTCCCTGTCTTATTAGAGAAGAATTTATAGTGTTTTTTTTTTTTTTTTTTTTTACCTTTTATGCTACTAATAAGTAGCAATGACTGATTTAGGTTATTCCTATATGGCACGGAGCCCCAATGTTTTCGAAACACATCCATTGGCTACACTTTTGGGTTGGGTGAACTTTTAGTTATCCTTTAAAAACAGTATATCAACTTTTACATGTCACATAGGGTGTAATTTATTTCAAGTCCAGTCAAGTGGCTTTTATTGTCATTTCAGCCATGTACAGTGGTACAGCACAGATGAGAACGAGACAAGGTTCCTCCGAGACAACGTTCCTCCGAGACCCTGGTGCTACACATGACATATAACAGATGAACACAGGACTACGTAAAGTGCAATGTGCAAAAATTGCAAAAAAACAAGACAAGACAGTGCAACAGTAGACAGAACAGAATGATACAGACACAAGACAATGCAATGCAAACGTGGAAAATACTGAGTATTGTGCAAAACTATGTGCAAAAATTAGCTTGGTGTGTGAAGGTGTGCACGTGTGTGTGAGATACTGCAGATAAGTTAGAGCATAGTTCCTAATTAATGTGGATATGACGCAGGTTTAAAATAAACTTTTTCATTAAAGTTGTAAATTGATCTCCACCAGCAACATATTTTTATGCTGTCTTTCATCTACTATTTATAAAAATAGCTCACAGTTTCATTAAACTGTAGCACCTTTTTAAAGTATGTACATTCTATACAAAATGTAAAGAGCTAAAATGTAAAAACAACCCTGAAAAGAAGCCTTTTCCTTAAGCCTGGTGCTACAGTGGTTAACAGGACCCTTCTTTGTGGTGTTGGAATTTTTCTCTGTGCTTTTATCAGTTTACCATTAAAAACATGCTACACTATAGTATTGCGACACACTTCTTAATATCTGAATCCAGATTTGAGTCCCATTTCACATGTAGCATGTAATAATATGTCATCCTTGCAACAAGTCACTTTGTGAAATTTCTTCTCTTGTTGATATTCAGCTATCAGTTGTAAGTAGATTGTTACAAAGTAGAAGCATTTGGGAACCACAGCAGCATGGCGACAAAGTGGCAGACCATGTAAAGTTACACAAGTGATGTCATATCTGACTAAAGGCTAAACCAAGAGGAGGGGTGTTTTTTCAGTAGGAATGTTTCCTTTTCTGTGTTTTCAGTATTATGAGGTGTATTTTTTTCTTATATCGAGCCAGTTAGCTGTGTAAATGACTTAATCAGGAGAACTGTGAGCTTTATGTGATTCTGAGCTATTTGTATTGAGTTTTAGATTTTTCAGCCAAGCTGGTGGTACTGAATTGAAGGTAAATTGACAGCACTATATATAGTAAGTCTCAGCTTGATTGCAATAAGGTAGGAGAGGCGAGTTGGGTTATCTAGGCCATGTGTTTTTCGTTTTCTGTTATGAGTTAATTTGAGGGAGTTTCATGTATAACTGAGTTTACTGTAAATAAATTGCTCATCTCTGGGAACCCGAAATATCTGCTGAGTCTGCTTACCTACCACCTTCACTGACACTTGAGCCAGACTACTTCACATGTACATTAAAGCTACCTACTTAAGCCTATAGGGCACTATTGCAAAGGAGATTCTTAATATTCAGGAATTTTCCACTTTTACTTAAATAAAAGTAAATAATTATCTGCTGTGTTTCATAGTCTCTCCCCACCTCTCTCTCTCTACTCTGTGCCTTGTCTTTTTTCAGAAAATTCCCGTTTTATTTTGAAATTACTTATCTTGTGTCTTGTTTTTTCATTTAATCAGTGATAAACAAGTCTATACTGAGTATAGTTCTTTGTCTTTTCATGTCAATGGTCAGTTTTTTGTAGATCTCTAGTCCATCTTATCAACATTCACCATGCATTAAAGTAAAAAAAAAAAGCTATGACCAATTATACTTTCAACTATTGCATTTAATCTATAGTATGTATAGTAGTATACATTATTATTAAAAAAAAAAGAGGGGGGGGGGGTCCCCATGAGAGAAGAATTCCCCCACGGGGATCAATAAAGTATACATCATTATTATTATTATCATTATTATTATTATTATTAATGACAGTACATCTGCTAAATGCATGTTAAAATCATCTGGAGATGCTTAGGTAAATGCTATTTTGTTACATTTGATTAGGGGGAAAATGTGTATCCAGACTGTCAGTGCTTTATGAAAAACACCAAAGACGGCAGATAAAAAAAACATATGTGTGATATAGAGATACAGTCCATCAAAACCATTCTCCCTAGTGTTTTTTTCATATCGTGCACAATGGGAAGGTTTTCTTTTATGCAGGTGTTGAATAGACCGGGGCATGCGCAGGTATTTGTCTACTCTCTGGCAGGGCCAAGGGATTAGAGAGGCAAGCACTGTGTTGCCATGGTTTCCAGTTCAGCTCTGCCTGCCTCAAACACCAAGGATAGTTGTTCTTTGTTGGCCTTCAGTATCACACCAATCGTAAGTGGGAGAGCTGAAGATAAACAAAAAGATTGTTATACAACAGAGGTTGTGAGTCATTATATACTGTATATTTGGTCCTCTGGACAGATTGTAGAGCAGTACCTTTAATTACAAAAATGCGTGACCAGAACATTTGGGATACACTTGACGTTTCTTTATAAGAAGCCATCTGTCCCATTGGCTGAGATTTAATGTAAGAGTAATACCACGGATACCTCCACTGGACTTAAATCACCTTTTAAAGACATCGCTTTGAGCTGTCATCAATTGCTGCCCGAGGCTGTGCCTTATTTGAAAGCAAAAGATTTGATTTGGACAAACTGTATGACAGACCCCTACTTGCTCACAGACATTTTCTTGCAAATGCATGTTTCATTCATGCCAGAGAAATGCATTGTACCTCATGTTCTGCTTAAGCACACACTAGAGAAAGCACTACACCACCTACCTTAGTGCAAGCAGGTAGGAGCCAGGAAAATGAGCACTGCTTTTCCCATGTGGGAAATTGGCAGATCTTTCCATTTTCTTTATCCTTTGCTTATGCACCCTGTCACCATTCATTCTGACTACGCATTCGCATGAAAGATTACAAAACCACACACAATCTCCAAATTGTTGCCACCATTCCAGCTATGTTTCTGATATCTGATATTACCAGCATGGACACTGAGTTTGAACACAAGATGTATACTTTATATCATAAATAACAACACTTCCAATGTTAGCTGGAGTTCATGGCACAAAACCTCTTGATTTTTGTTTGCTCCTGAATTTAAAGATTAGTAACGGATCACAAGATCACATGATAGCATCAGTTACATGTGGAACCGGGTTGGAGTAATTATCATGACCCTCTTAACTGAAACAGTGGCGCATGACAAATTCAACAGCACAGAGCACACACAGCCTTTGTTGTTGTTCGTACATCTTTATAGTGGATATAGGGGTTGGAGGAAAACATTATCAGTGAGTATGATAGGAGTATTCTTCTCACAGAAGTACCAAGAGCCTTTTAATGGATAGGTCATTGTTTCCTCCAACAGGAAATCATTACACACTTGTCCAGGAGGTGAGAATCACATGGACTAAATAAGCTGCCAAGAGCAGATGGTGTTCCTTTTAAAATTAATTTCACATTTGTAGAGATACTGAGATGTCTGCCACCATGTTATCCACTCATAATGATGCATTGTACAGTTCTGCTCCGAACGTCTTTGGATTCACAAAATGACCTCTGTTGATATCACTCAGTGAAAAACATCTGAGCACCCAAGTGATGCTCTCTTATTCATTTAATATACAAAACAGCTTCATTATCTCTCCTTTTCTGATATTAGCTCATTCAAGGGGACCCAGAGTCAGGCCTCCTGCCTGCGTTTCTCCTCCATAGAGACGTAAAACATAAAGTTTTGTACATCCCATTCAGATAAAAAGAATACTGCTCTGTTAATAATCAGGTAACATGCTGAGCAATACATACACTCTGCCTTTTTAAACAACGCTCAGTGAATCGCACAGACCACTAGGTAGGTGCATGTTATGGATATTGTTAGTGTTTTCTCCCGATTTTAATATCTGAATGATCTAACTGCTTAACTCGGTTTGATGCTTGAGCAAAGATCTGTTATTTCGCTAGCTAAGTCCTAACATGGGTCACCAGTCTCGCAGTGAGCCTGGCTGAACTCATTATAGACCAGACAAACCTGCAGGAGACTGAGGTTAAACTGAAATTGAGCTGCTGTCAAACCTTAAATCTGCGCTATGGCAGAATTTTGGAGTTCCGACAGTTGCAGAAAAAGGCAACAAGACAACTGACAAGAAAATTGCAGATTGTAAGAAAGCCCTGTCTTGGGGGAAACACTAACAACACCCCTTACAGCAAAGTGAAAAAGGTTGCTCCTGGCTTAAAAATATATATACATCTAGTCCTAAATATACTGCAAGTTTCTTGCTTTCTTTTTTTGTACTACTCCATAAACCTCACTGTATAGGTGTATTTGTACTATAGAAGTGCAACCAGCGTCAATAAGTAGATAGATATTTTGGGAACAACAGCTATCCCTTTAGTATTTCTCAGTCCAATGTGAAGTTGCAACTACCAGTTCTAGCAGCTTAGCAGAAGGACTGAAATGGGAAAATGGATAGTTTGGCTCTGTCTAAAGTGGTAGTGGGTTATTTGCTGAGATTTCTTGGCTGAGAACCGTAACTTCCTGGAGTCTCAGCTGATTGCTGCACAATCTCACAGTGAAGAAAAAAAAGACTAGTCCTGACAAAATGTTCCGTAACCAATTTATCATTTATACACTTCAGTGTTGTAAGTATTAAATAAGCAAGCTTTGTTAATAGATGTAGTAATAGTGAACAGATCTTGTTACCTTTGGACAAACTCACAAAACTCACATTTACTCTGCAGAATGATCAACTTTCTTATCGAATTCTTGGTTAGAAAGTGAATGAACTACAATGTGTGCATTTATTGAATCTGCAACAAGAGTGCAGAAACATAAAGGTTGCTGAGGCCTTGTGCAGTTTTTGCACAACACTAAACCATAGAACCCATATAATACAACAAGCAATGTATAACACAAAACAACGTGCAAAAAGACTCTCAGACTTGGCCAATAACAGCCATCATTAAAGTTAACAGAAATTAAAAGGCTAATTCCATTTTAATCACAGCAGTCAAGGGTTAATTGTTTTAATACTAAATAAAAGAGTAAAATCATCCCAGTTAATCTGTCAAAGCAGTGCCTCAGGTAGTGTTAAGAATGAACTGACGTTGTGCCAAGTGGAGTTCTGCTTGGCTGCATCTGCATCACACTAACCCTGCAGCCACTGGAGCTCTGGTGAACTTTAAAAAATGCCAACTGTAGTAGTGCAGAAGGGCTGCTAGATTTAAAACTCCTCTTTGTGTAGAAGGCACTCTCTGCCCCACACTATCATTTTAAAGTTGACAAAATGAATAGTACTTAATACAGGAAGTATATTAAATAGAGTTCTTGAGGAAACTTGTGAGTGATATGATGACTCATCCAGTGCAGGCAAACCCTGGGGAAAGCTTGTTTTTGCAGTTAAAGGTACTTCTTACAGCACTGTAGACTTTGTAGGATGACTGATTGAAGACAGTCTCATCAATATTTGTCTATGGAGAAGTTAGGGGGAGAATAAGGTGAAACAGAAGAATTGTTAATATTTTACTACACTGGCAGAAAGCCAGTTCTTCCAAAGCAAAACCGATGGCTCAAATGTGCTTTTCAAAGAGAGAAAAACAGACAACAGAAAAAGACAGATTTTCTTGGGGATACGCATTTAAAAGTAACTTGAGCTCCAAAAGAGTTCCCTCAATCCCTGGATTGATTTACATTAATCAAAAAAAAACAACAACTGTGAGAGATAAAGTACATATTCAGTGTAGCTGCTATAACTGTGGGGGAAAATTATTTAAGTAATGCAATTCCAACTCATCCTTTACTGATGCTCAGTCATGAACCCTTGGCACCACAGCAGCATGAACTGAAAACAAGAGTTAATGACTTATTGTATTCAGTTGTGGTTCATTCAGGTTTAGGCACCAGAATTATTTGATTATGGTTTGGGATAAAAACGGAGGAATCAAAACGCTTGTGGTACCTATTTAGGTTACTTTGAGAGTCATAGGTCGCAGGTATGAAAGTTATAATAGGGATTGTTATCCTGCTGTAAAAAGCTTAGTTATGATCTTAGACTTACTTCAAGTGTAAATCTAGAACTTTTCTATATATGCATGAGGTGTGCTGGCTGGTAAATTGCAGGAAGAGTTCATAATTTTAAAATCAATTTTGCACAATCCATTTTGCATTACTGACCCATGCTGCTTTCATTGCACCGTGTCTCTGTATTCATAAGAGAAGGTGGGAGCACCCAGCACTCGAGCCTGTACCAAGGAAATGAACTAAATTTCATATAAGGCGACACTATATGTATATAAAAAATATCCCAAATATTCAGTCAAGGACACATTTTAATTTACATTTGGCAGCAACAAAGGACTGGAGGCTTTACCGACCGTGTTTCACCAGCTAATGCAGTGCCAGGTAAATAAGATAAGAAACAAATGGAAAAATAAAATGAAATATGAATGTGATTTTCTTTATGAATCATTGTTAAAGACATAAAACAAAAAGGAGGCGTTACTGCCAACCGCTCTTATAAAGTTCTTACATTACTTTTAAGATATTCATCTCTGTTAGGAGTTTCATCTCCTCGTGTATTTCCTCCAGCATTCAACAGATGACAGCATATAAGCGTAACCAGCGACTTGAAGGGGTCTCCCTAGTGTCTAATGTCCTGATGAGTTCATGCTGCACAGAATCATTAGGGTTCAAATGTTAATGTCCACATTAAGATGCTTTCATAAAACCAAGCACCGGGCACAAATTATTATTCACAAGAACACTAATTTCCCAGCAGACTTCAGGAAAACACACATTTGAATTTATTTCAGTAGTTTACTTGCATTAGTGCTGTTGATTTATTGTCACTAGACACTTTGAAAGTTTAAGCGAAGGTGAGAAAAAAAACATTATATAACACAATATATTGTGGGGGTTCACAGTCGTTCAGGCCACATGACTTAAAAGGGAAGTAAATATCAAGTATATTTACAATGTGAGAGGGTCAAAGATCACAGTAATAAAAATATCTCAAAACTTGGATCATGCCTCCAAATGTGAGTTGCAAAGGTACTGATGCACTACAGGTTGCTAACATTATTTTAAAGACTTTTATTTTGGCGCTTAATCGTCAGAGTGTCATAATTTAAAGAAATATGTAGAAATACGCTTTATCAGATTAAAATATCCTAGCTATTTGAAAATACAAGAGGTTGCTATACAATCCCTATAGGTTCCAACATGTGACTGCGACACTGTGACAGCTTCATTTAGCAAAACATGTATTCTTCTGACCCTCTGTTGATTAAAGAATCCCCAAATTAAATCAAACTTGTGAACCCAATTCCTGTTTTTTAAAATCATTAAAGATATATGCTGTTTGCCACCCTGGAAAAAGAACAAAATCCCATGATGTGTGTTTGCAAATTTTTGACCACAACTGCATATCTTGGTGGTTGCACTGGTTCAGTTGTGTCATGTGGACTCAAACCAGGCAAAAAAACCCACAAACCAACAATTCAGTTAGTTTGATAAGATTCCTCTAATATAATCCAAAAACTTACTTTGAAAACAAAGAAAAACCTATTTAAAAAAAAACTACTTTTATCCCAGTAGCAAATAAATTTGGTCTAGCTTATAAATCTAACAGAAAAGACGACTTTCTTCACTCTTCCTTTCTTCACTCTCTCAGTGAGACCATAAACTCTACTCCTATACGTGAGTGCTGCAGTACACACAGACATTATTAAGTTTTGTTAAAGCTTCCTTCACATGCAGCAGACAGTATCTGCTTTCCCAGGAGGGTATGTATGTAAATTCGCTTTTTACCACACAGTCGTGCCCATCAGCAGTCATGTAAGACCTTGCCATGCATGAATAAAAGATAGTGAATAATACAATATCTCTTTTTAATCATATCTCCGAAAAACTACAAAATAGAAGCATTAACATACCAAAAATTGCTGAAAATTGCAATTCGTTCAATATTCCTAATATGTGTCAATGTTGAATTAGGTTGAGATGTACAACACCCCCCAAAAAATCAGGACAGCAGTTTAATTTATTCCATTAAATTTATTGTGCTTTTGCATTTAGAAGAACTCTTTTCTCCCTCGGGTCACACAAAACATGAATAACAGACCACGCTCTCTTCAAATACTGAGACAAGGCAGCTTCAATCAAACAAACAGTTTGACGAGTGTGCTTGCTTAAAAAACTGACAGTTTGGTTTTTAGACGATAAAGTGCAATGTTTTTGTGGAAGTTTGAGTATTTTAGATGGCATTCATTTAGACAGCTGTTTTGGGGTTAAGGTTTGGTTTTACAGTCAGATTTATGATTAAGTGTTGATGTGTGATTGACAGGATTAAGGTTCTACAGAATGCATTATGTCAACAAGTGTCTTCATTCAAGTGGGTACATGTGTTTGCAAAGAGAAAGTTATTATAGCTGTAACTTTCAGAGCCGACGCATAGGATATCGTAATGTAATACAGGTAATATGACTTCTTGAGTTTAGAAATAGAAACAGCAGACTAGAATAAAATCTAACAGTCAATTGATGCGGTAGCTCATTAGTGGCAAAGCTGCTTATGTGAGCTGACACAAAATGTCTGGGTCAGTGTAATATTGGAAAGAAGCAGAGGACGATCAATAAACCTGCACCTAATGGACACAAGAAATCCAGAAATTCATGGACTCCGCTCATACACAGCAAGAAAATATGCAGGTAAAGCCACGGTGATATTCCAAACCCGCAATTCAGACTTGATGCTTGATTTGATTCATTCAGCATTTGACAGCTTTAAAGATATTTTCACTGCCTGTTCTGTAGTATGATGCAGATGAAAATCAGTGAATTTATTATGACTATTTGTAACAAAAAATGTACATGCATAGTTTGGTGATTTTTGATGTCTTTATTTTTTTAATCACTGAAAAGATTTGTTAGGCTTGCCGTTACTCTTGTGCTAAAGATCGAAAGGACTCATTGTCTGCTTAGTTAGAAGTAAAACCTTCTATGTATTTATGTATTTAGACCTAAAATGAAAAACTGCTCATGAGAAAGACAGGATTTATATCATCACATGAATTTTTATTAGATTTAACTGGAAAACTAATTTGCTTATCAATTTCTGCTTCTCCTTCTTCTTCTTGCTTTATGGGTTGCCACAGTGGATCATCTGTCCCATGTCACCCTATCACTTGTATCATCGTCTTACACACCAAGCCTCTGCATGTCAACTGAAAATTAAAAACAAAACAAAAACACAAGTTATCTGTAATTCTAACTGTTTGACCTGTTATCAGCCTTTCTATGGTGCTTGGCTTTTTTAGATTTTTATCCTTAAACTCAGTTTGATCAGTCTGATTTTCTGATGTTCCTTTTCCTTTTCTGTTGCTTTAAAATGTTTGTATATTTTCACTAATTAAAATGCATGTCAAGACAGATAATTCTATGAAAATGTACATAAATAAATGATTCCTTGTCAGTTAACCTGAAAAAACTCACATAGACAAGCATGAGGAGCCAGTCAAACCCTCACTGCTGTAAGACTGCTTCATGAACAGTCTTGTAAATTATAAAACGTGCAGTTATATCCCCATCAGTTACAGTTCATTCGGCTTTATGAAAGGTCACTGAAGCAGCAGGATGGTATAAAATGATCAACACCTTTCACCCTTTCCTTTGTCAGAACATGAATACAACCTTGCAACCACACCGATTATAAATAAATAATACAAGAAAACAAACAAACAAAAAGGCTTTGTTGGTGTGGTCTCCAAGGAACAAAGTTGAGCAGTTTCTCAATTCACTTCTACCACAGGCTGAATCCTGCAACTATTTGTGACTCAGTGTTAATGCTCAGGCCCATGCTTTATGATAATAAGACATGCTTTTCAGAACACTATCAACAGAAAACATTTTTTAATACTAGTAAAAGTCTAGCAGTAGTCTAGTGCATGAAATCGTGTGGATGTAATTCAGGAGCTTTCATCAACATTAATTGTCAGAGTGAGGAAAAAAAAGATTTCTAAAACTGTCCAATTTTCTGATTTTTGACATAACACTGTATAGAGTTTACTCGGAACACTGCAAAAAAACATATGCAAAATATGTACGGACCAAAGCTCTTTGCGGTTTGCGGTGAGCAGCCAGAGTGGATAACCACACGTGACTGTGCTGAGTGGAAAAATCTTGGAACACACATATCCACACTTGAGGTGGATGGACATGAACAGCAGAAAACAAAATTTTGCATGAATTTGTCACCACAGCAGAGAAAACTCATGATGCTTAAATCCATGGGCCTGACGTTTGTCAGCAGCCTTGGCAGGAGATGAGAGATGATAAGGTTTTTTCTTTCTTTGCAGACTTTGACCTTTTAGATTCGAAATCTTCTAACGACTGTCAGTTGTGACTGCCTTAAACCAGTTGTTCTGTATCATCCAGGCATTAATGTGCTGCTAACAAATCTGTAGAATTAATATATTTCACTATATTTCTACCAAAGCATTAAAACACCGAATCCAATATTCTGTAACAACAGTCACTAACATGGATGATAACTTAATGTGCTTTTGGAAACAAACAAACAAATTAAAAAAAAGAAACCTTGTTACTTGTTACTAAAATGAGTTCCACTAAAATTACTGCACCACTGTATAAACTTGTACAGCTGCACACCTGTAATGCCAGTAAAAAACTAAGACATTTAAGAATAAGTCCTGAATAAATTTTGTTTAAATTGATTCCCTGACTTCAACCTTGGATCAGCAATTTTTAAGGGTCCAAGAAAAGCAAAGCTGCATAAACCGAATGCATAAAACTTCATGACACAGTACCAAATTAATTTACTTCTCTCTTTGGGGTGGTTGTCATAGGGTGAGAGGTAGGGAGCATCCTGGACAGGTCGCCAATCTGTCGCAGGAGTCTGTTTTTGTAATTATCTTAAAAAAATGGCACACTCTGGATTCAAAGCTCTTTTGTCACTTTAATCTCTCAGTTCATCGACATCTGCACTCCATCTTCTGCTGTAAGAAAGTTGCATTTTGCTGCTTTTTCCATTTTTAAAGCACCCGGTAACAACCAAAGACCACACAAACAGTATATAAACAATGTATTTTAATGTCATCATCATCAGAAGATGTAAATGATGAAACAATGGGCACAAATAGTATGTTAACAGTTAAACCACTCGTGATGTTTTAGAAATTACATAGAAATGTTTTAGATAATTAAGAAAAAAAATAGTGGAATATGTGCAAATGAAACTCTTATGTATAATATAGAGCATGCATCGGTGTAACTATTCCTGAATACAACAGTCAAGCTCCAGGAGTGAGCTTACAGCCAGTGAAGAAGGTAACACATCATACTGCAAGCTGCACCTATGATTAATTTAATGTACTTTTTCTTCATAGCGCTCTACACGTCCTCCTCTTTCACCCACAGACCTTGCTTTTCCTGAGACACTGCTTTAGCACACCTGGCTGTGGATGTATTTGACCTACCACCATTTCTCCTCTCTCTAGTGGTGCTGCTGCTTTACCCCACAATCTTGCCCTGTTTCCAGGCCTGAGCCCCATCACACCTGCCCTGCTGTAAATAAACATTGTTGTGCTGACAGTGCACAGGTATGTTTTATTCTGCAAGTAAACAAATTAATCTCGACTAGTAAACCTGTCCTTCCTTCCTTCCGCTGTCCTTTGTTGCACTTACTGCATAATGATCTTCCCTTAATGAGCAATAAAATTTGGGTTGTTTCAGGTTAACAGCAGTATAACAACAGAACATAAAGTGAAACCATACTATGCCTAGTTTATAAAATGGTTGGAGGTTTTCTTTGCTAGTAATCTATGAGCAGACTGAATCCTTCTACTTTTGTGTTTCTAAGAACACATCCAGTATGTACAGTTTGGACTATCTCAGAAATACAAGTTATTAGTGTGCAGGTCTACACCTATAAATCTCCCCTTCTCCCACATTCTATTTTTTTATATATTAAAAAAGTTATAACAATCCAATTAAATGGAAGAATTACAGCCTAAAATGTGGTGAAAACTCACTAGTGCGACGATAGGCAAGAAAGCAGTCCCCCCGGGTTCTGTGTGCAGCTGCTGCAAAGACAGTTCAGTACTGCAAAGCCTTTGCTTGACTTGCCTGAGTTGATGTTGATACCAGCTCTCATACATACTAGTTGCCTTTTACACTTTGTGAACATGCTGAGCTGCAGGACATATGCTGAAAAATATTGGAAAGAACAAGAGTTTCAAGGTAGTTCTGTGGATGCCTGCTGCCAGGTAAGATTGTAACATTTACTAAACATTTAGTATTTAATAGATAATTTGTTTATGAACTTTTACTGTCATTAAAACTTTTAAATGCATCGTCTGATTATTTATTATTTCTGGTCTCTCAGCATACAGCATAAATAATATATAAGCAAGGGATTAATATTTTTATGGGAAAATGAAATGTATTTTTGCTTCCATTTGTTAGGCAAACTTAGAAAGATGAAGATGATCCAACATATACTCAGGGATTTGTATTCATAAAAAGCTAAGTCTGATCAAGGCGAACTAGATTGTGATGGTTATAAAATGTCAGTCAGGGTTATACAGTCAAAAGAAACGGCGTGGCTTGGGTCTGGGTTGGGGTGGAGGCAGGTTGAAAAGCAGCTTACAGATGTGCAAGTAGGGTTGGAAATCTGACTTTTAGTTCTTTGTGGATCAAACAGTTATGTATATGTTACTATCGATGTCCATTTGATAACTAACAACCATCTAAGCTCGTTTTCCATTTTGCATCCAACTGCCATTTGGAGGTAGTAGAACATCACCTCTGTTTTTACATTTTCCACAGATGAATCAAAATTACATTTATTTTTGTAATTTCTCAATTGCACATTGCTCATTTCTCATCATTTCTTTGTGTTTTGTTCTCTATTTTAAAACTAACTATAAGAGGTGTTGTTTACATGGCTACCATTTTACCAGTGGTTAAATTTTTTAAAGGTTTTGCTTTCATTTGGTAGCAAATCAACACACAATGGCACCTGGATCAGTCACAGTACACCTAAGTCACTGAGGGTTCCCTTTATGCCGTGAAAGTACCTACTCTGAAGTAAGTGCTATTCTTGAGCTTCACTTTACATTTACAGGTTGTCACCCTAGCAGACATCCTTTTCATAGAAACAGTCTTGAAAGCACTAAAAAAAATAATTTTTTTTGGCATGTCTCCAGTTCCAGGTCATGATGCAAACATATGTTCAGTTCCCTGATTGTTTGTTATAGGTGAGCCATCTGGTCCCTTCTTGTCAAGGTCATGCTCTACATCAACCGTATTGCGCAACTTCAGCTGTAATCCTTGTGCCAGTTCCTTGGGATGCTAATGATGTTTTGTTTTCATCGTGTGGAAGCGTGGTCACGGTTTCTGAGGGCACGTGAGGGAGAGGAGACTGTCAGAAAAATTGATATCTCATTTAGTATCATAAGTACTGTGACCTTTACAGCCATAGAAAGTCTGATAGAAGTGTTAACTGGTTGGGAAAGTCAGTCTGACCTTAATCACTGAGGTGACAGATCAGAAAAAAAAAAATCACAGGGCATCAGCATCAAGGGGTTGATCTGATAATTGGTCTATTTTACAGAGTGTTGCACAGAGTGGTGCGTAGTTGACACACCTAACAATTTCCCTAGAATCATAAGTGAGAGTATCAGTTCTTATGGTAGCTTTTATCCAACACTTTGATGCAGTCGACTTGTTCTTACACATTTTCAGCTGCTGGGATAAATACTTAATCTACAATGACATGAACTTAGAAAATCACAAAAAAACAAAACTTCAAAAGATTATTTAACAAGAACAGGAAACATTGTCACTCATCATATTTTTGCTACATAAAACTTCATTCTGGTTTACGGTTCGTTTGCTTTCCTTTCTTCCTACCCGGCAATTTCAGGACAAGATTTCAGATCATGTACTGAGGTAGATTTCTGTCTAATCAACAGTGTATTGGTTTATATATTGCTCACATGATGTTACTATAAAAAAGATTCTTAGAGACATTTATACGATGCCATGAGGGCTTTATTGTGTGTGCCAGAATTTTGTGGCCCCAGTCACGTGACTGTCAAGATTAATGTACCCACATGCAAAGCAGTGATAAGAAACCTTCTGTATAAATCCACGTGCAGATTAGATAGGTAGAAAACTGCATATAATTTATACACTTCTAAATCCTGAAAACTGCAAATGAACTTCAGACTTCATCTCTGGCTGAGGCTCTTTGCACATTTAAAGAAGTCAGACTTTGTAACTGCAAAACTTACACTGGGACTCTGCCTAAGTAGGAATGTGACAATGTGTACATTTAATCTTTTTATACTGTATTTACATAGAAAGCATTTCAGTTGTATTTTCAGTCATTCATGTCATATATGCATGATGACAGACCTGCTTCTGTTTTAATCAGCTCAGCTGTCTACACACTCAGCTTTAGACCTAATATTGTTTATGCTATTAAGGAGAAAATATGACCTCGAGCATTTTTATTTCTTACTTCAAGCTTATTTTCCTGCATGCTATTGACACTACAGTGACTGAGTGTTGTATTCTAGGGAATTTTAAAATATGGGTGTCAATTCGTACTCTGCAGAACATAAACACCTCCTGTTTAGTTACAGATAAACACACAGACACAGTTAAACACAGCCGAAACATGACACGCACAGTGCGGTTAAAAAGAAAGTACACAAGTTATTTATTTAATACCAGGTCATGATATAAATATTCTGGTCCTTCTTGTGACTCTATTTGATGTAGGAGGGCCAACAAATTCTGAGTCAAATCATAAACTCTGACTTGATCACCAGTTTTGAGTATACTCATCCTGAATTAAACGTGTAGGTGAGCAGAGACAGCACACGATCATCAGTGCAGCTCCAATTCCACAATTCACCATGACAACAGGTAAATAATGAGCAAACCTCCATTTTAATTCAGAGGACAGAGAAATATGAATATGGGTCAGTTTGGACAATGACAATTGTCTTTAAAAAAGCAGAACAGGATAAAGGGGTGATTTTAATTAGCTTCGATCACTCTGTCATTAAAATAGTATTTAAGTTGGTATAAAATATTTACATTTTGAATATTCTCTATTTGCACCATTTACTGAAATTTTAATTAGATGAACCTGAAATCATAATTTTAATTATGATTTTTAAATCAAATTATTCCGCTGAAATCTATGTAGGTGAATTTGTAAAAACTAAAATAAAAATTATGACCATTTAATTTTTCCAGTAATTATCCAGTACAGCTTTAATTTACTGGTGAAAACTCTTTAATTTGCAGATTTAGAAAACAACATTGTTCCAAAAGCCTTAATACTTACGTTACGTTCAGATGCAACCTTTCTTCTTAGAAAGAAGATGCTTTCTCCTGGGAACCCTTCCAAACAAGCCATATTTGAACAGTTTTTTCTAATTGTACCATCATGAACTTTAACATTTGTCATGATAACAAAATAATCTCTCTCTATTTTTTTGCAGTTTTCTGGAAAACTGCCATTGATTGTTTTTGTCTTGTCAATAATCTTCTCACTGTAGAACGATGGACTTCAGATTGTTTGGAATTGGCCTTAGAACCATTGCATGGCTGATGGGACACAGCTTCTTGAACATCACCGCTGATGCCTTTCCCCCTTGGCACTGCATGAATATGTACTGTACCTGAATGTTCCAGACCACTGCTTTTATAGTAGTGTTCACACTTCAGTCAAGTGCATTTAATTAACTACTTACCCATAAGAATGTACTTACATTTTGGCTTTATTTACAACACTGATGCTCTTTACAGGAAGGGTCAGAGCAGACTCTACCTGCTGAGGCGGCTGAGGTCATTTGGAGTCCAGGGAGCGCTTTTAAAGACCTTCTATGACTCTGTGGTGGCATCTGTCATTTTTTACAGTGTGGTATGTTGGAGCAGCGGTTTATCGGCAGCTGAGAGGAAGAGGTTGGACAAACTCATCAGGAAGGCCAGCTCTGTTCTGGGATGCACCCTGGACCCAGTGCAGGTGGTGGGAGACAGAAGGACTCTGGCCAAAATAACATCTCTGATGGACAGAGTCTCCCACCCCATGCATGTAAACGTTGCTGAACTGCAGAGCTGCTTCAGTGACAGACTGCTGCATCCTAGATGCATGAAGGAGGCGTTTCGCAGGTCCTTCCTCCCTGCATCTGTCAGACTGTACAATCAGAACTGCTCCCAACAAACACAGGTGTTTACATCAGCGCTGTAACAACTTTTACTGTTATAACTGCACATTACTTTTCTCAGCTTATATATACACTAACTTATTGAAAGTTACATGTTTACTTTTTAATGCACGGGTACAATAAACAATCTGCACTTTTCTAATTATTCTAAATATTCTTAACTATTTAAACATCTTTCAGTATCCTGCTATGTTTGCACACTATGTGTACGCTAATTTAAACAACTGTACTGTACTCTGCTCTGGTAACTATTGTCCATGATGTAAATATGTAAAAATTGTGCTTCGGTTCTGTGTGTCCTGTTCTGTTTGTATATGCGTGTTTTTTTTGCTGCTGATACAACCAAATTTCCCCTTGTGGGACAATTAAAGGATTATTCTATTCTATTCTATTCTATTTTTATTAAATAAATAATGACACTATTGCATTCTATGCAATATGTTATGTTTTGTAGTTTATCTGAGTCTGTACGTACCTAATTATAACACCTGCTAAGGAGTTATCATTTTCTGATCTGTAAAATTTGCAGAATTGCACAGCACTAACCTTTGCACAGTACCATACCACAGAGTAACATATTGTCATTGTAACATAAAAAGTGATCCTTAGCCATTGATTGTGTTTTGCTTTTAAAAAAATGCAAGAATGACCCGATGTGATTCAAATATTTGGTTAAAATAAAAACATTACCGTCTACTGTTTCGAAATACAAGTCAAATGATTTAAAATGTGCTATGATCACTCAGCATTGTGGTAAAATGCATTTGCCAATACCACTGACATTTTACATCACACTCATTTTACGCCTGCAACGAACCATGGAATCATCAAATGATGAGTGTTAAATGATGCATATGGTGTTATTAACTGACTGTAAACAGTCACTCTAAGAATTAAAAATTAAGTAAACAAGGGGAATTCTCAGCACAAACGGGATAGCAGAACACGTTCTGCACAAGACATATAGATGTAATGTGACTGAGCACCCAGTAGTGTATGCAGGATGTCCCTGAACACTGTTTTGGAGGAGCAAAGTAAACATGACTGATGCCACGATGAGGCAATACATATTTCACGCTACCCCGCCCCCGTCATCCTCTCTATCCTCTCTTTTTTCATTAAACCTAACGCATTTGGTAAATTTCTAATGAACCTCAGTTTAAATAATGCTCAAGGTTCTTTATTACAATGTTGACAGTATAGATTAGATGATAATTAGATTATGAAACTTTAATCTTAAATTGCAGCAGTAATTGCAAAGATCATGACAACATGATACTGTTTTTTTTCCCATCATATTCATCATCAGTGCACACAGTGAAAATTGCAGAACATCTGCACAAAAAAAGTGACCCCATTCACATTATCCCTTCATTATCAGCTCTACAGGAGGTTACACAAATGAACAGAAGCATTAAGCTGTCTAGTAAGTGTTCATACGATACATTATTCTGATAGAGCCTCCTCATTTTGCATTCATTGTTAATGCGACTGAAATACAATTTAGATGGACATTTAGAAAATGTGACAATGCATTTAGCATTAGAAAAAAATATGACTTCTGTAAGCAGAGCCTTATAGAGTAGCCCAGAGCAGAAAGAGCATTTGCAGACATCCTTTCTCAGCATGCTCTTAGCTGGCTAAGGCTGGGGCCAGTAGGGCAGAAAGCTCTGTACAGTTTGAAGTGTGATGGCTGTTGGCACAAAACAGTGCCTGAGGTGCTCTGTGCAGCAGCTGGGAAGACGGTGCTTTGTAGCTGGTCAGCGCACACTGCAGGGGGTGGCAGGTTTGTTATATGGTGTGAAACAAGTGGTTCTGGATTCAGCAGTGATGACACACACTTCCCTCTGTGTACCTCATGGCAGACTTTAAATAACACACACAAAACCCCTGGCATATCTGACATCAACATATTGGCCTAACCTGGACCTAAGCAGGAGTCTTACTGTAGAAGTGACACATGAGTTGTAATGGAGTCCATAGTAAACTGGGATTTGTAAGTACAATGTGCTCAGTGCGATTTCTATTTGTCTCAGAGACATGATTATGTGAAGGGTGCTTTTTTATTTTCCGCCTGTTTAGTTTGCCTAGTTCAACAGGAAATTCTGTCTTCCAGTGCATGTGATCCTTAAAGTATCGTTGTTTTTGAAATATCAACAGCTGGTAATGCTGTGTTCTTAATGAAATAATTAGGCTGATGAAATACCGTTACTGACAGCAAGACAAGAACCAAGAATGATCACTATCACAATAGTACTGCTTTACTGTACAAGGGCTGGACTGGTAATCTCGCATACTGGTCATTTTCCCGGTGGGCCGACAAACTTTTAGGCTGATGGGCAGGCCTGAAGTACCCCTGTGTACCGGCCGTACAAGAACTGAGATCAGCCTATTGGTTTATTTTAATTACTGACACTGGATTGTTCAATTACATCTCTTAATGTGACTGCCCCCTCCTTTACCTTTGCTGTGGGCTCACACAGCTTGTAGAAAAAGTTTAGTGTAGAAGAAGGGGTGAAAAGGTGGAGCTGAAAAGATGAGAGAAAATAATAAAAACAAACAGATCCTCCAAAATGTGTCAAATTAACTGACATGTTAGCAGTTGGGGCTGCTGCTGCACAGTGAACAGCAACAACTGGTATCCAGGCCTCACAGTCACAGGAGGGGAGAAGTGAGGAAGAAATGAAGAAGTTGAAATTAACATAGTAAGAAAATAGATGGAGGAACATAATTAGGAAGGGAGAGATTCAAGGATTCAGGTGAAATGAATGGCTGCTTTGACCATGAGCCATTGCTAAAAGCTAAAGTGTAGCTTTTATGTGTGTGTTTGTGTATAGGTGTGTATGTGTGTTTGTATAGGGAAAGAAAGAGGGAGAGTGATCAGAAATGCCAGGGCCAAATTTTTGTCCCAGTCCAGTCTAGCCCTGTACTATATTGTGCACTCTCCTTTGTAATTAATGTTGCCAAAACCGTAAAAATAGATACAATACCTGAGTAAACCGTACTGTTCTAGGGGATGACACGTTCCTCACAAAAACAAACACACTCTGAGTCAATTGTACATACACCATTTTGCTGCTATTCTGATGTACCCAATATGTATTATTCCACAGCTGAAAAGGTTCCCAATAAATGCACCATTTACTCTTGTTTGAGTCATTTACTAAAAATTTCAGTCCCCAGGTGTTTCAGGAGAAAAAACATTATTAGGCATAAAAAGATATAACAGTGACCAGTTTTTAAATCACAACCATGTACCTATAAAATGTACAAAAACGCACTCTTCCTTATAACACAAATTGATTTTTAAGCAATGAAAATTATGTACCGCAACCACCCACACAACAATCCATTTCTCTAAAGTGCTCAGATATGAAGACTTTCATGATGAGCAAGCTGAAAGAATCGTCTCCTCATACAACAAGGTATAAAGGCTCCGAGGAGAAAGAAAAACAATATGTGGCAGCAACCATAAACATAAAAAGAAGACGAAAGAGACTAAGCACACAAAATGTTAGGAGAAATGTAGCAGCTACCAAGTAAGAAAAAAAACAGGACAATCTGGAGAGAGATAACAGGGCGAAAGTGTCTCAAACTGAAAAAAAATCACTACTGTTGAGATGTCACTTTTATAAAGGGATTACATTTTAGCTGTGATTCACAATCTCTGAACAATTAGTTGGATCACTGCTACAAACTACTTTTAATTTTTTTTTTATCTAGTTTGTCTTCAATAAATGGGTTTATTTTATGATAACGTATCATTTTGCCATTCACATCCAAGATTCCTCTTCTCATTTGGTAAATAATTGGTCCTCGTTAGCTGGCGATAGCTTGCTGTAAATGAAACTTGGGTAGTTCCCTAAACAATACAGAAGAGCACATAGGGCAATGCCAGGCTTACACAATGACTTACACAATGCATTTTACCACTAATCACTGTATTTTTTTTTTTTTTTCTTGGCTACGTTAATGAGTGGTGTGACAACAAATAATTACCGTGACATTCAAAGGACTGCATTGATCTGTACAATATATTCAAAGGCACTAGTATACAAAAAATTTAAAAAAAGAAATAAAATAACAATGAAAAATAAAAGAACAAATATTTCCAAATTCTACCGTAAGACACTGAGCAGTACTGACAGAAGTTAGTTCTTTCCTGTACAAAGTTCTTAGTTAACATAAATGAGAAAAATTTTCGTACACAGCATACAGAGGAGCTTTCTTTAGTTCAGCCGAACATGTTTTCAGTTTCAGTAAATGCAATGAGTAGCACATCTGCAGGTATGAAAAGAGGCCCATGCTCCGGTGCTTCTGCGAAAGGCGCTTAGTTGATACAAATAACGTGTTGCATTCAAATAATGTGTAGTCTCTGAATCATAACTGTTTGGAAAACTCTTATAATGTAATTTCACACCAAAGTACCAAAGTGCCTTATATTTTATCCCAATACAGTGCATGTTCTGACCTTCAGATCTTTTCTAGCCTTAATTACGCATGGATACCAATCATTAAAATATAACATAGATATAAATACTGAAAAGTTACATGCATTATGAAGTAAAGTAAGCTACAGTTTTAAAAGAAATGTGAAATGAAGAAAGCCTGAACAGACTTTGAAAATATCCTGAAACAAACCCTAGTCATTCAATCAAATGGACATATATAAGGACAAGACATAACACACACAAGTATGACTGGAGAGATAATCTGTGAGGACCACTGATACCTTGAAGTGATCCTGGTTGTTCAAATCAATGAAATGACATAAGTTCCACACATATTATTAGCAGCTAATATGACCTAGGTAAGGTGAACATTAAATAAATTCAGAGGCACTCATGCTACAGGAAGTAATAAAACCAAAATTAAAACAGAAAAAAGAAGAAATCTACATTAAAGTCTGAAGTGATAATCTGATTCTCTGATTGGCTGTCAGTTGAGTAGAAGATCTGAATTTCACAGACTTTTTCTTATTGTGCTGCTGTTTTCACCTGGCTCAAACAAGCTTCTCCACACCGTCCTCATTCATAAAGTGCTCTACAAACCGCAACATTACTAGGTGGATTTTCCCATTTCAGTTAAGCTAGCCACAGTAAAGAACCACTTACTGCTATAGACGCAAAGCATGAAAGTGAACTTTGTAGCCTTAATTTTTTTTTTACATGAAGTTCATTGCTGCAGCCAGTGGCAGTACAAAAGTGATCCCTTAGCCTGCTTTTTGGCTTTGGTGTCCTTGTTTCCATGAAGTTAGGAGTTCTGTTACTAGCTAGCTAACATAAACTAATGTAAGTCTATTAGCTTCAACCAATCAACCAACCCAGTGACGTAACATTCTGTACTGGCATTAGATGGCGCTGAACATGTTGTAAAAACTGTAACTTTAATTAGTTATTTCTTAAATCCAGCTTCACAGACAGATTTAAATGTATGGGAGTAGGGCTCCATGGTGTAAAAAGGCCTACATGTATTTCACGTCTACTTTAACTGCTTCTTTAGATGCAGTTTATTCAAAAAAGCTTCTTGGACATAAATTTAGGCACTAAAAGTGCTTGGTTAGATTTAGGGAGTAAACCTACTTGGTTAGGTTCAAACCACAGTCTAAGCAGCTTGGAAAGAAAAGCCTCTGGACTTCTTTACGTTTCTTGAAGATGTTTCACCTCCAAACCAAGAAACGTCTACAGTTCTAAGACCAATTGGTGGAGAGTCCCAGATTTAAACCCTATTGGCAGCGTCCTTTAAGAGGGTCGTTGACCCACTATTGATCATCTGCCTTATTTAATTTAATAACGGTACAGTACTCTGTTTTTGGTAACCATTGTCCTTGATGTAAATATGTAAAAATTGTGTATGTTTCTGTTCTGTGTCTTGTGTACTGTTTGTTTGTATATATGTCTTTCTTGCTGCTGTTACACCCAAATTTCCCCTTGTGGGACAGTTAAAGGATTATTCTATTCTATTCTATTCTATTCTATTCACATGAGCCAAGGTGTGAAAACGTGTTGGTCACCAACAACTAATGTTTCGGGTGAACCCACTGTGAAACCTACCCTACCCCACCCTATCATGTGATTTACTGAGGTCAAATGGCTCAGGACGTAAGTGGGCATTAAGGCGTCTGGGAAGGGATTTCAAAACTGGATTGGGAGAGGTGAAACATCTTCAAGAAACTTAAAGAAGCCCAGACGCTTTTCTTTCCAAGCTCCTTAGACTACCATGACCTGGATGACTGAGAACTTCACAGTTCAAACCACAGTTTGTGTTAAAAGACACTCTTTCATAAAACAAACTACGTGTTGGAAAACTTGATTTTCTAGTTTATGATTCTAATGAGACAGGTAGTATGTACTGAAGGTGCCTAGTGGGACGTATAACAACTGTATCAGCCACTTCATCGATTGATAAAGTCCAAATCGGATGTCTTCTCACCAGGAGTTAATAATTGCAGTAATATTGGAGAAATTGTGTAGCAATAAAAATGAATCCCATCACGGCAATAAACAGTGGATAATCAGACAAACATTGGCAGTTTCTGGGCACAACTGCATAACATTAACATTCAGGGAATTTGATTTGACAAAAACTCTCCCCTTGCTGCTGCAGCTGCAGATCACGTGAGCTGTTGCTTAATTATCTAATTATCCACTGTTCTCCACTAAAGTCTGCTCACAACGTACAGCAGACGAGTCCCAACTTTTGATCTAGTCTCGCTGTGGAAAGGTTTGCATAGTATTCTCCAAAGACTATCTCTTCTTCTATAAGAGGCTTTGGGGAATTTGAAAACAGCACTATATGCTGGACTTTTGTCTCTCTCACAAATCTAAAGAACTCATTACTTTTACTTATCTATTGGGTTATTTTAATTGAAATGATGTGGAATGTGTAGACACAAACAGATTAGTCGATAGATATCAGACTAATCACGAACAGAATGTGCTCGGTCCTGCCTTTTAAGCATGCTGTTTCTTGGATCGTGATAATTTTTTAATGCCTACGTGAACAATTCAGCTGATACTCTAAATATTGAGTATATGGCATCAATAAAAGATGATATTTTCATTTGCTATTTGAATCTAGGTTTCCAAATATATATATTTTTTACCTGGAACATGTGTTTTTCTATTCACTTTTTGTGATTTTAAAATCTGATATTTCTTGAATATATTCTGTTCAGGGTTTCTTGCACACATGTAACCTTTTAAGGTGAGAGCAACAAAACTGCCTGAAGATAATTTCAGCAATTAAATCAATGACTTTGAATGTACCGTATAGTACACTATCTTTAGGGAAATTAACACCACAGTTTTTAATTACGCTGTCATTATCATTTATTCTTACATGGAGCCAATTAATACATGTAATTGTACTTGTTATGGATCTCATTAAAAAAGGCTTTTAAATGTCTCTATTTGGTGTATAAGAGAGCTCCTTATATTAGCTATAATTATATAGTCCTGTTTCCAGTATAGACACGTACTGTACAAACATCCTCAATTAAACTTTGTAAAAGAAAAAAAAAGAGGAAAAACCTCTGTGAAAGTCACAAATGTCACAGAAAGAGTGTAAATAAACCCTCAGCCCTCTATTTATTCATTTATTTACTATAACCCGAGGACTGTGATGTTTTTTCAAATTTGTAATTTTAGGCAATATTTGGAAATACTTTGTTTACAGTTATGCTGCTTTACATTCCTTGAGTCCTATAAGGAAAAACCGTCTCATTCACTATGTATCATCATCATCATCAAGGACCTGTAACTAATTTGTACACTGCCAGATGTGTAAATTTGTGTTTTCATTCTATTATGTTCCTACACATTCCTCTAATATGCCCACTTCTTTCTCTACGTGCTCTTTGCATTTTTAATTTCATCACATTCCATCACTTTTTTCCTCTTTACATAACTGAATAAAGACAAAAATCAGTTTCAGTTGATGGATGAGCTGATATTGTCGGCTTGCGTGATGAAATGTAGTTTGTTTTCCTACTATGCCAGGGAGAGGGTACTTTTTCTTTTAAATCATTCCTCCTGTGCTGATTTCACAGATTAGAGAGGAACCCAGCAGAGATGGATCCTGCAGTTTTTTTTCCCCCTCTACTCCTCCAGGAAGTAATTTGGAGCAGAGAAGAGGAGGACTGAAGCAGTAGAGAGGAGGCAACAAGGGAAACTCAGGGCCATTTGGCACAGTGTATTGTCTACTCCATCATTAAACATGGACTTCTGTTATTTATGAAACAACCCGATCGTAACTCATATAGCCCAAGAGCAAAACACCCTGCATAGTTAATCATATCTGAATTTACTCATAGTTTTGACACACATTCATAGGTTGACCTTTTTCCTCAACCTGCAGGATGCTTATACAGTGTTTCTCTGTGGTAACCCAAGACTAACACTGCAGTTTTGGGTTCACAGCCTAAGTTAGTTGATTATAGGTAGGCAGTATGCACAATTTGTTAAGCATAATTAACATGGCTAAGTTACAATATTAAAGAAAGTGGGCTAGAGATGAGTTGCAAAGTGGCTTGCAGGTGTGCTGCAACATTAAAGTTGCTGGATCTGTAGAACTGTATCAGCTCTGACATCAGCTGATGTGGAGCTGGCTAAGAGATCAACTATTATACCAGGATTGAGGCTGTCTTCAATTGTACCTCACAATATTGAATTCAATGCTGAGGTCACATGGCACTTTACAATATTTTTGATATTTTTATTTTTCATTCATGATGTCAATGTTCTTCCTCCTTAAGGGTCCCTACTTTGACAGAAAACTGTGGGTTGTATGTTCGTTGTAGTCTAGAAAACCTGAATATGAATATAAACAGAGACCACACAGAACACCAGCTGTGGTAACCAGAAATGTCCTTGTGAATGTATGTACACTAAGTATAAGAACACTGACAGCCATTAAGTGCAGGGAAAATACAAAGCATAAAAATTCCTGCCAGCTCTTTCAAAAATAATGGAACTATCAGCTGTAATGACATGGCCTCTGCTGTGGGAGACTCGGGGAATATTCAATCTGAAGGCTATAAAAGAGCATTGTCAACCCTGTTAACAGCCGACCCCTAAAAGCAATGTCTGGTTACATGTTAGGACTTAACTGGTGGAAGCACTTCCTCTGTGCACTCCATCTACCCCAAGGAGATTGAGTGTGAAGATAATGCACCAAGAAAGATGTCATAGTTACAGCTTAGGCCTCCCCTCCCATACCAATGTAGTTGTACTCTGGAGGCATCAAGAAGGTGTAGGGACAAGAAAGTGATAAATCTAATACACGCTGACTGAAAGCTCACAGAACTGAATGCTGTTAGGGGAGATTTTTATTTTTTCCTTTTTGTGCATGAGTTGAATAAGTGGTGCATACTCGCTTAGACTTAAGCAGAAATAGATTTCCTTTTTCCATTTATTCCCTGAACATGATAAAAATGTGCCTGGAAACTGTAGTCACTATCAATGATTGTAGGCTTTATTAAAGTTTCACCAAAGGCATCTCACCGCAGAGCATGTTTAGAGCCTCACCCCAATGACCTTGTACAACTGAAGAGAGCAAAATATCATAAGTATGGACTGCAATATACTTTTGACAGGGTTATTTCGTGTGGTCACTTGGGAAATGGAGATGTCAGCATACTGTTGTCAACTTATAATGTAAACAGATATTTTACATGCCTGTCAGACTGGGGCTAACGTCAAGGGACTGCAAGAGAGTAGTTGCCTCAGGATCACATTTCTACTATTAGATTTTCAAGAAACACACTGTTTGTTTTTTTAATAGAAAAGAACAGTTATGAAACAAAAAACACATTACTGAGAGAATAAATACTGAGTTCAAATAAAGTCAAAATACTAAGTCATGAATTATATAAACCTTTGCTATGTACTTGAGTAGTGCTCACGTTCTAACACTAGCAATAAAGACTATGTACTTTTAGCTTGATGGTTATGAATTACCTGCTCTTTATAGATAGCAGGGCACCTAGATAAGTGATACTTTCCCCAGTAATTATTCTGTGGCACCAGCAAGCTCCTGCTCATAACAATAACCAGTGATTACATATAATGGTTCTGCAGGAATATTATTAATTCATTTTTTTCTTGTAAAGCAGTTGAATGATACTTTTTGTGATGTGACATCTGGTGGTGCCTCGTCATCCTATATATTTATTTATTAGATAAATATATAGGCATCAGATCATTAGCGATAACACCGGTATAAATTTTTATGTGGTATAAAAACATCATATTGCATCATTGCTCTACCAATGCCATGCATTTCCATTTCCTAGTGCACACAACAACAACACAACACAGGCATGTCAGAGAGCGAGAGCTGAATATCAGTGTCCGTTGACAATTCAGTACATAAATAGGGAGCCACGATCTTAAACAAAGCACAGTACTGTGCAAAATATGCAAGAAAACTGTTCGTACTAAACGTGGAAATTATAAACTTGTTTCACCGATATTGAGAATGGCGCACCGTTTAATATAACCAGGCTTCGAAGAAGGAGATGCTAGCAGCTGGTGATGTGTGACCAAATGTAAACTTCATGTTCAAGTGACTTCTTGAACTTGACAATTTATTCACTACTCATTCTCTACAGTCACCAGATCTTAATCCAGTACAGCACTATTGGCATATAGTTGAACAAGTGATTTGAATAATGAATGTACAGCCAATAAATCTGTAGCAACTATGTGATGCTATCATGTCAATATGGATCAAGGTTTCTGAGGGACCAAGGGAAAACTCAAAGAACATTTTGATACTATGCTATGAAGAATTAAGCAAATTCTGAAGACAAAATGGGCTAAATGTTCAGGTGAGTACACACAGATAAGACACACAGTATATAACATCTTGCACAACATGAAGGTTTTCTAGGCAAGGACAGATTTCTAAGACAGTTAAGGTGAATAAAAAGTATAACAGATGCTACTTCAACAGTCCTGAACAAGTTGAAGCTATAAAGCTTTTATACTTGAACTATAACAATATCCTCAATGCTATCACCACCACTAGAACAACAATCGCATACTGAGAGACACTCTCAGTACACACTGGACTACAGTGATTTCAACCTTGTAGTCTCCTTTAAGATAAAACTGATGAATCAAATTTAAAAAAATCAGGTTCACCTTTCAGGTTTGATATGTTTAAATAAACTCTGATAATTTTAAAGAGCAGATTGCTTTCAGAGATTATTTTTCTAGATGAATTAAAAATAATTAATATTTCAAGTAAAATAAAAAACAAATGAAACTAATATCCTTAAAATTCTTTTTTTAAGAAACTTTTTTTCAAATTTACATTGTAGTGGATGAAATAGTTGAGTGTAAATCCTCACAGCTTCTTAACACACAGATGTCAGTTTATACCCATCAAACAGCACCATCAGAGTTGTGGGAGAGAGCCAAGAAATTAATTTAATGCGCCAAATGTAACATTCAGTGGAGCCATTGTACATGGATACGCCATGGATCACTGAGGTGTGTTGCCATGCTTCCTCTATGCCAATGGGGTCCAGTCCTGCACCCTGGAAGATATGCAGGTTTCAATTCAAGCCAAATTCAACACCAGCTGATTTGTTTTTCTCTGTCTGGTTGAAGGCATGCTGATTAGTAAAATTAGTGGGTGAGGTTTGATTTGATTGAAAACCTGCACACTCCACCACTGGCAGGGAACATTTGTGTGAATGATGCCATGCAGAGCCAGACTGCACAGCAGACACTCTCCCATCAGCCAAACAGGTTGTCCAAGAATGTTGTAACACTATACATGTCTGTCATTCTCAAAATGAACCAGTGAAATGTAAAATATCTATCTATCTAGCCATCTAGCTATCTGTACTGCCATTATGTGTTAAAAACAAACAAAAAAGCACCGGTATGTTATCGTTGCTGTTGGGTTAGTTGTTTCTCTGTATATCAGAAGAATTGCATAAAGATTACCAAGCTGAATTTCATGAAACTCAATAAGAGCTGGGACAGAGGCAAACGAAGAACCCATTAAATCTTGGTGGAGTTTTTTTTCCCAACTCTAAAACAGTGTTGGCCTTAGCCTTGCCTTTGGCCTTCGTGGAGGATGCACTCTCAGAGTGCCCTTCTGCTTTGTAAATGTTACAGTTTTAATCCAGTTAAAGCCCAAAGAAAATAATGGATCTCTAAGCAATTTCAACAACAGTAGTCAGGCATGTGCTAAAACTGTATAGACTTCGGCTTATGTGATCTGCAGACTGAATAATTTAGTATGTTTTATACTGGAGTCCTCTCCTCTGAGAAATTGTCAGTTAGCCTGTGATGCAATAGCATTTAAAGACTGACAGAACTTGATGGATGTTATCTTTAATTGAGACTTTATCTGTCACCTTGTTGGCTCAACAGAATGTCCCAGAAATGACAACCGCTTTCACTTCAATTGGCCTGCTCAAATCTCTGAAAACTTCTTAAAAGGACATTTTATTTAATGACTTTAGCTAAGTTACCCTTCACTGTGATGTTAGGGTTTTCTATCACTGTGAGTCAAGATGTCACTGTGAGTCCTTCTTTGGACAGCTGTCCTTCTTACTTCTGAAGATCAATACGTCGAGCTTAACAGAACTCAACTGACAATAAATCGAATGTTTAAAGGTAAAAATACATTTATTAGTGCTGGGATGATTTCTATTGTATTGTATTGTAGTCACTTAGTAATAATGATGCAAAATGATAACAATACTTTGTTTGTAGGCTGTGTGATGTTTTGGTAAGTTTTTCATGAAGCTGAAACAGACTCGCTTTATTTATTAGCTTTCCATGCTTTATGTCTTATATTTATCCCTATAAAGCAAATAAACACATGATTTCATGGAACAAGCAGTGGATATTTAAAACATACTGAGTCGTGAAACATCAGTGTGTGCTTGGAGTTTCATATTGGAGGCTCTAACTTTTTATTTTCTTTGATATTTTTTTATGTCTCCCATTCTGCCCATTATCTTGAACCACTGGTATTTTGCTCTTCAGTGAAATACTACAGGCCACTCAGTCATGCAGTGTGCATTAATTTCTAAATGTGACACAAAGGTTAAGACAAGATAGGTTATGTCATTTTTTTTTTTTTTAACTGGATGCTCAAGTGAAAGTCGTGTCTTATTAATTTGTTATTTGTTGTTTTGTTCATTCTCATTTGAATTCACAGGGTATCGTTGTTGTGTTTCTAAGAAAGAAAACTAAAGAAAAAACATAATCTATATTTCTACCCAGATCCTTGGACTTAGGATTTCAATTGCTATGCATAACTTGATTTTCAAAGTCTGGGGTCTTTCTTGAATGAACGCTTGGAATCTGGCTCTGGGGGTTAACAAGGAGGCTCCATATACTGTTTAACAATTCAGCCCATGCTTGCCCCACGTGACAGTGCATGCAATAGGGCCTGCACTTGTTTATATCTCTGGATAAAGCATCCCACTGGCCGCAAATTAAGCATTCAGGCTAGGCAGCCTTGTTGTGCTCCAGTATGACGTGTTTGGAGTACTAAATCTGACTGCGCCATAGGTACACCACAATCTTGTTTATGAGCTTCATGCATAAGTTCTAAAGCTGTCATACCCTTTGAAATGACTTCAATACACATGAATTGGACTTAAAATGAGCGTAGGATGATATTTTCTTTGAATGTAAAGCTTTTTTTTTATTCTTTGGGAATGATTAAAAACACGAGGCACAGATTTGTCACATATTAAGATAACATTTAAAAAAAATATGAGAGCCAGTATTTCTATTAAAATGTTTTTATATGACAACTTTCACGATATCAGTGAGAGTGCAGGTGTTCTAACACTCTCACTGATAATTGCAATCACACCACACCACACCCTGTTTCCAATATCAATTTTAATATTTAACAACATTAATTCCAGCATTAATTCCAACATTCTAACAGTGTATGAGGCATCCTCATACACTGTTCATATTGGTCTGAAAAGAAGCTAAATTAACTGTAGCAGAGATAAATTCTCAGAATAACCACTTCTTCATTCTGAGCCTGGAAATTTAGCTCGCTAAGACAGAAATGTCAGCCGAGGAATACAGATCAATGAAATGAAAGGATCCTCTCAAATTAATTTCTGGTGATATGTGCTTTAGTCATTCACAACACCAACCAGAGTGAAATCATCTTGCATCAATCAAAAGCAAAATTTAACAGCTTTTGAGTAACTTTATTGAGCTAATTTATTCTAGCTTTGCATCTTACAATATCTGTTCTAATGAAAAAAAGAAAACAGAGAGATCCTTCACTTGATATTTGACCACGTTTTTATTTTTTTCTGAATGTGTCATAACAATAGTCAATTATTAGAGTGAATACTTCTGTGGCAGAGATTGTTTTAGAATAATTAATAGATCCTATGTTGCACCGACGACAGGGGAAAAGCTGGATCATATACTTTGGGGATAACTCCTCTGACAACATTTTACATGCGTAATTAAGCACAAGATCTCAGTTAAACTCTGAGAGAGGCGTCTCAGAGGACGATACAACCAAAAAGAGATATATGTCCTTGTTTTATACTTTTAGCACTCCTCTCCCTGGCACTTCAAGGCAACAAAAACAGAGACAAACTTAAATGTGAACTGCCTTTCCTTTTTATTATAACTTTGTTCTTTAATTAAACACTCTACATTTCACACAGATCGATACCAAAGAGTCCATAAAAATGTCAATACCTGAAGCATAGACTGCAGCTCAGGAGAAGTTGGAGATAATACAGCATCCCCCATGTGTGTTTGGCTAACAAGTTTCCCCCTTTGAACTTAATGCAGGCTTCCTTTGTGAGCTACCAAAGCATTGATTAATCCATCTGTACAGATCTGAATTTTCTCTGGGTTTTGTTGCATCCCTTTGAAATATTCAAAACAGCTCTCTTGGAATAAACCATTATATGGACCTCTGCTCTGCTAGGGGCAAGCAATGTAAGTGGTTGCATACAAATGAAGTATCAGCAAAGCAAAGGGGGGACCGAGTGATTGAAACCACACTTGCATAATCATGCTTTTAGACAGAAAAATAGCAAGTCATTCATTAGAGAGAGGTTGTAGACTGAGTTGATTGCTTAATTAAGAGCTGCACAGGTGTAACGCTGTAACGGAAATAAGTCAACTATTGATCGCTGTTATAGCATGTGATGTCTATATTTTTCTTTTCAAATAAAAAAGATTAAAGCTGTAATTTTTTTGTGTGGTAATCCCACCCACAAATTGTATCAGAAAAATGCTAAAAGTTAGAAAGTCATGAAAAGATGAGATTTTAGCATTCTGGACATCACCTCAGATGAAAGTTGTCCAACCTGGCATAGAATTCATTTTAAAAAAAGCTAACGGTATGCCTTGAGTTACTGTTATATGTTGTTTTCTCTTTTAAAAACCCCTCATAACTGCAGTCCATTTAGATGCCTAGTTAGATCATCTGTAGCCCTTTTGGCAAAGCTACCTAGAGACAGACCACAGGCAGGCTCTGCCCTTAGAACCCAGGTGTCTGCATGCCTCAGCTGCTTTATTCTCTAATTTTGCCTCAGAATATGCAACAGTGTGAAGGTCTCAGCTGTTATCAGCATGATTGGCTGTCTGTGTGCAAAAATGTAGGGTGTGTTTAACTTTTCTTAAGAGATTCTGCAACAGGGGTAAGCGTCTCAGCTGCCCTAACTGTGTTATCTCTGGCACGCTGCCAGTTTGATACAGTGTTCTGCACTCGGCTGGTTTCATCACATTAGAGGCCGACACACTCGTGGCACGATAGGGGAAATTAGTGGTTACAGCCAGCCGCTGACTGTCTCATAGGAGACTACCCTCATGTTAGCAGCGGACACAGTGTTGCTCAGTATAACTTTCAGTAAACTACATTCACAGCAAATTCTACCTTTGGATTTGTTTATTTCTCTCAGTAAATCTGCTGGATAAACAGTCATTATCCACTTGGTGCTACTTACAATGCTGTGAAAAAGTATTTGCCCCCTTCCTGATTTTGTATTTCTTTTTTTTACATATTTGCATGTTTTAAATCAAGAAACAGGGTGTGGGGGATACTTAGTTTAACAGCACCGCACGTGCAGCCTTATAACATTATTAACTCACTTACAGGCTTCTGTGCTTATACATGATATAAGTGATCGTGATTCTTCTGCATATCTTCATACAAGAATAACAATGGCTCAACATGTCACACAGTTCAAAAAGAAAATATTTGGTTATTTAAAAACAGAGATGTCACCTTTTGCAATTTTAGTCAGTTTCATCTAACTATTTGACACATTTTAAAATATTATTTCCTCAACAGATTTATTTAAGGTTTTTTTTGGCTGTACACAAACAGTATGTATTATTCAAGAGTAGGCTACTGCCTTTGTATATATCAGATACTCCGAGTTCCTTCTCTGATGACATGTTAACACAGAGTTAAGTGAATATGATTATTAAAGTGATAATGTAAAACTCTAATCCAAGGATTATAATTAAAATCCGTAATTAGATTTTTAATGAAGTCTCAGCTGACAGTGAGCAAATAATATGAGCCTGTGTGTTCCACCACCTCAAGGGGCAGCAGCGGTTGGAGTATAAAATGCTAATGAGTGCCTCATTCAAACCATGTGCATGAGCGAAAGAATAAGAAGCATTTAAGTGCACTTATCTAAATAAATTAGAGCATGACAGACTATGTCCACAAAAGGCATGCTTTTTTGTCTTTAATGAAAAAAACAAACAACCCCCCTCTAAATATCTTGGGTTCAACAGTATTTAGCAACTGGCACTAGCTTGACATCCAGAAAATTAACCATTCACTCAGAAACATCCAATTCTTTTCAGGTTCAATTTTGTGATTTAGGAAGAGACTTAACTGTTCCAGACAAACAGAATGAAATCAATTCTTCTATTTACTGCCGCATTTATTTGCAGCTTTTCACAGAAGTCAGGGTTTTATAGTGTCATTCATTTAATAGTGTAATTTTTATTTCTACTCAGCCCACATAAACATAATCTAAACAATAAAATCTGACCAGAGAAGTAGGTGCTCTGCCCACTCTTTTGGGCCGCCGTTGGAGCTCTGAGCTCATGTAGCATTTACAAGGAAGTTTATCACCTAAAAGTCCACTCATGTTATTTCAAGGATGTGTAGCGACCTATGGAACAGTGTCAAGGTTCTGCTGAGAGGCCAGCGGTTTATACATTCATACATTATACATTTATACATTAATTTTTTTCTGTTCTATGTTACTGCACTCTGCCTATGTTTCACTGATTATTGTTCATAACTTTAAAGTAACTTTTGTGTTTACTATAGTGCTTCCACGAAAATGAGTATCCTGGTTAGTGTTGTCAGTGCTTCTTCTTGGGTCTTGCTGTTGTTTTATATTGTGTTCTATTGATTCCATGTCATGCCTGTTGTCCATATGGTTATAATCCTAGTCAAACATTAACACAAACCTTTTCTTGCATAGAATTACATTTACATTTTTGTACAAATTTTGTATATTTATGTATATATATTTATATGTATAGACAGACATATGTGTGTGTCTCAGTTGGCTCTCACACTGACTGAGAAACTATTTTGCAAACACTTCTCTGACCTCAACTCTGCTTGATAAAACATCAGCTTGGCGCAGCTTTGTTGCAGTGAGAGCACACAAAGGTTAGCACTTTTTTTCTTTCTTCTCTTCCTGAATGATATTTTACAGAACCTACAGCCTATTTCCATATGAACACCTTCATTTTTTAATGATGGTGCAAATATCTTGGAACTGCATTAGCATCACGATTGTATGATTACAAATGCATGAATAATATATATCAAGTACAAAACAGGAAAAAAGGGTAGAGCAGATAGAAAAGACTTTGGAATGATCATACATTCAAACACTGTTCTTTAGGTGTTAATATTGGTATCATGTAGGACTCAAATAGGAAAAGATCTTAAGCCATCTGGCAATGTATTTGCATAACAAAGTGTTATTCTAAATGGTATTCAAGTGGTATAGTGATTGCTGGCAGTGTGGAGGATTCTGCATCTGCACGCATGCATCATATCCAAAAATGTGGAGCTGGTAGCAATACGGATAAGTCATTTTAAAAGACTTACAGTCTGAGGCCAGGCTGAATAAATAATATCTGTGATAAAACTAGAAGTAAGACAGTACATTCAGCTGGCATATGAAGTGTGATGACAATAAGAGAACCATTATGTCTTTCTTGTCATTAGAAGATCTTCTCTTGCAGAAGAATCTGGGGTATGATGGCCTACAGTCCTGGGACTACATTTTGCTGATAGATGTCAAAGTAAAATATTTAATTGAACACTCTCGCCTGCTTCACTGATCAAAGCAACAAATCAAAATGATCTTGTCCCTATCATGCTTTTGTCTGTCATACAGAACAATCTTAAACCTCGTGAGACCTGGGATGTAAAAGCCTCCTCCTTTGTACCCATTTAAACTTATATATATGTGATAAAATTGGAATAAAAGAGTTGCCTCAGGACCGCTAATCATTTCAGCTATTGCAAGTACAACAGTACTGAAAATGAATTATCATAATTCAAGATAATTTAGACAGAACGCTAACCTGTGTGCATTTAGGGTTTGAACTTCTTACAAGTATGCCACATAAAACATGTAATATCTTCCTATTATGAGGGTGCATTAAACTGTTATTTATAGAATATTAACAAGAGGCATGCAAATTAAATATGGTAATTAAAGGAATATAATACTATACTGTAGTGAAAAGACAGCATAACAGGTTCTAGATTAATGCACTATGAATCTTCAACCTTGTAATTATGCTTGAATTTCATTATTGCACCTAGCAATGCTATACAGTGTTTTTCCTGTAACGTTAAAGTTGAAATCTTTTACAATAAAATCAATACTATATTTTGAGCTTCACAGCAGAAGACGATAGCAAAACCTTTGTGATTAAAAACAATGAAGAAAAAAATAAACTATATATCTAATAAAACACATAAATATATAATTTGGGGTTTTACATTTAAATCTGCTTCGTTAGTGCAATATCTTTTGCTCAATACCTCGAATATACTTTACCTTACTACCGTACTCGGTATTCTCCCTAAAAGAAGAATATTGAGTGTGCGTCCTTTAAAGCTTTCTTTTAACCTTTGTCACATTAAACTCATTTCTGTCTCTTCTTGTGCAATACTGCAAATTTTGGAGTTGATCCGATAACAAAAAAATACAGTGCCAATACCAATGTGGTTAACTTATAAAAGCAGTAGGGCACGATGTATAAGATGAATCATTATTAATAATTCTGAAAACATTTAATGACCACTAAATCACTGAGATTTTTTTGTTTCGTGTGTTATTACAATGAATAACACATTTCAGCTTTTCATGTAAACTGGGTGTGTGGAGACCTGGAATGTAATTGCACTTGTCTTTAATGCACTTTGGACTAACTTCTGTTGTTTAAATGTGCTATAGGCTATATAACGTAGACGTGACAGTGAATACAAAAAATAGTGTATATTTTATGTATATTTTTCATTATATATATTTTTAACATTACATAATAATTCTAATAATTCAATACACTGAACCTAGAAGCTAAAAACAAACTATAAATCCGACTGCGCTAGTATAGATTCAATACTAATACAGATATTTGGATCCATCCACCTCTAGTCTGTTCATATCATATCACATCATATTGTAAGAAGAAGCTCCGGAAAAAAACCAAAAAAACAAAAAATGAGAAAACCCTACTTTCAGAATTTCTAATCCATCTAGCAATGAATTTACTGCCTTTAGGCAATTAGATGTTAATACACTAAACAGGATGGCAGATACCATTTTTAAAGAGATGTTAAAAGGGGGAAGGGATTGAAAAATCAAGCATTCAGAACTTCTGCAAACATGACATCTTGCATATTGATATAAATTTGAATACTGGCTGCAGTGTCTTAATTATTTGTTAAACATTTGGCTAGCTGACAGTTGCATAAAACAGTGTCTCCAGTGTTTTCCAATCAATACTGTTGCCAGGATATTTTTTTCATTTTTTGGCACATATACAAAAATCACCAATAAAACAATAAGAAAACAAATTTCAGTTCAAAACAAAGTAATTTGGTCAGTCTTTTTTAACTTAAGAAATATTATGAAAACCTGCTGTAGATTATGTCTTAAGATTTAAAAAACTAAAACAAACAAAAAAAACCATGCAGGAATGCATTTAGACACATGGGGAGAATACGCTGCATGCACTTCAAAATTTCTACCCATATGAAACCTCTCAGGCCGTCTCACTAGTTTCTGGTTGTCCTGAGGACAGGGTTATAAATCAGAAGGGACTGTGTGCCATCTGTCTTCACCAACCCTTTACAACATCCTCCCCCTTGATATTAGACTGATTAAACAAGCTCTGCCATTTTCATTCTATTCCTTTAAACAGCTATAGATAATAGTGACTCAATTATATAAAATTGTTTTGTTTTTCAAGTACTATGTGTTTTCCTTTTACTTGCTTACATACTATTGTAGCTGAATCACTCTGTAATGCAACTGGCCGGAAACTGTGGCTACAAAAATAATACAAATTGTTGAGAGTCCAATAATTGCAGTGGAGATGGACATAAACAACATATCATCAAAATACACTGCAGGACACAGAACACGGATGAAATAAAAATAGACAACAAAAGAGAAACCATAAAGAAAAGTGCTTAATATGCAAGTTATTACAGATGATGACACAACATCTAAGAAAGAACATGTTTCCAGTTCTTAATTGAATGTGATTGTGCAAGAAGAAACTCTGTCTGCATTTGACAGGTCAGCTTATGGTAACAGAGCTATATGCAGAGCGGCACAAACCACAGTAAGTATTTTTAAGCCTAACTGAAGTAGCTGAATGTAAAATTAGTTAAGTTGTTCAGCTTGTATCTCTCTTTAGAGAAAAAATATCAAAGCAAATGTCCTTGGTCCTGGGTACCAGGCTCATGTGTTTGTGTAATTTAAAGTGTCACAGTCCTGGGTTTTGGTCCCTTAATTGTGAATTTTGAGAGACTTTGAATTCTTGTTTATTGTTAGATGTTGTGGTTAGGTCTCAGATTCTTTACTGCTATATTTGACTTCCATGTTCCTTTGTGTCTTTGCGTCCTTTGTATTGTGAGCCTTTGTTCTTGCTCATTGATATCAGTATTCTGGTTAAGGTTTATTTGGTATAATTTCCTGTGTTTTCATTGGTTTTCAGCTTCTACGTCCTTCTAGTATGTAAAGTCTTCATATGTTAAGGACTTGTCTCTGTTTGTAGTCAGTCACTTCCTGTTTTGTTTTGGTAGCCTCTTGTCCCTCGTGTCTTGTCTTCAATTTTACTTCCCATGTCTTGTTATGGTTGATTCGTTTCAGACATCCTATTTACCCTGACAAGCGTGTTGCAGTGTCAGTTTTACTAGCCCGTGTTTTTCTTGCCTGGCTTTTGTTTATTGCTCTACTTTAGAATTCTATATGGACTTCTTACTGGACTTTTCACATATGGAATTAAAGGCGTGTTTTTGGTTCACTCAGTGTGTCCAAGCATCTACATTTGGGTCATCATTTTCCAGTCCTTAACAGTGTAAGGGGCAATTGTCATATGATGAAAAGACTGAATTACACATATCAGCGTTAGAATAGAACAACAGAAAAAAAAATACCACGGTGATAAATTTCATATGTCGTTTTCTTTTTCCATATGGTACAGTATACTGTAGCCACATTTGAAATTTAGGTACTGACTCAGTGAAGGTCAACCAAACAATATCTTGCTTATACAGTGGTCCCTCGCTATATCGCAGTTCACCTTTTGCGGCCTCGCTGTTTCTCAGATGTTTTTGCATGCTTCTTTTTTTTTTTTTTTTTTTACAGCACACTGTGTTCTGCATCCTCATTGTCAATCAATCTCATGCCGTGTCTCCTGTACAGTACACAATGTGTTCAGCTTGTCAAATTTACACAAATCTTTGATCGCTAGCAGTGTGACTCTGAAGTGCTGTATTGTATATCTGTAAGTTTTCTCCCCAACAAACACAACAATGTCGACGAAACGTCGTCACCTGCGGGTGCCTTTGGTTTCATTCTATAATACTGCACTTATTTTTCTACAAGGTTTGAAATTTGAGAGAGTTTAAACAAGAGAGAAAAGTGTGAAAATGTTCATGCCTGTCTGAGAAAAGTGTATAAAGAGTGTAGTGAGAGGTTTTACAGCCTTAAAACATCTATAATAATAGTAAAAAGTAAAGTTGGCTACTTCGCAGATTTCACTTATCACGGGTTATTTTTAGAACCACTGTATAGTTGCATCTGATTTATTATCTGCACAGTAAACATATTTTTTTAATGAAAAGATATAGTTTCATTTTGCACCGCTTTAGGTTGGAAATGCTTATGAGCTGTGACCTTTCCAAAAAAGAAAAACTCAGTTAAGACCCGCTGTTAAGACTAAGGATCTGTGAAGGTCATGCAGTTCTGTATCAACAACAGGAAGTTGGATCAGTTGCAAATGAGATGGTAAATATTACCACAAGCATTAACTCAATGGAAAAAGTAAACAGCTGATTTGTTTTCCTAAGGTCTTTCACGGTGGATTATAACCTATGTATAACTATTTTAGTACAAAAATGAAAGACTGAAACATTCAAGTTCAGTGTTCTGCTTATGCATGTAGGACACTGGAATGTGTTGTTCAACAAATCCTTATTTTTCAGTGTTATACCTACAGGACCTCTTGCTTTTAGCAAACTTGCCTTATTCTTAGCAATTTGACCCTGTTAGTTACATAATTACAGTGTACTGGATTTCATTTTATCTTTGGCCGGGATGATAAAATTCCACTATTTAAAATGACTTCAAAAGGTGAAAATAATGTGGAAATGATAGGTGGCTTACTGCCAGTGTGTCTGGCAGAGTTGACAGGATTTCCTGTCACTGCCAAAGATTCAGAAGCGTTTGATTTGCCTGGTGGCTACTACTAATTTCCAGCCCCCCACTCTACTCGTCAAGACAGGCAAAGCAACAAATTGCAAATGACTAAATCTTTTGCAATCAGGAACCATGAGCCAACTTTGCTTTAATGGATGGCTGTAATTTTCCGTTTTTTTTAAACATATATTTTTTGATTTATTTTCTCTCAGCAGTACAAACAGACACAGCTCATCTAAATGCAGAAAAATAAGAAAGATAAAAGGCTTGTCATCATTTTTAACAAAAGAGTAAATCCTTACCCTAAATGCTGCCTGCATATTGATAAATAAGACAAAATGTTGTAAATTTAGTAAAGTTTGTTCTCATTTTAATGTAATCCATGTCAGCAGGTGAAAGCCTCTAATAGCTTCTGATTCACTTCATTTAACATATAAAGCATATAATTACTAAGGGGTAATTAAAGCTGTAGCCTTTTTAACCAAGACTGTAACTCACTAAACAGCATGGTGACAATGCTTAAGTTGTATCCAAGGAACTAAAGCTAACATACAAGTTAAACAGAGGTCAACAAGAAAAACCCTGCTCAACAATAACAACTCAGACTTTATCTTTTGATTAGAATTCACGGCAGTTTTGTTCTGCATTTCCTTCTCAAATGCTGTCTTATAACAACCAAATCCTAACAAGCAGTCTCTTTGGTGCATTTTAATTGGACTCAAGGATTTACTGAGGATTTGGTATTACGGCCTCTGCAGGACAGACTTTAGGCTCAGTGTCAACAAAAGCAGTTGGTATATATTCTTAGTCTTAACTTTAAAGTAAAAATCATTACAGTATGCTCAGAAAAAGATGAGGTCAGCATCTTCAGCAGACTCTATCTGGGTGTACAGTATGTATGAAGCCACAGTAACCTTAACCTCTGATCTTTGATGCTTTTAAGGGGATTTACAGTTGTTCAACTTACTTTTGCCAGTGCAAACCCACTGAAATTAAGTTAATCCACATTCTGAGGATAACATGAGGAGTATAAAAGATTCTTTTGATGATATTTCTCATTTACTGTGTTTCAAGTCTGTTTTGATAGTAATGGCAAATTGTGTTTAACATCCACAGCAAGCCAGAATAGCTGATAATACTCTATTTTTTTGTCTTACCAAGTTTGTGACTAATTAATCATAATTACAGAGTAACCGAAAACACAATGCACAGCTGCTTCAATGAACTGCTGACATTATTATTATTTTTTAACCCAAGACCTTCTCTGACCTGATCTACTACAGGGAAACCATAATCTTATAAAAATTGTTGCAAGGCTTTTATACCAACCACATTTGCAGATTCCTTTAACTTGTTTTGTGTAATTTTATATTCCAGTTTAAATAACTAAAACCCACATCTTCCTTATCCTCCCTGTAAGGAATAGCTATTATCTCTGGCCACAGTGCCTTGGCACAAAGCTGTATTTTATAGGGATCAGTAGTGCAGAACAACATGGAAAACAGCACCCTAGCTGTACTGCAGAGTCGGGACAGAAAGCCGTCACCCACCCCGATCAGAGAGGCAGTGATGCAGACCTACAGGGCACTAGAATATTAAAAACTGGGCTCAGAAATACTAAACTACTAATCGCTGTTGTAGAAGATTTCACATAAAGCACAAAAGGAGAAATGTCTGCATTGGGTTTTGTGTGTGGACTGTTTTTTTCAGGAAATTTACACGTGTGACAAATGAAACAATGCATTAACTGAATCTTTTTGTTACTGCCATATCAGCATCAGCTACAACATCAGTTTATTTACAATGTGTTATGGTAAATGGAGATAACTGCTGTGCTTAATTTTATGAATGAATTAACAAAGACTATCATTAAAAGTCATATAATTGCAGTACTGTTTACTCTGGACAGTAAGAAAATGAACTCATCACAGAACTTACATTTTGACAATTTAGTTAATTTCAAATGACTTCTATCAGTTGCAGCATTTTGTGTTATTTTTGTTGACCACTCTTTTGCCGCCAACAACTGTAGACTTCCTCCACTAATTATATGATATAATTACCTTAATGCATCACGTTTTTCCCCTTTTTCTCATAAAGTATAAATTAAAGTTCAAATTAAAAACACTAACAAATTATAGCTGGGTAAATCAATGCTTTAACCAACAGAATGAAATAATATCTTCAATATACAGCTGATAAAAGAACATTTCCAAAATGTTCCAACAGTTGAAATGACTGTTTATATGTAATATAGGTACATGTTTGGTTCTTGCATGTCTAGACTGGGATTCCTGGAGGTTTTAATCTATAATACTGTCTAGGCAGCAGAAAAAGCCTCCCTTTTATATTTTCTTATATAACATCAAAGCATATCTCCACTTCGGTGTACCTGGTTGATCTTGTCAAAATTTGATGATCGTACGTCCTGGGATATGACAAAAGGAAAACAAATATCATTGCAACTGTAACTGATTTCATCATTCACAGATGCTGGACATCATTTCTCTGAACAAAGTACACATATTGAATTGTAAAGCTTTTGTGTAGACTGCACTGCAGGATCCTAAAGTTCCCTGCATGATGAGAAGAGAGCAAAAAACAGTGCCTTAAAGATGCTGTGTGATACTAGTTACTTTTGTTTAGTAAACAAAGGTTTATAATGCAGTGAAAACTTAGGAATCCACAGCAGTTTGAATCTTATCTTCACCCACTTGTAAATGCTATGATGTTGACAGTACAGGTTTCAGAATGTGAAATCATCTCAAAGCTAGAAACAATGAACTTCAAAAGCTATTAAACTGCCAGCTAATGACAAGGTGTATATCCATGAGAAATATCTGCAGTCACTAATAAGGAGAGAGGCCTTCATTCTAAACACATTTTGACAGCTTAAGAAAACTATAATCAGTAAAAGGTTCATCACACTTTCAAAGCTCTAATGTTGCCTTGAAATTTTATCTGTTTTATGGCACGAAGACAAAACTTCTTGCTGGTGTGTGGTTAAAAGCCTTAATAAAAAATCCAAATACTTTTATAAAATATTTCTCTTTTCCAGTGTTAATCGAGTAAGTCAAGAACATCCAAAAGTTACATGATAAGCTAAACGCTCGATACGACAAATACACACACCAGCTGTTTCTAGTGGTCCTGTATCCCCATCACAATTTTTGCCACTCTGACCACAGCAAAAATGAGCCCATTCTTTTCAGGCAGGTCAATATGAAGACGATTTTAGCCAATGATGTACTCTCACTGGTGTAACACAGCATTTCTCAACTGTCACCGCCATCTCCGCTCAATAACTTTGAAAGATTGTCCCGGACAAGGTCAGTCCTCAGTCACTGTGTCCCAGTAGTTTCCAGCTGATCTTACACAAGGATCTCAAGAAGCTAGTGAGGCAAAAATGGTCAGACACATGCTTGGTATGGCAAATATGATCTGAACAAACAGAGTTGGGTTTTGCAACATGTACTGATAAAGACAACGCACACATAGAATGGGAAAAATAAGCGGATGCTGCCAGTAATAATGGCTAACTGTAAAAAAGTGTAAGATACCTACCCTTTACACTCTAATGTACTGTATTGTAATGTGATGTCATATGTTATATATTGGGCAATACAGAAGGTATACTAATGATATTCAAACACAACTCACTTTCCCTTTCTCTAAAAACACGTTATCTTTTGAAAGTTCTGTTTCTATTACCTGATAGGAAACTGTCACCAAATTTTCTTAAATGGAATGTGCCCCTGAATAAATGTCCTGATAAAGATTTATGCTGGTTACATCCAGGAAGACTCAGAGAAATTCTGCTCAGGCTTAGAGAAGGCGGTGCCATTTATTTGCTCCTCATAGTGCAGTCGGTTTTAATAAACATTCAGTTCTATCTCCTGTTGTTGGAGATTAAAAAAACCCCACTATCTAGAAAACTATGGGCCAATTTTACTAACACATTGCACCAGTGCAAATTGGGTTTAATGTAAAAAAAAAAAAGTACCACTGGTATTTACAAAGTGAACGCAGTGACAACATTGCATGTAAGGTAGTGAGACAGTTTTGCGACTGACCCTATAGCATATGTATTTCTGGGAGCTGCTTTCTTAAGGTGCAAAATATTGGGAGTAGAATATTTAAATTGAACACGTGAACTAATTTAATAATGTTTAAATCATGCAATTTACTTCTAATTGCATCGATATTTAACGCAGAAAAAGCATGTTTCCTTTTTTGCTCTTAATACTGAAATGAATTTACTGGACAAATATTAATATTTGTCTCATTAGGTCTTCAAACAAACTTGTCCAGGTTAGAGGATTTCAGAAATGTAGAATACCTTACTGTGCAGCGGATTGCTGTTATTTTGCAAATGCACACACGTCACATCTTAGCCTGACAATTCAACACGAACTCGTCCAACTTGCAACTTGCATTTCAATAAGGAGAAATGATTTGGAAGAACTCAACAAGATTTATTGAGATACAGAATTCAATTAAGCTATTTGGCAATTAGACTCAGATGCAGAGCGGAATCCCAGTGGTGACAGGAATTAGGGCAAGACCACCCGGAATCTAGACGTTGGTGGCGGTGAAGCTGAAGATGGAGGCTTGGAAGAAGCTCTGAGTGACCAGGGGGAGGCAGAAATAGGGAGGAGGTGAGTTGCAGGAATGAGAGTTTGAAACTGTGACTGGAAACGTGCATAAGCTTCACAATAATAATTTTCTTATTTGTATACACAACAACACATTTATACATTCTATCATACAGCATTTGGTATGAAATATCGGCAACAACTGTGGTGAGAAAAAGCTATGAAATTTGCTTTTCAGCACTCATTTCAAAGCAGGCAGATTCATTGCTGTGAAAGTCTGTTCCCCAGTTCAGGCAAATACAAAACATGGCAGCCTTTGGATTTAAAATAAGCACGCACAACAGTATGATGGTAGAAGTGGAGTGCTGGAATAAGGTCTCAGCAGCTCTGCTACCTTTAAGTGATTAGTATCTGGACAGTTATACAATTTTACTAAATATTCAAAACAAATCCCTTTTTTACAGTTGTTTTCTTTTTGTTTTTAGCTTTGTTAAACTAATTTGAACTAATCTGCACCGAGGGGTGTTGCGATTTTTACAGATAATGATTTACAGAAGCCCTAGTGACAATTTTTTTTATGTGATACAGGTCAAAATAGCAAATTTTTTGAAATTAAATTAAAAAAAAGATACTTGTCAGTGGTGAAAAATAATGTCGACCCCTGAGCCACAAGCATGCTGAAGGAGAACCAAACCTGAAAACACAGGTTTGGTTCTCATTTGCCATGTTCTTTCATGCTCTGTCTTTAAAGATATAATTCAAATAATTTACATTTAAAAGATCATTGTGACACTTTAGATCAAAAATACCAGAGCACAGCATGGAAGAACGACAAGAACATGAGCAATTATGACTCCATTATCAGGGAATTTTTTTAGGTCACACAGCGAAACACAAAACAGGCCTGTCAGTCCAGTCTGACTTTAACAAACATGAATTAGCGGCAGTACGTTGGGCAATATAAGAGAGCAAGGCCTGATTGAAAAGAACACTGTTCATTGACAGGCATTAAATCAATGGGACTTTAAACATGAATAGCACACTATGCCTGCAGTACAAAGCAAAACACTCAATTTCTCAGCAGTGGCTTGATGTGACCGTTGTGTAGCAGTGACTGTATTGGGATAATGATGGTGCCTTTCACTCTATTACACGAATCCAGTGGAACACAGGATGCATAAAGTGATTTTCTTCCACATGACATATATGTTTTCCACAAATTATTCTGCAAAATGTTCAGAGTTAGCCACAAAATGTCCATATCCCACCATCTCATAATGATGGCTACTGCTGCTGAACTCAAAGGAATGTTGATTGATTTTTTTTTAAGCCGTAGCATTTGGTTCTTTCTTTAGTTTAAATGCTGGTGGTTGAATCGTTAGTGCTGAGCAGGTGCCTTGCTGAGACTGTGAGAGAAGTACAATAATTTTTCTAACAATCTGGACTTTGTGCTATAAATCGTGTTGCTTCTTAGCTGCAATAAAATAATCAAAAGGAGACAAAAAAAGTCACAAACGTACAAATACCTTCTTGCTCTGCCTGTAAACTGGTTGAGCTTCAGTCTTGTGATAAGGGATGGCAGGCCTGTGATATTAGATACAGTTGTTTGATATATTATTGTATATGTCAAACAAACATGACTACAGACTATGAAGGCTATGTTTTCAAAAGACTTAATAATATACTGGATATATGAGGGTGACTTGTCTATGTGTGTATGTATGGTGGTGGTGGAGAGGGGGAGTGATAACTTTAACAGTGTTTTTCACTTGTAAAAGCAAACATTACCACTTTTTAGCCATTTTAAAAAATGGATTTTGTATTTACTCATTGTATCTTTATCTAATATTGAAATTTGTTTGATTTGAAACCACATTCTGGTAGCTCTGAGCTATAACATGAATAGAAGAGAGCTACTATTGAAGCTGGAGATCCATATTCGACAGCACAATGGGAACAATACTGAGCAGCATGACCATAATGAGTAGAAAAGATCAGTGTAACTGACCTAGATGATGCCCAGCCACCTGCTATAACAGATGCATCTACTGAGCTGAGGATGAAGATGGCGGCCAGACTCCAGGCAGCTATACAACCGAGGATATGACTCCTCCAGTTCACTGATAAAGTCCCATCAAAGGAGATGCATTTGTTGCTGTGCTACTGTGATGCCCTCAGACTCACCAGTGGGTCTGAATAAACTGCAGTATAGTGGACTGCAGTTTAGATTTGCGAGGTAGCTTTTAGAATAACTGAGATTACAGTTAATAGCTTTAGCTGAGTTTGTTACAATCATTTTATCTGACAAAATGACAAACAAAAGAACAAGTTTTTAAGTTGGTTGCACTATACTACTGTACTTCATACTAAAACATTATCATTCTTTACTGTGCTTTACACTATGTTACCCCGGCATAGATAAAATCTACAAAATGTTATTCTTAACAAACACTTAAACAAAAAGTTTCTAGAATGTGGTTATCAACAGACAAACTGGAAAACACATTTTTTTCTATATTCTTTTTCTTTAAGTTAAATAGAGTTCTTGATTTCATTCTGTTCTTTTCCAGTAGGTATGCACACTGACAACTGTCAGTCAATTAGTCAGGACTGCATAACTGCCTGTTTCTTTATGTAAAAGAGTATTTAGTCAGGTCGAAAGTCAGTTTGTCCTTTGTGGGTGCATCCAGTAGTAACAGTCATCAACGGTATGTGGGTTCAGTTAGTCCATCTGACTATTTCACAAGGGGAAAAGAAAGGATGGGTGGGTTTTTAGAATGATCACATCCTTGGACAACTCATCACCTTCCAGGTCAAGAAGGAAATCAAAGAAAGTATATCAAAGATATCAAAGAAAATCTAGCCTGCATAATTATAAATCTTTTATTGTATACAATAGAATACAGGGAGTGCAGAATTATTAGGCAAATGAGTATTTTGTCCACATCATCCTCTTCATGCATGTTGTCTTACTCCAAGCTGTATAGGCTCGAAAGCCTACTACCAATTTAAGCATATTAGGTGATGTGCATCTCTGTAATGAGAAGGGGTGTGGTCTAATGACATCAACACCCTATATCAGGTGTGCATAATTATTAGGCAACTTCCTTTCCTTTGGCAAAATGGGTCAAAAGAAGGACTTGACAGGCTCAGAAAAGTCAAAAATAGTGAGATATCTTGCAGAGGGATGCAGCAGTCTTAAAATTGCAAAGCTTCTGAAGCGTGATCATCGAACAATCAAGCGTTTCATTCAAAATAGTCAACAGGGTCGCAAGAAGCGTGTGGAAAAACCAAGGCGCAAAATAACTGCCCATGAACTGAGAAAAGTCAAGCGTGCAGCTGCCAAGATGCCACTTGCCACCAGTTTGGCCATATTTCAGAGCTGCAACATCACTGGAGTGCCCAAAAGCACAAGGTGTGCAATACTCAGAGACATGGCCAAGGTAAGAACGGCTGAAAGACGACCACCACTGAACAAGACACACAAGCTGAAACGTCAAGACTGGGCCAAGAAATATCTCAAGACTGATTTTTCTAAGGTTTTATGGACTGATGAAATGAGAGTGAGTCTTGATGGGCCAGATGGATGGGCCCGTGGCTGGATTGGTAAAGGGCAGAGAGCTCCAGTCCGACTCAGACGCCAGCAAGGTGGAGGTGGAGTACTGGTTTGGGCTGGTATCATCAAAGATGAGCTTGTGGGGCCTTTTCGGGTTGAGGATGGAGTCAAGCTCAACTCCCAGTCCTACTGCCAGTTTCTGGAAGACACCTTCAAGCAGTGGTACAGGAAGAAGTCTGCATCCTTCAAGAAAAACATGATTTTCATGCAGGACAATGCTCCATCACCGCAGCGTCCAAGTACTCCACAGCGTGGCTGGCAAGAAAGGGTATAAAAGAAGAAAAACTAATGACATGGCCTCCTTGTTCACCTGATCTGAACCCCATTGAGAACCTGTGGTCCATCATCAAATGTGAGATTTACAAGGAGGGAAAACAGTACACCTCTCTGAACAGTGTCTGGGAGGCTGTGGTTGCTGCTGCACGCAATGTTGATGGTGAACAGATCAAAACACTGACAGAATCCATGGATGGCAGGCTTTTGAGTGTCCTTGCAAAGAAAGGTGGCTATATTGGTCGCTGATTTGTTTTTGTTTTGTTTTTGAATGTCAGACATGTATATTTGTGAATGTGGAGATGTTATATTGGTTTCACTGGTAAAAATAAATAATTGAAATGGGTATATATTTGTTTTTGTTAAGTTGCCTAATAATTATGCACAGTAATAGTCACCTGCACACACAGATATCCCCTAAAATAGCTAAAACTAAAACAAACTAAAAACTACTTCCAAAAACATTCAGCTTTGATATTAATGAGTTTTTTGGGTTCATTGAGAACATGGTTGTTGTTCAATAATAAAATTATTCCCCAAAAATACAACTTGCCTAATAATTCTGCACTCCCTGTAGAATGATACAGTAATGGCATGACAGCTAAAACCATTTTTAACTGAGATTTGTTGTTTATTCCTAGATGTAAATATAATGTCACTGATGATATTTTTTATGACCTTCTCATTGGAGAAGGATTTTTTTTTAGTTATTTTTACCTTAGTTAAAGGACCTGGATTATCAATAAACTCTACTGGTCATCAGATAACCAGATAAAAAAACCACAAGCTGGCCACAGGAGGATGTAGATGTCACTGATGTCAGGACACAAAAACTCCCAACAACTCCACCCAAATTCCAGCACACAAGCCTCTATGAATAACGAAAAAAAGCAGAGTGACGATTAGTGAATGTCAGAGCCACAATCCAGGATGAAACACAAAGCATCTGCAAATACATCAGGAAAATGGCCCCTGAGATGAGCTGTTTTGAGAATGCCTCAGGCAGCTGAAGACAGACAGTGATGAGGAACAGGAGGAGGAACTGTCATGGATAACCAAAGCCCTGCATGGGATGTACCATCAATAGACAGAGGATGTGGCTGACAACAAGAAATCCTACAAATGGCTAGAAAAGGCTGGCTTAAAGGACAGCACAGAGACTATGATAATGACAACACAAGAACAGGCCTAAGAACCAGATCCATAGAGGCAGGAGTCTCCTATATCTGACAGGATCCAAGTTGCAGGCTATGCAAAGGTGACCTGGAGACTCAAAATAAAGTAGCAGGATGTAGGATGCAAGCTAGGACAATATATATACTGAGAGACAAAACAAAGTGGCTGGGATAGTGTAGGGGAACATCTGTGCTGCAAATGGAATGGAAGTTCCAGAATCTCGATGGGAGACACCACCAAAGCTGATTGAGAACAATAGGGCTTATGGTCCTGTGGGACTTTGAGTTCCAGACTGACAACCAGCTGCTGGCCAACCAACCAGACATAGTAGTGGCTGACAAGGAGCAGAAGACCGCAGTTGTCATAGATGTGGCAATCCCAGTGAACAGCAAGATATGGAATTAGGAGCACAAGAAAATAGAGTACCAGGGGCTAAAGGAACATGTGGAAAGTAAAGTTCACAAGAGCATTAGAAGCTGTAACCATGAAACTGGAAGAGTGGCTCCAGCAGATCTGAAGCACAACATCAGAAGTCTCTGTCCAGAAGACTGCAGTCCTAGGAACAGCTAAGATAACTCTCAAAGTCCCAGACCTCTGGTAGAGGACAAGCTTGAGGATCACACACATACCAAACCCCTGAGGTGTGTGATATGTGTGCATGCGTATGTGTGTGTTTCTTTTTGTCTGTTAAATCACCTAATGCTGACCTATGAATCATAAAGCATAAAAGGGGAAAAGAACAATTTTTAGATTGTTTCTTTAGGCGTTTTGTTACTAGCATGCTGTCGATAAAACCATAATTTGTTCCTACTGCTTGAATGTTAAATCTACGAAAAAAGGCTAACGATAATACAGTGTGACAGGCATAAAATAGTATTTTTGCATCAACAATTGATGGAATTATGACACAGAAAAGTACTGTCACATTTTGATCCACCATGCAGTATACACTATAGATTTCCATTCATGTTAACACATGCTTCAATAAATTGCTGCTCTAATTTCCCATTTTCCTTGCAAAATATGAAAAAATGACTAGTGGCTCAAGACTTTTTCACAGTACTGTATACACACACAAGCCTGCTTATATGCTAGCATGAATGACTACACTCAAGGGATGGTCAGGGGTGATTTCAAGCATATTGCAAGTCTTTTTTTCCCTGACATTGTAGGCAAATGGGGGTTCATTCATTATTCTGTAATTAGCCTGCTGTTAGTCTCCTGGTATATTATTCATTACATGCATTTGCCCCACAGTGTTGTGACAGGAAAGGTAAAATGAATGAGTGCCATAGATAGGACCAGCCACACCAAGCTGCACTCCCATGGTTAATACTGTGCTACAGCCAGAAAGTAACCTGCTCTCAAAGCCACTGCTAAGTGACCATCTCTCTCACACGCTCTCTTTTTCTGTCTCTCTCTCTCTCTTACACACACACACACACACACACACACACACACACACACACACACACACACACACACACACACACACACACACACACACACACACACACACACACACACACACACACACACACACACACACACACACACACACACACACACACACACACACACACACACACACACCAGACCAGACCAGACCAAAAAACCTTGAGAATCTAATACTGTAAGCATGTGAGAGCTTGTACAATATTCACCTGTGATACAAACAAATCTCTAAAACCTTTTGTTCACAATACTGCCAGAAGATACAATTCCAGTCCATTATTTTGGGTACAGGTGGCACTTCATTCTTGGAAGTTTTTCATTTTGGTAGTGGAAAGCACCAACAGCTGGAAAATGTAATGTTTCCGTAAATGATGCTTCGCGGTTGATGGTGAACACGATGCTTGTTGACTGATAATGTTTCAGGGGGTTGAAAACAGGCCAACTCAGAAGGATTTGGTAGGATGTAGGAGAGCGACAGGACAGTGAATCATTCTGTAGGGATCAGTGCACAAAGAGAGGCAGCTCACCTAAATGCAAGCAAAGCTGGGGGAGCTAGATTTCTGTGTATAAGACAAGAATACATCAACATTGTATTGATCTACAAGTTACTGCAGCAGACAAATTACACAGTCTCGTGGGAATGTGACACATTATATAGAAAGGGAAAGAAAATGAGTTTTAGAATGCAGTTGGGAAATGTTAAACTATATAGAGTTTCCTTATATATAGTATTAGAAGATATAATGTATATGTGGAGATACTACCAAGTATCCCAACAAGTCATCTTCATCTTGGCTGTTTTTCATATAATCTGTCTTTAGCATTCTAATTTTGACACTGTTTCTGAATTCTGAAATTACTGCATGGATACACTTTTTAAACCCAACATCAGAGAATATAGCAAAGTCAAGAGTGAGCTGCAGCTCTGTGAGAACACCATTGACGCTCAACAACTTTTACAGATTTGGAGCAATTCACCGTTTACACACAGGCAGTACTAGACAGGATGCAAGTGTGGTGTAACCAGAGTCGCTGGATTATAAAATAAGGAGGATTAACTAGGGTCAAAAAGTTGCAATCTATAAACTGGATTTATAAGATTTCCTCTCTGCTCTGCTTCTCTGTAACTTTGTTTGGAGCTATCACTTCTTTGGATCTACTGCCAAGAATTGCAGCTTTCCCTTCTCTTTCCAAAATTAGTGGTAGTTATCCTGCTTCAGCTGTTATAATATGTTTTAGTGATTTATGAAGTGATTTTTACAAATTGGCTTTTGATTTATTCTGAAATCTGACTGCATAATCTTGCATGCTTTGACCCTGTCCAGACCCTTAAATAATTATTCATTTTGCAATTAAAGGCTAAATTGGGAACACTGGCTTTCTGAATTCTTTGTTAGTAAAGGTACATCTGAGGTGAGAACTCCCATTAATGCATGGGGCTGATGACTGTACTGGTGTAGTGTAGCTACTCACTTAGATGCACTACTAGAGAATTTGGACCCTTTTTAATGAAAAGTCAGTCAAGACCTCCTGTTTATGAGTATCTGAGATATAACATAAGTTATAAGTTTATGTTTGTGTACCAGCTTTTTCAGGAACGGGATTAAACCAAAGTGAAATTTTGATAAATGCATATTTTCCTCTCCCAACGTTTAGTATTTTTACACATGTATAGATTTTGTGCATCTGCTCACCTCTTAAGCATATCAGTATTTAGGTTTACACATCTTAGCAAATATCACTTTCACTTGTTGTTTTTTTTTACTTTAAATATCTTGAAATTTTTCTTTTTGATGCATTTTCATATATTGCTGTGTATGAAATATGTGGAATCTAAATAGCATTATTATTTGCCTGAGATCTTTTCCTCATTCAGCATATTCCGAATAAGGAAATGTTTAACATAAAGAGCAGTTAAATGGATCTCTTTGTTTGCCTGTGCCCTGTGCGTTTCAGGATAACATTAAAATTGATTTTGCCGCAGGGGATCCAAAAACTGTCCAAAGGAGTCCCTCACCCGTACGTGTTTCCTTGAACCTGGATTCCCACTTGGGATTTGATTCTGGCCCTCATCTTGTGCCTCGGTCTAGCAGAGTTTCTGCAACACAGCAACATTTATATTTCAGCGGCTGAATATGAATTATGCACAATAAGCAGTGAGAAGGAATTTAATGATGCCTCACTGGTACAGCCTGCCTCAACAAACGAAGAGTGATTCCCCCTGTCTTAGCTGCGGGGATGGAGGTGCTGATTTGAACAAATCTTTGACCTCATCCTTCTTGTTGCTTAAGGTTTACAGTCAATGCACAGGTTTGGAGAGAGAGATGGGACTGGGGGTAGCTCACCCTGTCAGAATATTGATCCACTCTGACATCTAATGTAATGATTCTTTGTCAGTAAAGAAATGACTCGACAGGCTGAATTTGGGTGGTATCACCAGTGACTTTTAATTAAGACTCCTCTGCCATCTCCTTTTGACCTCGTCATCTATAGCACACAGCAGCCAGTGAGAGTTGATGTTTTGTCATTGAAAGAGCGAACACTTCTTCCACAAAAATCAGATGATGAGTTATCCTCTGTCGCTCAGTATAACCTTGATTTGCTGAAGGTATGACTCCTGCCATGAATGAAAATAGTATTTTGTAACAACAGCATTTTAAGCATATCCTTCCATGCATGGACAGTTTGTTCTAAGAGTCTCACAGAGCTCAGCACTTGTATTTCTAATTCTGATAAACAGCGGAGACACTTCTTGTGTTTCTTTCACGAATATTTGATTTAAACCTCCGCAAAAAAATGAAACATTTAAACATACATGTACACTGATTCACACTTACATTAACAGCAGTGGTTTCCAGAGACATAAAAAAGTGAAATATTTGCTAAATACATCTGATTAATGGGATAATCTGTCCTATTTTACAACCTATTGTAAAATGATTTCTGCATTCTTTTACTGATTTCTATTCAAAGTGAAAGGAAATTTCATTACAATCAAAGTCCATTGTAATTTGGGACAGCGGGGAAATGGGTTCGCATTTTGTATCACGCTCATTAAACGATATCAGGAATGGTGCGCTTTAACATACAATCTATGTAACGTTCTCTCTCTGATGCACTATTATATAACTATTAATATTTTGACCTTTCTAACACTGTGAAGGTTTTCCTTTTTTTCTGGCCTTATTATGTTCAGTGTATTCATTTGAAGTATTTAGCCACATAAACTAATAAAAAAAAGAGATGGTGTCTGGTTTATTGAGAGATCATGTTTTTTCATCTTTGGAGGATGATATTTTATTCATAGTTGTTACATTAAAAGAAATTAAAACAGCAGTATTTCTACATAAGCAACTGTTGACTCTTGGTATTAGTGATGATGACTATACTTACGTGCACTGCAAATGGATATTCATGGGGTTTGATTCCGAGCCACATCACATTCTTCAGAATTAGAAGCTCGCTGCCTGCGAGTCAGTGTTAAAATAGGAAGGTGAAAGGCTGTGTGTTGGCTGTGTTTGGGATGTGTGTTTATTTTCCCTATGGTGCCACATAGTTAATAGTTATTAATTTCTGTATCGTGACATGGAAGGCTATTATTACAGTATATTTATTAACCATTTCCCACAGGGTGAAAACAAGTCTTTTTTCTGGTGCATGTACACATGATGTGACACACATAATAACACCATTGTCCTTGGTAGCCCAGGTAGCCACTGCCATCAAGTTGTTTTCTTTTGCTACCTTTAAAAAATAGGTCAGGAAATAAAGTACATTTTAAGGTGTGATATTGAAGGGTTCTTTATTTTTTAGAAGCTGAAATGGTTTTCAAAATGTTTTAGTTTGTCTGCTCTTGGCCGCAGGCTTCCATTTGAGTCTAGTCACAACACTGTAAATGCCTTTGGACATTTACTCATAGCGATGAGCTATATTCAGCTCACTGTTGACTGACTTACTCTAAATGATTTTATTTCTCATTGTAAGGGCATATTCTCTTTGTTATATATTCTCTTTGCATATCAGGCAAACAACAAACGGTGTTTATGCGCAGAGGATTTTAGCCTTGTAGCCTATGCACGGAAAAAAAAAACATCCTGCTGAAGCAGATCAATGAAAGCTATGCATCTGCACAATAATTGCAAGGTACGCTTACTGTAATAATATAAAAGAGTCTGGTCTGTTTTCCACATATTTCATAACAAATAAATCTGGTCTAAGGGTGATTTTACTAGCTACGGATCACCACAGCTCATTCCTCCATATGTCCCTGCCTGCACTGCGTTGTCTTTTGGACTGTTATGGGACACAGTTGTTTCTGCAGCACAGTTCCAAATCTCACTATCTGCTATGATTTCTTCTGCTGTCATTTCCATTCAATTAAATGATAAGCTTTTTTTCACTTTTCAAATGAAGCTAGTGTCCAAACTCTTTTCAGGAAGAGGGGTTATATTCTACTTCAATATGTGTGTTTTTTTATAGGTAGAAAGATTTACCTTTAAACCTCCAAACTTCCTAGCTGTTTTTACCTGCAATATACTTTGTGCCATTTCAGTTCTCTCACGAAGTTTAATCAATAGCTTTGCAGAATCTTTGCATCTCCTGGGAATCCGCTTCTTTTTTCTTGATTAAAAACACAGTCTTTGAGAGCAACTCTTTGCTGTAAAATACACAAATTGGCATTTCCAGCAGATGGGCAATGGTAGTATTTGTTGAAAACATTAACATAGAGTTCTCTGTTTGACAGTACGGACAGCAGGTCAGGAATACCAACTTGCCTCTGTAATCTCAAGTAGGTTCATTAAACCTGTCTAAATCTTATTCTCAACTCGATGAGTCTAAGAAACACACACACGGGAACAAGAGCTTCATCTTTTGGGTTGTGTTGTCGGCATACGCTGCTATAAGTAGCTCAATTGATCAGTAGTTTCTGAAATACTCAGACCAGCCCAGCTGGCAACAACAGTGCTTGATGTCTATTAAATCAAAATTCTTCCCCATTCTGACGCTTGGCTTGAATTTCAGCAGGTTGTTTTAAACCTTGTTTACATGCCTAAATGCATCGGGTTGCTACAAAGTGACTGGCTCATTAAATATTTGCGTTAAAAAATATTTGAACACATGTACCTAATAAAGTAGCTAGTGGTTACTGTGTTTTTAAAGGCTGTAGTATTCATCGTTTCTGTTATTTAGCATGTTGGCAATGTCTGATGCCTTCATGATGCTAATAATAATAATAACTTTCCCTTTAAACAAGCATGTTTTTCAGGAGAGCAAGAATGCTAGTTGGAGACTAATGATGTTTTCATGCACTAACCATCTTTTTTTTCCCCATTTTAGTATTGCTCTTCAAGTGTTCTGCTTAGGAGTTGGATTGCTTGAGGCAAAAATCTGACATGAGTTTGAGTCCTGCATCATTTATGCATTGTCAGCATTGGCATGCAGTAGCTGCAACAGATTCAGTCCAGTGAACAAACATATTGACGTGCTGCCACCATCTAAAAGATTGAATCAGAGTCATCATTGGCTTTATATTGTTCCAATGAAAATAATCACATTTTTATTTAAAGTGTATTTCACAACTCTCAGCATTGACAGAAACTAAACAACCAAGAAATAAAGCAAGAGTGGAAATAACGCTACTAAGAAAATCTTTCACAGAGAATGAAAAAGGATAACAGACTAACACTGATATGTTTTAAAAATTTTATATATAATGCACAGTACAGTTTTTTTTATTTGGTTAAGAGTTGATTGCTAATATCTAGATTGACAGGTGTTTCTGTTGTTTAATCAAAACTTCCTTACATAAGAATTTTCTACAAGACTGTTTCACAGCTTTAAACTGCATTAATTTTAATAGCAAATCCCAGTCAGTCTGATAACGAACCTACTGCATGTACGGGCAAAATCATTATACATTTTAAAAACGTATTAAGTCTGTTAAAGTTCACTTTTATGAGACCAGAGAGCAGGAATAAAAAGTTTGAGTTGAAAAGAAAATGCATGAACATTTTGAATTAAGATGTAAAAAACTCGTGGTTTAAGGTGGAGGAATAACTTGAGCCTTAGTTCAACCATCTTGTCAGAGAAAAACTGAATGCCAGATGTGAAGTTTCTTCATCTCCCAAGGCCTCAAGTCATGATTCAGGCCCCATTTGCATTCAGAGCTGTGATGCTTTTACACAACCTAAGAAATATACCTGCCACTTGCGGGGTCAAGCATACTCCTTCAAACACTATCTCCAGACTGACAGACTGCTACTGGAGAAGTGGATAGTTTATCATACACTAACAATTAGGGGCTAGATTAGTGCTGATAGAAAATGTAAGCAGTTGTCATGACCAGATGAGAGAGTGAGCGATCAAACAGGATGAAAAGATGCAGCTGTCAGCCTCATTGTTCAACTTTGACTGGGGTTCAATTTAATATGGTGGGAAACCGATCTCCACATATTTATCTCTCATTTATATTTCATTAGTGCAAATCCACTATGGATCAACTTACATTTCGCCTGTATTTTCTCCCTGCACTATAGCTTCCCTTGTCTTCTTGTCCATCTGTCAGGGAATTTATGCCAAACATTATGTTTTCAAATAACTACAGGGTACAATACACTTCTATAAGATATTACATTTCTGACAGACCATTACTTTAAGTCATTTTTTCAAAACAGTTATATTTACATAATCTTTTCCCCTTTATTTTTTTCCTGCTAAGATATATAATATGTTTAAGTTGCAAAATATTTGGAAAAGAAATACGTAAAATTTCTACACCGCCCCCCCCCACACACACACACACACACAATACCCTCATTAGTGCTAGACAATGGGCCACAGGGTGTTGATTCCCTGAAGTGTGAAACTTTCTGCCTGTCTTAATTCTTGCTGTTAAGCAACACACTCACTTCTTTCTTCTACCTACGCAGACAATTCTTCTTCCACCCAAACACTGTGATCTGATTCCTTTAAGCTATTGTCTCTTTTTATGACTTAAAGTCAGACATACAGTACACAGTGTTCCTCGTCTTCTTCAAACTTTGCACACATCTAAATAATTTATTGCAAAAGGAAAAAAATTAGTTTATTCAATAAACTTTTTCTTCTGCACGTACAACCAGAATGTTGGATTTACCAATACCTACTAAACTTTACAGCAATACATCAGACCTTAGCATTCATGGCACATTCAGTTTATGGACCCTTTTCTCCAGTTGTCTTGTTTCTGTAAATCTCCCTGCTTGGTGCAGGATTTACTGGACTCCTGTTAGCTGTAGCTGCCTTTCATGAGAGCCAGTAAAAAATGAGTGAGTGCGATTTTCTTATGGGAAGCCCATAAGCTGAAGTGTGGCACATATGAACAGAAGGAACACACATTAAATATTATTCACAGCATTACATTAAGCAATATCCAAAATTGAAATGCAGGGTGAATCCCAAGCAAAGATCCACAGTGTGAGCTTAAACTCACATGGTCGTGAACATTTGGGTTTTCATACAGGGAGTTGTCAGAGAAGCATATTTTAAGAAATTCACTTCAGAGGCTAGTTTAATTACTATGCAAGAGTGTGCATGAATAGCTGTAGTGTAATGACAGTGTATGTGAATTTACTGTGTATAAACATGTGGAAGATAACAAGGATGCTTTTTGAAATTAAACACTTTAAATGTTTTAACTTTAAAAGGATTATAATTAGTGCCCTCAGTTTAACTGCACTTACTTTGAGGCTCGCTGGGATGTGGTGACCAGGTGTTGCACAGTAATCCCCGACTAAAAAACTTATGAGTATTCAGAGCATGAAAATTTAAACTGCATGCATGGCTCGGCAAAACGGAACAAATAACCCCCCTTGTCACTTCTGCAAAATTTACCATGCGGGGCGAGAGATTAGAAGTCCTTGTGGTTGAGGCGTAAAGGGATCAATAAATCGATCATTTGAGTCTAAGAAGTCAGCTGGACATCATGAAGGACCTCTAATGTCAGGAGCCTATTAATTGGTTTGTTTATGGCGCTCCAATCACAACATACCACACCTCTCCCACAGAAAATTAATGATTACTGGCAAAAGGTTAATATCCACTCAGCTGAAAATGAATCAACACTGAATTAATGGGATCATTACCTACACGGATTGATAACAAAATTAGTCTTCTTTCAAAGCAGTGCTTTCTGGGATGCGGTGGTATTGATTTGAAAAATAATGCATCTGTTACTGAAGCCCTTGACCAGATGGCCTTCACTGAGCGATCCCTAATGCTGAAGGTTGCAGCCAATGAAAGAATGGTTTGGAGTAGAACGAAATGTCCTTCACATAAGATATTTCCCCCCCTCTTATGATTTCGAAATGAATAACCATGGATAATGACTGAAAAAAAGCGTGGTGTTTAGCTTCATATTTAATGTTTGGAAGACAATACCATTCCTTCCTACATCTAAAAGTTGCAACATTATTCTTTTTGAGAAGACTCCAGGGTTCTTCTTTTGTGTTGTTTTTTGTACCATCCTATTTTTTGCAGTTTTAAAGAGCTAAACTACGAGCATATCCCACCAGTAGTGATTCATATGCGTGAAATAATGTCTCTGTGGAAAATGGTACTGGGTTAATAATTGGCAGGGAGTAAGACAGTACTTAGAGTAGACTCTGGAGATGGGTTGATTCATGTATCAATTCTTCATTTGAACAGCACTTCAAAGTAACACAGCCAAATTGAATCTGCAACAGAGCTGAAATTTTACGTTAGTTGCAGACTGTAGGTTGAGGGTTTCTTTTTGCTTGTTTGTTTGTTTTTTAAATATTATATATCTAATTGTGATCTTCTTTTTTCTGTCGTGAGAAAATTAATTTTATTGTAACCATTTTTGCATTTTTAGTTTTTAGTTATCTGTCATCGTCTGGGTGAGTGGCTGTGTTTTATTCACCAGGTGCTGGTCTCCGCCTTTGGATGGATCCTCTATAACCTGTTCATTGTCCACACCAGCTACCAATCACCATGGCTGTGTATATATATATAAGACCAGCGCTCTCAATGAGTCATTGCCAGAATGTCTGCTAAGCTTCAGTAGTGCCACCTGTCAAGTCAAGTCAAGTTAAGCTTAGAATTCCTGTATACTAACTGTTGGTTTCCTGCGCTTGTAGAAACCCCTGGATCATCTACCACCTTTTCAGTTTCATGTTTCCCTGGCTCCTGGTCTTATGATTAAATCACGGTCCCTGTTCATGCCACTGTCTCTCTGGATCTCTGGGCTCCCTGGATTCACTTCAAACGGACACTCACCCAGACCTCATCATCAGTCCTTTTGCTCCGCACCTTTGCTTACTGGATTGCAAGTTAAACAGAGCAGCACACGCATACATTTACCGGTCTCTCTACCAGTACGCCACCTGACCCTTGCCTCCCTCTGTTAACAGTGACTAAGACCACCGAACCCTATGCCTCGATACCTGTGCTGAAAATCTTCTGCAGAGCCTGCTGTTGGTTTTGAGCTGCTGCCCAGGACTCTCGCCCTAGCCACAGCTCTTGTCTAAAATCCTGTTACCAAGTTCACGCTACATGTTACTACACCTCCGTCTGAGTCTGGATACTGGGTCCACTCTTTGTTCTGGCTACACCGCCCTGACTGCTATCTATATGGTGCTATACAGTTGTAATGTAATTTAATCTATCGGGCAAAAATTACCACTGTAATCTAAGGCTACTAGCTCCTTTGGTCATGTCAGCATCTCTTTGCATTTATATCTATATATGTAAATGATTAGCAGTCACACAAGCTTATATAACAATTAGCGACACCCTGGCAACTTTTGGCCAAGGAAAAAACATGCGTATTCCCTGACCAGGTGGTGAGTGGTTGTTGGCAGTCGCTAGACGATTGCTACAGTTCCAGACTCCAACACAAATCCCTATCATAGTGACAACAGACATGCAATCTTTCTTTTAATTATTAGATATAAACACAACGTCAACAAAAGAGAGCTGAAGTTCAAAACCAACCCAAAGAGATTACTTTATTCTACTTTAAGAACAGGAATAGGTAAAACTCGAGATTTCAAATTTGACTGCCCGTCACTGAAAATAATGTCCATCTCTTCTGTAAACCGCTCCCCCATCTGCCTAGCCCATAGATTACTGAAAAACCTGAAAAACAATGACATAATTGTAACCATAATATTATTACTAAATTTAGCACAGAAATGCCTTACAAAATTGCGAAAACAAAAAATGTAATATAATTGCAGTAACACGTTGTTTTGGAACCCCTTACATCCACTGTGAGCATCCTGAGCAGCATCAAACTAACCTGAAACAGAGAATGTTTGGCCCCAAAGTAAAATATTGTCCCTTACCTGCAATCAACACGTTCAATGGTAATTGAACAGTGTTTGCACACAAATTGACATCTTCCATGCAAACTACGACTGTGCAACCAAAGCAAATCCTAAAGATGTTATACTTCTTTACCATAAATTTCACCTAGTGACTCTGAGCAACTTCCACCAACCAGTGAATATTCATTTTTTCCATATCAACCTGTGGATTCTAGGGGAGACTGACTTGTCTCTAGGCATGCCCAACTGAGGCATTAGCAACTAAAAAAAAAACGAAAATAAATATTATAATGCAAATTTGCAAAAAACAGCATGTGCATCAAAATAAAGTATTTCCAGCAGTGCAATGTGAGTTCTAAGCATCCCAGAAACTATTCAGAAAAGCATAAAGTCAAACATGACTTTTAAAAACACCAGTATAGGCTTATAAGGCCCTGAAGGTAAAAAACTACATTCTCTGCGAAAATGACGTCACTTCCGGTTTCGGGCAAATAATGGCGGACATGCGATACTTCGCGCTGACGTCTATTCCAACGTAGGAAGTGTTTTGAACAGCTTATCGGATCGGCAAAGTGTGTTTCTAGAATATTGTGTTTTTGTTGCTGCAAGTGCTTATTATGCAATTTTTGCAAAGCTATATGTGGAAGGAAACCGTGACCTAGGGCAAGCTGACGGCATAAGATGCAAGTACAACTTTCACACGCAAAAAAAATTATTGCGCTAGCTTACGTGGTTCTGGTTCTACAGGGATTTAAAAATAGTTATGCAAAACGGAGTGTGCCTGCTCCGACCGGTTTTAAAGGGTTAATGAAATTTCTCAATAATGTACTTTTAAGTCTATATTTCTTATATTCTTGTCCTCTAGATAAATATACAATGAATACTTGGTATAAAAAAACAAACAAAGAAAAAACAATAACAGTCTTGTGCGAATATTAAAGTCAAACCAGCCTTCCAGTATCAAATTTAGCAACAAGCTTAAGCTTTTTACTTCTACGTACACTTATATACTTAAACATACTGGATTTCTTTTTCTATTTTATCTAAATATTGGACTTGTGTTCCATACCAACTCAAATGTTTGTCTGAAAAGCTGCACCAATAGGATCATTTAAAAATCCATTTCATTTCCTTTTACCGGTCTGAACGACTCCAGTTATGCAAATGTTTCTCCCTGTTTTCAGTATTCATAAACTGTCTGCCGAGATCCAAATTTCTTAAGGGAAATCTTCCCATTAGTGATTTCAGCACTCCCTCAAACCAAATAAGTGTTCAGTTTAGGAAAGAAGCGGCACTCACTGCTAATCACACGTCTTCTCAGTTTGCTTGTTAACACAAACATCACATTGTTAATGCCGTACTTGGCCTCTTTTTAAAACAAGTTGCTTCAAAATTCACTATTTTATAAAATTGATTTTTGCTTATTTGTCCTTTGGCTTGACAACAGCTTATCACATTCCTTCAGCCAACACTGCAGTCCTTATATTAATTAGCACTAAAGCTTGGCTCCGGCATATAATACAGCTCAATCCAACTGTGACGTGGCTGCCTCAGGCCTATTCTTATTGCCTGTTGGGGGTTTATTATTATCAGAATCAAAATCAGTATGTAAATGATTTAGAAAGAAAAAAAATCTGTCAATTTTAGTATTGATCTGAATCCCTTTTTTTTGTCTTACAGCTGAACAACACAGTTTTACACCTGCTAAAACATTTTACCTAATATTAATTTGGGGTATGCTTCAGGATAACTAGCCTTGTTTGGGAAAGGATCCAAAGTTCATCAAGCCACAGACACAAATTTTTATTAGCCATAGACATATGTATTTATTTTTTCCACACAAACTGGACTATAATACTGACTATAATGCTGCTTATACTTCTTCTGTATGAGATGTCCTCAAATTCAAATGACAGAGGATGTCTTTAAAAGAACTTGTGAAGTTTTAGTGGAATGCCAGATTTCAAAATGATCCATTGCATTGGCCCAAAGTCCAGACATTCAGGTCTGTTCCCACTGGGCTAGTCTCTACATTTTTGATCCTTCTTCTGATTTTCACTGAGATACATTTGGTACCAAGTAGATAAAGACCAGGTGTGGCTTGTTAAGTAGCAGGACAGACCAGAGTATCTGCAGAACACCTAGTATCTATTGGGCCTGAAGCAGAAATATTTTAGTGTCATATACATTTAATTTATTTTCATTCCTTCTGTTTACTGGCATGGCTTGAGAATTTCTTGTTCAAAGTTGTCTTTAAAATGTTGTCTAAATGAGTTGTTTTCTTTTTTCCCCCCTATCAGTCATATAACTGAAGTCACCTGGCTCTCTCTGATTAGAATAGAAGTTGCTGCTCTGGGTCATGTCATCTTTTTACACTCTTGCTCATTGTTTATTTGAAACAACCACGCAACCAAAAATAAGTTAACTTAAAACAACAGCATCTGTATGTGTGTGTGTCTGAGTTAGGGCGTTGTTGTTGTTGTTGTTGTTATTGTGAGCATTAATAAATGATGGGTAGGGGGAAAACCACGGGGTTAATAGTATTCACTTGCAACTAGATTACTGTGCATTACCATAGCAGACTTTGGGAAGGCAGTGTGATTTTCTGCCAATTTCATTAAACATACATTAATTATGTATGCCTAATTTACTGGTCTACAATATCAACATGTTTATCTGTCAGTGATTACTGTTTAATTGGTGATTAGATGATAACTGTGAGCTCTAATAGTGAATGGCATTTTTTGCTTTTGAAGTCGTCTTTGCTCATCTGGACTTTTTACACGACACACAATACCTGCACTGAAAGGACAGTATCAATTAACAGAGCTCAGAAAGCCGAATTAATAACAAACAACAGCACAGTGGTAAAAATACTCTACTAGACTTCCCTGACTTTTAGATTCAATTACTTGTCAGTTTTTATTTTTGCTAAAGTGCTACGAATCAAAAGTGTTTGTCGTTTTTTAACAATTTCTCCATCGTAAACATGAGAATTTGTAATAGAGTGGACAGTTGCAAAAAACAGAAGATGATTCATGTCTGAGTCATTGTAAAAAGCATCACACAGGATTGCGCGCAAGAGGAGGCAGACACAGAGAATGTGTTGGGGCAGCAGGGATTGAAAATCACCCATCACAGCACGGAGAGGAGAACGGGTTTTGAGTCAAGATTTATGAGAAGATGCTTTTTCTCCGCTGAGGTGGTTAGGAGGAAGTTCCTGATTTGGAAAGCGGCATTAGATGAAATGATTGGTCGTAATTGCCAGCACTGATTCTGGTGTATGGAAATGGCAGGAACTGTTGATCTCAGGATATTGGAACCATGTGTGATTGAACACTCTTTCTGTAATAATTTTTACCCTTTTGTTAGTGACTTGAAATGATTATTACAGCAACTTCAGAGCGAGCTTCAACACCAGCTTCGACTGAAATGGGTTGGAATATAATTTCTTCTCCACAATACAGGGCAACACTTTCATACATTTCAGATGGAAATGCAGATTATTGCTAAAGAAACATACGTCATACTTGAATTGCATGTGCTGGTATGTTCAGTTACTACTGCAAGGGTTGTCCTTGGCAACTGATTGTTCTCATTGTGGACCCACCCCTTATATCCATCTGAAGATATACACTGTTTTAAAAAAATACATGACTGTAGAGAATGGGAGAGGGATTTTGTGCAATCCTTACTTTAGTAATCAGATGCAGAATCAGGTTCAGATACATGGGTAGCAACTCAAATCAATGACTGCCTAAACCACACTGGGGACATTTCCATGCAAATACAGCTGCACTGTAGATGAATTATTTCACTAAAAATGAATAAAAATTACCATGATGTAAACTTCCACCTAATTTTCAGCATTTTTTTTGTGGATCTTTTGCAGTTGCTGAAAAAACCTTTATTGCTTGTTGACAATTAGCAAACAAGTTGCTTATAAAAAGATTTTAAAACCTTTTCTAAAACTAAATTCCCAAATGAATCTGTCCTTTACTAATGTGAATGTCAGTGGGCATTAAAATGAGCAATTTAAGAGACTACATTAGAGAGTTACTCAGAGTGGAGGAGTGCTAAGTTGTCAGAGTTGACACTATTGTGCCTCTTTACACAGCTGGTGATCATTCACTCAAATGAAGTGAAAAACCAATTAGTTGGTAGTAATGGAGACTTCTCTTCAAACATCCATGTTTCCGCAAGCAAACTATTAACACTGTATGTTTTTTTTTCAGACTGAGCTTATTTTCTGCACCCTTCCATTATGCTGTATATAATTGGAGCTCATAAAATAGAAAAGTGAATACATACTTTTGCACTTAAGCATGCAGAGATTAAAGCCCTTCAGCCAAAAAGCAAACACACAAAAGGCTACTGCGAAAACATTTGTTGGTGCGTCCAAGTGTTTTTACTTTCTTTCTTTTTTTTAATTCAAAGCACTGTTTCAACTTCCTGCCAAATTTTCAGTAATGTCTGACAAATATGAATTTGTACCTCATTTCCGAAATGATGGCACTTAAGCAGTGACAGTTTGATGAGCAGGTGACGACTCATTTATCATCACAATCTTCTTTACTTGAAGCTGGAAACACTGTGGAACCACATTAACACAGCATGACCCCCAGTGGGAGGAACACATGAAGGACAGCTTAGCATGTCTTTCATGCATGGTAAGCCTTGTCGGATGTATCACAGCGCTCCTCCTGTACCTAAAACAAGCAAGAGATACAAAAAAAGGTGTACGTGTTTCTGTTAATGAGCAATTGGATCCAAGTTTTCACTTTGGAAAGGAATTCCCTTAAGTGTGCGATCCTGGAAATGCAAATGACAACACGGCTGCATATTCAAAGATGTAAAATGGAGTCGTCATCTGTCCTAATAACCCTGTAGGGTGCTTTCTGCGGATTTCTTTGAGTATCTGTACACTGAGTAGGAGGGACTGTCTGGCTTGGAAGTTGGATAATGCTTGTTCTTAAGCTTAGCAAAAATGTGAATAAATAAATGATGATAAGGGCTTTTATTAACTGTGTGATTAGCATGTCTTGCTTGCAGTTCACTTATCTTTATTCAGTGCCTCACCTTTGTGAAACAGCCAACACACTTCACAGCTTTGGAGGATGACATGTGTGAGGAGAGAGAAATAGATAGAAAGGGGGGGAGGTAAAAGTGCAGAGACATTGTCAAGAAAACACCAAGGGATGGCTGCACAGAAAAGCCTCAAAGTGGAAGTTGTGACTCTGGGATAGTGAGACTCAGAGGTAAGTGTTCAGGCTTGGTGCTACAAAGGGCAGTATAGTGCTTACTTTGATTGAATCAATTGCTCTGTGTAAGTAGCTGCTGGTGCTGGCTTCCCCTGGGTGACAGAGAGGTCTACAGAGAGCGAACCAATCCAACCATCCATGGCAGGAAAACAGGGAAGATTAACAGAGCAATGCATCATAGCTGTAGCAACCAGTGATGTGTAGCAGACTGTATTTATTGACTCATTGGCTGTATTGATTGTCTCAATTGATGAAAAGTCCAGAGACAACAGACAGACGCACAGCAGATTATGCAAAATCAGAAAATAATAAAGGAAAGATGATGGGTCATGTTGTTATTTCATTGTAAGAGTAAATTAACATTTCACAGCAAAAGCCTGTAATATCTGATACAAGCATTCAATCAGTTAGCGCTGCTGATCATGTGATTAAGTGTTTGCTAGTAAAACGTCTAGTTACAGCACATTTGACTGGCATGAGTTATCCCATTCAAGTTAAGCACATACAGTAATGGCTTGGTAATTTACCTGGGCATGTATGTAGCTTTTCCTTGACAGCAAATTCTCTTTGACATTGACATTGTTCCAACAGCAGCAGCAGTTTATTTAACACGCCATTAATCTCTAACGACAGAAGACTGCATAGCAGCAGATGTTTGGTAACAAACTTCTGCTCGGTCCTCTGGTGTTTTTCTTCACCCTCATTGACATGTATTACTGTGACAAGAGGAGGGTCACAAGGCAAGCAGGACCACAAAAGTCAACTGTTATTTTTGGGAATGCTTTGGCAGCACCAAATTTTTCTTCTGCCTAGATGCAGACTCGTTTGATGCACAAAGAGAAAACAGATTCATTTGTAATACTATACCAAAACCACTCGTAGTGCACCACACTGGTGCGCATGGTCGTCAGTATGCTAATGTTCAACTGTGCAGTGAAACAATCCAATTATTGAATGATGGCCACTGTACATCTTCTCTCGTACTGAATATGTGTGCAATTAATGAGTGCAGATCAACCATAACAGTGACACAGAGTAAATTAACACTTTGGTAAACTTAAAAGGATTGTCTCCACTCAGATATAGACAACTGAAAAGATGAGCACATGTCAAAGGATTATAGTTCTATGTCTATCATGTCCTCTTTTCTCTCTCTCTTATAAAGCAGCAGAACTCTTTTAAAAGAAATAATACAGAACTCTTCATGGCATTAGCCATTGAAATAGAATATCTTTTTGTACTGAATGCTGGTGAGTGGGCGTGAGGGCAACAAACTGCAGGAAAGTAAAGGGAGAAGAAACAGGCAGAGTTTACCCTTAGGGCTCATGAGGTAAGGACACTTAACTCATCGCATGCATTGCCATAGTCAACATGATTTTTTTTTTATATCAGTTGTATGCTTTAAACCCAAAAGGAATAAATCATCTCATTTACACAAATATAAATATATTTTATGTTTAGTATATACAATAATGATCTGCCATCATCAAGAAAAAGCATGTCAGTAAACTCTTGCTAATGGGTACAGACACTGCAAAGACAGCCATGATTGATTGGCGTGCTCAAGCACTCTCTGAAGACGAAGCCGGACAAGGTTAGTTTTAGTGAGAAGGCTGGTGGTGTGGCTGAGCCGTGCCATGCTAGTCCTGAGAGCTACGAGTTTCGCTGTCCTCCTCCAGCTCCCATTCAAAGTTCTGACCAGTCATTTGGTAGAACATCATGTTAAAGGGCTTGTAGAACTTGTGCAGCCGCCGAATCACATCCGGGTCAATTTTAGGATGAGTTCTCCCTTTAGACTTGCCAAGGCATCTGGGAGTGCTGCTGTCCTCTGGCTTCTTTAGACATGGAAATCCTTTCGTTTTATTAAAGTAAAAGTGTTTGTCTGTGACAATCCGCTTCAGTCCCAAGAAGTCCTGCACTTTGGCCATCTCACCAGCAGGATCAACAATGAGCCTCTCTCCACTGACAAAGTGCATTTGGGAGAGTGGGAAATACTGCATCCAGCTCTCCAGGTGAAGCGCATATATTCCTATACGCAACGCACTCCATGAGGCATCTATAAGACCCAGCGTCCGGTTCTTAAAAGCCAGAACCTCAAAGGTGGGGATATCAGGTTTCTTGGACAAAGTCTGTGTATAGTCTGAAATGGCTCTAGTGACAGGATTACGCACCACAATAATAAGCTTGATGTCTCTTGCCATGGAGTGGATGCGCTTGGGGGCATGGTTAGTCACAAAGTAGCTTGGTGTCTTCTCCATGGTGATCTGCCCCTCCAGCGTTGAAGGCATCAGGTCTCTGGGAACAGAAACAGCAGAGGGGGAAAAAAAACAGCTTAGTATGGTATTACCCTCAACACCTCTTCCAGTGCAAATAACATACCCAAGGACAAGGTGCAAGCAAATCTGGTACATTTACTAAGCAGTGCATTATTCGAAAATACAAGAGAAAATAACCGTTATTATCACTGGACATTATGTTGTGAGGAGAAACATACAGCTAATTACATCCATAGAGTAATATGCAAGAGATAAAAGAAGGAAGATGAAACAGCAGGAAAGCAAGTATGCTCATTGCTTAATTGACTCCATCTGTGTTACTCCAGGAGCTGTTTTGGAACTTTAATAATGAGTTCACTGCATATCATTAATACTGGGGTGCCTGGGGTATTGTTTTGTCATACATTTATTATGCATGCTAGGCTCACACTCTGTGCAGGCAGTTTTATTTCTAATGCACATGCACTTCCCCGGCAGGAAAGATTGGAATGGGTGCAGGCAGCTCTTTTCTTTTGCTCTTTCTGCTGCATTTAAGGTTAGGGGCCGATCATTTAAAGCAGCAGTGATTAATTATCAGATTCAAGGTGATAATTTGCAGTACAGTTGAAATGTCCCTGACTTGATGAATTTATCCAGGGGAGTCGCAGGAAGCCATGTGCCATTGCCACCAATATTATGAGTTTCGTCTCTGAGTTGTAGGATAGGCCAGTGCAGAGGCAAGTATATCAAATGCACAGAGGCAACTCTTGTTTTTGCAGCTTTTATTTTTGTATCAGTAATAAAGCATAGCAATCGCCTCAAGCAAACCCTTATCAAATGTTTACACTGATGTTCATTCCAATCCGTACTGTTTTCTTTGTTTGTAGGCTATGTGATTCAGTGCTAAATTGGTACATTAAATCCTCTGTGAGACATGCAGATTATTTAACTACTAACGAATACAAGCACAGGAGCTGTGTAATACAATGTAAAAAAGAAGCAGAATCCAAGCACGTAGAAAGCTGCTTCCTTCCAAATTCAGCAATGTTTGCTTGGAAATGAATGTCCGAACAACCGACCAAAATCCAAATGATTTCTTCTGGAGACTCACTGATTTAGTGGAGAAATTTCACCATAATTCTGGGATAAAAGCTATTTCCTTCTCCCTGCAATATTCTTTTTCCATTTGGCTGCCCTGCACCACAAACCTACAGTTGTAACGATATAGTCACATCAATCATTTGCATCTTGGACATATTCTAAATTAACTGTTCTCCAGCAAAGAATCCAATTTACTCTGCTAGACATAAGAGCTGTTATGCACATATCGACCACACACATGTATCCACGGATACTGGGCTGAAAGTCTCACAAGTGGCCTGGTAATTGCATCTCAGTAACAGTATTGCCTTCCTGATGGGTAATTTCCCTCCGGATTATGTTTGTCTCTTGACAGTATAGAACTGTGGTTACTTCTGGGCCTGTAATGGGATATTAAACATATCTACAGATAGCATAGTGACCAGAAAGAGTATTAGTTTTCATTATATTCAATCACTTTCCACACTTCCCCCTTCCAGTAATAAATGGCTAAAGATTTTTTTAACCTTTCAAGGACTTCAGGTCTGTCTGCCATTAAACTCCAAAGTCCAGTAGGTGGTCTAATAGAGCAACATCGCCATGCAGAAAAAAAAGTTCAGATACACACCACAGCGAATCACCTTGAAACAACCGACGTCCTACTGTATGGACATTAGCTGCAGCGTCTCCCTGGCAATCTTTGGAGCATATCCAATTGAAAGGACAGTTATACAGTGTTCAAGGTTACTTTTTTTGAAAACACAAACATAGCAGGCTATTATTGTAATCACGCTCATTGCTTGTCATCATACATTTAATTAAAAAGCGAGGGAAAGCACATAAGCCAGGTAGTTTGTTATTGTGCTTTTGATTGAGAATCAGTCATGGACCATGTACGTCTAAAATGTCAGTTGGATGTTGAGGCGGGAAGGAAATCAAAACACTGATAAGCAAGCTAATTTTACTGTGCATTGCAAATGACTCCTCTGGCCTTGCAGTCTAGTGGAACTGAAGTAAACACGAGCAAACAGTTAACTCTTACTTTTTTTTTTTCTCTCCACATCAGCTGTTCAGCTCAATGCAGGTCATTCAGGTGGGTAGCTAAATAAAATCCATAGCGCTAAAGTGGCGCTGCTTCCCATCTGCTGTTTACTGCCTCACACCGAGAACATACCACATAACATTTATTTCTTGCATTTCAACACATGCCTAACACTTTATTTACATAGCAAACAGAAGTTTGAAGAGAGAGGAAAGGTCTCTCATACCATTTGAGGCATTCTAACTTTGTTGCATTACGAGTATCTAAGGAAATAATACAAAATGACTTATAAAATCATTGTCAAGATATGATCCTCTGACAATTTAATGCATAAAAATGTATTTCCATCAAATATTAACAAAACATCTTGCAATCAGATACTCTGAGTGGAAGAAAGAAGTCATCCACAGTGAAATAAATGATGAAAAGAGAAAATCGACCTTTAAAACAAGTTCACTTTCCAGTTGCACCAAGGTTATGTACTCGTAGGAAAGGAATTCCATTTCACGCCCACTCCTCATAATTTTCAGATCTAGAGGATGCCATTTCAGAAAGTTGATTCATTAGTAAGAATGTGAAGTACATCAAATCATATTTTGTGTCTGTGTTTGTTAAGACAGAATCTTAGCAGATAATCACAAGTCTTATTTCCTAAACACCCACTACAACATACGTGAGCATTTAACTCGATGTTTCATTCTGTTTTGTCAAACTGTTGTGCGGGGAATATTTTGAGGTATGATGAGGTGAGGCATGATGCTCATCTACATTCCCAGATACTAATAGGTCCAAGCTGTTTATGGAGAAATGCAGTTTCTCCAGAGAAGCTTTGCTGTTTCTAATAAACTCTGGCAGAGGAATCAACGCTCCCACAGTCTCTCATTTGAATTGATCACATCTCAGCTGCAGAGTATCAATCTGCCGTGCTTCCTCCACGTCATGTCAAATACAATCAATTATTCTAAAGGAGTCCACTCATAATAAGCTTCTGACTCCTTGGAGAGTGTACTTTGGAGAGGGCTCCAATGTTGTGGGCAGATTCCTGTGATTTTTCTTTTTTTCAATAACGCCTAAAAACTAACATAATGATATTGAGGTGTAAATTACAGGAATTCTTTGCTGTCTGCCAATATTGACTCAGTAAGAGAGAATAATCCTTTTGTCGTGGAGGTGTCAGAATCTTGTCATCTTGCCATTTATGAAGGCACATAATTTTTAGTCCTATAATAGAGAAAACAGAAGCTGTACTCGGATTTACTAAAAATGGCTTTGATAAACCTTTATAAGTTAACCAGTGCTTAGTACAGGCAGCCCCCCCCCAACAAAAAAACAAACAAACAAACCAATAAAAGAACAGGCAAATGTATTACACTTACAATTGGAATGACAAATATCAGTCGAGGCGTTTTTCATCAAAAACAGTCAAGACATTTGCAGTGAGAGATACTGTGGTCATTTTGCATTGAATAATCCAATTATTTCACCATGAGTGACATGTTTGTGATTACAGCAGCACAAAGAACAAAGACATGGGTTTACTGCAAAGTGGAGAGAAAACAAAGGTTGGTCAAATGAGTCATTCTTTGCTTGGCTCTCAACAAGTGGATGCGTACATGTTTGGCACACAAAAAAACAAGCCCACAGGCCAGAGCAAAGGGGTCCTGGTGGGTCTGCTGTGGAGTGGGAGGCATTGTTTTGTCACGGTTAAGGTGCAACTTTTAGGAAGAAAATAAATACAGAGAAGGCTGCCATTCTGAGCCATCAGATCATGTTCAAGTAATGGGAGAGAGTTTGGCTTGTTTTTTTGTTTTTCTCAACCTGAATCTGACCTAACCACCTGATTGTGTAGTGAAAGTATCCTTTCAGCAGCCTTGCCTTTAAGCTATTAACTGGATTTAGTTATGCAATGTACATAGACCCACTTACAATTACAATGAGAATATTATGTAATTTGTCATTTAGAGCATTGAAAAAGTGACATTAGGCTTTTCACATGTGTCACACCTGTATACATATATATTTGATGAATTCTTTTTTGTTCATGTTTTAAGTTTTACATTATAATAATTAAAGATAAAACACACATGTGTGCATACACAGACACACACTTAATCCATTTCTTGCTTTTAATGATTCCTTCTGAATCACTTGCATATTATGTCTTTCTTTCACTATCTTCAAATCCAAGGGGCTTTTCACACCAGAAAGATATGTGTATGCATAATAGGCATAAAAGCCTTTTATTGAAATCCAGTAAAAGAGAAGATATGGTTGAATGTATTTAATATTAGCTCTGCATGCTACTTTTTTGTGCAGTAGAGTCTCAGATGCAGAGCTTTTACTATTACATTGGGCAATATGGAAATTGTTTATTTTAACTTTTAGAATTTTCCTGACTCGTTTTATGTTAAACACTTATTTTCTTTCACTGACTGCCAGTTTATTTCATTTTTTCTTTTTTTTTCTTGTTTACATTTTCTGCCTGTTGTTATTAAAAACAGAAATATAGACGTTGTTACATGAGAAAGATGAAAACAAACCAAATTGTATTTCAAAATGCAGTCAGTTGCTTAGTCATCAGCAACAATAAATGCATTTTTATAAAAAATAAATCTATATTACAACATTGTTTATTATTGTTTATTCTACAATATCCCCTTTTACTCCCTTAAACTGTTTTTTTTGTCTGTTAATCAACTAAAATACTAGCTATTACCAGCTATTTGAAAAACCTTTAAGACTACCATGAGCAATGGCGTCCTGTATTAGAACATTATTTTCATTTATTTATTTATTTATTGTTCTTTTCACTCACAGTTCCCAGTTTGGCTGATGCACAAAGAAGCAGTGATGAAACCAGGCCCATACTGACTGAAGAGTGTTGCTAGGTTGTTTCAAAGCTGTTTAGACAATAGGATGAAACCATGCCAAACTGCAGTATGAGATTTTTTGTTCCTTTCTTTAATCATAACAGTACATTGGGTGACAGAATGAGGAACACTTTGAGTTTTTTTTAAAAGTCACTTTATCATTTAATAGTACACTAAATTTATTAACTGCTATTATGTGAAAATTACTATTGGTGTGGTATTACCACCTTTTAAGAGCCAAAATAAGCAAAGCAGATTAAAATCATATTTCATATATAACAGCTTTCTCATACTTACTAAGTAGTAATTAGGAGGTAATTGAGGGAGAACTCTAAGTTAATGGTCTAGTAGCTGGAGAATTTTTTGTGACGAATAAGTCATTAATAAGTGACTTATAATTATTTCTAAAGAGTCATTAAGCTACTAATGTGTGCGTAATAATAGTAAACACGTACACCTTAACATGGACTCCTATTGAACTATGAACCAAGTTCTAAAGCACTTAAACACATTTCAGGATTTCATGCTGTTTGTCATACAAACTGTTGGCTTTCTTCTCAAATGCATTGCTTTCTATCACCTGCAATGCCGTGATCACGGAATATAGACTGTATATCATCATGCCTTTTTCACAAATTCACCACATTCATTAATAAAATGCAACATTTTGAGCCTAGCGGTCAGAGTTATGCTAAATTGTTGAATGTTAATATTGTCAATCTTTCCTCAGTAGAAATTAAAAGACAAGCAAATCATGTCTGTAACATGACAAGGAGAGCAAAACTGCTATAGCCTCCCCACTCTAAGTAAGCCTATTATACTTGTACTTCTGCAGGACTGTAGACTTTGAGAAATAGTTGAGGACAGAAGTGACAGCTGGTCCTGATCAAACCCCTATTCCCCACTCCCTTCCTGAGATCCCCTAAAGACCATCCCATTCCAACAGTGGGCAAGCCAGGTACTTCTCTGCCCACATCACCAGACTGCAGTGCTGAGATCTGAAGCTGTGCTCAGATGCCCTTTGGACATAAAACATCATGAAATAAAGTGTGGCAATGAAGGAGACTATGAGGATGTTTGGAATGCTGTACCAACCTGCAACATTAGTACATAACAGTGTATATGAGCCAGAAAATAAGTCTATTTTTAACTGTATTAATGTCTGGGAGAGAGAACGGAAGCAATCTTATCTCAAATCAAACTTCAAGGATATTGCCTTTTTTTCAACTTCACTGTCTTGTCTTAACATTGCTGGCTATAAAAAGGAACTGATTTCTAATCATAAATCTCGAAATAAACACACAGTACATAACCCAAAATAATATCCTTACATAATGGCTCATCTGTGGTCTAATAAAAAAACAGCAGTTTGCCACTCCTCTGAAAGACGATTGTCTCCTTTTATTGTTCTTTACTTGTTTGTTTATCTGCCTTTGAATGAACTGATGAGAGCACTTCAGACAACACTCATTCAATTTGATCACAATTGCCCTCAATATTCCATTATTGATGTTGCCACTACAGAAACAAGCCTATGTTATGTGCTTGTCCCAGCAGTGCTGCACCACTTTCACGTTCATTTATTTACAAAGTTGAGGCACAACATAACAACTGCATGCAGGTCAGTGTGATATGATAATATTAATGTTAATGAGCCAGTGGACAGAGTGTGACCTCTAAGTTTTTTTTTGTTTTGTTTTTTACATTTAATACTTTATCCTTGGTATTTATGTTAAAAATGTAAAGCTCTGCATTTTCTTCTGTGTGGAACAGAGGGGTTTTCATTAGTGCCTGCCTAGTCCAACTTTATTCGCTTACACCGTTAAAACCTTATCAAATGTCTAATAGCTCAACGAAATGCACAAAACAGCAGCTCTAATTGAAAGTCACACCTGAATACGTCAAAGTCAAAGGCTAAAATTTACATCCTGGCTATATTGCAGATCCAGCTCAGTTAAGCAGAACCAATTAATATGACAGTTTGAACATGATAGATTTCCTTGCCAGAGAAAAAAATGGGCAACACTTCAGGATCCAATCAGTTTAAGTTGACCACAGACAAAACTTTGCACTTGTTTGGCTGCATTATGTAAAGCAACCTTTTATTAAAATGCTCATTATTTCGATTACATAACACATCCATGAGCTCTTTCCATGCTTTTTCTAAGAGGATTTATGAGGTAGCTGAAGTGTAACTTTTGATAAAGTGTCTGTCAGAATGACAAGACTGAAAGGCATCAATTATTGTTGTTAAACAAGAAGACATGAAGATATGAGCTGCTGCATGTCATCAGATCAACACCATATGACTGAAGAAAGAAATAATGTAAAATGGATAACTAATGTCACCAAATTTGCATGTGTGACTGATATAACTTAATATAACGAGAAAGCGCAAATTGTATTTTATTGAATTTTGAGTATAATATGTAGGTCTTTGACAGATATACATTACAGACACTGTTGATCTGCATTGCTCATAAGTACACTGATGAAAACTTAAAAGAAAAGATTTGATATCCAAATGATAGATTTTTGGCAGCTCAGTTAAACACCTGGACATTTTCCAGAAATGACCTATCAGAGGCAGTGTTTTTTCCTACTTTTTTCTAATTTTTTTCCCCAACTTATTATTAGGCTGCAGGTCAGCGTGACACTACGAAAAAGAAGACTGCACAAATTCTTACTTTCTGTGTGCAAGAGATTACCCTAACACAGACAGAACGGTTTTCTCCTTTTAGAAGTTTGAGGTAACTCACAAAATGTCAGGATGAATATTGTGAAAATTTGCAAGCAAGCAGACTTTTTTACTTTTGTCATTTCTCATGTTGTAAAAATTGCAACTTTGCAATGAAGCCTTACAGAAATGTCAGTGTTGGGCTCGGTTGATTCTATATAATGCACCTTATTCACACATTACAACAAAGGACGCAAGTGACTGAGTTGAGTACTTGGCTATTTTCTCCCTCAAATGTATGTGTTAAGCTGGCCACAGTTGTCATAGCTATAGAAAATGAATAATAAGCAATATAGTAAATAAAATGAAACATGTATATAGTAAAAATTAAGTCGCTGCTGAATTAGGTAGGGATTATTGCATTCAAAGCTAGTATTTGGTTCACTGATTCACCATCAATTCTTTCTCCATGTATTTGTCTTGATGCTTCAACCCAAACCTAAATAGCACTCTTCAGAGCACATTTGCATTCATTTCTTAGTTACTACACAGCAGATATTGAAATGCATCAATAAGAAATCCAGCAAAAGCAAAAGTGTGTACTGCCTTTCCTGTTTAACATTAATCAAGGACTTCAGCGGCTCTGACAGTACTGCAGGAACATCACACATAATGGCATATAAATGCTGCATGAAGCCACTTTCAATCTTGGCAATCCTGAACATTTTCATTCAAATAAATGTCTGGAAGCCCCCATAAATCACTTAATGTGGTATCACAATCGTAATTAAGTCTGTTGCCGACTGATGAAAATTGTGCAGCATATTTATATTTGGAATATTACAAATCTAGTGACTTTGCCAAGAGACAAATGCTTTATTAATTTATTGTATTAAGTTATTAATTTGCACACCAAATACTACCAACTGCTACAGCTTCACATTAAAAACATTAACTAGCAAAACAAAATTGCGTTGTGTTGGACTCGGGAGGTACAAAGGATCAGCTACAATTTGGAAAACTGGGTGGTTCGACTACAACCCTGATGTCAAAGTATCTTTGGGCAAGGTACTGAAGATCAAAGTGTTGTTGATCCATCAGTGTGTGTGAATGTTAGGGTAAAAGTGCTAAGGTACAAAAAAGGCACTTGTGTAAATGGGTGAATTAGGCTAGTAGTAAGAAAGTGCTTTGAATTCTAAAATTGTGCAGAAAATTGCTATAAAAGTATCCATCCATTTACCAGTTGTGAATTAGAAACAGAAAAGGCAAAAGGTTTATCAATGAGCTGTGCACTTGTGTCAATGATTTATTAAAAATGCATCTATAAGACCTGACAAAGGTTATTTTACATATTTTCAGACTGGATCAGTTTGACATATCACAGGGAGTACAGGGACAAAAAGGAGTAGACCTAAGACGTTTACATTAAAGTTTGTGTTTTTACCGTCGAATCTCTGAGATTGCTTTTTTAAAGCTTGAAGTTGTGCAGACCAAACTAATAGTCATTAAGCCTATATTTGCCAGATAATTTCTCTGTAATTTGCATTTAACCAACATTTTAAATTGGGTGTGTCCTGACACATTCCCACACTGGCAACCCAGTATCTCTGCATTTTACATCGCAGTGATTGGTAGACTTGAAAGGGTTAGAAACAATACTTGCGATGTTTCAGATAGAAAAGAAACTCAGCTTTCAGAAGAAGGATTATTGTCTAAGAACAAAAGAAAGATTCGTGTTGAGGACAAACACAGACAATAAAAATACATTTAAAGTGCAGGTTTGTCCAATTTTAAACTGTAGCTAATATGGAATACACTATGACCAACGAGTCTCTGTTCATATAGTTTCTATCCTTGAGTCTTTAAGTGAATTCCTCAGTCAACTGTGGTGCAAAATTTCTAACCTCAAAAGAGATGAGAAATGCCTCTAGCATTGTCTTTATGCCTGAACCAGTGAGGACGAGGTCAAGTCTTAACACTCATTAACACTGTTTTATCTACCAGGTCCCTCTTTTCTGTTTAATTTCTTTCAACATAAATTAAATCATTGTAGCAGTTTTAAGATTGATAGAAAAAAAACATTAACTGATTAAAAATATCACTTAATTGCAATTCCTCTGTATTTTCTCTGTCTTCATTCCTCTGCCTCGTGTCCGACCTCCTGTTATGATCATATGATCGGCAGCAAAAACACATGGTAGTTGCTCTGAAACATGGATTCTGATCCTACTCTTTAAGCTTTGGTGCAACTTGAAAGACTTTGATCAAATTTACAAAGTAAAACATGCAGTATCTGAAATGTTGGGTCAGCAGTTCATAGCTGCGACTGGTCAGCAACTAAAAGTGATTTTCTCTCTTGAGAAAGGGTGTGAGTCTATTCTGTCTGGAGAGTGTGGCAGCCTGCTGGTGTGCGTGATTTTAGATGACTTTGGGCAATGTGCCATTGCTGATAGTGCTTTGTAAACATTGTATTTCATTTTAAATATGGTGTGACTCATGTATCACACAGCATAGCATGTTGGTCCTGTCCAACGATTTTTATTATGGTCTGTGTCTTTCACATCTTGCACTGCACCTCTGTCCCCATGTTCTAGGCATTTCATATTCTGTATATACTTCTATATTGCAGTGTGCATGTGGCTCCTACGAGTGCTTGAGAGTATATTTCACTTTTGTCTCGCATTTGGAAAAAAAAAGCCTCTAAGATTTTTGCTCCCAACAGGCAAAACAGAAAGCAAGAAAAGAAAATAAGGGAGGCATGAAATAAACTGTATCTATTACCCGTGTTTGAGAGATTTACCCACTACCTGTCTCTGCTTATACACGGTGCAACAGTGTGTAGTGTGGTGCAAAAGCACCTTTAATACCAATCAAACAGAGCGGCACAAATTCTTTTAAGCTGCTTTTGGTCATCTGGGCAGGTTGGCCCATCGTAATACTCATTGTAAAATATTACCTTTGGCTGTGGCAAGAGGGGATGGAAAACAGATGAGAAAGGTTCCTGTATAATATGGGGGTATGCGGTGCACCTGACAAAGGGAGGAAAACAGTTATGTGTCTAAATGCAGGTTGTTGCTAACAGCACTTTAGCCCATCATCAACTAATCGATGTGCACTTTTATTAGTGTCTTGTTTTTTTTTTTAGCCCATACAAATAAGCTTGAAATGAAACGTATCAACAGCAACATGAATCTTTCAAGCATTTAGGATGCTTGAAAGCGAGAGAGGGAAAATAAAAACTCCCCTCCAAACAACAAGAACAACAACACTGATCAGCCAAGGCCTGGAACACCCAAGGGAGTATAAAAATAAATTATTAAATAAATAATGTATTTCCCAAAATATGTTTAATACATTATACTGAGATTTGCAAGTTCTCCTTGTTCCTCCATATGTTTCTTTGGCTTCCTCTTTGTTGGGTTAATTGGTGATTCTAAATTGGCTGTAGGTGTGAATGTGAACATGAATGGCTGACTGTCTCTGTTTTAGCAATGCAATAGACTGACAGCCTTTCTAGGGTGTACCCTGCCTGTCACCTCAAGGCAGCTGGGATAGGCTCCCTTTGCCCCCATTATGTTCCTCATTCTTCGGATCCTTATCAATTCGTGACTTCAAAATTGCAATGGAAGTAACTACGTATACTGTTAAAAAAGACAGCTAACTTAATCCAGTAAAAAGGCTAATACGCGAGTATTCAAGATGAAGCAGAAGATATTTCTAAAAACAATAATAATGAATAAAAGTGACATTTTTGTCTCACAAACTGCAAGATGTGGCCACAGATCACGTTCATGACATTTCTGAGCTAAAGCAATTACAGCGTGAAGTCAAAAACACAGCAGGGTGCCCTGCAATAATGTGGTGGAAACTGCTGGTCGTAGGTGTCCATTTTCATGGCGGCGGCATGTGAATTAAGCTAGCAGCAAAAGTTCTTTTAAATGAGCCGTGAACTTATAAACAAAAAGTTTCACGTGCAAGAGAGACGAGCTGATGAAAACATTCTGCCATGTGTTTTATTTCTATGAGGACGTCTCGTTTAATATTAACAGTGGAAGTGTTGGCATGGTTGGGTAAGGAGAAAGGTAAATGATGAAAGCCCCCTGAGTGAAACCTGTGATCAGAAGAGTCTGAGAGACTTCTAAAGACAGACAGCCCTTTGAAAATGACTAAACCACACAGCAGTTTGCATAAACACTGGGACTGTCATTTGGAAAAATAAAACATTGATTTTTCAGGTAATCTTCTTAAGCCCATTTGCATCACTGACAGCATCCGTCATAAAGCTTTAAAACTTCTAACCTGATCTTGGGCAGTTTATATAATGTACTGATAATGCAAACAACATGCTAAGATGAGAATCACTACGTGGTGGTGCATTGAGCACTTTCCAACAAATGCATATGCACACGAATGGTGTCATTTCGTCACGACATGAGGAAATTTACTTTGTCATTTGTGTTTCATGAGAACAACTTGCACAGGCTGGGAGCTCTAATTTAAAGAGCAGTCAGAAACTGAAGTGTTGAAAATAAATTACTGCTGAAGGTCTGAGAAATGGGGTTTTTGAAGTTGAATGTGTAGCTGCTTAAATGCACAGACAGTGCAAAATAACAGTGCTGCTAAATATCAATTAACTATAAAGCGTCACGTGCCAGCATTTCACAAAGAAGCGTCAGAAATGAAATGTCTGCTGTAGTCGAATGTAGTTAAAATGTTGTTAAAGTTGACATTATAATGCTTTGATTTAGCAAACAGATGAAACAAGAAAATTTTGTCAAAGATGATAACTTTTAGAATAAATTATTTGTGCCAAATAAGGAAGAAGCATTGCTTGACATATTTTACAGCTAAAAGATCCTTTCAACATTTATCACAAACAGCGTTGCTGACAATTAAGGTTCTTGATAAAATGTATCACGTATGCAAGGATGTTTTTAAAATGTGCATCATTTTGTTGTTCCTCTGATCTACATTTTATTTTGGACTTGAAGTGGGGCAGATATGTTTGTGCTGTAACATCTGGAAGCAAGGCAATAGGCCGCTAAGAATGTTATAATCATGCAGACAAGGCCTAAGCTGCTCCATTACTGGCTAAGCTGACCTATCAGTGGGGCTTTTGCTAATCCAAATTGTGCTTTAGCTGGCAGAGATTGCTCAATTCAGACAGTCTGTTGGGAGGGCTGAAAAGCTGAAATAATTCACCTGCCATGTGAGCTGCTATCACTTATAAGATAGTAAACTCCTAGTATCATATATGCACAAGAGATGATGTATTTTTCTAATTAAAAAAAAAGTTTGCTTGCCATGAAATGCCAGCTATGGTCAGTTCAAAGTGCCTTAATTGTGCTTTCATTTTATACAGGCTTAATAGCCCAGCTGCCGTGCTTACATCATGCTCAAACCAGCCCTGTGACAGTTATATTTGCAACTGCAGGCAGAGGAAAGCACAGAACGTGCTGTTAAATGTATGTGTTTACTTGCAGAGGCCTTTTCTTATATCTGGCAAAAAAGGTGTTTTAAGGCCCTGCTGGAATGCTCAAGATGCAAATGCACAACTTGGCAGGCCCTGAATTCTTGCCTGTGTTAGGGGAATTTTGTTTTCACTGTGACTTATGTACAGAGGCAAATCTATTATGTTTCTGCATGGTGTGACTTCATCTAAAATCAGCAGCACAGAGTTGGCTCCACAGATAGACTGTGTTACCCAGCTGACATGACACTGGGGAAATTAATTTGCTACAGTCATATAATGGTTGGTTATTTAATCACTGTTAGATTTAATGTAACACCTTAATCTCACAGGGTTGCTTCCCCTGCCGGAGTTTCATACCTGCAAAGACTGAAGGGATTAGAGACAGGATTAGACAAAGTCCACTATAAACAGGACCTAACTCTGCAGCGTGAACGGGTTCGCTGTGCTGTCGGAAAGAAAACACGAAAATAGCTACTAAACAACTGCTCCGCTAAGTGTCTCTCTTTATGGAGGAATAGCTTCGTATCATGGCTTTTGAGCTTTCTGGTTTCTGTCATGTATATTTAATCATTTTGAAGATCAAAGCGTGGCACGTTCCTTCCCAGTCTCATGGACTCAAATACTTGCAACTATAATATTAGCTGAACATCAACCAAAGATCTCACTGAGCAGAGCCACTCTGCAAGACCTGTTTATTTTGTCAGTTCCGCATTATTTCTGCTGGTTACAGCCCCAAACCACCAGAAAGACAGTCTTTATCATAGAGGAAATGGGCAGACAACACCTCAGCTGTGAAATGGCTGTTGCAAGTCATTGAACATCTCTCTGGTTTTCAATACTCAAGATGGGAGGAGATATGAGGATGTAATCCTTGAATGAATCTCAGTATAGCCCTCAGCCTTTTGAGCAGCTTGTTTGAGCACTTCCAGTAAACCCTGTACACACCCTTAATCTCCCCAGCAGAGGTAGTTTGACACAGCAAGGGAATCTGCCATAAACACACATCACAAACGCAGGATAATGTTTTAGAGATATACAGATTTGCTCATGTAATCCAGGCTGCCAAAGGGAGAGCTTAAAGAGAAATGTGTCAAATGTTTATAGATAGAATAAAACCAAATATTAAACCTTAATCTCAGAAGGCTTTTTGATATTGTTGTCCTTACATGTTTTGCACTATTCTTGAAATGTATCACTTACCATTTATATAAATAGTAAAGAGCTAAGTTACCTAAAAAAAAAACATGCTTTATGAAAATGTGTAAAAAAGATTTTGTGTTTTTAAAGTCATCTTCCTTCAGATGGCTTCTCCTAATATAACTGAATATGCTGAAACACAAACTGCCCATGTAAAAACAAGCAGCTCAGGGCTATGGCACCACAGCACATTTACTTTTAGATAAGGACATAAACATACGTTCTTAGAAAACCATGCTGTATCACATACTCCTGAAACAGGCAGGTATGCAGCAATTTATAGAGTAATTCTACCCGCTCAGCACTAACTTTTTTTTTTTGCCTCTATTTACATCAGTTTAACAGTTTCCCACCTCGGTTTCCACTGGCTAAAGGATAAAATTGAATTCTGTACAAAGTCCAGATGCATCCCGAGTCAGTTACACCAAAAAAACAGTTACCCGTGGTCATGGCATGACAGTGTTATGGTTTGAATTTGGCTGAAAAGATATAAACCACATCTGGGTTGTCTATATTGCCAAATCTGTGCCACAGCTTAGCTGTTTATTTGGAACACAATCCTGCCAAAGAAAATTTGCTGACTGGATAATGCACTTAGAGGCACACTGTGCACCACACTGTCCCTATGCACATTCAAATTAGCTGATAAATGCATATTTGCAAAGCTGGGAGTTCACTGTGTGGTGTGCTATAGTTCCTGTTGTCCTTGTACAGTACAGAATCTTTGAGCTTCTGCTACCAAGTAAATCCCTGTGATACAGACAAAGGTAAGGGAAATATTTCCAAATGCTGACCTGGTGTTACATAACAAACCCATTACTCCTTTACTCCAAAATTCTATATTGTATATTGACTGGAAATTAAATTCTCCAAAAAGCAAATGCACTCCTGACATGGGAGTGCCTTATCAATAACTACCAGCTAAAGCAGGTACACTTCAACACAGAGGATAAATGAGTTAAAGCAAATTATCCATATGGGCTGAGTTGCATGTTTTAATTACTTGTGAAGCCTGCTCTGCTATCTCTTGTATTCTTCACATCAGTATTCAATTAAGTAACTGTGATCAGATGATTTGGCACGGCAAACTGCATTGCGGCATTGAAATGCAAGGAGTAAAGGAGCTGTATATTACAAAGAAGGTATTTTTCTAGTGAATGAATCTGGGATATATAGATGATTGCAATTAATAACAATCAACAATGATAATAATAATCCTTTGGACATGCATTTCCATCGCCACATTTTGAGCACTTTGAGCACTCAATTGGAAGTTGAACTGTTGTCTTATCTCTGCCAGTAGTCAAGTTTTCTTCTGTGCAGTGAGTTCTGTGTTACCATACATCATTAACCACTATGAGCTCTTCACTGATTCATCATCCACGAAAAACAGCCTTTGGTGTGTACACCAAGTTGACCAGTACTTGAACTCTCCATGTTATGCTGCAGTGGTTATGGACCCTCCCTTTATATAAAAGAAAAGCTCAGTTAATTTAAAGAATCTAATTTCCCAATCAATCTGCATTTATAAATCGAACTGGACTCCGGGGTGTGTAAAGTTGCACAATAAATTAATTGCTTAATGACTCCTGCACATACAAGCAATATTTTCTTATGATTCCAGCAGTAGAACAGAAGGCTTCTGAAAAGCAAGCACCTCATTTGAAAGCTCACAAAAGCAACAAACAAGAGCTCTTTGTAGCTCCTTGTTAGCAGATATGTCTTATAATCTTGTAATGGTAGTTCAGATATCGTTCACAACACAATGTGACTTGATATTTTCTTCAACAGGAATCTATTTAGGCAATAAATGTGCGCAGAAATCAAAATAGCTTCACCAAAGGCCCTCTCTAGTGACTTTATCAGCTCATTCAAATGTCAGAAATGTGTTAAAGTAAAAGCAAGGTATGATTATCTCCACCGCTCTGAAATTTGGCGTAAATGAGGCTTTGGTGTGAAGAATAGAAAAGGGGCTAGGAAAATCCAGGTGCTATTTCGTTTAGCAGTCATTAATTAGGTGTAATGGTTTTTTTTTTTTTCAAGGGAACAACTGTCTGCCAGAAAGACAGCGGTTTTGAGAATACCTAAATTAAACTGCATAAAATGACATATTATAGGCAAAAGAATATGACAAGACTGGCGTACAGGAAAAAAATGCCAAGAACAAGCACAATGAAAATAGTGATACTGCAGTGCCAGCTTTGGGTTTGGTTAACGGGAGCAAAGGAGTACTGATTAATATATAAATACTTTCTAGAATAAAAGAGAGGGGGAACATCAACCTGGCCTTGTCAGTATGCAGTACTGAGCCTTAAGACATAGTGAAAATTGGTACTTTTCGATATAAAATTGTAAACACTAATAAATAAATAACAGGATTTCATCAGAATGTCGTGGCAAAACTGGACTGAGGACAGACACTCTGGACACAGAGCCCTCACAAGTCCTAGTCAGGGCTCTGTGTCCAGCGTGCATGCCATCCAACACCTCTGGGTTTTACTGGAATGCCGAATGTAATCCAGGCTTTATTGCCCAACATCAGTAATGCTCTTGTGACTGAATAAGAGCAAAGATCCCCTTGCCCTGGTTTCAAAATCTGCTAAAAAGCTCTCACAGAAGAGTAGTATTTTAATCACCATTTCCCATGCAGGCATCACAAATGCAATTTATCAAGAGTCCAGCCATTTTCAAACCTACAAAGCCATTATGTATAATAGTTTGTATATTATGTAAGTAATTACATTAAATCATTAAGAATAATGTTGCTGTTTTTGGTTCATCTTTGGGATATTGCATTATTTGTTGTAAATTACTTTAGTTTCTATGAAGACAGAGTGCCATTAATATTACTCATCAGAGACAGGTTTCACATAAGGATGCATTTTTCCTCGTTTCATCTGAAAATATAAAGTGTTGCCCTCTCTCACCACTTAGATACTGAAGACATTATGAAACCAAGAGTGGTTTAACCAAGGATAATCTCAGATGAACTTAAATGGGTAAAGCTATTAATGGACAGTTTGTATAGTTGAGCACAGCAGTTAAAAGCTTGTCAGGAAGAATTTTTCTCCGCAATAAATCCTTTGCTTGGTTATTCACATGATCACATTTCAAATGTGCATTTCCAAGTCAGCAGGTCTTACTAATCTTTACAAGCCCAGCTGAATGTTGTGTTCAAAACCTTGGCAATTTGCATGATTCATGTGAATATTCACACACTGTGGATGCATGCAATGTGTTGTTCATTCCTCGGGTTGTAACAAGCTCAGTAAGAATTCCTCTTCTTGTCTTGGGAAGGGTTTTTAAGCCATAAAAAATTTCAGGGTATATTATGAGAAACAATATTATCGCAAGCTCCACCTGATGATTGCCTCATTATAAATGGTTTGCACATTGACTTTTACCTCAGCAAGACAGAGGGCTATTAAAAGATGCTTTATTCTCCTTCTGGATGTTCATTATTTTGCACAGCTAAGGATGTTGACATCTCAAACAAAATCCCTGAAGTGACCAGCCTCAGGCCTGTCAGGGGAAATTTAGATAAGCTTCATATGCATACATTTTCTCTACCAAAACTGATGAGGCACCATCACGATAATGTAATCTCACGAACATACTTCTTTTGTACTTTTCATTTCTACAACCAGTTAAATTAGACTTGACTAATCCCTTCAATGAAACACATTCTATACATGTAACGTATCATAAGTATAATGTAGCAAAGAGGAGAACAAAAAAAACAACAGACATCCGCTTCAGACACTTCAGGGCCAGAGCGATGACGTCTTAGAGAAAGACATGGTACGCGTCCCAATTGGACAGCTCTGTATTCCTGATGACTTAATGTGCTGCTTGTGACAAGCACAGCCAGTCTCATGATCACATTGTCAGACATTCTCAGTAAAGCTTGTAATTATTCGTGTTGCTTAAGTGCTGCAAAAGAGAAAAGTGTCCAGTTTGACTTACTTTACTAAAGCCTGTTTGAAATAAATTGAGTCTTTTTCTTTACAACACAGTTGGGCTCTTCGTACATTTCATAATGGCTTATTGAGATAAAAACCCAAGGCACCGGCAAACCCAAGTGCTACGATGTTGACGTGTATGGTGCAAAGGCTTCTTGGTTTCTCTAATTGATGCTCGGTAATTAAAATGTCTAACTAGAGTATTTGTATACCTTAAAGGTTAAGTTTGTTATACTGAAGTGTGTTTTTTGATGTCCCTGACATGCAAGTAATCAAATCAGGCACTTATTATGTTGATTTGATTACTATTTAGCAACATAGTGCACCCATGATATTTCCCTGTTATTCTCAGAGCAGATGTTCAGAGCAATCTGATGGTGCACCGCAGGAATGTAAAAGAGGCTGTTAAGAGAAAAAGCTACTGTAAAAAAGCTGCACTTTTACAGGTTTGACTATATAAAATTAATATATAAATTAATATATTTACACACTGTCACAAACACATAAAGCTTCAGAATGGAGTAGAAAAAATAGTCTGTAATGACTATAAGCAGTAAGTCTGCTTATTAAGTCCTTAAGTTTTGTGCTTGGACATATAGTTTATAACAACATTAGTGGCAGTTAAGAAAAAAAAGATTTTATTGTTAACTTCTTTGTTTTATAGAAAACCCTCATTGACAATAATGGCCTATATTGTTTTTAAAAAATAAATAAATATGAGTCATAGCCAGTCAGTAAGAGCTAAAGCTATAATTCTTTTTTTTTTTTTTAAAGCAAAACACAGAGGAGGCCTAAGGCAAAAAATAAATATTTGACTCAACTGATAGCATGTTGCATATTATTATTATTAATATTATTATTATTATCGTACCATCATAGCCATTGTCACAGCAGTGAAGCAGGAAGATACCAGGCAGGCTTTGTAGCTTAAGTATTACCTGCTTAAATGCAATGTCAGTATTTCATCTGTATTAGTATTTCATAGGCTGAAAGCCTTTTGTTTTCATATAGTGACACACATATACACACACATACAAAAATACAGCTTTTTCCTTATTTATTTCCTGTTGTTCTTTGGGAAACTGCTTCCCCCATTGTGTCTTGTATACTAACCTATGTCTGCATTTAGTTGTTAGGTAGCGTATATATTCACCTATGAACATAGTTACTTTTCAAGAGTCCTTTACAATGTTTTGGATTATTTTTGTTGTGCACTCGGTAAATAAAATTTAAATCAAATCCGAATGCAGTCATTTGTATTGTAGTTCATAAACTCATGTTATTCACAATAGAGCATAGAAAACATATAAAATGTTTAAATTCAGAAAACGCACCATTTAAAAAAAAAATTAATTTTGAATTTATGAAAAAAGTCGGTGTGGGGTCGTGTTTCCCACTGAATTTCCTGTTCTTTTAACAGCAGTCTTCTCTGGGAACTGAGGAGAGCAGTTGCTGGACTTTTGGGAGAGGAATGTTGTCCCATTTTTGTCTGATATAAGATTCTAGCTGCTCAACCGTCTTATCCGTCTGGTCTTAGCTGATTAAAGGTCTATGCTGCAGGCTGGACAGTTTTCTACTGTGAAGTGCTGCTGTTTTGATAGTAGCAGTATGCAGTTCAGAATTGTCTTGCAGAAACATGCAAGACCTGAAAAAGATGTCATCTGGGTAGGAGAACATGTTGCTCCAAAACCCATATGGACATTTTAGCACCAATGATGCCTTTCTAGCTGCCAGATTAATAAGCAAAGTACCCCCGTAACAATAAGATATGCAAGAGTTTGAACTGAGTGCTGGATGGTCCATCTCCACTTTGTTCTAAAAACCAAACTTTCAAACTTTCTGCTTTTCCTCAGTGCATTTTAAATGACCAAGAGAAGATGGTGGTGAACTGTTCCACACAATTCTCAGATAATGAATGCCATAAAATTTATCACGTTTAAACTTGTGTGACATTATTATATAAGTGGCAAAGAGTCTGTGGTAATTTAATCAGGAGAGACTACATTTTAAAAGCATTGCTTGATTGCACTTGAAGGGATCGCTTTTGGCCAAAAGACATAAAGCAACAACTGGAGTGACAACATTTAGCTGATGTAAATCTCATTTGATGGTTGAAACAGAGAGCACACTGATTTTCTAAGATATTGGCAAACACTTGGTAAGAAGAAACTAAGGAATGCTGACTGAATATAAATGGAGTGATGGATATTTTAGTGTCAGGACTAAATTTAAGTTCAACTTTGTTACCTGACAACATTTGTCTGTTCCCCATTCAGGTTACTGACCCGTTATCTTTTGTATTACCACCAACTTTGTCAGCCTTTTCTGTCATTTGCAAATCTTTGCATTCATTTTATGCAGCTTGCACATTTTTTGGGAATTGGGCCAGCAAAATTGACTTTTTATAGTTTTGTCCTCATGTTGTTTTCTAGCAGTTTTAGTTGACACTAAAGATTGGTTAATACATATTTACATATTTATTTTACAGTAAATTGTGTCTCTATTCTGTCCCTTCTTCTTTAAAAATATCACTTTCACTTGAAGACAGAGCGTTTTGTGATGTTTTGATGGTATGACACTCTCTTGCCGTGTTTTCAAGTGCGTGTTTCTTGGCCCCAGACAATCCCCAACCTTCGCTGTGAGCTGATATGACAGAGAATGCAGTCTGGCTGTCATTTGCCCTGACCATGACAGAGAAGCACATGGCTGTGAGCTGCATACACATTCTTCTGCGCAGAGTCTGCCTACACCACTGACACTCTATCTCAGCTAGAATGAGCTGTGTTCACACCCTGAAACCCAACAGTACTCTTTGTAATAAAAGTATTTTTCAAGTGGGTCTGAATAGCTGTCAAGACACATCATTGTTGTTCCTTTTGGCCATTTTAAATAAAGCAGGTGCACAAAAAACACAATAGAACCTCATATAGCTCAGCTAAACCCTTTGCCCCATAGCTGACAGGCTCGTCGGCTGGTATTTGGGTGTAAATTTTCAAAAAGCAAGAAAAAGCATTCTCATACAAACATACACAAAATCCCTGATATCCTTAAGGAAGAACAGTGAACATAATATTCTAAAATACAGGAATACCAAAAACTAACATTTTCTCCAAACATATGTTTGTGACAAAATGGAAAGTGACTTTACTGCAGCTACAAATAGCCACTTGGTAATACACATATGGTACCATATGCATATTACCATTAATGAAAATTCCCATTTCTGGTTGCTTTACAGTGACAAATTTCATGCAAACCTAGAGTCACTGTACTGCCTACATTAATAGGACTGCAGTCATTCTAATAGTAATACAGACTTTAGATTATCAGAGCAAATTGCTTCAGCCTTCATGTGTTGTTTAAACATACAAACAAACAAACATACAAAACATATTTTTTTTTACATTAAAAAATTTACAGTATAAAAGAAAATTACTGTGCAAAGAGTAGTTTTATCGTGGTAATTCAGCAGACTGACCGCACATTCCACAAAGGCTCACAGTCAAGAGTCTGCTGAATATGACCAGCTGAAAAAAATGTTCATTTTTAAAAAAAAATTCCCTTAATACAACTACAAAATGAAAACATTTTAAATATAACATGTAAAAAGAAAAAAGAAAAAAGAAATGCTTCTGGATTTTTCTTATAATCATAAATTTAGTATAGTGTCATTATGCCTCTTGTATTTGGGGGACCAAAGAGGAAGTCTGACTTTAAGGTGATCCTGCTCTTTTTTCTTTCCTGCACTTTTATGAACTACTTGTCATACATTAGAATAAATCGTGTCTAAAAGGTTGTCATTCATATAAACCAGAGCTATTTCAAATGTTGCACAAAAGAGATGCCGAGGTTATTATCTGTATAGGCAGAAGTGTTTTGATAACTGCCTTGATAGGATGGCCTTGTGAAATCTTGTGAAAAAGAATATGAAGGAAATGTCATCTAACATGCATCACAGATCAGGGAATAAAACTTCATTGCAGCCAATTAAAGATAAATATGCCACAGACCAATATGAGAGACATTAGGTTAACAGGTTACTTCCATTTCATAGCAATTAGCCCACTGTAGAGTCAGAAGTTCTAGAGTCAAAGTGAGGGCTGAGCTGCTCAGCACAATGTGACGAGCTCCTGGCACATGACATCAGTTAGTTGGAATCCAAGTCTCTGACCTTTGCTGCCTCAAAGAGTGTTGAGCTTTCTGTTCAGTGCTTGCTCTACGATTGTGGGTTACATATCACAGTGAAGACTGATCTCTTGACCCGGATTGATATACTGGCTACCCTTTGCCTCCTTGCTTGTTGATGCTATTCATGCTCAAAAACATCTGGCTGTTACAGACTGAAAAAAATCAAATAAAGCAACACCTCGCATGACCTTTTGAATATTATACCATTATCATTAATTTACCTGCTTATATTTATTTGCCTACCCTGTTTTCCATCATGAAAAAAAAGAAAAGTGGGAAATTAATACCAACCACAACGCTCGTAGAAAGACAGCTAACTTTTTTTTTTTTTTTTTTTTAAAGCTGCTGTTATATTGACTTAAGTAGAAATATGATGTGGTATCAACCTTGTTATAAGAGACCAAAATGTGAGCCAGGCAGCATTCAGTTTCACCTTGTTCTTTTGTCAGCTCTGGATTAACCTTTGCTCCGGTTTAAGATGTAAAGGTAACATTGCTAATACAGAGACCTCAATAGTGACTGAAAATTGTACAATTTGTACAGTGCAGTAAGGCCAGTGTAACATGTTCCATGTGGTCCTGTTCCACACAGTTCTCAGATAATGAATGTCACAAAAATGATCACATATTTAAACTTGTGTGGCATTATTATATAAGTGGCAGAGAGTCTGTGGTAATTTAATCAGGAGAGACTACGTTTTAAAAGCATTGCTTGATTACACTTGAAGGAATCGCTCGTGGCAAAAAGACATAAAGCAACAACTAGACTGACAACATTTAGCTGATGGAAATCTCACTGGATGGTTGAAACAGAGGGCACACTAGTTTTCTAAGATATTGGCAAACATTTGGTTAGAATAAACTAAGGAACCCTGACTGAATATAAACAGAGTGATGGATATCTTAGATGTCAGGACTAGGTTTTAGTTTACAGTTTTTATAAATTATAGTGTTACGCTGCGAGGATTATCACATTTTCTTAGCTTCTTCTGTCTGTTTGAAACATCATATCCACGCTGTTGATGCCAACTGTTATACTTTATGTAAGAATATTATTTTCTTTTAATATACATGACTGTGTTTTTATTGTATTCCGGATTGCCTTTGCAAAAAACACACTCTGGGGATGCTGAGGCTCCTGTGGCTGATTTGTTATAAAACCTGATGTTCCCTGTGCAACACCTGAGTTTATGTACTGTCGTAGCAACAGCTAAACAAAGAGTGCAACATTAATCTATAGCAGCAGCATTTACCAAACCACGTAGTAAATTATTGACAATTTATTACAGCTTTGTGAGGCAGTAATCAACAGGTTAATCACTTTGAGCAGTTAAGCTTAAATTTTCACTGGATGTTGCATAAAAAATACAGTTGAATTTGGATGATCTGACACTATACATGCACTACACTAGCCAGAATGGCACTCAAGAGAGAACAACAGATTTAGAGACAAACAATATCATTAAATATGTATGTTTGTCTTCTCTACTAAAATAGTGTATTTGACCAAATGGGTTGTTCACATAGCAATTGAAACACAAAGACGAAGGCTATTCAAGCAAAACAATGCAGCCCTTTGAGAGTATATGATCGCTGGGAAAAATACTTTTACTACAGCACTGAAAGATAGTTTAAGTGCTTGAGAAAGCTGGACACGTGCAGACACACAAGATTTTAGTTTTCTAAAATCTTCTTTCGTTTAACTTGTAAGAGTTCTTTTTTTTTCTGTGTTTTATTTTGATGCCCAACATTAATTACGTCTGGAATTAAAAACAGCTTTCAGAGAAACAGGGTTTTCTTTTACAGGGCCTCCTCCATTTTTCTCTCCATCCATCTTTAGATAGTTTGTGAGTGACTTGAAAAGTGAGATGCATCAACAGGCAGGGGGTAGAAAACAAAATGTTGAGAGGTTATAAGAAGCTTGTGGAGATGTTTTGTGTCTTAAGCAGAATGAATCAAAATGGGTGAAAATATTTGTGATCAGAAGGACCTGAATCACAGTTAGCTGTTAGGTGCAGCAATCAAGGTTTTTTATTATTATGATTATTTTTGTTAAGTTATCATTAAACATTAAAATGTAAAGTAATATAGAGCAGACTGTTACTTTTTAGGCTCTGTGATAAATTATTTGTAGGTAGTTACTGGTGGAATTTTGCCAATTGTGCCTAATATGGATATTTTTACACTACAGGGAATATCTGAAATTAATGAAGTGCCTTTGAAAAAACTTGCAAAAGACTTGCACTTTTGCAAGACTCGTATTGATTGAAAAAATAATTTAGAAAAGTTGAATGTTTCAGAAAGGGCAGAATTCTGTTGCTTTTAGCAGTTTCCAAAAAGTGTTTGTAAATACTAAAATGTTTATATTTGAGCTATCGGGTCATTATCTAGGCACTAAACAATATTAGTTCAAAACTGGAATCTCGACTGAAACATCTGTACTAATAAAAGCAAACTTTTGTGCATTATTATGGTAAAAGGCATAAAAAAATCAGATTAATAGACAAGACAGCAATCTCAGGCTAATGTAAATATAATGGACAAAGCTTTAGGTTTAAAGCTCATTCCTAGTTTTCATGTTGATATATTTGTTTTCTACATATCAATTAGATATACATTTTTTCCTATAAATGTTCCTCTTTTCATTCAATCATTTGACATCCCCCCAACCAGTGGCAGCAGATGACGTCCTTTTCCTGAGACTAGCCCAGATGTTTCTTCCTGTTAGAAGGTAGTTTTTCCTTTCCACCGTTGCCAAATGCTGCTCATAGAGGATTGTTGGGATTTTCTCTGTATTATTGTAGGGTCTTTATCTTACATAATAATGCACCTTGAGGCGTTGTGATTTGGCACTATATAAATAAAACTGAATTGAATTGAACTGAATCAAAGCGATGACGTACTTCATGCTGATCACAATTGTTTATCTTCAGAGACCTTATCGCCATTGTTCAGTTTTACCTTGAGATCGTGTGCAAAGTGTGTAGCAGTGTGAAGTGTGTAGCAGAGATGCAAAGAAAAATGAAAAGGTGGCTGATGACAGCAATGTGTGTAAATACTGTCATGTCTAGTGACAAGTGCAGCCATGGTTAGAAAAAAGAAAAGAGTGGCTCATGTTTTACAAAAGAACAATATATTTACATAGCCTCTCTATAAACCTGTTCTAGCTTCACATGCACCAAAACCTAGATGAACAATAAGTTTGCCCCTGCACTGTGTGGTTACCATGGTTACAAAAAGTCTCACACTATGGCCATCTATTTATTTCTGAAAAAAATCAAATAAAACAAATCAAAAAAATCTAAGGTTAAAAGGTTTCTTTGTATCTATATTTAGAGTATATTGCCGAGAATTTGTGCGTATGCTTTCACACGTATATGAACTCGAGTGACATCCCATTCTTAATCCATTGAAGTTTATTAGGATGTTGGCCCACCCTTTGCAGCTATATCAGCTTCAACTCGTCTGGGAAGGCTTTCCGCAAGATTTAGGAGTGTGTTCATGGGAATTTTTGACTGTTCTTCCAGAAGCGTATTTATGAGGTCATGCTGATGTTGGACAAGAAGTCTTGGCTCATAGTCTCTGCTCCAATTCATCCCAAAAGTGTTCTGTTGGGTTGAGTTCAGGACTTTGTGCAGGCCAGTCAAGTTCTTCATCACCAAACTTGCTCATCCATGTCTTTATGGACCTTGCTTTGTGCACTGGTGCACAGTCATGTTGGAACAAAAGGGGCAATCTCCAAACTGTTTATCACAAAGTTGGGAGCATGAAATTGCTATGCTGAAGCATTAAGAATTTCTTTCACTAAAACTAAGGGGCCAAGTCCAACTCCTGAAAAATTGCTCCTGCACATGTGGCATCCTATCACACCACGCTAGAATTCACTGAGGTCCTGAGTGCAACCCATTCTTTAACAAAAGCTGTATGCATCTGTATGTCTAGGTGCTTGATTTGAATCACCATGGAAGTGACTGGAACACTGGAATTCAATGATTTAGATGATTTATTCTCATAGTAAGACAACCCTACTTATTGTGTTACAATAAAAAAAAACCTTTTTCTAATTTAAATGATATTGACAACTAGTTAGGTAACCCATTTTGGAAAAACAAGTTCTTTTTACAGAGATGTAACAAACATGGAAGTACAGTAAACAGCTACTAGATCTAAGAAACCACAGACAATGACATTTTCATTTTCTCAAACTGTAAAACACAGTATGAAACAATCAGCTTCAAGCTAGGAGTTGTGATTTAAAGTTATCTAAAGCCAAAAGACCTTTTAATGACTTAAATCTAATAATACAACAAGTCTCAAACAAAGTGGCCTGTTATTTCTGTTAATGAGAAGGCCCGATCAATATGACGAATTGTTTATTTTTATATGGACATAAACACATAATAACCACCGACTTGAATGAAGCCCTTTATCATGCTGTGGCATTCATAGCCTGAGGCAAATTTGCAGCACCTCTCCCAACTTAATTGCAAACTGATGCTTAAATGCTAACACCATGAATTTTTCAGCAACTATTAATGAGCAAGAGCTTAGAGAAGGCTTGGATTGCTGTTGAATTATAAACCTTTATGAGTGTGGCTGTGAAGGATAACGTTATATATTATGTAGTGTATACAAATGATTTACCTTTTCCTCAGGCCATGATCTGATTCCAGTAACGAAAAGGGAAAATATTTTTTCTTATGGAGTCTCTGTCGTGTCTCTCTTAAAAGATTGATCGTGCCATGCAGCTCAGTCACAGAGTGATGGCTTATTATTTTTGTCCAGACAGGTAGAAGTAGAAACTTTCCAAAATTTGACATTTTTTCCTAAACTGTTTTGGAACAGGAGTTTGTTATTTATATATAACCTGAATAATATAGATTACTAGACATTTAAAAGCAGCCACAGATTTAAAATAGCCTCAACATATCAATCATTACAAATGCAAAATCTGGAAAGTTTAGAGCAGCACTGAGCTGTGTACTCCCTGTTAATCCTTTAAAACCCGACAAATTCAGGGAATTTGGAAAACTAATGCCATGCTTGACCGCTCTGATACGCCTATGCTGCTTTAGCATGTGTAGTGTACAGAGCCGATTTTGACATCTAAATCACTGTTTGTCAGCACATGTGTTGGGAGAAAGTCAGTTGTTAATGCACGGCTACAACAGACTGTTGGAAAACATCCTCCAGGGGAGATCACTTGTGAGCATTGGCTGTGCTGTGTAGGACATAATTATTTTATTTGAGAATGTAGCAGACAATAATCATTATCAAAATGAATGATGGAAAAGACAAACTAATTGAGGGTGTTAAGTGTCCTCAAACCAAATGAGGTATGACTAAATGCATCCTTGGAAATATGAAGCCGCATTAGGTTTTGGAAAACAAACAGTCACTACATTCTTTACCAAACACTGCAGAACACAGAGGCATATGGTTTCATGCCAGATTCATAAAAACAGCAATCAGCAGAATACAGAGTGCCAAGGAACAACCCCATGATTTCTAAATTCTCTGGGAATCCTAAATAAGCTGTGTGCTGTGTTTGCCTGTCCTTTTCATTACACTGTGATGTGCTGTCTGTTACGTTTCAAACGAGCAGTGAAGTCAGTCACACACAGGAAACAGAGATGAAAATAATATCATTTTTTTTTGTTTTTTTACAAGTTTGATGTCAAACATCTAAGATAAGCCTGAGATCCACTGAGTAAGATACTCTTTTCCTCCACATTTCCATACTGCAAAATAGTGGTCTCTTTATGTGTTGTATTAGTTTTATTTCTCGGTGACAAGGAAAGACTGTAAAAATAGACACAGTGATCAAAGGCACATCTGGGACTGGTGAGAAGAAAAAGAATTCATCAGCAGTCGGAGAAAGTGGGTCTGCAGTGCACGTCTGTCTAAAAGCAAAGTAGAAACTGTGGATCCGCTCCTCACACATCTCCTCTGAGAGCCAGGTGCTCAAAATCACCTGAGGTCACCAACTGTCCTCCCACGTGGGCATCCATGGCCTCTGCAGGCACTATCAATGTTTAAAAGCTTTATAAGCGTGGAGAGACTAAGAGGCAGAGAGGAGGTTTGTCATATGAAGTAAAAGCAAGAGAGAAACACTATTAGAGAGAGGATCATGGAAAGAAAAAGCTGGGTTTGGGGAATAGAAAACTGGATAAAAAAAAAAAAAGATGGTGCTTTTTGGTTACTGTTCCGCCTCTATCTCTAAAACGTCTTTTTTCTAAAAGCCAGTGTTATTCATTTTGGACAGTTTGTGTCTCAAAAGTCAGCTACTTCACATAGCTACGAAAGCAGACAGGAGCCCAAGTATGAAAAATTGATAGGAAACAAAAGACAGCACTTCCCGAATGCCAATTAAATCTGTGTTACTGTACCCAGGATACACACACATAAATAACACAAAGTGTCTGCTTAACACTGGACAATAAGGGCTAATTTTATTTAAACATCAATCTAGCCCAAAGGAGCAGTGCCTCACAGTGTACAACTGATATAATTAAATACTCTGTCACAACATATGCAGCAGGTTTAATTATTCCCCAGAGCTGTAGATAAAGAGAGGACTGCTTTTTTCGGTGATGTAGCACTTTTTTGGATGACGCTTTACTTTGGTCATGGGCCCAGTCACTAGGTAACACAGTACTGTGTTATGTGTGCGCTTCTTGCAGAGAGTCACTTTTAGCACTGCTCCAATCCAGAAACCTGTGGTGTAAATTACAACAACCAGAACCACCAGTTAGAATTTGCCTGGGTAGGAAAGCCATTATTCGAGATGTTACAAGTCATTACTAAGTGTGAGGATATTCTTGGTAGCAAGCAGCATGTGTGTGAATGCGTGCGTTTGATTTGGGAAACCAATATGGAGACATGCAATAAGAGGCTTGAAACTTTCTGCATGTTTTCTTTGACAGAGTCTGAACCACATATTTGCCTGACTTGATGTATGTGGTATTTAGTCTATAAAGCATAATGTAATGTGCATCTTATACAGATGACAGAGCATGCTGATTAATGACAGAATATTAGTATTCACTTCTTAAATTCACTCACTCAAAAGGAATCCTAACAAGACATTTCTCTCTCTTGTCTTTCCAAGATACATGAAATCTGTTTATTAGTTTGTCTGCAAACTCCTCCTTCGTGAGCATTCATTGAGCAACCAAAACTGGTATGTAGGTATCATAGTTTAGGCCCTTGAATGTTCTTATCTACCCTATATCTGCTATTATGATCTTATTGTGTTGCCTACCAACCACCAAAATTGAACAATGGTGATCCATTTGTAGATTTTATACCACCCACCTAACAATGCACAAAAATTGCAGGCCAAATTATACTGTACCATGAGCATGGACTACTGATATACCTTCATAATGACAGTTTTACATTAGTTTTCTTTACCAAAAAAAAGCTAAAATATTTTATATGCTATAGTTTTTAAATATATAACTGTTGTATATTTCTTTTCTTTTTTTTTATTTTTTAACTAAATTCCATTCTCCTTTATTGTTTTGTGTATGCCATTATCAACCATGGAAATATCACAATAGGTAGACTTTATTTTTATGTGATTTAATTTTATTATTTGGAATTTATTTAAAATTCAGTATACTTTGCCTGAACTTTAATGACAGCAAATGGAGTTGATGGAGTTTTTCTTTAAATCCTACACACAATTTCTGTGCCATATTTAACTGACGCATACCCTTCCTTCAATTATTGCATGAACAAAATAAAGTTTTTTGAACTTATTCTTAAATGCTCATTTCCATCGCCTGCATTGCATACCAGCTCTCCACATATTGTATGACTAGTATGTAGTGTGCTCATATTCAGTGAACGTTAAATAGTGTATCATCAAACACCGCCTCATTAACGGCAGCATCATTAGGATGAAGCCTTTAAGAGCAGTACTCAGCCATGTGACAACACTGTCAGAAATGTGAAGTGCGACTGCACTTAGTGAAAAATTTGCATCTCAAAACAAATCTTTTTTTTTTCTTCTAGTGGGCAGGATGGATCGCTGACTCTTGCTGTGTTTTATGTACATTTCAAGTTGTCAGTGTTAGCCATGTCACATTCCTGAGCGTAGCACTGTGAAAGCAACACACTGTGCTGTAAACGAGATGAGATGAGTCCTGTTGAGAGGTGGCTGCACAATCTGTCTCTTTTTGTGTGTCTCTGACCTTCTTATGATCGAGTCATGGGCCCAGGATAGCAACCTCGTCTAAAACTGCAACTCAAGCCAGAGTGAGGAAGGTGATATGAACGGTTAAGACTATGGCTCAGAGAGACTCATTTCATAGCACCTTGCAAAGCTGATAAAGAAATCCCTTTGACATTAGGGAGGAAGCTGCCCTCCCATTTTAATTACCTGGCAAACTGCAAGGCAAACAGTATTACTCCAGCCTCCAGATTCTTTGATGGCATTTGTCATTTTAGAGAGATAGCAAAAATTGTCAAGTAGAGCTAACTCCTCTCTAAAGTGGGACATAGATTTAAAACTAATCTGGGTGGGAAGGGGAGTCTGGATGGATAAACACTGAACAGAACTGAGCAGGCAAACAAATTTAGCTGCTGTTCAAATCATGTCTTAAAGTAAACAGCCCCGTCAAAGCATCAGAGATGTTCTTGAACTGTCTTTGTTACCAAAAAGTAGAACAGTCGTTTCACTTCAGATTAGGTGGGCAACCACACAGTAGAATATTGTTTTATTTATTTATTACAGTGGTTTTTCATTTGACATGGAACATTTTTACAGATGACTCAGAATGGCTGGAAGTATCAGCTGAATAAGACAGGGTTCTTTTTTAATAAAAATATTCTGTTCTGTTATTGTAAGAAATGTGCCTGGGGTGAAAAGCCGCTAGAAACTGAGGTCTGCTCAAAACTGATCGAGAGAAAGGTAGCACTTAAGCTCATATGGTTGTTTTTGTCATGATGGAGCTTCTCAAATGACATGGGCTCGAGTAATTATTTAGGCCAAACGTATCGAAGTGTGTAGTGTGTAGTGTAGTTATAGCACACCACTAGTTGGGAGGTAAAGTTTGTAAAATACTTTACTTTTCCCACAAATTTTTAATCCCTTTATTTTAACAGAAAAGTCTGCACTTTCTAATCACTTCTCACTTGTGCTTACATTTTCAAACCAGGTTCATTACTTTAGGTTTAAGACAAGGGGAAGGTATTAATTCCCATCATTGCATGCCTTCAAACATCAAACTGATTTGAACCTAAATGGATGGAATAATAACTTGTAAGGAGCAAGCACAAAGGTAATAATTTGACAGGTTATTTCAAATGCAATGTTTCCAACAGCTTAAAAAGTATCAGCTAACTGTTTCTGTGCAGTTTGTCACACAGTGTCTGCTAGCTAAAGACGCAGTTGCTGTTTTTCCCTTGGAGAGAAAGAATGTGAGATAACTTCACTCAGAGATGGAGAAAGATGTAAGAAAGGCAGGGCAGGAGAGGAAGAAGAGAGATTAGATTTAAACGTAAGAACTGCACAGTGATATTTGTTGAACTGGAAATTGAAAGCTTACATGTAATGTCCTCATTTGTTTTAGAATTCTTTAAACCAATATTCAATCTGTAGCCTACATGAAGTGGTGCTGAAGTCGTCTTTTGTCATGTTGTGATACGTGCATGCAAAACAAATTTAAGCATGCTTACTTTGTGCTATTCAACAGTTGCATTAAAATGGTAAAATTGTACGCACCCTCAATAAATAAAACACAACTGCAGCTGAAATATATAAAAAGAAGCAGCAGGAGGGGTCATTTTGACCGACCCTGCAACAACAGCAGTAATAGCGAATAAATCATTTCTTGATGAAATTCAGTTGCTCATTTTCATTTAATTTGTCTAAATTTGAAGTAAGATTTGACAAGACAAGTATTCAAGATTACTTTTTTTTTTTAAGCATTCTCAGTGATTTTTTTTTGTATACGTTGTTGTAGGGAAATTAATCTCTGCATTTAACTCATTCACTCAGTGAAGCAGTGGTGGATTCATTCTGTGGATTTGAAAATCCGACCTTTCGATTATGGGGCGAACGTGCTACCTACTGAGCTATCTCCTCCCCGAATTCAGTTCATTCATTACAGATTGTAAAGTTAGAATACAAACAAGCTGTGAAAAAGATTGAACAACCCCACAGCTGGCTACAAAACCACAAGAAATAATTAAATAATTACTGTAAAAGTTGAAAAATCACATTTTATCACCTTATTCATACCTGCTTACTATCACCAAACCTGCAGCCTCAGATCCAACATCCACACTGCTCCATCTCAGTCTGCAGCTTCACCTCCTCATCTCTCCTGCTCAGGCCTGTTTGGCTGCTCTGCCCTGAATTTTACTTGGTCAGATTAGTTATTCCACACTCTGGACTCCAGTGGTAATTTCATTGACCAATAACTATGATGAAATGTATTGACACTTTCATCAGCAAATAAAAATGAGATAAAAATGTCGTGGAGAGACAAGATTCAATCAGAACTAATTAAGTTGTGTAGTAAGGCAGGGCGAGTTTGGAAGTGATCCAGAAGTAATCTCCATGTGCAGTAAGGTTAAATACACACATTTTGATCTGCTGCCAAGAAAAACATTGAGAGCCCCCCCCCCCATGCTACTTCTTTCTCATGAAAACATGGCAAAATATCAGTGCTCGGAAAAAGACAATCATAGAAATTTTGCATTTAATATCAATGAAAATAAGACCCTTTGTGAACTGTGTGGATCAACTCTCACTATTAAAAACATAAAAAAAAAGGTAGTCAACTAAAACTAGACTAAAACTAAAAGAATTTAGATGCCTAAATAATGACCAAAACTAAATGATATTTTAGTCAAAAGACTACAAATAAAACTAAATCACAATTTGCTCACAACACAAATTATTGTCTCTAATTTCTAAGTGATTATTTTCCTCACACTGCACCTTTACAGCCAACCTTGGCGTTACTATGCCTGCATGGCGATACTCATCTTTCTGTTTAGCTGTGGAAGCAAAGTTACCTTAGCTTTGGTGGCTGTACTTTTCTTATCTATTCTTATAGATTTATATAGATCTTATAGATCTTTTCTATTCTTATATCTAATCTTTTCAAGCTGGGTAAATTCTTTAGAATTGACATTAAGGTTAAAAAAAAGAAAAAATTCTCTTGTATTCATGTTTTATTTTATTATAATATTACTATGACATGAGGTGTAGTTAGCTTTTCAAAAAGAATAAAAAAGTTAATAGTAGTTTCAAATTGTTAGCAGAAATGTCATGTAAAGATCTACTTTATTTACTTTAATAATTAATACATACATTTCAGAGCTTGTACTTTTTTACTTTTACTTCAGTAGCAAAGCTAAATCAGTACTTTTACCAGAGCTTTTACCAGAGTATTTTTTAACACATGTTTCTGTACTTCTGCTTAAGTGATAAATGTGTGTACTTTTGCCACCTCTGGCCTCCAGGATGACAATCATGCAGCTGAGAAAAATGATACTGCATTCACAGTGGAAGGTCTTACTGCTTGCACAGTTAGCACCAAGTGTGTTTCCTTTACTGTGGTTATTTTAGTGGTGCTGTATTTATGTAGAAATTTAAAAAGGGTTTACAAGAGACAGATAAGATCACTTAATTACTTGCTTTTATAAAGAAGCATGTTTCAAATACTTATATGAATCAGCAATCACTGTGGCACATCCTTCAGAGAAATCTGGAGTTTAAATTAACAAAAACAAGGTGATGATGAATGACTCTGAAGGAGCATCCTATTTTTCTCCTTGATCAATCTTATCTTTTCTTCTTTCTGTGATATTTTCCGCACTCTGTTCCTGTCCACTCGCCGTAAGTCTCACTTAGTGTCAGAGAAAGGGTATGCTGAGCACTTTAACACCCTCTCTTCTTGAGACACTCTTTCTCTCTCATCAAGTATCCAACCAGACACGGACAAGCGCGCTTAGAGGTTATATTTGGACATCGCATACAGCCATTACAGGATAACACCATGAGAACAGTTCAAACATCACGAACTAGATGGTGTGGTCGTGGTATTGAAGCGAAAAAAAAAAGTCAAACGTAGTTTGTTTATTCATTTTGCAAAGCATGCTGTGTTTCATGACTTCCTCCCAAGCAGTGTTTCTACTGCGGTAAACAACACCCTCAAACTCTGACTAAACTGTGTGATTTTCAGAAAACTGAAACAAAATATGTCTCAGGAGAGAGGAAAAAGAGAAGTGCGCTCACTTGATTTACTGCAGGGACTGCAAAAGAGAAAACTTGAAAGACACAGGTTTACTAGAGTGAAGCAAGGCTTCCCCGGGCACACAGTAAATTATCCTTTTCACTTTGAATATTAGAAGCAGAACAAGAACTAGGGAAAGCAGTCTTTGGGGGAAAGATGGACATCTGTTAAAGAGTGATATATTTATGGGGAATGATCAATGACTGTCATTAGGAATGATATGTTTTTGTATGTACTATGGGAATTCTTCAAATTGCCACTAACGATCATTAAATTGTATTTAAATTTGTATTTTTTTATTAATACTGTTTGACAAAGTATCCTAGTTGATGCGGACCTTTGTATATTTTATCCTAGGATAGTTTGCACCATTCAGGTGTATTGTTGCTGAAAGGATTTTGACTTACTGTGTTATTAGTGTTGAATACCAAAAATATATATGCGGCACTTTATTTTCTCCTCAAAATACTTTAACATTTAAATTAAAATCACTGCTCCTAACGTAACATTTTTAAATTCTACATTTTACACAGATTGTGGTTTTCAATATTCACCTGTTCACCTGAATGAAGAGGTATGAAAACAAGAAACTGACAATAAAGGAAAATTACGTAGCATCAGAGTCACTGGATAAATATGCAAATGGCTATCGCATTTCAATCCAGTGCATTTAAAGATACATACTAAAAAGGTGCATTCTATACTCAGGTGTTTCTGAAATGACGAATCATAAAAAGCACGATAAGAAAACAACAATAGACCAACCATCTACCAATAACGCTTCTACTTTTCTCTCCTCTGTCAAGTGTTTTGCTGCATAAAAACAGAACAAGCACAGAAGACAAAGGGTCGGGTTATTCTCACTTGTCAGACATGGTGTTTGACTGTGATGGAAATCACTGTTTGTTCCAAACAGCCACATTACTGTGTAAATATGGAGAATTGTCATCGCTCCAGCTAATGTCTAGTGTGCATAGGGTGATGGTTTTTGGGGGTTTTTTTGGCCAAAGCATTTTGACCAATCAGCAAGCACTTCAGACTGAATGTTAACATCTGCATGCTAACTTTATCACAGAGACAATACTAACATGCTTTCGTTCAGCCAGAGTTGCCAACTCCTGTGTTTTTGGTGTTAGACAACCATTTTAAGGCTCTCGTTCTCTCAAAAAAGTCTCAGTGGACTTTCTTCATAAATAAAACAGTGATACTGATAAAACACAGCTCCTCTCTATGCATAACACAGTGTTGACAAATTAGGCTTTATCTGTATTTCACTAAAAAAATCGGTCCATAAATTTTAAATGGTATAAAAGACAGAGTTAGAATGTTGCATTTTAAAAGAGAAACATGGACACGAAACGCTTCCTCATTTACTTAGAATTGCAATCCAAAATCGCGTGTCAATTAATAATTTGGACCAGTTAGCATCATCAAGTCTTCCTGTCTTCCTACATGTAATCAGGCTTTTGACAAAACATATATATTCATTTAGCTTCAGCTGCTTGAAGGTGAAATTCCCCAGAAAATAGGTAAACACTGGTACCATCAATATGTATTTCCATGGTAACACAGCTGTAAATTTCCCATTTATACAAGTGACACATTGATTTCCTTTATTATAAACGTGATTTAAGTATCCTAAACAAAAAAAATCTTGATGGCATACAGCTCTGACAGGTGAGGTGTAACAGACAAATTTACAGTTTCCTGGCTACAGTCAAATAATTTAGAGCTGCCATCCTCAGTTTGAGTCCTGTGCTCCATCACAGCTGTCAGAACAATTTCATTTAACTGTAAATTAAATTCCAAATCATTAACTCTGCAGAGTCAAAATATCTCCTTTTTTTTGTCTCATGTCAAGTTTATCATTTTCAAGTCTTTCTGGTTGCTTTCTTTAATCCAAAGTTGTCCTACAAATTGCTGCCATTGTTTACAGTATACGGCATGCATCTGCATCATTATAATATACATTTCATATAATCTACACGATATACATTGGTACTATGTATATAAATCATTTGAGTTATCATTGTATTTTGGAACTTTGTAGACATGTACAATTTTATGGCAAAACATACGTTAGTTGTCGAGGTGTTTTACTCATGACCACTCTAAACCAATGTAGTGGCATTACTGAAGTCCTTCAAGGCAAGTGTTCGCCTAAGCAGCACCTGTCTTTGTAACGCCTCAGGCCAATTATATTAAAAACCGTCAGCAGTTCCACTATGCATGCTTATGCATCAACGCACCAACATACTGACTGGACGACAATCCTGCTGTTATAAGGAACACAGTTAAGGACATTTGTAATACAACTGTTATGTCTGCTGTTACAGATTCTCATAGATTTGGTTTTTGAGTGTCTCTATCTTATATTGTCTCTGACACTATAGGAAAATTCACTTTAACTGTGTACACAGCATCTGTCCAGGGGTGACCCCATTTTTAACCACTGTGGCAGGCCTGCCAACAGATTCCACGAGCAATGCAGCTGGTATCGCTAAAAGTGTTGCAATGTTATTTTCTAGTGTTTTGACTGTGTTTTAGTTATGCCTTACAGTTACTCTCTTTAATGAGCAGTGTGTGCATATAATTATTCTAATTGATAAGATATTTTGACAAGATTTAATAGGATGCAATTCAATATAAATATTCAGGAAATGTAAATGTGCCTCCACAAACTAATTAAAAGACTGCAGTGGGTTATACAGGGTACAAATTGAGGTTCATTCCCCAGACTGTGAAAATGTGGTACATACAGATGATGAAGTGTGCTGGAGGGAAAATGAGCTTTCTTCTGACCAGAAACAAGAAAGTTTCACAAATCTGTTGTGACGTATTCACCTCTGTTCAGTATCATTGCAGTTAAGTTAAATTCAGTGAGGCTAAATGCTGATTCTGAATGCAGGTCCGCTTCTCTTATTGAAAGCTTTCATGGTGGTTTGAGGCACTTGGTCAATGGAGGGAAAAGCAGAGGTTAATTTTTAACATCTCTTCATTTATTTATTTTCTGCCCGCACGGTCCCTTTGTGACGTCCATCTCAGTTTGAAAGGGGCTCTCTTGTGCACTGCCATAGGGAACCAGTCATGCAGTGTCATGTTAGAGTGCAGCAGAAGATAAGAGTGGGTATGTGCGACACAATAAGATGCTCATATGTAAAATCTACACAGTGTAAAAAGCTTGTTAAAAAAATCCAAAATTAAATGATTCAGATGCCCAAATCATGAAAATAATGACACTACATTTATTACACTATTATTAAATTATTTAACATTTAAGGGCATATATAATTTGATAGGTTTCCTTCCTAAATGTAAATGTGCTTGTTGGTAAATCAGTTTAAAACACTGCATTAACTGAATGCATTTGATAGCATTAGAAGACATTCTGACAATAAAAATGTGGTAATTGTGGTCTTGGCACACAATAATAGAACAATGATATAGATGTATGCAAACTGCCAGGATAATTATGAGGTACCGCAATCACCGGTTTCACCTTACACTGTGATCCTACCTTTATGATTATACTATCCTCCACTTATCACCTCTACATTGGCAGTTATCCCCAAGTTGGTAGAATCTGACATATGAAAAGGATCGTAGCATTTTATTTCACAAAAAATTCACTGTTTGACAACTTGAAATAAGAAATACTTGAGACAGAACATCTACTAAAGGCATAAAGATGTATCAAAAATAGCTCATCGTGCTGTTATGAAGCAATATATTAGACTGCGTATTGTGTAAGGCTGTAATGAATTGTCACAGAATACTAACTTGTGTACCTTCTTCAAAGGATGAGAACAAAAGACAAAGGCATAACAGAGTTGGTTGTCTCCGATATTGGATATTACACACCATGCCCACAGAATCGCTAATGAACTTCATCCAGTTTCATGCTAATGGTTATCAGGGTGAATTCATTCCCTCGGCCTTTGTGTGTAATTATTGATTTCCCCAAGAAAGGTGGGGTATATAAAGCCCAGTAAACAGCAGGTAATTAGTATTTCTGGACCTTTGGCAGGATAATGTCCTGTGTTGCTTCTATTTGTATGCATGAAGGTAGAGAATATAAGAATTCTTTTCACACACCAAGATAACTGGGAGTAGCCTCAAAAGCTGCCACCTGAAGGTTCATTTTATCTTCTCTCTAAAACGTGTTAACAATTACAATTTTCAATTGGACATTACTGATGTTTTCAATTAAAACCAAAATGATTAATAATTTTCTAAGAACCAAAGTTTTCCAGGAGAATGGCTGGGGTGTTAGATAGAAGTTTTGCATTATTCATTATTTTGCCTGAATATGAGAGGGAATACTATTTCATCCTATTCGAAAATGCCAACATTATTCTTATTGTCATGATTTATTGGGAGATTTTCAAGAAATATCATCTGTGAATCCCACTTTCCCAAAGGAAAAATGCTACAAATTAAGTATAATCTATAAGGGAGGCTTTTATGGTCTTTGCAGTGGCTTAGGGTGAGGACTCAGCAGGGGGTTGTGATATAAGTGCTAGAAGCAGTTGCTTAGGGTGATCAAGAAACCGAGAAAAAAAAAATTGCCTCTTTCACACCCCATTCATTCAAGGCCATCGTTAAATGTCAACAAGGTGATTTGAGTGAAATAGCCCTGACATACATCCAAATATCTAGCTATTTTATAAGTGAGATGTCCATTAGCATAAATGAGTATATATGCCCACTAATTCTTAGAAATCATAAAAAACATATGTTTATCTTGTGCTTTTCCTCATACTGTACCGATAAAAGTAATTATTATATTAATTATTGTTTATTATCTAAGTTGGTAATAATTATCTTAATTGATTTTACCTGCTACCTCTCTGAAAACAAAGAAAATATTCTCAAAATAATCTTCCTTTAAATATCCAAAACCCCAAAAGACAGTTTATAGAATACAAATGCATCCAGCAAAGCTTCTGAAATGACTTAAATAACTAAAAATGACTGAAATCAATAAGAAAATATATGAATTAATTAATTTATCTTCTAGGTAATGCTATGTAAGTAACTCAAGGTGTCACCCCTAGATTTGTATGCATTATGCATGATCAAACAGCTGATCATTTGTGATGCAGATTTCTAGAACTCGAAGCAATATATGCTAAAAGTAGGGTTCATCAAAAGTTTGCCCATAAGGCTTGAAAACCTGAAAAGACCTGAATACACAATACACATGGGGAGTACATCATGAACGTTGCCACTGGTTGTTTTGTGTAGCTGCCTGTTCTAAAAGGGTGGGTGGGTGTATGATGTAGGACCACCATTTGGAGAGATTTCAGCCCCCAAATGGAATTTTTTGTTGCTCTGAAATTGTTTAAGAAGTACATTGTGCAAGTTATAGTGATTTGGCCAGTCACTCAATTCTGAAGGTCATCTCCTCATTAACTGTCCTTTTCTTTAGGGACGGAAGGAAAATAGTAACATCTTGTTTCATATCTTTTATGAAACAAGACTCCCAGTGCTCCAGTTCTTAACACTGATTACCAAACACTGCAGACAGAGTCCTGCACAAACATCATGGCAATATGAGACTTTGATTATGTGTTTGTTGTTTAATTATAGTGGAAGTATTATTTGTATTTTTCATGCGGAACGAACCTATGAACTGAAAACCATTTTAAATAGCACCTGTAATGCAGAGTGAAATAGCAAACTGATTTGTGCAGGCTGGTGAAGCATCACCTTTCCTGGCATGGTGCAGATGACCTGCGTTGAGCTTCGAGGATACAACAGAAATCCATGAAATGCAACACACTATTAATGGACATTTGTTGTGGATCACTCACTCTAAAATGTCAGCACACTCCCTTTTTTCTCCTTTCAGCATTAGAGCAAGGAAGCACATGGTGACTAACAGAAAGGATCTTCAGCCCATACGTAGTGGATAATATTTATGAAAACATAAATATTGTATGAGCTTTCTGCAGAGATTTTGGTCATGTTGACATGATTGCTTCATGCAGTTGCTGCAGATTTGTCAGCAGCACATCCATGATGCCAATCTCCCGTTTCACCACTTCCCAAAGGTGCTCTACTGGATTGAGACCTGGTTACTGTGGAAGCCCTTTGAGTAAAGCAAACTCATTGTCAAGTTCAAAAACAGTTTAAGATGATCTGAGCTCTGATATGGTCCATTATCCTGCTAGAATCCCCCAGTTGAAAATGGCTACACTGGTCATAAAGAGATGGACATGGTCAGCAGCAATAGGCAGGCAGTGGCATTTAAACCATGCTCAGTGGGTACTGAGGGGCCCAAAGCATGCCAAGAAAATATCCTCCACACCATTACATCACCACCACCAACTTGAACAAGTGGTACAGGGCAAGATAGATCCATGCTTATGCTGTTTCTGCCAAATTGTGACTCTACTGACTGAATGATGCTGTAAACATTGGGAATTATCAGACCACACAGCAGTTTTTCAATTTTCTATTCTACAATTTTGGCGAGCCTTTGGTTCCAATTTTAACCTCACTTTCCTGCTCTTAGCTGACGGGAGTCTCCTGAGCTTTAACGTTCAATGTATTGTTGTTGAGATGCTCTTTTGCATAACTGTGTTGTAACAAGTGGTTATTTGAGTGCTGCCCTCCTATTAGCTCAAAGCTGCTCTACCCATTCTTCTCTCACATCCAACAACAATACAGCACTTTCGCCCAGAGAACTGCCACTCAGTCCATATGTGCTCTTTTCCACACCATTCTGTATAAACCCTAGAGAATGTTGTGTTGGAAAATTGCAGTATATTTGAAGTTTTTGAAATAATCAGACCAGCTTGTCTGGCACTGACAAAGTCACTCAGCTCAACTTTCTTCCCCATTCTGATCCTCAGTTTGAATATCAGCAGGTCATCTTGACCATGTCTACGTGCCTAAATGTTCAATTGGTTCCTAAAGGCTACAAACTGTGCTGACTTGTTATTATTCAACATAAAAATCAAAGAAAAAGATTAGGTGATTGCAATTATATTATACCAATATTGCATTTTAAGCGTATTCCAATGTGGCAGAGGAGGAAAAAAAAGCATCATGAAAACAAATGTTTTTATTATTGGTTGTTACTTTTACAAGTAACCAGCAGCTATGAGATGTTTGAATGTGTATTTGCTCAATGGCAACAAAATCAAGTGTAAATTTTGATGGATTTAGTTTTATAGACTTGCTCTCGGGTAGGTTCACAACAAACAACACCTGCGACAGCATATGTTGCCTCCGTCCTCCTGCAAGAATAAATCATCCCCCCCCGCGCTTCCAAAAAGATACAATAATGCAAAAACACACTATTGAGTAGTTATACAGAATCTCTCTGCTCTGTGAAGCTTCATAGGATAAAGGATTTTTGTTTTCCTTTTTAATTTATTTACAAGGTCTTACCCAGAAAGCTCTTTAATAAAACCCCAAACCGAAGCTATAAAACTACGTAATGGTAAGTTAAAAAAAATAAAAAACCAAAACACGAGGTGTCTATGAAGTAGCCTGCACCCATTCTGATAAAAGCTTCATATGAGTAAACTGCCAAACGTAAAAAAATATTTCTAAATATTTCGTGTGGGAGCCCAAAAATCGACTCTGTGCTGTGTACCTGACGCATAATTTAGCCTTTGTCTAATGGCACTAGGTGTCTGAAAGTGAATAAACAAAAAGGAGGCACCAACTAATTTAAACAACCTTTTCATTTATGCACATCTGCGCTGTTACCGATGCAGTTAGTCCTGTGGCCTGGGATGGCTGCCATGGTCCCTGACGGACAACCCACCTCTAGACGTGGCTGTCTCGCCATGACACCAGATGACCTGATTGATTACAGCTACTGTCAGTCTCCACGAGAACTGTCAATATCCAATGTCTCGCCAAAATAAAGACATCAAGTGTTTCTCTGATCCTCTGCAAGTAGACTGCAAAGTTAACCCTACCTGATGCCTGAAATTTTAAATGCTCCAGGCTTCATCTTTCTTTTGAATTTGAGCCTCAGTTTTTCAAGATTAAAGTCATCAGCATCTTGATGTTGCTTTCAGTAGAGTTAAGAAAGCGAGTGCGAGATAACCTGGAATAATAATGATCTATCCATAGAACACGAAGAGGGAAAAAAAACCTTGTCATCTACAAGGTGTATGGTAATTACTCCAGTGGTGTTTTTTTGCCTTATACATATATTAGAAAAGGAAATGTAGAAACCATTCCGGTGTCCATTAAGAATGTTTAGTTTTATATAGAGGTGGAAAACATAAATTTAGTAGTGAGATGTGAACAAAGATCAGGAGAAATACACCTCTCTGTCTTTAATTAATGCTGCCACACAGTGCACACTATAGCATCTCAGATTACAGAAAGCAAATTGCTATGTAATTGCTTGCTAAAAAAGTTAGACAATTACTGCTATACTTTCTTTTCTACTGCATAATCACATGTAAATGAGTCTGAGGGGCTGTTATCACTTACCTATATGAATGGCATGCTAAAAATCACTAAGGGGCAATTTAAATCTGAAATAACTGAGAAGACACATGTACAGGGAATGCTAAAAAATTGGATCCTAAATGCACCAAATTCTTTTTAAGGCTAAAAAGCGTCTGGTTTATGATTGCACCAATGGTATCATCCTCCTTTCTAAATAATGAATATGTATTATTACCTCTTATTATTACCTATTTGGTTTATTGGTTGGTTTAGTTCTCTGAAAGTCCTACTAAACGTTTTTTGGGGGGTAATGTCTTACTAAAATTGCTCGCCTTGTTCCCAGTTTTCAGCAATATGTTTTTAGGCGAAGGGAATCAAACTCATCCTTACAAATGCAGGAAGACTTTTTTTCAGTTTCTCCACTGCTGTACCTCCTGGCAATCACTTATCAGTAGGCAAATCAGCTTAGTCATTGACCTCATGCCTCCTGGCACTCATTAGTGCAGCATGTGACAGTGATGGAGGGGCGGGCTTGCGCTAGAGTATGATGCTCACACAGGGAATACATGGGTCACCACTAGTGGGTGGTCAGATTAGTGTGTACCACAGAGAGCTTTCTGGTGTGCTATGCCCGGGGCAAGCTTTTTCTTGCTTTGCCTCCCCTTGCCAAGACCCCCTTTTTCTTTTCCAGTTATTCTATTCTTGTTACCCTGGATATCAGAAGAGAAACTAAGAATTGGAGAGTAGCTGCACTGAGTGATGTCATGTAGCTCAGGCAAGCACTCAAGGCATTATGGGCCCAATGTGCTGAGTGCACTGAAATGAGAGAGGATCAGCTGTGGCTTTCGAGCTTTTTCTAAAGCATCAATGGACGTGCACAGTGTGGCATCTTTAGAGAACCCCCCCCTCCCCCTCCACACAGAGCTGCTGTGGCAGTACATTTGTGGTGTGGTTCTGATTGGTTAAAAGTAGGTAAACACCACCACAGTATAGCTTTTGGTATATGGGGGAGGACACAACAACAGCTGTGACATAAAAAAAGAATCTGATACATCATATATATTTGATCAGTTTCTGATATTGCTGTATAGTACCTAATGTTGTCCTGGTGAACTGTCACTCACGGCTCTTCATATAAGAATACAAGGTAAGCTGTGATTAAAATCCATGACAGCTTTACATATAATACAGTTTAACAATAAGAATACAGACTGAATATTAAAAGCAATATCTCTCTTCTTATTGAGACAGAAAGAATCCTCAGTTTTTCATGGGGAGTCACATGTTTTTAAGGGGATTAAAAACTATTGCTGTTTACATAGGCAACCTCTTGTGGTAATGTGAGTAAGTGCATGTTAAAGGTCTAAGTTTTGCAGAAAAACTGTGGTGATCTCATTATTGTAGGAACTGAAAAACAGAGGAGAAGCTTGTGATAATTGGGGAAGCTGGCCTTTTAGAAGTGGTTAACCTTCTAAAGAGGTTATGGTGACAAAATTAATTATCTTATCCTGAAAAAAAAAATCTGTGGGCAAATGCACTGTAAACCATCTCACCAGAGTCCACAGATTTTTTATTGTACTAAATAATCCTGATTTTCACAAAGGCATGTAAACATATAGTTAATTTCTAAAATAAGCAGTTTGCTACTGTTAAAGTGATATCACATTCTCACTGTTCAGGTTGTTGCCACAAAACATGAAACAAAATATAAAATCACTCAAGCATTTGTAGTTTGTTTGCTTCATATCTATTTCTTGGCAGATAGCTGAATTCTGGGGGGAAAGCATTCCATACTACAGGTGTGTGTGGGCACGTGCGTAGCTCATCTGGTGAAATGGCACAGAGGACAGCCTTGAAGTTTTCGAAGTTTTTGAGTTACTTTGATTTCATGGCTGAAAAGGACAAGAACTGTCAGCAGCAAAGAGCTCCACTTCAGAATAGAAGAAGTACCTGAAAGCTAAGCTTTGCAGCTCTTCAATACTGGTCCCAAGGACCACTGAGAAAGAGAAATTATGCTGGTGCAAGTACTAAAAACAATTATTAACTTTTTGTTTGGCTAAATGTATCATTTCAAGAGAAATTCACAAGCTTCATAGTTACATAGTGGGGAGATGCCACGAAAAGGACACCAATAGTCTATAAGGTTGCTCTCTTCAGCCTTTTTGATTCAAGTTATCACAGAGTGCACAAAGCGCGCATTGTGATGGAACTGCTGTATAAAGCAGCAAGTATAAAATAAAGTCAGTTGAACAAAAATTCAACTCCTATGTTTTTTAAGATGCAGATACATTCAATAGCGTACTCTCGAGACCTCATAATTTCAGCTGTTACAGACAATCTTCACCACAGTAACCTGTATTATTACAGGCATTTTATTTTGTAATAGATCTGAACATATAGAGCAAAGTAAATGAGGTAAGACTCAAAAGCACAAAACATCTTTCGAACATGCAAAGGTCCTTGTGTGCATCTCAGTAAGATAAATGCATGTACTGTGTCTTTTGCTGCCTGTGATGTCTTTTTTCTTGTCTGCAGCTATTGAGGCTTGAGATTACATATACAGGCAGGTGTATATGCCCATGCTCCATCATTTCATGAAAATGCCACATCTGTGAAATTGTCATCACCAGCGCGACGCCTATGTTGCACGTTTTTAACACCCGTGTCTCTACTGTCAGTGTGCATAGATTGTTGCTGTGCATTTAGAGGTTTGATCAGATCTTAGATGCCTTAAGTCAGCACTAGTGAGGTGTTTAGAGCTAGTTGCAACATTTGACTCCTGCAGTCAATACATTTAAAAAGGAATGCACTGTAGGCGACTGTATCATTTGCTCTGGACAAAAGGTGCGAGGAATGGGGAGTGCAGCAAAATCATCAAAAACTGATTACAAATTTGCACAAATGTTTCTTTCAAGAGTTGCTGCCAATCAATATATTCTGTCTTTAAGGCACGAGGAAACATGAAATTATCTCTAAGTGAAGTAATGAAACACAAATAGGTCACATGCAATGAGTGATCCATTCACATTCGTTCAGTCTACTTTTTTTTTTTTTTTTTACGCAACAAAAGATGTATTTTGAGATCCACACATTCCCTCCTACCTTCCCACAGTTCCACCTGGGAATTGGATTTTCAGTACTGATAGTACTGTAGGTGCAGGCATTGACGCATTCATTTGGAGGACTCTTCTTATAGCTTTAGGTGTCTGGTGCCTGCACCTCTCTAAATAACACAAAGTACAACCTAATAGATAATAATAGATAACAAATGCAATTACTTTGTGTGGCCAAAAAAAATGTACAGAAACTGGAGAGAAAAGACTTCGGGATGTGGGATGTGTGGCTAATTTCATTCTTTAGTATAGGCGGGTGTGAACACCATGGGATAGTGTTCACCCACATACTGTATGCCTGATTAAGCTGGCTGGAAAGAAGCTCCCATGGTATTTAATCAGCTTCCCCAGACCATAACCTCAGTATGGCTGAGTGCAAACATCCAGTATTGTCTTTTTTGTAATTCAGTGCTCTCTCTTATTCAACCAGAATGACAAGAACAGAAATGGTAGCAGCAACAGTGGTGGAGCTGGTGTGTGTGTGTGTAGGTAGAGGGGTGTACTCATGCAAGGCTGTAAGGATTGACAAGACCAAAGAGGTCCACAGAGAGAAGGTAAATAAAAGGAATATCTCAACCTCTAAGAAGGATTTTAATTAGCTATTCAACTATATAATTACACAGACACAGAGTAATAATCACTCCAAATATCTGACCTTCAATAAACCCAAATTGGCATTGCAATTCTATAGTTATAGTGTCCTTAGAAAGAAATTGTTTCATAATGAAATTATACCCCATTAAAAATGATAACGGTCAGAATTTCCCCCTCTTCAGCTTACACCTCTTTGACTTTGCTTCCACTGACTATTTATGAAGACTTTTTTATGAAAACTCAAAAATATAGGGGCAAAAATGGGAGTGAACCTCATTAGATTCTACTTTAGGAACAATGCGTGATACAAACATGTGTAGAAAGAGTAATTTAATGTCACAAAGCTATGTTAACTGAGCACACCATCAAAGACTTTCCATTTCCTCCAAATCATGAGCCAGCTTATCTAAAATATGAGTTTTACACCTTCAATAACAGATGTTAATATAGGCATAAAGTAATTGAATTTATGTCAGTTATCATAGTGATGAACATTAAGTGAGAGTTACTAATTTGCCTCCAGTGACAGTAAAACAGATTCAACCTAAACCTTTCAGCTCTTCTTTATTTTCCATAAGCGCACATCTGAGCTGGAGAGGAGCCTGAGGAGGAAAGTCAGAGGCAGTTAAGACTCTCTGGCAGAACTCACTCAACTGATCAAAGTGTGAGGCTTTGTCCAGTGTGAGAACAGTGTGTGAAAATGGTGCTGGGGACTGGCAGACTCAGCTCTTTCCCTCAGTATTGGGTTAATGCAGTTGTGCCACTAAACCTGTCAGAGCCTGTAACAGTAGGGCAGATTCACAGCTGCTAGCTTTAAAATGCTATTACTGTTGCAACACTCAACAGCCACATGCCAGACACAAAAACAGAGTGATTTGTAAACCTGATGTTTAAAAAATATCCACTCAACATTAAGCTATGCTTTTCCCATTGTGGACAATGTTGAACCAAGTCTTTTAAATTTCTGCCTAATAATGTTGAATGTCGGTGTTACCTAATAATTCAGTCAGGCTATGCAATTTTATTTTCAAGAAGAATCAAAATGATGTAATAACTATCTATTCCAAAGTTTCAGTTGTTTGAGTTGTTTAACAAAAAAGAATAACAAAATTACAACTGATTGTAGACGTCTGTGTGGCAGTACTGTATGATTTGTCTTTGTTGTAAAGATAAGAAGATTTGAAAACTATGTCACACTTTAATTTTAAGCCGATTGACTTCACTCGCTGGTCTTCAAGAATACCATTCCAATTTAAGAGGATCATTGTATAGCCACATAGCCATGTCCAAAATAAGTATACACTAAGAAACAATTATTATGACGCAGGAAGAAGCAGCATCAGACATAGCCAAAAGCATTTTTCTTCTAGCACCATTTCTTTTTTGAATCCATTATGTTCTGATTCAGCGACTCTCACAGGGGAAGACAAAGAAGATGTACTTTGTTCAGCGCAATGTAGGCCAAAATGCTTAAAGCAGGGGTCAAGCCACACAGAGTATTCTCTGATAAACTCTGGAAGAGAATCAGAGAAAACCACCAAACCTAGACTTGTCTAGTGGGGTTTTAACATGCTCTAGTGGTATTACATGCAGAACAAACAAACAAATCCATGAGTGAGCACAAATAATTACAATATTGCATTATGTAAAAAAAAAAAACAACTTCCCTTTTGTATGGCTGTCTCCTTAAGGATTTGTAGTTAGCAGTATAATTGTTTCTCTAAATAATTTAAACATTTTAAGTCATGTTTGTGGTAATTAGCTTATTCTTGCCAATGAAACCCTGAATTTATATAAGTTTGCAGTTCTTCAAATTAAAAACCTTGATGAACCTAACCAAAAACTACTTATGCTCTATTAGATCCTAATTATATTAGTTATCCTATAGAAAGCCCAGATTTATTTAAAATTTCAAGGCTTTCAAACACAAAGATTGAAGCTTGAAAGCTGTGAAATCACAAAAAAGAATAATCACTCATCACTAACCCTAACAAGGTCAAGTTTAGTTATAGTATCAAAGTATCTATATTTTGTTAGATTTAACTAGTTGCTAATTCTGCTAACCTTCAAACTGTAGCTTGTAATCTATGAAAAATACACTCATCACCGAAAAATCAGTTTTAAACATTGCGAAATAACCTGAACATGAAACCCATGCAACCGTATGCCTGTTACCATTGAAAGCAAAGTTTTGCAACCTTGTTTTGTATCCATTAGGCCTCCCATGGCCTCATTTTCAGAGTACTTCTCAAAAGTGCTTCATGTTGCTTGGTTACAGATTTATCTTTTTTCGTTGTTAGATCGTAAATAACTGAGCTGCCACTGACAGCCAGGATCAGTTTCTCCTTCATTATTCATTGTGCAGGTATGGTTAAATGGTTCAGCAACTTACGGTTGAAAGTGTTTATGTCACAAGCTATTCCTTCGCAGTGCAAGCATAAAAAAGGATAAGAAAAAAAAAAAAAAACCTTCTGAAATCGAGTCACCAGAGAGTCACCAACACTGAATTTTAAAGTTTTTGCGTAGAAAATGGAATCTGTGAACATGAATCCTTATTATTAGAGATATGAACCAGCATTTAATGTTATCTTGCCTTGAAAATATAATATAAAAAGTTGGTTTAAAGATTTCACAATGGTTTGTCTTTCCTAGTAAAGCAATATCCCTTAATCACCAGCATTATCTTCAGGTAATCTCAACAAGTACTGTATGCTATGCATTTGTAAATTAGCATCTTGTCTACACTGGCCACATAAAATAAGCAGCATGTTAGGAGGAGTATTCATCATTGTTCAATTTATTGCCTACATTGGAAGGATTTAGTCATCAAACTGCTGTGGGCATAAACTCAGTGCTTACAGCTCACAAGAAAAACAGTGATGTTACGCATTTAAGACAGAAAAAAAAATCAAAAAAATGTGGTGTTGAAAATAGAGCAGGCAGAAAAATGATCCCTGTGGCAGTAACTGAACAGTTCTGATCTCACCAGAACTGCTCAGTTCTCATATAGTCGGTGCTACATTTTTATTAAACAGTCTTAGTTGATGGGCACCAAGGCCTCTTTGAAAGTAGATTAGTATGAGATAGGAATAGACCTAGCAACAGACTTCACTTAATACTAACACCCAGACTGATCCAGTGATTAACATTAAGTAAAACGCCCAATTCAGCATCTGTATTGATTCCTATTGTAAAAATATAATAAAAGATATTCCAGTTATCTTCAGCACATTTTGCATTTGTATGTAGGACTATTTACCCACCATCAGAGAGTATTAAATTAAATGAACATTTTTGAGCTGAATAATGTTGGAAGCAGTGAGACTCATTATTTTCCTTGACTTAATGGTAGTTCTTTTGCTAATCTGTTGTGCATTGTCAAGAGCTGATTTTGATTAGCTAGAGCTGAGTGAAAAAGTCGTTTATTGTTGCCATGGAAAACTGTGTGTCACACATTGATCAACTGGATTTTGTTCCAGTAATGTACTAACAATTCTAAATCAAGGAAATCACAGTGATCAAAAAAATTTGGAGACTAGATGCCCTTTGCAAAAATGCAACAAGAACATTGTAACTATTGAGTGCATTACCAGTGTTGTTAATATATAAAGTTAGTGAGTACATGAAACAATGAAAGACTGAAAATACAAGGTGATGCAGAACCTGTAATAGAGCCTGCATTTCCCTTTTTATTTGTACACAAGACCAATAAATGACTGTCTTATTGAATCGATGCTGACATGGGATGCTGAAGGATTGTTTTGAAAAAAAAAAAACCCCAAAAAACCCAAACTTTTTTCGATGTTTGAAGCCATACATTTTCTGTATGTATACTTCAGGGTTGCAGGTGGATTAGAGATGAGGACAAGTTGCCAGTGAATCACTGGATATGTTTTAAACCAATAGGAGCAATTAGTTGATTTCCAAAAATAATTTTGTAAATCACTGACCTTGGCTTTTTTCTTTTTTGGAGAAGAGAAGATGTTTTATGTAGCTTGTTGAAATGTTGTTCTAATGCCTTTCTTTGTCAGTGTAAATCACCTTGAATTGTCTCAGTGTTTTATATGAGATATGTATATAAAAAGGGCATTTATTTTCATTTCTCATTTTCTTTCATTTATTTCTATTATGAAATATAGTATGATAGTACTCGCTGTGCAAACACAGGAGCAATGCTATAATGCCTCTTCACTTTTCTCGTATGCTTGTTTAAAGATGATCTGAAAAATGGACAGAATTAATGTTGGGAAATGTCACACTGAACCTTCACGCAGTAATTACAGTAATTACAGCAGTTAATTAAATAACTTGATTTTGTGATACACCTCATAACCACAACAGATAGTTTATACTTGTTATTGCCGTACAGGTGTGATAATGCCTGTACAAAATGAATGAATGAATGAAAAAGTAAATGGCTGCTTTATCCACTGACATTTATATAGCCTCAAACAGTTGGGCTTTGCTTCACGGTCCAGAAACTTACACGGGATACAGATGAAGCCATAGTGTCTCATTCTTCACTTCACTTCACTTTCATACGTACAATTGAGATAGTAGAGACAGAAAACAACTACAGCAGGACAGCTTTTTAGAAAACGCTGATCAAATTTGCGCATTGTTAGACCTCTGCCTTACCACCACATATTTTAAATAAATCAGTGGATGTGTCATGGGCTCCCCAGTGTCAATCATTATAGCCAACCTTTACATTAGGGAAGTGGAAAGTAAAGCTCGGCTCTTTCAAAGGGACCCCGCCTAGCCATCCCTTACTGTGTACTCACTTCAAACCCAGCCACACACTCAGACAAAAAATGCTTCATCCCGAGGACAAAACTCCCAAACACAAACTAAACAATGAAGTCTATGCTGTGCTGTGCAGTGATGAGTGCTCAGACTTCTACAATGGACAAACCAAACAGCCACTTCATAAACGCATGCAGCAACATCGAAGAACCTCTTCGACAAGACTCAGCTGTACATCTGCACCTAAAGGATAAAAGTCACTCTTTTGAGGATGCTAATGTTCACATTTTGGATAGAGACGATAGATGGTTTAAAAGAGGAGTTAAAGAATCCATCTATGTCCACTTTGAACAGACAGTGTGGCTTACGACACCAACTGTCTGCCACCTATAATCCAGGTTTGAGATCCCTTCCCACTCACATCTTGCACCAGTCGAGCTCAGTGAGTCACATGATAGGGTGAGGCAAGGTCTTACAGTGGTTTCACCCAAAACCTCTGCATCACATGACCCAAGGTCATGTGATGAGCCACATGATAAATAGTGTGGACAACTCCCACTACGATTTAAAAAACTAGGACTCTCCATCATTTAGTCTTAGAACTGAAGAAGCTTCTCGGATAAGAGGCAAAAGTCCAGTCTCTATTCTTTTCAAGCTCCTTAGATTACCATGACCTGGATGACTGAGAATCTACACAGACATATTGCCTCTAATTAAAATATGTTTCTGTTAAACCTCAAGCTATGGAATGCTGCATAGCTGCATGCATATATGCAGATAATACTTTTAAGTGGAAGCTGGTGATGCCCATGAAAGGGTTAAATGCATGCTGCCTCTAGCTCTGATGTGACAGCATTACTGTTAGTGACGGGGCAGGACAGCCTCTATCAGGAGGGAAGCAGCAGGCATTACCTCGGACAGGTATCACTATAGCAAGGATGAATGAGGACAAGAATGAAGGTGGATATTAACATATCCTCTCATTACCATATTAACAGTGTGCATGAAAATGTGGCTCAAGCACTTACCTCAATTAAATTATAGTTGAATTCCAAGGTCACTGCTACATTACCTTTGATCCTACGAACAGTCTAAATAATTCTGTTTTCCAAAGCACAAAAGTGATATATATTCACTTTAAAAGGGGTCAGCTGTGAGAGTGCTACTTTATCCATTTGAATAAAGGAGTCTTTTTTGTGACAATGTTTGTTCTTTTTCATAATTTTGTTCACTTTATGCTTCTGCTAAGAGCAGGGTTGCGTTAGCTAAGATTCTGTCTATCAGTGTATGTAGAAACATTTGATGTTCCATCAGTTTGACTGTATATTCTGTGCCACAGACCTCACTACATCCTTTGCTGTTTTGAATTGAGTTTAACAGATGGGGTAGATGAGTCTAGGTTAACATATGCTAAGACAGGATGCTAAAATCCCATATGTGTACAGAGGCACACTGTTTACATAATATTCTAAGGGGAGTTGTGAACCACATACTCCATGCTGCTTAATATACACTCCACAATTTCCACATTACTGGGCACGCAAACAGCTCACTTTAATCTCTGAGTCATAAAGTGTATAAATAAAGCATGAGTATTAACAAGAAGACGGGGTTAAAAAGTTCAGCTACCGTTCATTGAAACGCTAGAATGGGCAGGATGTGCGATTACAACTTTTAACGTGTCATGACTGTTGGTACCAGACTTTCAAAAATAGCGAATCTTCAGGGATTTTGGCACATTGTGGTGTGTAAAACTGAGAATAGCGTGGTAAATTGCACCATCAGAACACAATGATGAATAAAATTATTTAGAATTTTTTTTTTTTTTTTTTTTTTTTTTAAGCCTGTCAAACCTTGAGCGCCTGCCATCGTTTTCCTAAGCTTAGTAGCATTCTTTTAAAACAAATGTTTGAAAAGGTGCTGAAATCTACTGCCCTTGTCGGGGTGAGGTGGAACATGTTTCTTCCAAAAATCTTTAAAACAAATTGTGCTAGTTAGTGAATTATGGGACATTTAAAAGACCTTGTGAAATCATCAGCAGCGTCCTCTCAAAACTAGATACACTGTCTTGTCTGAACTGGTGTCTTGTTGAGGACATTGAGATGAGTATGTGTAGCACTTATGTGGATTGAAGTACAGTACCAATGGATAATTACCAAGGTAATGAGTAATTTGGGCTAGTATCAGAAGGCTAAGAACGACTCTTAGAGCTCTGAATGGCAGAGAAACCATACAAAACACATTTGCGTGGCTTAAAAGTGCTTTAGTGGGGTTAAGCCTTTTAAAAGAATTTTGTAACCACACAGTATTACAACAGGTTTAACAGAACTTCAAGTATAAAATTTTTCCCCCAAAGTAGCAAAAAATAGAATAAAATAAAATTGTGCACAAGTAAAAGAAATAGTCTTTTTTTAGGTCCAAATAGTACCGGTGGGGCCCATGACAAACGGGTGTATTGCAATAGAATTCGTCTGACAAGGAGTGTGTGTGTGATTGTCTGTCCTACCGTACTACTTGTACAGTAGAGGATTGTAGTCCATCAATGTGCAAATGAGTGTGCGTGTGTATGTATGTCATCTCCTAGGATCTTGGGTTGGCTCGCCATCCAGTGAACACTGGAACGCTCTCGGTTCTGGAATCGCTGACCTGGTCTTTGGATTCGTCCCATATAAAAACCTGACCGCCGTCGAGTGGATGCTCAGAGTTTACGTGAAGCCACAGCTCAGTAAACCTTCCGGTTTCGCTCTGCCCTCGATAACAAAGTTTTAGTCCGCCTGCTCTGTTCAGCTGTAGAAGCAAGAGACTGAAAACTTGGGAGCTGATACTAAGGAGGGACAAGAGCTGCATAGAGCTTCACCGATTGGCTGACATGCGAGGAGTGGAGTAAAACAATAGGCTCTCATCAGAGCTCATCAACCCTCGGAGAAAACTTAACCCTTGTTTAACCAGAACAAATATATAAATCTGTGTCCCTTTTTTGTTTAAATAAATATATTGATCTAGTTTCCCTTTCATTAACAGGGACAGTAAGAACAGAAACATTGAACACTAAATGTTTTACTTTTTCTTCTCTTTTGTTTAAGATGATTTTAGGAACTGGGTTACATATGGCTGTTAAGCCTTGTGTGACATTTTTAACTTTTTTGTGAGGAAATTCATTTTCTACAAACAAATCTGAGTCACATCAGCAGTTGAGGGATAAATAGCAGCTCTGGCTACAGGGCCTGCTTTCTTTCAAACTTTCAGTTTGTGAGGGATAGCCAATTTTTAGCAAAAAACATGAAAAAACTAACAAAAACAAGTTAAAACAGCTCAACTGAGACGAGGGATAAACTGAGGCGTCTTAAAACACAAGCTGAATAAGGTTTATTTTGAACTGTAAATCATGCAAAACTGCTTTAATAGAATCCAGCAACAACAACATATTCTAATTATTACAGTATACTGACTACAAACCGTTTTCTTTCAAATATTCAGTGAAATTACACATTTGCCAGTGTGTTGCCACGATCAGCTGCCAGATTGAGGAATAGCTCGTCATAGTCATGACCATGAGCAATGTCAATTGAGTTGCACAGCTGGAGTTGTGTTAAACGTAAGGCGAAGTGACAGAAATGCTAATCAAGTATCAAAACTGACACTGCATTCCCATTGATGCACATCAGACCTTCAATGATTTATTAGTCAAAGTGAAAGCATGTGTCACTGTGCTGAGTGGCTTATGGGTAAACACAGTTCTCACCAAGGTGCACTCCTCAGCAGTCCCTCCCCTCTGCTTTCTCTCAAGTATGAACAACACAGTCTACGAGGTCCACTGACAGCAAAGTTGAAGAATTACTTAAAAACAACAGCAACGAACAAACAGGTGACTTACATGCAATCTATCTCAGCAGGTCCTTTAAAATACTAAAGGCCAATTATAAGAGTAGAAAGTAGAAGGTGGTGTGTGACTCTGCTTCAAATGGGTCTTGTGCTGAGTAAGCTCTGTTACTTTCTTCCTGCCTGACTCCCATTCCTTCTCTGTCCCCAGATCTAAGGGACGACAGAGAGCAGCAGCAGAGCCCAATTATCAGACCGTTATTCATGATCCTTCATTTGGCTCCTCAATCGCTGCTCACCATATGACATTAATTTTACTCAGGATATTCCAGCTGGAGTCTTAGGGAACTGGAGGTGCAGAGGTTAAACACTCTACAGAGCAACTGTGTTCTGGCATAAGAACCGAGAGGATGAGACATAAAACACAGCAAGTGCTGGCTTTTCCCTTACTGGATATTTTTTTGCCTCATGGACAGAGAAAGAAAGTTGTCTGTTTGCTGTGCCTCTACTTTAGTCTTGCCAATTAATTCTGAATTTCTTTGTGAGTGGATTGCTGGAACAGGGCCTAGTTTGATGGATAAACAATGCTCCAGTGCATAATTTAGTTGAGCATGGAAGTGAAAACACGAGATCCATTCACTCTCCGTCTCCCAATTGTATTCTTAGCATACACTTACATTGACTGCAGAGTTGTAATGAGATTATTGTGATTGAACAACTGAAAAACAGATAATTGGCCAATGTTTTTTTGTCACTAAAGTGTTTAAATCAACTGTTGGTAATTTTGACACCTAAATACATCTAATGTCATGCATGCACCCCCCGCCTCCACAAATGCAGAAAAGAATATCACACATAATGAAAAATACTGGAATAATTGCATTCTACATAATTCATATATCTTAACATCTCAGATAATCTCTGCTCTCTTAAAGCCGTTTCACTGACTACCCTTAAAATCACTATAGAATCATCTGTTCTATAGTGAGTTTGTACATTTTAAATGGCACAGAACAAAAAAAGAAAGAATGGCTAATGATGCTGATTATTCAGCTGGGCAGGCCAACACGTTTGGATTTCATTGAAAAAAACAGAATCATCATCATCAGGAATCATATAGAAGTCCTCATGTTAACACATGGACACATACACACACAATCACACACCCACACTTACGCACACCATTTCTCTAAGGATCCCATTTGCATTAAGTTTCTACTGTTACTTTGATGGTGTTTATGTCTATTACCAAGAGCCCTTTGTTCATTTATGTAATTAATGCAGAGCCTTTAATTACTTCAGCTTTATTTCAATGGGAGGTTGAAATTGACATTCGACCCAAGGCAAAATCAGAACGCCATAATTACATACATAAAAATATCTCTTCATCCATGAACAATAGTATCCTATATTGTTATATTTTTTCTTGTTTCTTTTAAAGGGAGGATTATGTGAACATGGTGTATGCTTTCCTCTGTTACAGGATGGACAGAGCTAGTTGCATAATAGCAGCCTGCAGCAGTTTATGCTTTAATGTAAAGAGGGAAAAGGGGAATACTTGGGAGATTAATGGTATATAAACAATACAAATGACTATAAGTATATAAATGGTGTCCAGTTTTTTTCCTTTTGTTTGTAATTATTGATCTTCTATTACTTGTTTACACAGACCTTAATTTCACTTTTTCAAAATTTGCTGTAAACTTCTACTTAATATCATTTTGGAATGGTATGCTGGGCTTTATGGCCATAGCTACAGATGGTGCAAACACCAGCTAACTGAATAAATATGCATAACTCAGATCTAAGTTTGGGGAATTATGAACACCTTCAGTCATTAAGAAGTTAAACAGGTGCCCTGTTTTCAGTCAGTTCTGTCCTTTACAGATTCATAGCTTTGCTGATTCAAAGACAATTTGCATCCATGCACAAAGAAACTGACTGTATAGGTAACAGAAGAAGATATTTGGCATTGTTTACAGTTTCGTCTCAAGACACACAAGGTTCGATCCCACATTTGCACTTGAATACAATGAAAGTTGTTTGCTGAGTGAAGTTTATTTTACAGGGCCAAATCAAGATAAACACATGCTGACAACAATAATAATTCTTCTGTCTCACCACATCCATATCATTGGATGATAAATTAAATCTGATATGTATGTGCTGAAAGCAGGCTCCTGCAAAGGCAAATCTATTGCACGTCACAGTTTTCCAAACGTGACTCTTTTTTTATCCCATTTTAGATTTCAAGGAGGTCAGTAAAGAAATCATATTTGCACATACTGAGCTACACAGAAACAAATATACTGTCATATGTGAGATTATATTCTCTCACTAAATTCATTTAGAAATCAAATAAGTTTATTTTAGTACATCAATTTTGGGCGCTCTGTGGATTTTAAATGGAATATAAATGTAAGTATCCCATGGGGAATAACATCTTTAATTAATTCAGATATGGATCATTTCATGGTTTGGACTTGGGATTGAAGTATAAACAGATAACTGTTTGGCATTATACCTCCTGTGTAATAAAGATGGCCCCATTGCACTTTCAAATAGGTCCAATATGCAAGTGAGGAAATTCATAGTATGCCCTGATTTATTTGTTGTTATTAATCGGGCAGTGTTGAAGGAAGTGGTCTGTGGCTGCCAGCACAATATCTGAGCTCCAAGAGTGCATTAAATCAAGGCATTAGGGAATGCAGTAATCAAGAGGCCAGGCAAGTCAGTGAATCCACTCAGTAAATAAATAAATAACCAACCACAACACTAGCCCGGAAGAGGACAGACTCACACCCAGAGGCTTATCTCATGCATAAGACACCAACACAGTAGGCAGCCATGCAGCTGTTATGTATCCATGTAAAACCTGTCTTAGGGTGTTCTTAAACACAGGGTCAACAATCTATCAGGTTGATATTTGGCAGGTAAAATTCTGTACCATGCTAACCATCCTGTATTAGTGATAAAGAGTTTAGAAAAAGAAAAGAAATACAACTGAGACTGATGAGCAGCTACCTAAACCATACTCCCTCAGAAGTCGATTGTTATGTTACATCTTCACTCTGGTTATTTTGGTTCCTCTAAAAAACAAAGCTTCAAATCAGAGGTGTTTGACTGCCTGTTATAACTCACAAGCAAAGTAGATAACCCATAAGCTGGAGGAGAAAAATGGAGTTTCACTAATTTAGAAGACTGTTGTTTGACTGGGAAAAATATTTTTTTCTCTCTAAAACAAGAATAACCCCAGATTTCTGTTCAGTAATGTAGTCAGGATGGAAAAGAGTCAGAGCTCTGTTAAACTGAGTATTCATCTCATTTTAAAGTCTTTCAAATTTACAGGGATAGAAATTATGCACGTGGTACTGATATATTGTGTACAGCAATGTTTAAATCTGCTGATATTTATTTAAAATCTTTCTCACACATTGATAGTTCTGAGTTCAGGTCAGTAATTACTTTATGCCCCATTCCTACGAAACAAAATATCAAAGAAGTCCTACCATTAATTAATGCTTCAGCTTTAAATATTTATCTTTATTAATGGGTTATTATTATGGGCACATGCTTTTAAGATGGTTGCAATTAAAGCATTACTTAAAAAGCCTTTACTTGACCCAGCTGTTTTGGCTAATTATAGACTGATTTTTAATCTTCCTTTTATTTCAAAAAGTCTTGTAAGAGCAGTTTTAAAACAGCTAGCTAATCATCTGTAGAGGAGTGATTTATTTGAAGAATCCCAGTCAGGTTTCTGAATTCATTACAGTATAGATACAGCACTAGCGAAGGTTAGTAATGGCTTATTATGGCCTCTTAGAGTGGACTCTCAGAGCGTTTTTTTATCCTGTTAAAATTCAGTGCAACATTGAAAACATGTTGCACTATAGTATTTTGCTATAGAATTATAACATATCGTAGGTATTAGGAAGACAGGAGTAAGAAATAATGTGGAAGAGAACTATAGGTTAATAACAACTAATGATAAAATGCAGAGCGGTGTATAAACACAGTGAGTGAAAAAAAAAAAAAAAAGGTGAGTGAAGAATAAACACTCACACAGTTGCATTTACTACATTGTTATCAGGTTGTTCTAAAAGTTCCTTAAAAAGCCTTCAGAAATATCAGTAATCGCCCTTTTCCACTAGTACCTACTTTGATTTTCGTGAAGGGGATGCTATCATAACTCATCAAGTAACACCAGTGAGTAGCCAATCGGTGACACGCAGTCTGTTGACTTCACATTTTGAGATCCTCAGCCTCAGATTGCAGAACCCAAGCTGAGTAGGTACGAAAAAATACCTGGTGCCAGGTACCTAAAGGAAAACCCTAAAAACTGAGCCAAGGCATGACTAGCCGACTAGGTACTAGTGGAAAAGGACTATAAGAGTTCAGACAGGGACTAGAAAGGGAAACCATATTTCTCCCATTATGCTTTTCTTTACTGGCTACCTGTTAAATCCAGATTTAATTTAAAAGCCTACTTATCACTTATAAGGTCTTGACCTATCATATTGTACCATATTGTCCCAATAGAGTACTTTACGCTCAGATTACAAGCTTACTTTTGGTAAAAATACAATGAGAGGCAGACCATTTGTCCCCATCGTCCCCTCTTCTGTGGAAACAGCTTTGAGTTTGGGTTAGGGAGACAAACACCATCTTTACTTTTAAGAATAGCCTTAAAACTTTGAATTTTGATGAAGCTTGTAGTTATGTCTTGATGAGGTGATGCTAAACCATACCTTTGTTATGTTGCAATAGGCTTAGACTGCTGGGGTTTGTTATGATGCAAGTATTTTTTTCTTCAATCTTTTTCACTCTCCATGCATTTATACACCACTGTTGCATCTATTTTACTTAATTTTAAACTCTGGTTCCCTCCCATGTCTTAACTTTGTCTACCTCTGCTCTCTTCTCTTTCCCCTCACCTCCAATTTGTCAGAGGGATGCCCCTCCCTGAGCCTAGATTCTTCCTGTTAAACAGAATTTTTTTCTTCCCATTGTCACTAAGTGCTTACTCAAAGGGGGTCATCCCAGTGTTGGAGTTTTCCCTCTAATATCCCAGTGTCTTTTCCCTATGAAATAAAGTGCCTTGAGGTGGCAGTTATCATAATTTTTAAATAAAACTGAACTCAGTTTAATTGACAGGCTTCATAAACCAAAATATTTAAATCTGATTTTATGGTGATGAACGCAGCAGCTTAAAACAGCAGCTTTATGTAATTCATCAGTTATAAAATCATACAAGCTCTTGGTTACAATAAGTAGGACTGTTACATAGCAGTGCCAGGGTGAAAAGAATCTAATTAATCTGAAATGCTTGTTAAGCTTGCTGAACAAGTTACATCCTGCTAAGAAAGGCAGCAATGTTTCAGATATTTCAATCACATTAAATTATAACAAATTAAAGTAAACTTTTAAGATATTAGACAGGCACAGTCTAGGTAGTTATTAAAATTAAAACTGGACATCACTCCAGTTATCGTAGAGGACAATATAACTATAGTAACCATATTTTGTTTGTTTGTTTGTTTGTTTCATTTAGTATTGAAATGGAATGAGTTTTGAATTCCAATCAGTGCAAACCTTTGGTAATACTTGGCTATCAACACAGACACAGATGCCTTCAGACACCATAGAAGGATAGTCATTTCTTATTTCTTCGGAGTGTGCTTGAAGTGGATCCAAAGGGTAGTTAGTGAAATATAACATAGAGTGTCTGTGGATGAGTCCACCTGTTCGCAAAAAAAAATGGCAGGTATAAAAATATCCACTAGGAAAAAAAAGACCAGATTTACATCACTCTGACTCAGAACCTCATAGAAGGATGTTACTACTACAGCTGGAGCTTGTAATGTCCCCACTGAACAGTATGGAGATCATAAGGTGACACTGATATAGGAGAACAGTGTTAAAGAACATGATGGTACACTTTGACTGGATCAAGTGTGAAATATGTGGCAAAACTTTTAAAAAAAATCAATGCTTGAACTATACCACAAAGCTAACTAATAAAACCCACTATCACAATCATAAAAGCTAATTAACTCAGCGATACCATTGCAATATAAATTATGGATATATAACAGGTTGAAAGCTGGGATCGAGAAAGCCCTAAAAGATGTTACTCGTTCATTAGGATGCTGTGATACATGATTGCTAGATGGAAAAGAAATGCAAGAAGATGAAGAAATACAAGGCTTTAGAATTCACCAAACAAAAGTCTCACAGCTCTGGCACTAGGCTAGTGGAACACAGAAGAGAAGCAGAGGCCAAGAAAATAAATAGCCTGGCATGAAGAGCTGGACAGCACCAGGACCTAACATGATCCACTCCTGCTGGCTGAAGAAGGTGACATGATCACCTGGCAGCACAAGGAAGTGTGCTTTCTCACCCAGCCTGGCTAAGAAAGACCATGTTTTTTCCATGAAGAATCCTCACAAAGGTACAACACCTTCAACATACTGAGTGATAACCTGTGACTCCACAACATGAAGGCTTCTGTTAAGTAACACAGGAAGCAACATTGAGTAAGCACAGGGATTAGAGCATGAACAAAGCTCAGAAGGGCATTGGAAACAACCGGATCAGGGTTAGAAAACCAGCTACTGCTCAATAAAGTAATCACCCAAGACTCTGACTAGGCAGGCTAACCTATACACTTCCTTAACTAACTACAAAGAAATCTATGACTTAGGTTTACTAACAACCACAGCTGTTCTGCATTGGCCCGAGCCCTCTCAGCCACATCATGATCAAGAGTGGGCATCGATACAGATTCAGAAATGGAGTTAACCTCTTCTTTACATGCATGAAACAATCACTGACTCAAACATTCACCTCAGCAATATCCAAAATATTCAAACAGGAAAAGTGCACAGAATCTTTTTATGTCTCAATAATGGGGGCAAAACTGATCATAATATCTAATATATGGTCTTATCTTTGGTCAAAGAGGTTACCCTTCCTCTGGCCAAACAGTTCTATGTTTTTCATGGCCAAAATTTTTTGAAGTTGAATCAAAATTGTATGTAAGGTGTGTAAGGAAATTTAGATAAGCAAATTTTAATTCAACGGTGCTACTGGACCATGGCGGCCTCCCCTACAAGACAATGTGTGCAACTTCACTACAAAAGCTGTTCAGAATGGCTTTTGGAACGTGACAAAGACTTCAGGGCATTTGCCTGCCCTCAAATCCTAATCTGATTGAGCTTCCACAGGAACAAGTCTGATCTGGCACTTCATGTGGAAGCCCACCCCATAACATAACGCAACATAACCAGAACCAGAATCAAAATAGATTCAAAGTACTCATGTTTGACACCACCGGATAACTCCAGAAGTCCCACTTCCACGTTCTGGTGGATCTGAGATGTTCTAGGTGATTTAAATATTGTTGTTGTTGTTTGGTATAAAGGTGTTTGCTAAAAAAAAGTCAATAATATGTGTAATATGTCAGATTTCACTCTTGGTTCACACATGAATTGCGGGATATAGGCATACAAAGACACAAAAAAAAATGCATAGCGAACACAAACAGACATAATTACAGAACTTGGCTGTGATTTTTTTTTTACATGTTCACAGCTCTGAGACCTAACTTTTTTTGTTTTTTTTTTTTTTTTTTTTTTTTTAAATGGTATCAAAACAATGGGAGGTTAGGCGATTACATTCATTTTCACTGCACGATTTCTCTGGCGACTTTCAAAAACTGACAGAACATGCGGTGGACATTGTTGTGCATTTCAGTGTTAGAGCTTTCACAAGTCAAATGAAAGAAAAAAAATACTAAGGAAACAAAAAGCAAAGATTTTATGGAGAAAAAGACCTGTGCCTGACTCTGTGGTTTAGCACTTACACAGGGCAGGGGGCAAAGCCTGTCTGATGTCAAAGTGTCTGTGCAACCCACTGTCTCATTATCCATTTGAATAATTTGCCACTGCACCTCTACAGACATTTCTCTGTGAAGTAAAGAATGACAAGTCTCAATAAAATAAATTAAAATCTGTCTTTCATTTATATAAAAAATTTTTAATACTAAGTGACATTTTTAAAAGAAAAAACATTTACTGGCATGAACGATAGCAATTAGAGTTGATGGTTCTGGAAGTAGCTGAGTGTTTAAGGCAGTACTTCTCTTTCCAAGCCCTCTGCACCTAAAGGCCTGCTGGTTTTCACTTTGAAGATGTAATCAGGAAGTGTTTTACACCTGGAATGCCAGGTGAGGGAAATTACATGCAATCAACTAGCTAGCAGGATAGAAAGAAGTATTGGTTTGTGTCCTTGGATTTGTATTCAGTGTTGTCCATGAGATAACAAATAGTTTTACATTGAAAATGTGCTTTGTATTGAACATCCTGTTACTAGATGTTTTAGCATTTTACACTTTCATATGATTTGTTTTGAGTTTAGATGTTCCAAAAAATAAAAATACAGACTCCCCAAATAGAATACATAAATATGAAGTATGATAATAACATTTGTTAATGACATCCAAACATTATTAGATACGGATTAAAATATTCTTACGTACAAAGATATTTTAAAAAAATGCTTCCATTCTCTCGGTAAGAGATGATCACTAAACACTGACACCATGAAATAACATGAAGAAACATATGCACATTACAACCAGGGAAAATTATGGTATATATTATTAGACTCAAGGTGTGAAATCCCTTCCTCTGGCATTGCTCCATTGCTTAACTAATTATCATGGCACATTAATTTTCTAAACCCCGAAGCCTTTGTTGAGTTTACCCAGTGTGCAGAGCATGCATGTTTATTCCTGTAAAAATGAGGTGTACTACAAAACAGATTAGGAAAAAAGAAAGAAAAAAACCCTATTTGCCCTGAGCAGAGACGACACAGAGCTAGCAGCTGTTGGTACTGCTTCATTTGTATTCTGCAGATTGTATCAGAAATTTGGAAAATGTTAATTGGAGACAATGTGTTAAGAGGGAGATCTGGTCTGACATGTAGCCACCATAATGGTATTAAGGATAGATTAATTATTTTAATACGCCCAAGGCAAAAAAGAGAATGCCTTCCTCAATCCATAGAAATACCTAACAGATGAAAAAGACAGCAGTGAATGCTAAACATTTACTTGTAAAAAAAAAATATGCTGGAGTGCCTTTCAGCTTACACACTGAAATCAAAAGACGCAACTTCATATCATCCAACAGTGGACATGTTGACAAAGCCCTCATTTATTACAGATTCCCAGCCCAGCATGCATGGCCCCAGTGTGACGCTGATTAGAAGGCTTGTACAAAATAAGCTTGAGAACCCTATTTCACCACAAACCTATATTCATTTAGTTCTGCGGATTTATACATCCAGTTATCTAGGCAAAAAAAAAATACAGCATGACATGAGAGTGTATTCTGGCCTTTTGAAAAGAGGGTTAATCTCTCTTTCTTTCATGGAAAAAACTCTCAATCTTACAGTGACCAGCATGTCTCATATGATGCCTCAGCCAGAGCAATAAATTGAATTAAATAAACCCATTAGTTACAGCAGCCACCTTCTCACCTCGGCCCAGATACTCTTTCATGGTAAGTTGGTCCTTTATAAAGACCAGGGGACACAGCTTAAGACTGTAATGACAAAGTGACCTTGAAACAAAAGATGGAAGGCATGTCCTTGTTCATTACTAACATCAATTAAGACAAAATGTTTGCTGCACACCACAGCATCAATGTATTCTGCAGTTGCTTAAAAGTATATATGTGCTTATTCAAAAATCAGTTAGTAATTAGTTAGTTTGCATGTTTTTGTCAGATAGGCACAAAATAAATAAGTTGAATTAATAAGTAGAAATTGATTGTTGGGAGATTTGTGCGGCACATATTTAAAAGTCAAAGATTCTTTCATATCGCGGGACTGTAAATTAATAACGCATATTTTTACTCCGCATGTGAAAAGGTTAGGGTTAGGGTTAGGGTGAGGCTGCCAATCATGGTGTGAAAGACATGCAAAAAGCAAAAAATCAGTAGTGAAAACATGTAAAATATTTTGACTTGTTATTCATCCTGTGTTGCCTGATACCAGGCTGACCCTGTTGGATCCCTGACTACTTTACTCACAAATCTGCTTAAGGCTCTTGGCTTGTGTGAAGTGTTTTCCTGGTTTTCTCCCGACAAATTATTCAAATAAAACATCTTCAAAATTGTGGATTCTGATTGAATAGTAAGATGTCAGTCACCACAATCTAATGTTAAAAGCTCATCAAGTTTTAAAGGCGTTAGTCAGTATTTTGTTTTCCACAGAGGCTATAAAGGCCATTTGAGTTAGCAGCTAATTTACTCTTGCTGATTTTGATCAAGCCGTAGGACTTTCAACCCTGCAACAGCATCTTTGTAGGATCTGGCATGAAGTATCTTTGGAAACAATGACATTATCTGAAACCACACACCTAAAATCCCCTTTTTTCAAACTTGCAACAGAATAATTTATCCTCTATGTCCCAGCTAGCATAACACAACGAGGTACGAGGGAACCTATATTTTTTTAAAACTGGTCATAGATTCCCTAGAAAAACAGTAAAATTGTGCATAAAGACTTCAGAATATATGGGATTTATAATTTAGAGCTTTTCTAGATGTCCAATCAAAGATGGGAATTTCCTTTTGAAGGCCTCCATAGTCTGAACTATACAGCTAACATTAAAGTTGGTCACACAAATTCTTCGTGGATGTTGATGTGCAGGTTGTTCCTATGCTGAAAGAACATGTTACACAGGCCAAAGAGTGGCTACAGAGAACTACTGAGGAGCAAAAGTGATACCAAATAAAGTATACAAATGACCAATGGTCAGTGTAATACATTACAAAAAATACATTATTATAATTGCATAACATGTTTTGGTAACATAATGTCATTTTATGCATTTACTAAATTCAGTAATCACATTACAGCTAAAATTATGTTCCTATTGTATCACAAGGGTTCGTCGATTATCTAAAAGAATGGTTAAAAAAAACATCAAATATGCCTTTTTACCAGCACACTTGTGTTACAATAACATAAAATGGCAAGAGTGGTGCCAACTGCAAGCAGAACAGTAACAACTGCATTACACAGACAGCACAACACTGGCTCTTAGAAAGCAACACAAAGCTTGTGAAGAACCCAGAGTTTTGTTAAGGCTGAGTGTCTGCCAGTCCCAGACCAGTACCAGAGTCTGATCTTCAGTAGGTAACAAAGACACTGATGGCCAGCCACCATTCTAGCATTGCAGCCTCCATTTCTACCTGTATATGTTTCAGTAGAATCCCAGCGGCAATAACTTAAGTCTCTGAGCTCGCTTTCAACTTTGCTTTTCGCTGATGGCCTTGTCTTTACTCTTAAATGCTAAAAAAAGATCACATGTACATGATCATTAGGATAGGGATTGATGTCAATGAATGGGGCCTAAAGTTTATATTGTTAACTGTTAATTATGTAACAATACATTTCAGGCTATGCCACAACAGGTAACTAGAAAACAATATAACACGTATTGTACCCAATTATTTTCTCATGTGAATAGTTACATAAAATAATGCTTTACCTTAAAAAGAAAACAACAAGTAATGTGTAATAAATTATTTATATATCACCCACGCCATGTGGGATCTGGCCTGTGGTCTCTCATGTGAGGGGTGAAATGACCAAATTAAAGAGTGTCATACATGGAGGTGTGCTTCACTGCACTCTCACAGTATTGACCAGCTGGCAGTGAGCATGAGGTACCCACCATTTGGTATTATTTGCCGCCTAAATAGACATGCCTTTTTTTTCTTCTTTTTTTTAAGTAGTCAGTGTCTTACTAATCATAAGCAGTACAGTCAAATCCAATAATTTAAAGCCTTTGAAAAAGCAAAGTACTCTCAACTATATTGAAAGATAAAAATAGTGTTTCTTTATATTAAAAGTCATAAATATATTCTTTCAAATAAAAGCAATAAAAGGGCTAAAATGAACCATTAAGTGTCAGCCAATGAGTAGTTTAATAACAGTCTATTAATAAATCAAGGAGGGAAAGGGTTTACATGGTCTTTGTCTTTTGAAAGCAGAGAAGTTCTTATTCTTATCTTACTAGTGCAAGCTCAGTGTAACATTGCTGTTATGAATGTTCATCATAGTTTGGACGAATGGGTTATGGCTGATAAATTCTAAAATGAACCCTTAATGAATAAGTGAATAAGTGCTAAAACATATGCACTGCTATTGTTACCTTAATAAATAAATTATAAATATAAACTCAGTGTGTTTACATATTAAAAACGTGTTATGTATTTAAAATGAGTCATTAAGCCTTGTTATTTTTATGCACTTCAAATGTGTTGTGTTTGCTTGTTTCGGACCAATATGAGACATTCTGTGAAATCCAAATATAGGGAAAATATGTATACAATTAAAACACATTACACATGATTATTTTTTGAGTGCAATATCACACTTTTAAGAACAAGGTGAAAAAGTAGTACAAACAGGTTAGCTCACATTGACATTCCACAGTTTATCGTTTTGATCTAATTTCACAGCTACAAATATAAAATGAGTTCATGTTGATTTCTTTCACTGTTCTAATTGAGCTTCCCAGAGCTTCGCCTTTTTTTCAGCTGAATCATTCCCACTTTACAAAATAACTGAATAACTGTATAGCGCTATAAAATCACAGATTACTTTTAAAAGCAAAGAAAAAAACAATGCAAAAATGTTTTTTTTCCAACAAATGAGACAAAATATTCATGTGGACTGGCTTTGACTAATGCCGGCAAGCTGTATACTTTTGTTGTAAGTAAACTGTATACAGTTCATCATAGACAGTGCAGAACTACATGGCTCTGAGAGCAAACAACGCTCACTTCATCTTCTTAGTTGCAGAGTCTATTCATTTAGCCCAGTGTTCACTGAAAATATGATATTTTAAAGAACACTTGTGTTGTTAGGTTTAGGCAACAAATGTCCTGAAGCCATAAAACACTGACCAACATTTAGATAGGCTCTCTTTTTAAGCTTCAGTTTTTATTTTACAATTCTGTCTGTGTCTGACTAATAAATCTCTTAGGAAAACAAAAGTTGATTCAGGACACAAAGGAAAAATGTCTCTGATTAGGAGACAGTGACAGCATATTTTCTGTTTGTTGATTATAATACAGAAACATAAGCATAATAAGTTACCACCTGATTTGGCTTGTACCAACACATACTAAAGAACTTCTATCAGCTGTATGGGCTTCATTATAAACAAAATAAACAAATAAACTAGGGTTCTTTCCCCTAATGTTTTCTGCTCCCCGTACACCCTGAAACCAAGCTCTTACTTTAGCTACTAATTTGCACAAAAGAAGTTATTTCTCCATAAAATAAATTTGACTTTACCTCTTTAGAAAACGTTCCTTTTTCTTAACTCTTATTTATACAGAAGTGTTGAGAGTTTTTTGTTTGTTTGTTTGTTTGTTTTTTTGTGCTCTGTGTTGTTGACAGTAGTCTAGGTGTAAAAAGGTACTATCCATATTCTGTTTTGCTTTGCAATAATAAAGCATAACAGGCCATAGTTTGTATCAAATTAGACAAAATTAAATAAAAAATGATGAACAATATGTTCTTTATTAGACAAACAAAAACACCCTTACTCCAATTAGACGCAATATATTATGCTGTGATTAAAACAGTCTGTTGGAACCAAAATATTCAGTTATATAAATTGTTACCAGCTTTGCTGTTTATATTATTAATCATAGAAATGATACAAATACATGTCACAGATTCTGCAAGAGAAGAGTTGGCTTTATGGTTGAGAGCAGGTAAGAGCCTTATTAGAAAAGCAGAACTCGTCAACTTTCTCCTAAATCTCTATTACCAATAATCCAAATTACCCGGGAAAAACAATCACCTCCTGATATAGCAATTAGCAATTAGCATAATCCCTAAAAGCCTCCTTTTGCATTTCATTGGCTTAATCCAAGTCTCAGAGGAGTTTGGCAAATGCCACAGCTTGTGTTAATGACTTCCAATATACCAAACGCATACTGCATCAGCAATATGTTTCAACCAAGTTATGAAATCAGGATAATAGTGAGAATATTTTCTCTTTAAAGTCAATCCAGCATAGTAACATCTTCACTGTATGTAAGAAGTGTGTTGAGAGCAGTTTACACATCTAATACTCGGCTCATACATTGTTTCACACTGTGCTAAAATTCTTCTAACGGAATACCCCATGGTGATTTGAGGGAAAGAAAGAGCATGAATAAGTAAACAACATAAAGCGATGAGAAACTTCAAAGGCGGTGGGACAATCACAGCAAACAAGATCCTGGAAGCCAATGAATGTGTTTGTCTTTGTTTGTGACAGTGACTCAGGGGTGTAAACAGAGGAATTAGCTCACACCTCCGGAGTCTCAACGCATCACACAGCCATAATTGAATTAAGTCTGTCAGGTCGTTGCTGAACTGTAGATGTTATGAGGAGCACAAGATGCATTTGACTCTAAGGACCACCCCTAGAAACGGTCATTTTTCATTCCCATAAAATACCAAAAATAGTCATTAGTGGGGGAAATTCTAAAAATTATGACATCTATGTTTAGCAAACAGGCCATTTTATATGTTAAGATATTTAATGCATTATAGCAAACACCTAATGCGTTGCGTTTATCGTCATATGCACTTTCCTTCTTTTCATCCCTCAGCCTATACTACAAAAGCACCCATCAGTTCCCATAGACACATGCTTGAAACATATCTCCAGCAGTTCCTGTATCTTGGCTCTATGTCCATTCCTGTCAAGGTTTTCCCTTTGACTGAACAAATGCATCAGCTTGTGTCTTGAGACCATATTGCTCGCAGCCAATAAGGAGCGTGAGCAGCAAAAGTGCTTCAGGAGATGTGGAAAGGAAAATTGGAATCCTGACAAGTATGATTGACATGCGTATTTGTCCCAAAGGTAGTCTTATTTGCAGAGATTTAAAGACGTCTGTAAACCAGCATTCTGCCGAACAGAGTCATTGTTCCTCCAGACTAGAAGCATATCACGGCAATTCTGTCGCATGCAAATAATCTTTTGGGAGAAATGAATCCCTTTGAGCATAAAATGACTTCAGCTTATACTTTATTTTCAGTCCAAAATAAATAATTTAACAGATGAAGCTATGTCTTTCATTTTCAGACAATCTGTCCATGTTGCGGAACAAACACACAAGCCCAAGTCCTTCCTTCTATCCCAGCAACAGCAGAGGAGAAGGCTGCTGCGAATTGTATCTAGCTGTTTTGATGGACACAAAAAAGTGGATATGAGCCTTTATGGCGAACCATAACCCGGGGCCACTTCATAGCAATGGAAGGGGAAAAAATGGAGAATTAAAATCTAACCATAAGTAAAATAGACTTCCACTTGAAAGCACTGGAGTGTAGCTACAGCAGAGCAAGAGAAAGAGACAAATGTGTGTGTAAAAGAGGAGGTATGTGCATGAATTCTGAACAGAACCAAAGGCAGGATGAAATTGGCTATACCCATTAACTGCTGAAGAGTTTTTTTTCCCCCTTCTTCTATATGCAGAAAAGATGAAGCGCTATTACTTCTTCCATAATTCCCATGACACATTACAGATGGCTAGAATAAGATCAAGCCTATCTGTTGTCCTGGAATGAAAGAAACCTCTATTCAGTCAAAACAAATCACCAGTGGGAAAAAAAAACTCTTGAAAGGTAATTCTACACTGAGGTATGTACAGTATGTGTTTATCCACTGTATTAGAATATTTGCTGCAGAAAATATGACACCAGAGAATCATGTTGTAATAGTCGTACTAATTAGCGATTCTGAATAGTTGTAGCTTAGTGCCTGTTCTTGTTGAAATTCAGAGGTCTCACCCGAGGTTAACTAATTCACAACCTGATGATACATGTTGCATAAAATCACACAATAACAGCGAGACGTGTGTTTTGCTCTTAGAACACTGCATTTAGTTAGCGAACATTAACGACACAAAGCCCATCGGAGCATACACAATTTTCACTCTAGCTCTGTTCAGCTCAAAGGAAACAGGAGCAGATCTAATGTGGTGGCATTGGGTGGCATGTGCCACCCTAAAATAATCCCAGTGCCACCCTAGTTTTGCATTTGACAATGTCGTTTATTAAATTTAGCTAGCATTAACACTTTGAGCCTATTCAATTAACACTGAATATACCCCCCTCACACACACACACACACACACACACACACACACACACACACACACACACACACGCACGCACACACAGATTATTTATTAGCCTAATAAACCATGTAACAATTGTTTTCAATTTTTGGTGAAAAATACATCCATTTGTTCATGACAATGCAGGTTTCAGAAATTTAGGCATGTAACAGTTTGATTATTTCTTAAAATTAAAGAGTGTGAAACACTATTTCATATTTCAGATTGCACAGGTACTTGCTGGTACTCTACCTTTACACTCTTAAATTTAGCAGCATATTTAATAATTACCAAGGATTGTCCTTTTGCAATAAGAAGTCATTTCTAACTCAAAAAGAATGAGTTAATCGCTTTGTTGATTCAACAAGATAGATTAACACTCGAATGTCGTAGACCTACACATTATTGTGTATTAGAGAGACAAAAAGGAAAAGGCTGCCCTTCCTGTTTGTAGGATCCAAAGAGCAAATTTTCTGTGCTATGCAGGATCTGAAGAGATTCTGAAACAAGAAATAAACATGATTGCTCCTGTGGTAACTGGTTCCTCAGAGCTCTGTGATCCTTGAGAGTTTAATCAAGTGGAAAGAGGGTGGGCACTGAGAAAGACCTGAGTGAAGCGGTCCTCTGTCTTTACAGCACAGGGGTATGCTGCTAATTAAAAAGTTGAATTCTACAACTGCAGTACTGGCACTGGAGCACTCAGAGGTGCGTCCTTGCGAGTCTTGGCACTGTCTTATCGGGCGTAGGCAGATTCTGCCATGTTGGGAATGCGTAGGACAGGGAAGCATTGCAGCAGCACACAGGCCCAGCTGGAATGGATGGCATCCTGCCTACTTGGGGATCTGGCCCACCGTGCTCTTTCCCATCTCCCCACTGAGTGGAGTCATGGGCTCCCAGTCAGGTGGCAAGAGTCAGGGGCTAAGCTGCCCAAGGAGCAGCTGAGAGAGGGAAAGCAGGTCTAAACAAGGGATAAATGCGGGATTTAGACTTTCTGCTGCTGTGCTTGGCCATGGATTCACATCTCCATTACACACCTCCTGTTTCGAATCCTGTCTTATGACCAAAGGTTGCAGGTACATCAATGCCTATTCTGCGTTACACTCTGTTCCTTTGACGTGCCGCAGCAGCTAAATCAGACATTGTACACTGACACTTCTTCCACGGAGTTTAATATTTAAAAAAAAAAAAAAAAGATTTTTTTCACAGTGCCGTGCAGAAAATAGATATGTTCCTTTGATAAGATAAGGCGAGGATTGAACGTACTCTATTGTATGACCTTGGATGAGGTAAAGGGATGTAGCTGTGTAGGATTCACTGATTATAGTGCATTTCTTTTGAGAAGTTTGTAAAAGTTGAAAACCTCATTCATTTTAAACTAGTAAGTAAATAAATAAGTAAATAGTAAGTAAAATATTTAATCGGTTAATGAAGGATGCTAAAGTACCAGTCCTGTGCAGCAAAGTGTGAATTTGGATTTTGGAGCGGTGGTCATTCAGTAACCTTGTTTGACAGAATTGCATTTTGCACTTTCACTTGTTTAAGTTTAGGCACCAGAAGCTACATTAAGTTCAGAAAAATATTATGATTTGGACTGAAAGATGAATCTTCATGACATTAATCTTGGATTTAGAAGGATGGAACTTAGCAAGTACATTTAAATGTGATGCATAGTGATGCTGAACAAAAATAGTTTTCAAATTTGCTGGAATAAAACTTACATCTGCTGGGACAATTATAGAGTTGAAAGCTATGCTGTTTTTTTTTTTTTTTTTAGCACAGAGATGGTAAGGTAGGACCATCTCCCAAAGATTTATGGGTATGTCTCTTTAGCTTTTATTGCAAAGTGTCATTTTAATAACACAGACATATTACAGCTTCCAAATCTCGGAAAAATGCTGGTTCTGGCTCACAGGTAACCAGGTTATCATATGGTTAAATATATTTAAACATTACAGTCATGCAGACCTGTGCTGAGCTGTTGATCCACTCATGTCATCATTTGTAATTTTCATGAATTTTCTTTTAATTTACAAATTTTATTAATATTTAATTATCTTCAGAGTTGGATCAAAAACCTGTAGAAAACCTTTGAATTAAATTTTTCCAACTTTTTCACATATGACTTAAGGATACGTTCTATATTTTGATTAGTTATTTTGTGACAGGGACTGTGAGTAAAACCATTAACTGGCATATACAAGGATTCTTTTATTGTACACGCAGTATTCAAGTTAGTCAATTTGTTTTTATCTGTACCCCACATCTAAATTATGTTGTATTACATTATCTAATTATTTATGGTTCAATAAGTCTTACTTTTGGACACCTTCCATAGAATAGTTTTATACTTTTGAGGAAGTGGATTTCTAGCTGTTTAAAAAATAATGTGGGGCAGAGCCCACTGGTGGGGCATAGAGCCACTGCAGACTGAGCACAGACATTCAGAGGAAAAATATGGCACAAAGCTGAGCAAAATGCGTATGTTTTTATTGGGAAATTAAAATGGATAAATAACATTTTGTATTTGATTCTTATTTGTAACCTTTATTTGCATAAAATTTGAATATATATTTTTTATTGTTAATGAATGATAAGCTCTTGAAATGGGTAGGGCAATAACCCTACCCCCTGTGAAGTAGGTCATCCTGACAAATTTGGCATCCAGTGTTCCAAAGAAAACTCAATATGTAACAGGTTATCCAAACATATGGAGGGTGGATTCCTTAAAAACGCAGCACAAGTACTCATGGGGTGCATGTACTAGCACACAGAGACAGAGCTACTTGAAATTTACCCAGCATCTTTGTTTCAGAGTCATATTGATTTTTGATGAATTTCACATAGGATCTGGCTTGAATCTATGGTACTCTGTTGATGTAGCTGGATTGCAGACTCTTATCGAATGTTCACTAAGTTCACCTTTATACCTAATACAGATAGGCTGCACAAATTTAATATCAGTCTACCAGCAGAACTGGTGTGCATTTCACTTTTAATTACCTTGAATCTTGGAATTGCTCACAAATTGCATTCGGGCTTCAACATTTAACATTATTTAATTACATATTTATCACATAATACACAACATAATTGCTCCATATGATGTTCTTTTTTGCAGGCAGAAAGCTATTCTGATTTGTGAAAAGAGTAATCTAACTACTGACTTTGCAGTGCATTCATCAGTGTGGAACAGAATTACACTGAACCTCAATAGATGAGAAACCTCGTGCTCTCTGCTGTATTATTTGATCTGGATACACATGCTTTTCATATAGAATTAATCTGAAATGGACAATCTGACATGTTCCAAAATTGTGTTATTTTTTTCACTGTGCAGTAGGCAGATACTCCTAGTATTAATATTCTATGCACCTTAGATGTTCAAGAGTTTGGAAAAATATATCTTTTCTATTTTGGAATGCAATATTTTAACTATCTTTAAATTAGAAACATAATAAAAATCAGACAGCTGTGGGTCAGGTGGTGCAGGAGGTCATTGAACAATTGGAAGGTCAGCGGACTGATCTCTGACTTCTCTAGTTCATGTGCCAAAATATCCTTGGGCAAGATATTGAACCCCAAATTTCCCCTGATGTATCTATCAAAGTGTGAGTGTTTGTGTGAATGTTAGAAAGCACTCAGGCATAGATAAAAGTGCTGTATGAATGTGTGTGTGTGTGACCGGGTGAATGAGACTTGTAGAAAGAGCTCTGAGTGCTCAACTGAGTAGAAAGGCACTATATAAGTACTAGTCCATTTACCATTTGTGAGTCAAAAAATTGATAGTTTTCTGACTTGTTTACTGATACATGACTTTTTGAAGCTTTTTTGACAGCGGTTCGGCATCCTTTTTTTCTTTATAGATTCTTGCTGTGCTTGTCACTCCTCACAAACCCTATTAGTTAACATTAATGTAAACACCATTGTTTGACATTTTGCAAAAGTGACGAAAATACCAAACAGTCAACGTCTCTAATAGGTGCTCATTAAATCAGCGTAAAGTGAATTCCTGCTGAGTGTTTACCCACATCAGACACAAATCTTAATGAATGACTGGTAATCAATTAAATTCTTTAGCACAATTTATGAGGCACATTATTTTTTTCCACTGAAGTACTGCATGCGTGAGCACAGGCAGAGCTGGAGTCAACAGTTGCTGTGTTGGTCACCAAGCATCTAACATTTCCTTTTCCAGCATGGGCATTTGCACCAGGTTGACTTAAGCTCAAGAGAACAGATAAGTTAAATCCTTGTGGTGATGGCTTATCCTCTTCACTCAGAAATAGAGGCAGCATTAAAAGTGCCAATTGGCTGATGAAAGTCCTCTGTGAGCAGTAATGATGGCACTACATTGCAAATTGCTTGTTCAAGTAAGCTCAAAACACACTGGAGAAACTATCCAAGAGTGCTAAAAACAAGAACGCGGCACCAGTCCCCAATCTGGGACTGTCTATGGAGGTTTATACCAGGCCTACACTAAACTTGGAAACCTAATCTGAATATCACATTTTGTGGGTTTGCAACTAAACTTTTATAGTCTTGAAAAAACTCAAACCTTCTTTAACCTCAAATCCAGTCAGAAATCTTTTGCAAAAGAAATTTATGCTTATGTTACAATTTCAGAAAGTTAAAAATCTTCTGAAATATACAAAATGTGTGAAATTACAATTTTCCTTCCATGTTCTCTATAAAAAAACGTAGTTTTGCATTTTGATCCATCAAGTTTCTCCAGCTGCTAAGGTTTTAGCAATGGGTTACTTTTCTCCAGTATAAATTAGTATAATTGTATGCAAATTAAGCAATCTAAGAGTATGATATATTACATTATAAATAAGGTATTTTATATTGTTTCACTAAAACATAGACTATAGGACACTAGATATATATTTCAGAAGGTATTTAGCTCTCCATACGATCTAAATACTGGAATTGATGATTGAAAATGCATAGCAAACTGCTTTAAGTTCATTTTGTTTCTTTCTTTGTGTGTAATTTTAGATTTAAGTGGTTAGGTTATGTACACCATACATACAAACTGAGTTAAGAAAATTAACCGTAATTTACAAACCTTTTTATGGCACTATAGTGAATGATTTCATGGTAACAGATTGTTAATGTATTGTGTTTTTGTTTTTTTTTGTTTTTTTTATTCATAGCCTATTGGTTTAATCACACACAGTGATTAAATAAAAATGTATTCCCTTTCAACATAGATTGACCAACATATATTTTCTATACTTCAACACTTACATCAATAAAACTATGAACAGTAAACAAACACTAGTGGTTATCAACTTGGCATATCAACTCAAGTTTTTTTTAAATCTAACTATGCGCTATATGGGCAAAAGTCTTGGGCCATACCTCTTAATCTTTGCATTCAGGTGTTTTTAGTCCCATTGCCACAGGTGTCTAAATAAACCACACAGCAATGCAGTCTGCCTGTATGAGCATTTGTGAAAGAATGGCTCATTTTAAAATGCTCACTGAATCGAGTTTGGCTGTAATAAGATGCCACTGCTGCAACAAGTCAGTTCCTGAAAGATTTTCCCTCCTAGATATTCCACAATCAACTGTAAGTGGTATTATTACAAAGTGAAAGTGTTTAGGAACCAAAGCAAATTAGCCACAAAATGGCAAACGACATAAAGTTTAGAGCAGGATCGCCAAGTACTGAGGCGTACAGTGTGTCTCCAGTGCTCTGCTGTCCATGGACAGTATAAAACATGCACGCAGCTTCTGGATCGGAAGCTAATGTGGAAGTGCATTAAACATTCATTGTATTTCTTGGCCACTTGACGGCAATAACTGTGGCTGCAAAAAGACAGCTGGACCTATAGAAGTCCATGTGAAATTAGCTTTCTCTCATGACCCATGTAGAAACTTTCCTGTGGATTTTGCAGGATCAATCACTCATTTTGGACGATATTAATTTAAAAAAAGGACGTTTTATTTGCTCTAACCATGGTTCAGAAATTAAAGATTATGAAACTACATGCTCATTGGCGAACAAAATATAAATCACAAGTCATTAGCCAGTAAGTGTATGGTTCAACTGTGAGACCCTCCCTTTTTCTTGATCACGATTACAGAAGTGTTCATCTCAAGACTTCAGAACAGGATATCAGACATCAACAGGTGACATCACGGTAGCTACATCCAACTTTTGTACTATGTCTATGCAGCTGGATCAATAACTATTCAATTAGTAGCTGTAATAAGTAGATGGTCCAATACATTTATGAGTGCATTCCTCACATTTCCTACAAAAAAAGCTATTTTCATTCTAAATAAATGCAAAATATATCACTGAGGATGGATACAGCCGACTATTGAGTGTCAATTAAAGTACTACATTGCCTAGATGCGTTCTTATTGTGTGTAAGAAGGTTTTAGCCTTATTCAGGCCTGCCATTTCTGTCAAGATAAAGGGTCCTATAAATAACAAATTCACGTTTTAAAAAACTGAAACCAGTGAAAGGCTTACTAAATCCTAATATCAGGGCAAGATACACAAGGCTTTACACCTTTGTTTATGAACTGCTTGAAGCCAGCAGGAAAAAAAATAAAAATTATGTTCCTGCTGAGAACCTATGACTCCCTTTGACTGTGGTTATATCCATGTGTTTTTTTTACATTTCATTCAGAGTGAAATCATTCCAATGAAAAATTTTGTGTCAGCTCTTTTCACGGAATATAGCTTTAATAAGCTCTGGTGTTTACGTGCACTGATGCAAAACAGTGTGACATGTATAAAAGTGATGAATATGTTAAGCATCCATCTTCATCATTTGCTATCTTTTCTCTTTCACATGTGTTTGATCAGCTCCCTGAAGATGGATATGTATCACTTGTTCAGCACAGCAGTTGCCATTATTGCATTGCTCTTAGCTCTTTAATTATTTACGAGTTTGAATTCAAAGGAAACTCTCCAATGAAGAAGTTCAGCTTGGAAGCTGCTATTTTTGGGAAGTGGAGAAGCAGATGTCCCCACGCGTTTACAACATGGTCTGTCCTGTGCGGAAGGAATACAGCCAGAAAGTAATCACAATCAGTCATTGACACTGGACATTTTTTTCTGCGGATCAGTTTATTAAAAGGTTCAAACCAACCTTGTGAAACATCTGGACCTGCCTACTCTGACTTTATGGAGCATTTTTATTATGCTTGGGCATTTGAAGCAATTATGATTGGTTTATTAGGTGTAATGTAAACACATGTATTAGCACAAATTTTGGTAAGATCAGGGATTTATTTGATTTAACAATATATATATATATATATATATATATATATATATATATATATATATATATATATATATATATATATATATATCATCTGTTATCAGGACATAGATGTCCAAGAGATTTTCCTGCTTGAAGATAATGTTTTTTCCAGCAGAGTTTATTGGTCAGTAGATGATGGTTTTCATATGCATTAACCTGCTGTGTTGACCGTAATATACTCTAGAGCGAGTTACGTATGTGGCATAAGTTAACATTATGCCCCAACAAGTAAATTACCATTACTGTAGTCCTAAAACTCCACAGTTAAACTTCCAAATCTTAAAACTTACTTAAGGTTAGCAAGATTGTGCCTCCAACAGACTCATGTAATTATGCATATGACCTTGTTTTACAACATGCCTTATTCCGTAAGAGTAGTTGTAAACAAACATTGTATAACAGTTGAAAATACCAGAAAAAAAATGGCTGTATACAAGATAACATCTGTAGCAAGAGTTTACTAAAGCTTATATTCATAGATGGGTACCGCAGAGAAAAATCTTGGAATTTTATCTTTTATTTTTGCATGATATACCAAAAAAGCTAGTGCTACCAGTATTTCCAAACTAAACTAGAGACATGTGTTGTGTGTCAAGAAAAATCCTTTATTCCTGATCCTGACATTTTTTGTATGTATTTTAATTCCACAAAATTGCATGAAAAAATATCAAAATGCATAGACATATGTAAATGTAAAATGTACCTATGCAATGCCATGATATGACATAGGTAGTTAACACAAAACAAGAAAAACACAAACACAATCCCAATTCATTCTAAAGACACTTTAACAACATTTGTAGGATATGTGTAGAAAACCGTAAAGCTCTGTTATCGTGTATTTATACCAGCCCTCGGCAGAAAAACACATGGTCAGAAAGCAAGCGCTGGCATTTCATTATGTACTTATATGATGTCGTCAGACTGATGTATTCCCTATAGATCTTCTATCATAGCTGTCAAAATACAGAGCAGGTGTTAGTGAGACAGGCCCAAATTTATGAATTCCATTTTGTGAGATTACTGGTCTCATTCAACTACAGCAATGTCAAACTGTTGCAAACATTAGTATGTGATCATAATTTCACTTCCATTAAGTGCGCATTAGCCAGAGCATTACCGACAGGGAAGAGAGAGGCAGTATAATACATCATTTAGTGTTTAGAAACAAACAAACTTTGCCTGAATTAATGTTTAAATCAATGACAAAAGGGTGACTCAACCCATGATTACTTTTGAACCATTCATCTCTTCACTTTGACCATCGCAACAGGTCAAAATCGCACCCTTCTCAATGAAACCTATCCATCGACGTAAAATATTTCTTGCGTGTTTATTTGTGTCATTTTGAGGTGAATGTTCAAAATGAAATGCCCCTTCAGGAATTATTTAGCCCAGGGGCCCTAAAACACACAAGCACATTTATTATTATTTATGTGAGCATGTCAACCTCCTGTCTAATGAGCCTTTCACCGTGAGCATAATGAAACAGCTTGCATTAGCACAGGATAAATGAACAGCCTGAGAGCTCCCATGTCTACGCAGTGAGATGAAAGCAGATGTTCCACAACCCAAACACCAGTGTAACAGACTTAGATCTACAGAGGAACAGAAGGGACTTTGAGTCAGTGTCATTCTCATCAGCTCATTGACTCCATTAGAAAATTCCCCTGGTCAAACATCATTATGTGAAAACAACGCCTAACTGAGCCATGACCAACTGACCATGAATGAACTCCTAAATTGATTTTTTTTCTCCTATAAACACATTAGTGATAAACAGGTTCTTCACTGGCAAATAAACCTGGAGTCAAAGTGAATGTCAACTACCACACATGAAAGGTTGTGTAAATAATTCTCACATAACCGAGAACTGGCTGTACTGGAGACAAAGAGTGTTTCAAGAAATCAAGCTCTTATGGTACTATTAGTCAAGCAGATGGAATGACAATAAAAGAAAGCAGTTGTTACAGCAATTTATGGTTTCATTTTACTGGTTTTATGTTTTGACTCATAAAATCAAAATATAAACTGACATGTATTTGAATATTTGTGGGATATCTTTATGTAATAAGCAGTATACATATACAAAAAAAACAATCTGACCCTTTTTTTTAAAAAACGGTAATGGTTTGTGTGCATGAGCGTGACTGTGTACAGAATTGTAAGGAAAACTAAAGTTAAGAAATGATCAACTACATATTTTCACAGTCGAAATGTAAATTTGAACATTTCTTACAATTTATCAACAATGTCTTGTTTGTTCATGATAGGCTTTCTTTAATCATTTTTTTTCCAAAGTGTTGTGTGTTTCAGTTTAATTGGTCGATAAAGGCAGACGAATGGAGCCCACATTGACTGTTTCAACACAAATTACCAAAATGTAAAAATAAAAATAAAATGTTGTATAAGATGAATATAAATAGCTTAAAAATCTTAAAAAATATATGATGATGATCCCCTGTCTAACCTTTAACCTCCTGTGTGACAGCACATCCACTGGTATATGGCAGACACACCAGGTGTACAATGTATAACTCTTTGCTATTTTTAATACTATTGTGGGTCTTTAATGGGATTAAATATGTTTTCATTATAAACCTTACGATTAAGCCAAGGGAAGCTTCAAATAAAAACAGTAAAACCACGTCTCGTTTTTGTCTGATAAAAAGTCATAGAACTCACTTAACCCATGTAGTAGAGAAGGAAAGGAATTCAAATGGATTCTTTTAAAGGACCACATTATGTTCTAGACAAATGTCATAAATCCTGTGTGTATTACTGGTACAGCAACCACTCTCTAAAGCTGCTCTATTCGATTTTTCCGACAGTTTCAGCATGCCGTTGTCTCCAATGTGCATGTACGAAAAATCGGTATAGAGAATAACAGTGCGATGCTTTTCCTTTTAGGCTCTGCTTTGTAATTTTAGCGTAAGTAGGCTAATGCAACTGAAAGTGCAGACTGACAAGTGGAAAAGTTTTGCCGTGAAGGCTGAAATTATGTTCCGTGAGTGGGATTACATGTCATCTATACACGGTCATCTTTAAACATGTCATTTCTACACGGAAAAATTAATTAACTAATGATATATATATATATATATGGAGAGAGAGAGCGAGAGAGAGAGAGAGAGAGAAAATGCAAAATATATATATATGCGTGACCTTCTACAAACAACTACACGTGATTGGAAAGGTAACTCACCTGTACCAGTCAAGCCCCTTTTCGTAGTTCCTATCAAAGAAATGTGGCTCATTTCCAACTGCTCTGACATCCGGGTGTACCCTGAGAGCCTCCAGCAGGGCTCTGGTTCCCCCTTTCTTCACCCCGATGATAATGGCTTGGGGAAGTTTCTTCTCTCCGTAATCCGAGGTGCAGTTCACCCTGAGTTCGCTGTCCGTGGTGCTGAATTCCTGGTGCTCCCTCTCCAGCGCGGTGGTGTGATACGCCGCCGCCGATTTAGTTGGAGACGGCTGAGTCCTAATCCACTCCACTGTCCTTTGTTCGGCCTCAGCATGTTCTTTCGCGATGGATACCGGGGTTGTTCTCTCAGATTCGGTGAATTCAGAAAAGCCCTGGGAAGTGGAATAAAGTTTCTCTCTCAATGTCACAAAAGTTGTCTCCTCTGTCACCAGCCTCCCCTGATACACATAGGTCTCTTGCAGAGGGAACTGCAGCGAGTTGTAGCAGCTCATCAAGCTATAGAACAAGTAGGTGACAGACAGGGAGAGGGTGAACATGAATAAGATTTTCCGGGGCACTTTAGAGGTGAAAACCGAAGTGCTGGACCAAAATGCCATCTCTGATAGCAATGATCCTCTCAAAGAAGTGGTCAGACATGTTTCCACCCCGAGTCTTGCATGGACAAATTCAACAGCAATAATCAGTCACTATCAACGCTGCTCCAGCTAAAAAAGCGTGAAGCTGGACCAAACCACCCTAATCCAACCAAACCGCATATTTATAAGGATAGCTGGAACTAGACCGTAAAAATTCCGAAGGAAAAAAATGCGTCCCTTTTCTCGAGTATCGATTTCTAATTCCAAGGCTGACAGACAATGTCACAATTTATTGGACTGAACTTGCAGATATGAGAGGCTGGAGGTCTGGCGTCCTTCCAAATTAGCAGCCTGACTGGAACTGGGCAGCGTATGATGGACGAAATCCTGGCATTTTATGAAGAGGAGAAAAAAGAAAAAGAAAAAAAGGCAATGAAAAGCAGAGTGTTTAAAGTACGCTTCTTCTCCTCAACCGCTCAACCCGAAGTCCAGTCCCGTCTCCCATAAAAGAGTAGATTCCCATCGGTGGAGGCAACCTACAAAGCCACTAAATCTTTCCAACATGAGGCAGTTTGGCGCGCAATCCTTTACGCGTCCCTTTATTTACTTTGCGTAGTAGAAACTCGGTTTCCTTTGTACCAAAGCATCCACACTTCCCACTGACTACAGGATGCTGCTCGCCGTCCTTACGCCTTCTCACATTGGTAGGATACTACGATGTGCGCATCGGCTGGGTGAGCTCATCTGAGCTGAGGCACTACAGAGCCACACAGCACAACTAGTGTGTACACCCACTTTTCCTCTGTCCGTGCACAAGTAGTGCTAGAAACGTCAGATTTCCTAATCTAAGAGAGTTGTGTGGAAAAAAAGCTCCTCTTTATTCCTTTATAGACCTACTCGTGGAGAGATAAAACTCGACACTGGAATATGCGAGAGCTTATTGCAGTGTGATTTGCTCCATATAAAGTTCACTATTAAATTCAATATCAGAGAGATTATTTTGATAGAGGTTATTTTTTTTACAGAAAGCTCATGTCTGCACCCTGCTGGTTTTTTGCGGCGCATTAATTTACAAAAGACGAGAGAGTGTGTGTATGACAGAGAAAGAAACGGAAACAAAGTTTAACCTGATATATGAGGGGGAACGGATACTTAGCGTTTTTAAATTAAAAACGTTGATGGTGAAGTCAGTTTTCCTTAACACATTTCTACGTGAAAGAATCCACAGGCGGAAAACAATCCCGCGTTTTGCATTGTGCTGAGGATGTTGCTTAGGCGTATTATTCACTGAATTTATTATACATGGGCTGCAGACTATAATTACTGATGAGAATATGCAGTAGACCTTAACTTGTACACTTTGTTGCCACAATATGAGGATCTAAAATTGCATGCCACCGAAATGTCTCCATGTATTAGAGAATCTCATTCATCACACACCTCCAACACACCAGGAGAGCCATCGTCACAATAAGTACTGGGTCACAAACAATTTGCAATGCCTGCTTCTCAGAACAGCGAGCCCCTGCTATATTTAAAGATCTCTGTGTTGAAATGGGAAAAAAAATATTTCTATGTATATGTTGCTTGACCAGATTTGTCATTTCTAATGCTTGTAGCTGGCTGGGCATGCAAACCAGGGGTGATACCAAGTCATATTATTGTGTCGGTAAAGGATGGCAGTATACCAAAGGAGCTCTTTAATATTCACCCAGTGCATTTCCACTAAATAAGAATTAAAAACTGTTATTTTCGGAGCTACTATTACACACAAAAATACATGTTACCATGACTAAGGCTTTTGCAGGTGCCGTATTAGTGTAAAGCTGTAATAATTTATACTTTTGTTACAAGGTGATGTAAATTGACATTTGGACAAACAGTGTGATTATCAATACGAATAATAATCACACTGTCATATTAATCAACCTACAAAGCCAAATCTGTAGCTCACCTTGGGTTTAAGAGTTGGTCATTTTGGTTGTTGTGAATGTTTGAGGTCTAAAAATTCCTGGTTAGAAAGATACACGTAGTGACTGGTTGACATATTGGGTCATTTATTTATTTCAGCAGTGACAAGGAAGCAAAAACTTGGAAAGAGAAGAATGAATTTTGTACTGGACTTTGCATCCATAAGATGACCAAGCACAATTTTAGAAACAGAGCAGCTGTAATGTTAACTCTTGGGTGTGTAACTAAGCAACAGTTTGCTATCAATATACATTCATATGAAAAAATCGGAGTTACTCCTTGGAAAATAAACCTCACTTACACAATAGATATTATCATGAGATTCAATGGGCTATAAGTTGCTGAAATACACACACACACACACACACACACACACACACACATAAATAAATTTATATGTGCGTGTATGTGTGTGTGTATATATATGTTTTAGTAAATTTAGGAAAAAATTCAAGTAAACCCACAAAGCAAAAATACATGTAAGCAATGCAGGTGATTGGCTGAGTGGGAAGAAAGTATGAACAAGTGTTTAGAGCACAATGGTTACTAGGTGTTTGGCAGTCAAGAGAGTGTAGGAGAGCTCAATGGGTTTGTTGAAATTGTTGTATTCATAAATTGCCACTCGGAGAATCAGAGAGCTCTCAAACACGAACTGCACCGTTTGTGAATTCCCACTGTTATCAGACCATCTACCTGTCTAAGAGTCACTCTGTCAGAGATTTCTGGGCATGTTCAGAATCTCCATGAAGTAGTTGCAGCAGAATTTTCCTTTGTTAATAACACAAGTGAAATGGTATTCAAAAGGAAGCTTCGACTTGCCGCTGATGATAAATGATTATCACACAAGCACATGAGAAAATATATTAAGTCATTTTATCTTCCCTTTGTTGTGTCTGTTATCTGAGCCATTCATAAATCGCTCAGACATTGTCTTTCCCCGCTGGAAACTGAGTGTTCAGACTGTGTCTATTTGCATTTACAAATAAGTGGTCGTTCAAAAAAAAGAAAATGTTTACTGACATTTACTTCTGATAGTCGAGAGAGCTGCAGACCTGGTTGTGTCAAAAGGCCAAAATCAGAACTCAGATATTTTCCTAACCCATAGGCAGTAGGTCTTTTAGGAATTTATGCTACAGGTTTTACAGCATTACTGTTACTCTAACAGACCTAGCTCATTATTTCATTATGTAACTAGCACAAGAGTGCCACACAGTGAACCACCACATATTTAGTGTTCATCAGGGTAAGACTCTGAGCCAAATGAGCTATTACTCCTTGCAGCTCACATCAACACTTGCCTCATGTCTAGATAGTATTTGGATATGAATTATCCATATTAGATTTTCAGAAAATAAATGTCATTTCAAAGGCTATATACACATGGGACACATCTAGTCCATGATGTTTAAACATGCCATCATTATTAGTTTAAGACCAAAATATTTATTACAGGAATTAGATTAAAAATAAAGCAAATCTAAAATGATTTAAATCAGCATAAAGGATGTAATGTGTTTTGTATATCTTGACAACAAATTGTTAAATCTAAAATGTAAACAAATGACTTTTACACCAGCAACTAATGCCCAGTGAATTTTTTTCCATGGTGTACTGGGGATGCAGCCTAGTTAGCCAAGAGCCAGTTCCTGCAAGACACATCATTTCTATGGTGAATTAATGTGACAACAGAGGCTCTTCTGTGTCTGATTGAGTATCTGAAGTTGCAATACACAGTCTTATGCTGAAACCCCAAAGACTGCAAAATAATTCTTGTGACAACACACACACGAAGCTTCTGTTCTGCCAGTGCAAACTACATCAGGCCTGTGGCACTTTCTCAATATAGTTACAGCTCAGGAGCTGCAGCTCCACCTTTGAGATTTGAGTCTACTAATATGAAATGACTTGATTCTGAACTCTGCCACAGTCTAAGCTTGTCTGGTGGAGCTGAGATGAACGGCTATTGTGGGAAGGTTTTGGCAGACTGTATATGCTCAAACTGTTACGGGGCTCAGTGCAATTAAAGTCAGAGTACTGCGGCCAGCAGAATCACACCCTGTTGTCCGCTGGGGCTCGTACCTGCAAAAATGGTTTATCAGGCTACATTTAGAAAGGAAATGACAAAATGGATTTAAGTGACCATCCCGATAGTGATAAAAGAAAGTAGAAAATACCATAAAAAGAGCAAACTTGCCTTTGGCCTACAAATCAGTAAATCAATATTTGTATGACCTTGTAATTTAATTCTCTCTCTTTCATGGAACCTTTGAATTAATCATAGACTGCAATGTCACGGTGCTGAAGCACGAGCACGTGCAATCTCGATACAGAAACTTTTGCAGCAATCTACCTTAAGTAGGACTGGTGCAGGTTCAGGAGAATCTCTTGCCTTGTTGTCTTGCTTTAATGAAGATAATAAAATTCATGAGGAAAATGCCCCTGAGTGATCCTTGAAGGCATTTTCCTCATGAATTTCATTGTGGAATCTCTCAGCAGGAAGATTGGAAATATAAAGATTTTGTATGTTCGCCCTAGAGTAGAAAGATTGTTTTAAGGCATGAATTTATTTTATTTTGTTTTTATTATTACTTTTATTGTTCTTTTTATGTAGAACAACAATGTGGAGCACCTAAGAGTACTAGGGGAAAAAAAGAATTCCACATTTCCTTATGCAAAAATGACACACTTACAAATCATCTTTTCATTATGCCAGAAACGTTGGATTGTCCTTCTTTATTTCTTGGACCTGGTAAACACATTCGGACAAGTATCACACAATCCTATATGGGAAAAAAAGCATTTGGTTTTGGTAAGCAACCCAAACATAATTGGAAATTTGGTTAATGCATTTGCGTAGGTATGGTAAACAATAACATGGGCCACATTAAAACACATTGAGACTTGAAACCTGTGGGCCTACATATAAAACACTATTTGGGATGCATAACCATGAAAACAATATTAAAATATATCTTTAGATATCATGTCTTGTACATTTTCATGAGAATTTGGGTTTGCTTAAGGTAAAAAAAACAAAAAGAAAGTTGGAGTACGACATAAACACGGTCTTTTTTCCTGGCGTTTATTGTGTGCACCTTTATTCCCCATGTGCATAAAAATCTTCTTATTTATTATTTACTTACTTTTTTACTTACTTACTACTTACTATTTTACTTACTTTATTACTTACTTATTTATTTATTTACTTATTTATGTATTGCATTTATGTCTCTTTATTGCTTTGGATAAATTAAATACCAATAAAAATCTTGGGTTTTTTTTATATGCAGACATTTAGACGTTTGTTTCACAAAAGCATTTCAAAAAACTTTGGTTTGTTTGTCGGTTATTAAATCTTTGGTTAATCAGTTATTGGCTATGTAACACATGCACCATACATTTTGGAATGGAGACAAATATAGAGAGTCATTAGTGACTGAATAGGACCAAATGGAGGCAGACTAGAGTCCTCTTTAGTGCTTTGATCCTATAACACCAGGCTACATCCCTGGATTATGCAGTGAGCTTAATTTATCACCCTGTTCGAACGCAAAATCACAACCTGATCTCAAGGTCTGCACTGCAAAGTGGTGTCCCTTTTTTTCATCCAGCATACTAAGGAATTTGGAAGCACTTTAATTCAGTTTAGAAGGTCAAGTGTAAAAACTCTACTGATCGATTCTTAATGCAGTCACCTTAATAAGCGTGAAAGGCAATAAAGATGAACTGCCTTTTGTTACAAGAACAGGTGGTTTCGAGGGGGAGGGTCATATCTGCATATAAAAGTTTAGGCATTAAAATTAACATTTAAATGTTAATGATCCATTATTATACAACATTTTTATTTAACTTAATGAACTTACCAGAATAATCAAGGTGTATTAAATTTTTTGGCACTAAAATAATTCATTGTCATTACACTTGTGTATAGTTATGAATGATGAGCTGCACTCACTGGACAGCTACACTTTCCCCTGTGCTTTTGTTGTAATTTTTGCAAACACAATTGCTAAGCGTTTTGTCTTAGAACAGATAACTGTTGCTTTAACACACTTGCTTTGCAAGTGTTGAATTTGCCAGCACAACTCGGCTGGGTCACCTGACAGAATGACTAACTGGCAGTATTGATTTGCTTGTTCTAGCATTACAGATGTCACTGGAGATTCGTGTCCTAGTTGTGGAATTTTCATCTTTAAAAGTTTGCAATTTTAAAATAAATATATTATAACGGACGGGCATGGTCTGTCCTATTTCAAAGTCTACAGCAGATTAGGCAGTGGAAAGGCAGCGTTGTTCTGACACAGTGAACACATCATCTATGGCCCTCAGTATTCATCAGTCCTTGGCACTTTAGTTAATTGTCTTGTCAAGGATTTCAGTTCAAGAGATGACCCATATACAGGATACAGAGACATGAAGGAAGGTCGTGGAAAGAACATAAATACTTTAAAATAAGTCACAAAAAAACAAGGACCAAACTAAACAATAGAGGGAATCAGAATTATAGACACAAAGTATGCACACAAAGTGACAAGAAGAAGGGCATGATTAAATACACAATGAATTCATTGAATACAAGTCAAAACTAAATTGGCGAAACAAACAGTCATTAAAAATCGAAAGACACAAAGATTGGAAGAGATACAACAAGAAATAACAGCAATAACAAACATAACTCAGGAGCAATCTACATTTGCCAATTGAGACTCAGAAACAGGGAAGTTGAAAGTAGACATATTCCAGGATCAGTGAACACAAATGTTAGCAATTCTGGAACAGTCTTTGCATTGGCAGGCCATGAAATGGGTCTGGAATTTGACAGATCTACATGCAGATTCAAATCCAGACTGAGGAACAGACATAGGCAGAAGCCACCTGGATTCTGGAAGGGGAACAGTAGAGGTTACTTGTTACTGGATGACCAAGAAAACTGAGAGACTTTGGAAGTTACCTTCAGAAATGTTTTAAAGATACCATGTATATTCCTCTTTTTCTTGTTTTATCTCATCATTTTTTCCCTTCATATATAAATGGTAGAATGCACCCTTAAAGTTAAGGGCTATTGGGCCCAGGACCTGGCATTGGACATATCTTCAGTTGAATGCTCATGTCTCCATAATGTTAATACTATGTATAAAGAAATAGGCAGTAGATTTATCCAATTTAAGATAATCCATAGGTGGCATCGAACACTGCAACAACTGTATAAATGGAACTTGGCCCCCATGGACGATTGCTGGAGATGTGACGGTGAAAATGCTTCGATTTCACATATCTTATGGAGCTGTTCGGCACTTCGGGACTGGTGGGAAAACATAATGGAGGTCGTTTTCAGTGTTTTGAAAAGAAGATTTGGCATCTCACCAAAATTGTCCATACTTGGTGTAACTACAGAACTTTCTGATGGAGACTTTTCCTGCTATACAAAAAAATGGATCATCCTGACTTTTACTACGGCAAAACGGGTCTTGTTAAGACATTGGCAGAAAAAGAAACCCACTCCCTATGAGGAGTGGCTAATGATGATGGTTAAGTTGGCATCTTACGAAAACGTTTAGATAAATTGCACCAATATAATTGTATTTTGTCCCTTTCTGTAACTTGAGGGGCAGAGGGGTAATGAGAGAGTGGTTGGTGTGGGGTTTGGTGTGCGAAGAAAGAATATGCTAACTTTATTTTTTCTTTTCTGTTTTGTTACTGAAGTTCAAAACGAAATAAAAATTGTTGAAGATAAATGAAAGGTAGAACGCACAAGAATTGCCAATTCGTTTTGACTCCAGCAAAGATAAGGCCAACATCAAACTGTCTTTTCCATTTACTGTTTTTACTTGTTCTTTCAGCTCTTTCGAATAATACCCCTTGATGTCTTCATTTTTATACTCTTATACTGATCCCATTGCTTAAAAAACCCTCATTTTAGAAGAAAACATCTTATCAGTTTGCTTGGTATGATACCCTTAACTTATAGAAGATAATGTCAATTGACTAATTTTTCATCTCACATTTTGTCACGGTTCTGGGTCTGTTGGACCCAGTATTTTGAGTTTATTATGCTTTGGTTTATATTTTGAATGATGGATTATTCTTTGTTTCTCTGGTACTTTGTGTTTCAGTTATCTTGGTGTTTTGGATTGTTTTTCTCATTCTCTTGTATTGCTGATTGTGGTGGTGGTCATGATGATTATTTGGTTCATGTTTCTGTTTATTTGTGATTAGGATTTGTGTTCTCATGTTTTGTGTGGGTTTAGTGCTAGGTGTCATTTTCTGTCTGTCTCTCAGTGCCAAGTCTGCGTCTTTGTGTTGGGTTCATGTTTCCTGTTTTATTGTGAAAGTCTTTGTCTTATGTTGGTGTGTGAAGCTTGGTTCCCCTGTCTCGTCAGCCCTGATCTCTTCCAGCTGTGTCTCCCTTCTGTTGCCCGTTCCCTCATTACTACCCTGTGTATTTAAGCCCTGTGTTTTCCTCAACCCAGTGTTGCGTCGTACCCTCATGCTGTGTGGATCTCCTGGTGTCTCCCTGTAAGTTTAGTGTGTTATTCCCCAGTTTAGTTTACTTTGTATGCTTTCCCGGCCCGTGAATAAAGCTGTGGTTTTGAGTTCATCCCTTGTGTCTACGAGCCTGCATTTTGGGTCCAATTCCTGCCTGCCACATAGCGTTTCATGACAGAACGACGCGACCACAAAATGGACCCAGCGGACTCAGGTTTTGCCACGAAGGAGGAAATGCTCAAGCAGTTGAAGGATTTCTGCCGAAGCGTAATCCACGCTGCTGACAAACCCAAGAGACTTATTCAGGTAGTGTTTTTTGATCACTTATTGTCATCCACAACTTTGACCGTCAGTTTTATGGACATAAAAAGGTTAAAACAAATAATCACAGGTCTGAGAGCGAGACTCTGCTTCGAACTATTTGATATGGGCAGTCCAGGGAAAGAAGATTCAGCTGCCCTCCTGGAGGCCCTCGCCTCTTGGTATTCGCGGCACCAGCGACCTTTTCCATCACTATTTGTTGCCAAATCACTCGATCCGCCTTTAAGGACGAAACTGCACCCTCACCATCCTCAACCCCTCACACCTCCACCTTCATCTCCAGTAGCTCACTTAGCTGCCCAGCCTCCAGTAGCTCACTTAGCTGCCCAGCCTCCAGTAGCTCACTTAGCTGCCCAGCCTCCAGTAGCTCACTTAGCTGCCCAGCCTCCAGTAGCTCACTTAGCTGCCCAGCCTCCAGTAGCTCACTTAGCTGCCCAGCCTCCAGTAGCTCACTTAGCTGCCCAGCTCCCAGTGTCACCTGTGCCGCCTGTAGTCCAGGCCCCCCCCAGTGCCGCCTGTAGTCCAGGCCCCCCCCAGTGCCGCCTGTAGTCCAGGCCCCCCAGTGCCGCCTGTAGTCCAGGCCCCCAGTGCCGCCTGTAGTCCAGGCCCCCCCCAGTGCCGCCTGTAGTCCAGGCCCTCCCCAGTGCCGCCTCCAGCAGTTCGGCCTTCCCCAGTGCCGCCTCCAGCAGTTCGGCCTTCCCAGTGCCGCCTCCAGCAGTTCGGCCTTCCCAGTGCCGCCTCCAGCAGTTCGGCCTTCCCCAGTGCCGCCTCCAGCAGTTCGGCCTTCCCAGTGCCGCCTCCAGCAGTTCGGCCTTCCCAGTGCCGCCTCCAGCAGTTCGGCCTTCCCCAGTGCCGCCTCCAGCAGTTCGGCCTTCCCCAGTGCCGCCTCCAGCAGTTCGGCCTTCCCCAGTGCCGCCTCCAGCAGTTCGGCCTTCCCCAGTGCCGCCTCCAGCAGTTCGGCCTTCCCCAGTGCAGTCTTCCACTCAACCACCAGCTCCGCTTTCTCCTCAACCGTCACTACTACCTTTAGCTCAGTCACCTGTACAGTCGCCTCTAGTTCATTCCCCTGTGAAGCCATCAACTCCACCACCCGCTCCTCTTTCACCACCACCAGTAGCTCAGCTCGCACCTGACCCATTGACCCAGTTCTCCGTAGCAGTTCAGTTTTCTGGCCAGCGTAACATTGAGCCAGGGGTCCCAATTCCCTCTGGCTCTACATCAGCTCCTGCTGGAAGCTCTGATGAGCCCATCCAGCACTCCGCGGCTCCCATGCCGCCACCTGCCTTCTCCGCTGGAGGGTCCGAGGGGCCCGTTCAGCCTCCGTCTCATGTCTCCGCTGGAGGGTCCGAGGGGCCCGTTCAGCCTCCGTCTCATGTCTCCGCTGGAGGGTCCGAGGGGCCCGTTCAGCCTCCGTCTCATGTCTCCGCTGGAGGGTCCGAGGGGCCCGTTCAGCCTCCGTCTCATGTCTCCGCTGGAGGGTCCGAGGGGCCCGTTCAGCAACCCGTCTCCGCTGGAGGGTCCGAGGGGCCCGTTCAGCAACCCGTCTCCGCTGGAGGGTCCGAGGGACCGCTCCGGCCTTCGTTTCATGTCTCCGCTGGAGGGTCCGAGGGGCCCGTTCAGCAACCCGTCTCCGCTGGAGGGTCCGAGGGGCCCGTTCAGCAACCCGTCTCCGCTGGAGGGTCCGAGGGACCGCTCCGGCCTTCATTTCATGTCTCCGCTGGAGGGTCCGAGGGGCCCGTTCAGCAACCCGTCTCCGCTGGAGGGTCCGAGGGACCGCTCCGGCCTTCGTTTCATGTCTCCGCTGGAGGGTCCGAGGGGCCCGTTCAGCAACCCGTCTCTGCTGGAGGGTCCGAGGGACCGCTCCGGCCTGCAGCACCACCGCCTCCGGCTTCCACGCCGCCGCCAGCTGCAGCCTCACCATCCTCGTCTGCTGCAGCGCCTCCGTCTCCGGCTTCCACGCCGTCGCCGCCTGCAGCGCCTCCGGCTTCCACGCCGCCGCCAGCTGCAGCCTCACCATCCTCGTCTGCTGCAGCGCCTCCGTCTCCGGCTTCCACGCCGTCGCCGCCTGCAGCGTCTCCGGCTTCCACGCCGTCGCCTGCTGCAGCGTCTCCGGCTTCCACGCCGTCGCCTGCTGCAGCGCCTCCGTCTCCGGCTTCCACGCCGTCGCCTGCTGCAGCGCCTCCGTCTCCGGCTTCCACGCCGTCGCCTGCTGCAGCGCCTCCGTCTCCGGCTTCCACGCCGTCGCCTGCTGCAGCGCCTCCTCTCGGCTTCCACGCCGCCGCCTGCTGCAGCGCCTCCGTCTCCGGCTTCCACGCCGTCGCCTGCTGCAGCGCCTCCGTCTCCGGCTTCCACGCCGTCGCCGCCTGCAGCGCCTCCGGCTTCCACGCCGCCAGCTGCGGCCTCATCGTCCTCGCCTGGTCCGGCCTCATCGTCCTCGCCTGGTCCGGCCTCATCGTCCTCGCCTGGTCCGGCCTCATCGTCCTCGCCTGGTCCGGCCTCCTCGTCCTCGCCTGGTCCGGCCTCCTCGCCTCGCCTGGTCCGCCTCCTCGTCCTCGCCTGGTCCGCCTCCTCGTCCTCGCCTGGTCCGCCTCCTCGCCTCGCCTGGTCCGGCCTCCTCGTCCTCGCCTGGTCCGCCTCCTCGTCCTCGCCTGGTCCGCCTCCTCGCCTCGCCTGGTCCGCCTCCTCGTCCTCGCCTGGTCCGGCCTCCTCGTCCTCGCCTGGTCCGGCCTCCTCGTCCTCGCCTGGTCCGGCCTCCTCGTCCTCGCCTGGTCCGGCCTCCTCGTCCTCGCCTGGTCCGGCCTCTGTTCCGCCATCATTTGGCCCGGCCTCCTCGTCCTCGCCTGGTCCGGCCTCTGTTCCGCCATCATTTGGCCCGGCCTCCTCGTCCTCGCCTGGTCCGGCCTCTGTTCCGCCATCATTTGGCCCTGCCTCGTCTGGCCCTGCGGTTGCAACACCGCCGTCAGAGCCAGCTCGACCTGTTCCGCCTCGCCTCTGCCGGCCGTTTTCCAGGCCTCTACGTTGGCATCATGGCCGTCGAGGGCGGCCTCCTGAAAGACTTTGTCGCCGCCGCTGGTTTCGCGGCCGACCTCCGGACCTGTTCAGTGGCCGCCACTGCCTTCCTAGTGGTCGGCCTCCGGAACGGTTTTGCCCGCGCTGCCGCCGTTGCCGTGTGCACGGTCGGCCTCCGGAACTGTTTTGCCCGCGCTGCCGCCGTTGCCGTGTGCACGGTCGGCCTCCGGAACTGTTTGCCCGTCGCCACCGTTGCCGTGTGCACGGTCGGCCACCAGAACTGTTTTCCTGTCGTTGCCGTTCGCACGGTCGGCCTCCTGGACTTTTCATGGACTCATGTTAGGTCTAGTTTGGTTTGGTTTTGATCTGTTTTTTTTCTTCTGTCTCTGGACTGGTGCTCCTTGTGTTTTGTTTCGGGCCCTCCGTCCTGGACCCCCTCCGCCCGCCCTGGTTTGGTGTCCTTCGTGCTTCTGTTTTTTGTTTGCGGCTGTCGGGAGCCAGCCCTTAGAGGGGGGGTACTGTCACGGTTCTGGGTCTGTTGGACCCAGTATTTTGAGTTTATTATGCTTTGGTTTATATTTTGAATGATGGATTATTCTTTGTTTCTCTGGTACTTTGTGTTTCAGTTATCTTGGTGTTTTGGATTGTTTTTCTCATTCTCTTGTATTGCTGATTGTGGTGGTGGTCATGATGATTATTTGGTTCATGTTTCTGTTTATTTGTGATTAGGATTTGTGTTCTCATGTTTTGTGTGGGTTTAGTGCTAGGTGTCATTTTCTGTCTGTCTCTCAGTGCCAAGTCTGCGTCTTTGTGTTGGGTTCATGTTTCCTGTTTTATTGTGAAAGTCTTTGTCTTATGTTGGTGTGTGAAGCTTGGTTCCCCTGTCTCGTCAGCCCTGATCTCTTCCAGCTGTGTCTCCCTTCTGTTGCCCGTTCCCTCATTACTACCCTGTGTATTTAAGCCCTGTGTTTTCCTCAACCCAGTGTCGCGTCGTACCCTCATGCTGTGTGGATCTCCTGGTGTCTCCCTGTAAGTTTAGTGTGTTATTCCCCAGTTTAGTTTACTTTGTATGCTTTCCCGGCCTGTGAATAAAGCTGTGGTTTTGAGTTCATCCCTTGTGTCTACGAGCCTGCATTTTGGGTCCAATTCCTGCCTGCCACATAGCGTTTCATGACACGTTTGGTTAACACAAGTCGTTATTAATTAAGGATTTGCAAATCGATTGAGAAATCGATTGGATCCTCTATTATTATCATTATTTGAATAGTAGTGCTAATACCTCACCAAGTGTTGAACTGCAGAGTCAGTACACGTCTATTAGCCAGTGGTGCAACTGAAGAGAACAATAGAATTACCTTTGTTACCAATGCCATTCGAGATTTCCTATGCACATTGCCACAACGATATTGTCTTCCTTGTTTTCAAATGACTAGAGAGCCAATGCTGAAGTGAAATGATAGATACTATCTGTTTCTTGATCAATAATTCTGCCTCCCTCCATTGTTGACCAGGCTGCCACACTGTGGACTAATTAGATGATAAAAAGTGATGGATGTGCATTAAATTCAGCTGGACCTTAAGAGAACTCCTTTGGGTTTTGTCCTATTTTGAGCTGACCTTTTAGATCCTAACTTTATTGTACATGAATGCAGTTTTATCGGATTGCTGGATGTTTGTGATGCATCAGTTAGACTGTACGCATTGATTCACAGATAGATAACTTCAGTTAACCTATATTGGTCATATGCGTTCATATGAGGACATAAGGACATGTTGCCCATTTCAGTAGGGAAAGTGTAAATTACATAGAGGGAGGGAGAATTCCCAATGGATCAGTGAGAGGTGACTAGAAAGCACATAAACTGCAAAGCATTTTGATTAGCTCTGTGGTTTTTTTTTTTTTTACCATCAAGGTAATTTCAAGGTTTCTTGTGCCTACATTTAAAATATAAATTGTATTAAGTGTAGTTAAAATTAGGGCAAGCAGAACAGTCATCTTACAGGGACAAGCCATATTTTTTTCTGTTAGAGCAGAAAATGACCAGTTTTCTGTTTTGGTGCAAAAACTCATTTCAAGACTTGCCCAATCTCTTCCTCTCATCTACTACCCAGTTTATCAACTGTACAGTGATAACAACTAAAACACAAAAACGTTATTATAGTATTAGAGATCACTAAAACCAAGCTTGTGAGCTCTTTCTGGGGAATTATTATATTATATTATATTATATTAAAAATGAAGATAGAAAAAAAATAAACAAAAGGTTCCATAAATGTTAAAGATTTTTAAAAATTAAATAAAGGTGGTGTCCACGTTTTTCTGTCACGTATAATCACATTTTTTTCCAGAGGATTTAGTGTTTCTGCTAGTGTTTTTCCTATTTTTCTCATATTGTTTACTCATGCTTTTTGATCGTATTTTCTTTTTACTCAACCTCCCATTATGCCAGTGTGCTATCTTTAGGATGTTGATGTTAGACTGATGCAACACTTGGCCCGCTGTGCTTTTTTTTTTTTCTTAAAACATGTCAGAGCACAGCCAGATAATGGGGTACAATTAGGGTTGTGCTGAAAATGTTCTGTTGGAGGTGTCATCACAAAAAAGGAAACATCATGAGTTAGTTTCTTTTGGTTTAATCCTAAAAATTGCTTTCCTCTTGTGATTTATCAGCGGGAGCTGTCATGAATTTGTGACACCCATTTGCCCTTTACACAACTTGTGCTTTGGAAGTCACTCCCAGGTATAATGTCCTCTATGGAGTTGCTGTAAAACTCTTTTTAGCAAGGCCATACAATGACGACCCGACTGGATCTGCATGGAGCGCACTGCCTGTGGACCACTGGCTTCCTCCTGAGCCGTTCCTGAGTTAGCAATGTCCCCTGGTGCCTCCCAGGTGTGACTCCCTCAGCATAATTAAGGTGGGATCTGCCAGGGCTTCTGGGCCAGGGTCATTCATCAACTGGATCACCCGCAAGATTAATGTGCACTTGCTACAGCGCTCCAATGGATTGCTGCCACTTGCTGAGATCATTAGCGTTGGTCTCCATATGACTGCAGAGGGCTCTGTGCAGTGGATGGAGAGATTTGCAGCTTTGCATACTAAATGAATAGTCTATCATTGCCTAATTAAGGGCTTATTGGAGACACTTGTGTCCAGTCCCCTGGACAGTAAACCATAACTGAAGGGCAAACTAGATAGATTAGCTCCACCTGCTTAGTAGCAAAGTGCAAAGTAATGAAACTGCTGACAAAAGTAAGCTCAAAGGAGAATGAGTGGGGTGTGCGTCATTACACTGCATTTAGGTCCCAAAGGGACTTTGATGCTCTTTTTTAAGAACTCGCTGTTTTTACAGTTTTAGAAGTCAAGATCACAACATTTCACCATTTGAACATGGCTTAGGAAATAGCTTCCGCATAATCACGTATTATCACTTTGTAAGACACTGAGTTTAAATTCAGATTATATTCAATCACTTACTCGTAATGCTTTAATGTAAATTCAACTTGATCATCATCTAAAATTTCAACTGAAAGATGGACATTGAGAAACCAGGTCCCAGTCTTACCTCCTGCGTCAGTACTAATCAACAACCAGTTGTAAATTTTTGTTTTCAGAAATATTTTTTTATTAGGTCAATTCAGAAAAAAAGACTTAAGAAGCAAGTATATGGTGTAGCTAGTTTCTGTTATCTTCTAATTTTAAATTAACTCAAAATTAATTAACATTTTTTGCCCTTTGTGAGCAAATAAAAAACACAAGGCAAACAAAAACCTTTCAAGGTAATATGGGAAATTAGTTCATTCTTTCATTCAATTCATTCATTTGCATATCCAGAAGAATTACAATCTAAAGCTTCTTTTAAATTCATTTCAGTCTCTTGTAGTTCTGTTTATGGTCTCTACCTACTCTGGGAGGATATATGTGGTTAGCGTTGCTACATGCTGCATGATGTTCATCAGCTATCATTATGCTGCAATACTAATAAACAGCAACATAAAAATTACAAAGGATACACATAGCTCTGTTACAAAAAATTAGCCTTACAACACTCTCTCTGTGTTTTTGCACAACATTTATTAACATTTATACATTTCCCTTCATCCTAATTGGAGAATTATTTAATTATAAAACATTTGAAACTGCATCTCACCAAATGTATCCATATGATAACTGGTTTATTTTTAAGTGCACACTGTCAACAAGGTAGCAGAAAATATAATTGATGTAAATATTCAGTCAAAACAAAGCAACATGAGTATCTCACTAGAGTCGATTAGTAAGCGCTGGGTAATCAGCCACAAGTGCAGCCTGTGAACCCAAATCAGCTAAGGAGCTAAACTTGCATTGTGTGAAAAGGTTTGGTGTTTTATATCTCTTGGCCACACTACAAGCAACAGCTTCATACTGCATTATAATCATTTGACTCATTGTGTATAGAAAGAATTACAAGAACTTGGTAAAAAATATAAAATGACTGCAGTGAGAGTATGGGATGATCATTCACAGTTATAATATATTTGCATACAAATCCAACACAAATGTGAATGTGCCAAAATGGTCAAAAATGAGACTCCACTTGTTGTGCAAACCATTATACAGTTTCACACTGAGAGATTGGGGGGGGAGGGCTGTGCACAGCTTTTCTGGCTGTAAGCCTCCCTGTATATGAGGCTTGTTTTTCATTGACTGTGTCAGGAATCAAGAGGGCTAATCCCTCAGAGACTTCAGATGAAAGTTTCAAAAGAAATAATGAAAGGCATACTGCCTGAGGGTGCATATCGGGGTGAACGTACAGCAAGCTGGAGAGAACAGCAGCGGCGCACGACAAGCAGCAAAGGAAGAACATAACAGCTTCCCTTGCTGCCACCCCCACCAGTCTAACTATAAATCACATATTCTGTCTCCAAGACATAAACAAATACGCAGCAGAGCAGATCAGAAACTTGGCACAGCATGAATACTTAAAATAAAAATAAAACGTACCATTTTGCAGCTTGTACTTTTAAACTATTTGAATGATCCGTAAAAATGACTAGAGACTTTATGAAAAGGAACAAGAGACTGGCTTTTGCAATTGGCTTTTTGTCAAAATGTCTTCCTAAGATAATAAAAAATCTTCCAGTAAGAAGCATTTGCATATTTTGCAACTGAAATATATGTAATTTTAAGAATGTGTCCTATATGATACAAAGTAACTAAATCAGAATTGGCAGCAGTGTTTAGGAAAGGTCCTATCTGTGTGGTTGTGTGAGTGGTTTTCCTTGCTTGTTTAGATTTATTTTTCTATGTTTGTGTGGGTGCATGGGTGAGTGCCACATGGAAGCTATCCACATTTTTAGGTAAGTACACATGGAATCAATGATCTTGGGTTCAGACTTTAGGAAAAATGAAACAATGTACATCAATATAACAGGATTAATTATACTATTAGAACAAATAATATTTCTGTTTGATTACAAAACACGTGAGTGATTAAAAAGCTGAGGAAATCCACAGAACAGGTGGACAAATCCTCTATTCACAGCTCAAAACAGCATGGCTGTGCCACCAACACACCTGTTAGCTGACTTTTTGTTAATACATACCATCTGTAAACTGTGACCATGGAGTCATTTAGGCTGTAGGGTAAATGCGCATTTACTAACCTGACTCTCTTTTAATGTTTAGGAAGACATTCTTGCAGTGGGAATGACACCATATGTTTTTATCATTCCTTGGAGTTGAGATAAAATGCCGCGCCAAGATATAAGTCAGTGTGAAATGTTGCTTTCAGCTGATTTTATGATGGCTTTCACAAACAAATTATTCTTGTGGCCTCGACTGTTGCAGTGGATGAAACATGCAGACTCTGACTCCGGGGCTTGAGCTGCATGGAGTGTGCAGCATACCTCTGAAATGACCAAATTAGAATGCCATACCGTTCACAAAACATGTGCAGTGAATGGAGAACACCCCTAATAGTGCTGGCAGAAAAAAGCATCTGCATTCTGCTGGGCACGCATATGTAAATGTACATTTCCCTCCCTCCACATAGTAATGACTTGTAGGTAGACAGCTTGGCCACTAACCTTTGCAATTATTAATGTCCAAATAAGATTTTTTTTTTTTAAAAGATGCCGTTCAGTCAAATTCTTTCAGGTCAGTTTAGGCATTTAGATAGTAATACTACTCACCGAAGCTTAAATATTTGCTTGTAATTATGTTTTTTGCAGACATTCAGTTAGTTTTCAATTATAGTGTCTGCACTAATGCCTACACATTTTGTGTTTTCCATAGACTATACCTTTCAACCCAGTATTCAGGACAAAGCTCTTCCTGGAAATCCCAGACGGTTGATTCTGTTGCTTGGACGTAGCGCCAGATGGAAAAAGTATACCTTCTGGGATTTCCTTATCTGGATGATTGACCATGCATCAAGACACGAGACAAACATTGCAGTGTGTTAAGTGAATTAGCTGCTTCAAATTAAATGCTTCTATGCTTAAAAAGCTGGTATGGTGTCTTTACATTAGGATAACCATTAGATAATTTTCTTGACCATCTATTATTGTACTGTTGCAATACAGCAACTTTGAATATTGAATGAAAATTGTTATGTAAAAATCTTTTAAAGACGGCGTGAATGCCATGTTTAAACACTAAAGATTTACCAAAGACGCTTTTATCTTACATGGCTAAACTGGCTGTAGCAGTGTGGGTTTTTCCTGTCCTTAACTGTCCATGTCCTGACTTAACTGCAGTGACTATTAAAGGTATTCCCATAACCCTGAACTTTTTTAGAGCTAGTAAAGGTTTCGTTTTAACATTGCTAGTCAAAGAAAGTAAACCTTGCCTAGAAGTCTGTTAGCATGCTGTGCATCTGTTACTGTGCCAAAATACATTCTCAAAGATTTTCTTTTTTAAGGTAATGATTGATTATCAAGCCATTATTATAATCTACAGACAATGGAATTAAAAGGCAGTTTTTATAGTAAAATGAAAAAAAAAATCAGGGTTTCTAGAAGGCACATTTTTAAATCCGGACATGTTTTCTGAACGACAGCGGTCTAGCTCAGTTGTGAAGAGCCCCTCACATTTCCATGCACAGAAAGAATAGGTGAAGCAGCTGTCTCTGATTCTCCACCTGATTTACCAATAACTGACATGCAGAGCATGTTTCCACAACTGTTCTGCTCTGTTGGGCTGGGGTTTCATACACTTGATCTGATGTCAGGAAAACACAAGGGTCAGTGTTTATTGCAGGCATCAGAAAAAAAAGGAACAGTTCTTTTCAGTTTCCTCTGTTGGGTGGCTGATTCCAAACTTCAATCTTGTCTTCCTCAACACTTCCTCCTCATTTCTACAGCCATTCCGCCGTGTAATCTGGGGTTATTGAGCATGGAATACAAAGGCAATAAAACACATTTTCTGTATGTCTTAACTTTGGATGGACACCGGTATAGTTACAGTCCCTGTAAATGGCTTTCTTTTGAAGTCTGGATTTTTGTTTAATTGCATCCTGTATTGGAAGTTGCTGACCTTTGTGTGGGTTTAATTTTTGGTCCCCTGCCTTGGACTTATTATTTTTGTAATGAATTTCAGGCAGGCTTGTGCTCTTAGGTATATATAGTCCTGCCCTTCCCCTCAGTCTTTGCCGTAATGTTTGTGTATCTACCCTGGTTTTCTCTTTGTTTTGCCTTATTCCCTGTGATGATGTCTGGACTTCTGTTTGTCCCCATTTTGGACTGCACCTTCAACCTAATAAAAGGTTTGCTTTTTGTTATTCTAGTCTGCCAAGACTTCTGCATCTTGGTTCCTTATTCTTAAATCCGTAATAGGAACACATCTCATTATTTCTTAAGTCCTATTTACAAAGAATGAGTATTAACATGGGACTTGATATATTTTAGAAACCCACGTTTACGTTTCATGTTGCACATGAGCAAAAATGAGAAGTCATACTTAGAGAAGTCAAACCAGTCAAACTTACTGGTTGCCAGTTATAAATCTATACCAAAACCATGACTGCCATATAGTTGTAAGTCCTTTTGAAATAGCAAACTGCTCATCATGTCTTTCTGAATTTGTGCAAAATTTGGAGAGATTTGCATAGGATTGGGATCACAAAAGACGGCTATTTTTTACTAAAAATTCCCAGGTAACACATGTCCCCTACAACAGAGACTAAATCAGCACTCAGAGTTCAAACTACTGTGATGTTTCTCCTTTCAGCATTCTCCGATGAAGCTGTAACTGTGTCAGCCCTGAAACTGTGTAAAAAAAAAAAAAAAAGATCTGTCCCATAAGAATCAGATCAGACAATATCAGACAATGGTTAAACTGTTCCTAAAGCCTAGTCTGAATTATTAGGCTTTCACAGCATCATTTGGACTGGGTTAGTGTTACCAGGGGACATCATGAGATTTAGAAATGACTTCCAGGTCTGCCTTTTTGTGCATAGGCTAAGCATTGTCTGAGTTTTACTCATATTTACTGACATTAAACTGGGGTATGGTGACAAATATTGATTGGAAAATGTCTAGTCACTCACTATAGACCTAATGTTACTATAAATAGGCATTTACAGAAAAAATGCTGAGTGCAGCAAAGTGTTGATTTCCACATGCTGTTTTTCAGTGAACGAGTCTCAGGGCTGCTTATCAAAATGAGACTCGCATCGTTTCCAAATGACCTTTAATCGCAGAGATGCCAATGCACAGTTGACTAATACTGTACTAATACAGGACTTCTCAATTGTTATATGTAATTTGCGGTGGAAATTTTCATAGATTTACAGACACACTCTGCAAATATTGCATTGCTTGGTGTCTTTGGGTAGTACTAGTCCTATGCACATAAGGCTTTCTGTTCATTCTTTTTTTCCTTTAAATGTCTTTTTTAAATATTAAGCACCCTTTTTCCTTAATTAGCCACTTGGCATTTGAAATCCTTTCTTCCGTGTAGTGTAGCACCTTATTGGAAGATTAAAATATTTCAGTTTTATTTAGTGTGTAGTAATATATTTTTTGTATCCTGCATTTTTCAGTTAAACAGTTTGAATGTACATTTGCATGATAGCTTAATACATTTAAATTATATTCCTTTGGCCTCGTGTGGGGAGAAAATGGGGACACAAAATCATGTTTTTCCTTCTGAACACATATGGTGCAAAAGGATTTATCATAGGCAAGACATGCAGGGTGCAAAAGGAACAGTTCCCCAGATGGGAGATTCAGAATTTACAGTACCTTTCCATTCAGAGAAGACCAGAGGGTAAATGTTCACATGGACAAGAATTATGGTCCTGCTCACTGGTGTTTGATAACATCCAGGCAGAGGTTAAGTTTATCCAGTATGTTGAGAGATAAAGATTCTGGTTTGCTTTTTCCATTTCTTCCAGCATATACCGAGTCCTTATCACAAAAGTGTGACATGGTGGAAAAACAGAAGAATAGCCCAAAGCTGCTGGAACAGTGCTGTAGAGGCAACATGGTGGTGAAACGGGTTTCTCACTATTAGGCTCAGGTGATTTGGATTTATAGAGTGAAAATATCACAGATGTTGTTATAATAATGTTGTGATAATGATTGATTATTTATTTACATTTTATTTAGTTGAAAAATCTGTCAAATAATGATTCCCATGGACAGACTTCCACTTGTTACAGGTTTAATATCTGAGTCTTTTCAATCAGGAGCTATACAGCAACTTTATTGTGATAATTGTAAGCATATATAAAACATCATTTTGTACAGTTTTTTACTATAATCTTGGCCAAGATAAACAATAGTGATGAGCACAGTTATTATCATTTAAATGTAAAAGAAATCATGTAATTTACATATATTTGGATAGAAATAGAAAACCTCTATCTTACAGAAATTGCCTGTAAAATACCAGCTGTGATACTACTGACTTGAGTGGAAAACATTTTTGTAATTGTTAAATGCTGAAAATCTGTTCATCATCCTAAATGCTTTCAGAAATACATAGGGAATCTGGCTAGAATTAAATTCTTCAATTAAAACCAAGAAATCATGAAAAACTAAGCCTCGTTTTTATGAAAATGTGCACAGAATGATGATGTGTTTATTAAGAAATCATTTCCAGGCATACTGTGGAAAAGTCGTGACTCACCCCTCATTTCTCTATATTTTCCTTCCAAGGAGCCAGACTTTTTTTTGCTCTTTGTTTTTTAAAGTGTGCTTGAGAAACAGCTTTCTAGAATTTTTTCAAGGTCTTTCAAGGTTTTTCTTTGCACATTAAGTGCTTTTTATTCATTTTCCAGTCCAGTCTTTGTACCTGACCATTTTCGAGAGAACATTTTAGTCGTTTGTTTTTGTATTTGTCTGTGTGTTTTTTGTCATGGTCTGCAAAAAAAAAATGACAAAAAAAATGATAGAATTATGAACACAGAAAGGTTCTGTCAGCTTTTGGTACCATCTGAAAAGTTTCTGATTTGCAGCGACTTCATGTTTTTACCACAATGATCCCAAACACACTGCCAATGCAGTAAAAGCATACCAGTAATGGAGAAGCTACAGAGGTGCTTTTATTAATTCTTGTCACATTTAGTTGAAAAGAAACTCAGGTTATACCATCAATTCATGTAACGCCCGTCTGTCAAATCTGTCTTATCTATGGTTTGCAAGAACAAAAATGTGTCATTTAATGGAAAAAAAATGTGATTGAAATGTGTGACTATAACTGTCCAACGAATCCTGGACAGGATATATCATCTATTTAATACCTAATTGTATAATGATTTCAAAGCTCTTTTTGTGCTACTGTCTGTTTTATGGGGTGCCATATGGGTGATTGTAGCTAAAATGACAAAAAGGAGATTTTAATTAAATAAGACTTTCAAGAATCTAAGTTATACACATTTGTCTTATAGACACATTGTTACACAGCCAGTTCATGTGTTATATAATCCTTAATAGCGCATCAAACTGCAGGAAAAGGTGTTTGTGAGTGAGACACTGAGATGAATCAACCTCCTAATGGGCAGCACAGCAATGTAGAGAGAATGATTTATACAGATCTTTTTTTTGTCTATTTTGACTTGTTTTCTTTTAGTTTACTCTTAGTAGAATCCTTGGATTGTTAACAGTGACTTTGTAAAAGGAAATACACCATCTTTAGATGAAAAAGTTCTAACATACATAATAAACATCTTAATGCATGCTTAATCATCCAGGCAAGGAAATCCCTAAAGGCTGATTCTGCTCATTTTGACCTAGGGTTTTCAGTCTGAAGAAGTCACTTGGATGAGTGATGAAACGTTTCTCCCGCTGAAAATGGTACGTCCAGATGAACAGAATCATCCATGGGATACATAATAAACAGGGTGTAAGATCTCTGACATCCAGGTCATGGTAGTCTCGAGTGCAAGTACTCAAAATGATCTAGTCCTTAGCAAATCTTAAATATAGATAAATACACCCTCAGATTGATTAATGATCGATAATTAATTGATCATCAGCAAGCGTGACCACATCTGTAAAAAGCAGCTTTTTGGTGCCGAGTCTTCAGTTTGTGTTAACACAGTGCCAACGAGGAAAGATATTGTTGCTGCCCATCAATTGACGAAGGGTTACAAAACCATTTCCAAACAATTTGAAGCCCATCATTCTACAGTGAGAAAGATTATTCCCGAGCGGAAAGCATTCAAGACAGCTGCCAATCTTCCCAGCAGTGGACATCCCAGAGAATTCACCCTAAAGTCAGACCATGCAATGCTCAGAGAAATCGCAATAAAGTCAAGAGCAAAATCTCACTCTACAGGCCTTAGTTAGCATTTTCAGTGTTAAGGTCATGACAGTAGAGTTAAAAAAGGACTGAACAAGTAAGGCTTATTTGGAAGGCTTGCCTTGAGAAAAATAACATGATAGCATAGCTTAGGTTTACAAGGTTACATCTGAATAAACCACAGCACAATTTCTTTTGGACAGACAAAACCAAAGTGTACATAATGCACAAAGTCATGTTTGGTGATGAACTCGGTTTGTTTTCCAGCTACAAAACCTTGGCACCTTGCAGTCATTGATTTGACCATGAACTCCTCTGTATACCAAAGTATTCTAGAGTTAAATCTGAGGCTTTCACAGATGGATCTTGGCCAAAATTGTGTCAAGCAACAAGATAATGATCTGAAGTACAGCAGCATAGCTGAAAAAAAACAACAGAATTAAGTTTCGTAATGGCCTAGTCAAAGTTCAGGCCTCAACCTGACTGAAATACTGTGGCAGATCTCAAGAGAGCTTTGCATAATTGAAGGCTCACAAATCTCAATTAACTGAATCAACTTTGTAGGGGAGAATGAGACGGGTTAGAGCTAAAAGTGGTACAAGCTTTTGAATCATAGGGGTGTACTTAACTTTTCCGCACACTGCTTGTTCATTTTTGAGTATTTTGATATATATATCTATATAGATATATATCTCAACATGACTGTATACCAAAGAAAAATTTCAGCTATTACAAATATTCATTCTGCTATCAAGCAGAGGTGCATGTTTCCATGAAATTTCACCTTTAAAACAATTGGAGTGTAAGTAAAGAAAAGAGAATGAACAGTTTTCTATAAAACAGCTTCTCTATCAGATGAGAGACATGTCTGAAACGCATCTCTCCAAACGTTTGCATAGTACTCCAGCTGCTGAATTTTAAACTTCAAACACCGTCATTAAATCTGTTGGCATCAAGGACACCTCTCAGTTGAAACAATTCTACACTCCTCTGCAGGCAAGTTGTTACTTCTCGGCAGGTGCCTGTTGCAACTGGAAGTGTATAAATCATAGAGCAGGAAGGCTGTCAGCCATGATGACACTCCTCATAAACACTGCTGACCGCTGGCCATGGCATTGTACTTCTTCATCAGCGCTCGCCATCAGAGACGAGTGCTTAGGGCACCATCCACATACTTACTAGAAGGCAGCTCCAAAGTCTCTGCCTGATAGAAACCAGCTCTATACTCTGGAGTGCCAAGCCTTGAATTGTAGTGATGCTTCCTTGGCAAAATTTAGGCCCAAGTGCCCACGGCTTTGAGGTAGAAAAACAAAATTTGATTGCAGCGAGTTTACATCACACTGTAATGTGGCAAAGGCTTTTATCAACATATGGGCCTCTATGATTGGATGTTTGGTTCACATTAATATTTCTCTCAAGGCTGTTATATTAATAAATATGAAAGAAAAGCACAGCCTGTATGTAGTCAAACAGTTAATACAGGGTGACAAGAATTCAGCAAGACAGCAGCGTTTCATTTAATGGTTTTCAGAGATGTTCTGCAGCACTCCAAAGTGGAGGTTTGCATACATGCTCTGGGTTATTTTTCAAAAATCAACACAAAATGTTGAAAACAATAAATATTTTTGTATCTGTTTGCTGACATATAGTTCATAGTAAAGGATATTGCTGATTATATTTAAGTTTAACCATTTTTTTAAACCCTCTTTCTAATTCAGTGATTTGATACACATACACATATAAATTCAGATTGTTGTGGTTATCCCCTAACTTAAATCTTATGAACAACAGATAGGCGACATGGCAAGAATACCATATGCCAACAGAAGACTTAATGCACCTTGGCATTGGTTCTCCGGGTCTGTGGAATTCAACTAGTGTTATGACCTAGCTCAAAAGCCACAACATAAATATGGAGACGAACACCACCTTGCATAGCAAGTTGGCTAAAATAGCTGGTACCACCAAGGCAAAGACTAGTGAGCCTCTCAGAAAGCCTGCCTCAGGTATGCCTTTATGCACACCTGACTAGGTGTGGTCTATTAGCAACAGCTGAACACTCTTACACTCTCAATGTAAAGAGATTAGGGGCTGCAGAGGGGCGTAACTAGAGGCATTGAAAACCATTCCACTAGACGTCTTTCTCTCATTTTCATGGTGAAGCGTGTTGTCTAAAATTTTAGCTCCACACCTTAACCCGTTTAGCTAGTTTGAGGTTGGGTCACTGTGAAGGCCACAGCATGTGATTTATACAATTTCACACTAATCAAGTATCAAAAGGTGGTTCCATAACAAGACACTCTCCACATGTTTATGAACATTTTTTTTTCTCACAATTTAGCAAATGCTGCATTCAATTTATATGCAGATGATACAGTTATCTATTGGTCATTGCCTTCATTAACACAAACCCTTAATCTCCTGCTGTTGTAATCTACTGATGTTGTTCAGCTGACTTTATCTGTACAACTCAGTAGTATACTATCTCAAATAGCAAATAATTTACATCTCACCTCCCTGGCAGTGAAGTTAAACCTGAAAAGATTATATCATATAAGTATTTACCCATTATTGTTTCTCTTAACTTGAAATTACACAGTAAATAGCCTACTTTGCTTCCAAGCTGAAACTTCTGAAAACCAAGCATGCTGTTTCTACAGGCAATAAGGGAAATTGACTAGTACCTAAAGAGTGCATTGAAATTTATGTTTTACAAGTGAAAACCACATACTTATAAGTTCTCCTTGCACTGCTGCTAACTTATTATTTTTTAATCTACCAATGGCATTTCATACATAATAATAAATACATAAATTAATGAGCTGGTATGGGAAAAGTCAATGTTAAGGGAAGGGAAATGAGTACTCTTGGAAAATGTTACTACCTTCGTCTTGAAATCAGTGTGAAATCAATGATTTTTAATATAGCGTGTCAACATTATGGTGATATGAACAGCTATAGCATTTAGCTAAAAGCATCACTGTGGGTTTTAGAGTGTCCCTGAGAGCAGAACATTCCAGCTACAATATTTCTTAGTCATACTCTTTTCACTTGCCTGTGTTTCATTTTAAAAACAGACCAGAAGTCCTTATGTGAACCTATGAATGAGACACTTTTCTGTGATGAGTGTAGAATAAAAAGGGGAACAAACATCTTTTTTATTATTATTTTGGCCATAGGTTAGCGGTAAATCTCTGTTTTTTTCTCACTGAAAGACATATTTTCTGCTACTAGGGCTACGACATTCATTATTTTCATGTTTTCCTCCTCGCACCAACAGTTTGATTTCAAGTATATACTTTAATAACTTTCCATAAAATAAATGAGATGTGGATTGTGTTAGGAGTAGCTGCTGTTTCCTCAGGGTATCAGGGACAAAATGCTCATGATTAATAATTCATGTGATCTGTTTGATCCTCATAGAAATAGTTTCCTCCAGCTTAATCCTCATCAGTCCGAAAATTGCTGTCTCTGGAGGACAGTACACCTCGCCTCTCCTCTAATGTCTCTGTTGCTCTCACTACTTTGATATGTGCTGAATTTCTAATACCATGTGTTGTTAGGTGAAGGAGGGAATATCATTTCAGAGCAGACCTCAAGTAGCTGGATTAGATTTCAGCTGGCAAAGTTGTTAACAGAAGTACCCTTCTTCTGTTGGTGGCGCAGAAGGGAACTGACTACAAAATTAACGCAAGCCTAACCAGGTTTCTGCACGACATTTATTCACTCAGGGGGAACATTTCATCCAGTGTACCCCAAGGACTCGGGACACAGTAGAAGGGTGAAAATGAAATGGACTGTAGAATGAAAAGTAAAGTTTCATTATGAAGTGAGCATCATATTGCAACCCGCCTTAATGCCAGACACTGTTACTTCTTTGAAATGTTAGATTGTACTTCTATTCCAGTCTCTGTGCTATTGTGAGAGAATCAGTCTCCATCCTTACAAAAAAAAGCTTTTTTTTAATATCTAAATCAATTTGTGGCTTTGTATTTATGGCCTCCATGTACCAACGTGCCTGTTCTTTCGATTAAAATGCAGCATGATGCAGCTTAATGTCAGTGTTTCTCATGCTTAATGGAAAGAAATAACGCAAACGGATTCAAATAAATAGATGCATTTATAACACAGTCCAAATTATGTCAGCAGCATATTATTGCTCTAGTAATAATTTCAGATTTAGGTCTACAAACAACAGAGGAAATAATGAGTCAGATAAGGTGATCACAGTTTTTAAACAACAAAGCGTTACATTATTGATCACTGCTGCATGGGCTTAATCAAAGGACAGAGGAATTTAAACTGCCTAGCAGCATTTATAATAATCTTTTCAGAGAACCAGTAATTACAGAGCAACCGTAAGTGCTAATCGATGCTGTTAATATTCTTGGTGCTGTGTAGTATCACGGTAAAGTAATTGTTGTGACATTGGATTTAATGCAGCTCCTCAAAGTTTTTTTCAACTGTTTGTCATAGTCGATAGCAATATATCTCAGACAACCCATCTCTCTGCCATTCCAACAAAAGTGTCAACAATCCCTGCTGCAAAATAATACAACACACAACCGCCAGCTCTAAATATAAATACCTGAACTGGAATACAAATTTCTGACATCTACTCAGGGATGGTGAACAAAATGTTTCTGAGTAGTATCACTCAGTGTTAAACAGTAAACCATTCCTCTAACCAAGTCTAATTTTACCGGTATTGCTGTTTTTACAATGCAGGCAAAATAATTTGTTGAAATCCAAAAAAATATGCTGAATTACAAAACACGGTTGTTGTGTAAATCTCTGTACTGCAAAGCAGAGCTATCTGTATTGACCCACAGTCTGTTCTCTAACCAACCATCTGTAGATGTGCTCTCGACTACGTTTAAGCTTAAAAACATGCAAGGCTTTGGTGTATTTTCACCAAATTTCATTTTAAAGACAAACACCGTTTGAATGCAACAAGCATATAGCTGTCTCATTTGCTGAAGATAATAGAAAGGTTATGATGTGTTTGTTGCACATGTTTGAATCTAGTTATTAATCTGCAAGATAAGAAATTATCTGTAGCAGTGCAAACTGAACTGTTTGTACTTGGGAGGTGATTTATATCTGGTGCTTGCATTATTACTCTGTATTTTTGTTGTTGGGAAGTGTTGACACAGGTTTGAAGTGAATGCTATCATGATCCTATCAAGTATTTTTTTTTTTCTAAAACGTTATATTAGAAAATATAGCCGTTGTTTCCTTTTACTTAATAGGTAAAAACTCTTATATTGAGACATTTTGTGACTGAATGGCTTATCCTTCATAATGTGACTCAACCAACAGCCACCTACACATCCAGGCGAGAGCAAACATAAGCGTTTGTCTTTAATGGGGAGAAAATATCCCCTGATGTTGTAATCTAGGTCAAACAGAAATGGCTTCCAGGTGGTTGTTCGACTGAATAAACTTATCATTCTGATTTAATGCCATAAGAACATTACACAATAAGATACTGTCTGTCTATTTCATGCAAGATTAATACCAGATTCCCCTGAGCAGTCAAGCTGATTGGAGATTTTCTAAACTTTAAGCTCAGGCATATATAAAGATTGCTAAGTTACACAGCAGGTAATGTATAAATAAGTCTGCACAGATTTGCTTCAAGGAATTTTGATAAGTGAAGAGCTCATGAGAGGTAAAATCTCAAGGCTATTAAGTACTTCTTTCCTACATTTATATTACATTATCACGCAGGGAGTGATGTTTGGATTGCTATGGCTACACTGTCAAGCTGTGAAGGCACACGATCCTCTGTGTATGGATTCTACAGGGGCTGGATGCAGTTGAGCAGCAGAGAGGAGCTGACATGCACCTTTATCACATGGCTTAAAGAGACTGAGGCTGAGGAGAAGACAGGGCTGGTGATGAATGGGCTGCAGGGCTTGCCTCCCTTCTTTCCTTTGACAGAGCTGCTGTAATCTGTTACAGAGCCACCGTTGCCTCTATTAACTTCTGACACATGCACACCTGCACACTCACTACCACTGACCTTCCGCTCCTCTGTATTCAATCCCATTCATTCTAACTCCAAGGCGAGTGAGCGAGACAGAGTGAAGGTACATTTTTTGAATGTGTTTACTATAAACACAAACGCAGAAGTAACTTTTCTCTCAACTATATAATGTTTTGTTCTGTTTTGGGGGTTTTTTTGTCTTTTTTTAAATCTTGTGATAAACTGAAATACCAAAATTGCATGTATTAGCAAATCACAGAAACTTGTTATAGCTCTAGCATTGTTTCAGCCTACACAGGGCTTGAACTGAAGGGTTATAGACTTAAATTATCCAAGCGCTGCAAGATACTTATTCTTACAATCAACACCATACATACACTCAGAAAGCCTATTATTGTTTTTTTCTTGTATTTCTTTCTTCTTCTTGGAGTCAAGAAAACTAACCTTGTCGTTTACTTCCTCCATTACCTCCATTACCAAATATATCTTCCAACTCTAACATCTAAAGATGCTAGAATTTGTAGTAATTGAAATAGTGATTCATTGTGATTCATTTTAAAGACAGGGAAGTA